>NC_052034.1:2154375-2872500 GCF_015832195.1 Motacilla alba alba | reverse complement strand
AAATTTTCATGCCCCAAGTAACATAATAAAACATTAAATTTTCATGTCCCAAATAACAGAATAAAGCATGAAAAAATGAGAATTTTCATGTCCCAAATTGCAGAATAAACCATGAAAAAGGGAGAATTTTCATGTCTCAAATTACAGAATAAACCATGAAAAAAAGAAAAGTTTCATGTCCCAAGTAACAGAATAAAGCATGAAATTTTCATGTCCCAAATTACAGAATAAACTCTGAAAAAAAGAGAACATTTTCATGTCCCAAATTACAGAATAAACCATGAAAAAAAAAAGAAAATTATTTCTATATTTACCACTGAGGAGCTTTGATTAAAAAACAGCATTCCTGGAGTGTTTGTGTGCCCCAAATAACAGAATAAACCATGGAAAAAAGAAAATTTTCATGTCCCAAGTAACAGAATAAAGCATGAAATTTTCATGCCCCAAATTACAGAATAAAGCATGAAAAAATGAGAATTTTCATGTCTCAAATTACAGAATAAACCATGAAAGAAAGAGAAAATTTCATGCCCCAAGTAACAGAATAAAACATTCAAATTTCATGTCCCAAATTACAGAATAAAGCATGAAAAAAAGGAGAATTTTCATGTCCCAAATAACAGAATAAACCAGGAAATTTTCCTGTCCCAAATAACAGAATAAACCCGGAAAAAAAGCAAATTTTCAGGTCCCAAATGACAGAATAAACCATAAAAAAAAAGAAAAAATATTTCCGTATTTACCTCTGAGGAGCTTTAAGCACTTCAAGCATCCCAAGCACTCCTTCATTCATGGTGAACGCTGAAACCAACCCGGAGATTCATTTTGATTTTAAAAAATGAATGTTTGATACTTAACTGATTGGCATCCGAGCCGTGCTCCAGCAGCACATCCACGATCCTGCCCAGCCCCAGCAGGGCCGCCGTGAACAGACAGGTCTGGCCCAGGGAATTCACAGCATCGACAGAGAGTCCTGCAAGGAAACCCAAAATTCCACGCGGCAGTTTGTTTGGATTTAAAAAATTGTTCCTTTGAATTTAAAAAATTGGTTGTTTGAATTTAAAAAAATTGGTTGTTTGAATTTTAAAAATTGGTTGTTTGAATTTTAAAAAAATGGTTGTTTGAATTTAAAAACTGGTTATTTGATTTTTTAAAAATTGTTTCTTTGAATTTAAAAATTGATTGTTTGAAATTTAAAAAATTGTTTGTTTGAATTAAAAAATTTGTTTGTTTGAATTTTAAGAATTGGTTGTTTGAATTTAGAAAATTGGTTGTTTGATTTTTTAAAAATTGTTTCTTTGAATTTAAAAATGGTTTGTTGGAATAAAAGCCAGTGGTTCGTTGTCGCTGCTCGGAGCTGCTGCAGGCAGGAAAATCCAGCAGCAGAAATTGAGGGGGGAAAAAAAGAAGAAATTAGGAAATCATATTTTTTGTGATTTTCTATAAGGAAAGAACTGCATGTTATTATTATGACTATTTTTACTATTGTTATTATTATTGTTATTATTATCATAGTAATAAATCAGTAAATTATTCTTTAGCAAGTAGTTCTTTAATTTTTTAAAATCATCATTATTATTGTTATTATAGTATTAATAAAAAAGTCAATTATTCTTTAGTAATTACTTATAAATAAGGAAGTTTATTGTTGTTATTGTTATCATATCAATAAATAATTAAATTATTCTTTAGTAATTATTAAGAAATAAATTTATTATTGTTGTTATTCATGTTGTTATTATTGTTACTATCGTATTAATAAGTAAATTAGTCTTCAGTAATTGCTTATTAAGAAATAAGTTTATTATTATTGGTTTAATTACTGTTGTTATTTGTGTTATTAGAGTATTATTAAAGAAGCAAATTATTCTTTAGTAATACCTATTATAAATACGTTTATTATTACTGTTATTATTATTATCGTATTAATAAACACGTCAATTATTCTTTAGTAATTACTTATTAATAAAAAAGTTTATTATATTATTATTGTTATTACAGTACCAATAAATAATTAAATTTTTATTTAGTAATTACTTATTAATAAAAAGTTTATTATTATGTTTTTGTTACTATTGTTATTACTGTATCAATAAATAATTAAATTATTCTTTAGCAATTACTTATTGATAAATAATATTATTATTGTTATTATTACTTTATTATTGTATTAATGAATATGAAATTATTATTTGGTAATCACTTTATCATTGGTTTATTGTTGTTGTTATTATTTTTATATTATATTATCGGTCAGCGATTGCTCAGAGCACGGCGCTGAGGGCGCCAAGGTCACGGGTTCGATCCCCGCTCGGGCCGGGTGCTTCAGCGATGAACCCTGCCGTGCCCGTGGCGCTCCTCCACTCAGAGCCCAACGCGATTTCCAACACTCGTCCCGTTGATTTTATCCAAGGTAATCAATCCCGATTAATTAATTCCGATCTGGAATTAAACTCCGATGTGAAATTCACTCGCAAGCAGGAAGGTGATGTGGGAGCATGGGAGAAGGATGGGTCTATTGATGGGTCTAACACCAGAACCAAGGGGTGATTCGGCTGACTAGGGAGGGTCTGCTCTGGTTTTGGAAACAGAATAAAAAAGGGCCACGAAGCACTCAGCCCGTGCTCTCTCCCTCCCGAGCCCTGAGGGGACGGCGAGGGGGCTCAGCCTGCAGAAAAGGAGCCTCAGGGGGGACTGTCTGCCTGCAAGGAGGGTGCAGGCAGCTGGGGTCTGTCCCTCCTCCACGGAACAAGTGACGGGGTGAGACGAAACGGCCTCGGGTGGCACCAGGGGAGGTTTCGGTTTGATCTCGGGGATAATTTCTTCACTGGAAGGGTTCTCAAGCACTGGCACAACTGGGCAGGGTAGAGGCTGAGGCGCCATCCCTGGAAAGATTACACCCCATGTGCTTGTGGCACTCGGGGCTACAGCTCGGGTGCCTTTAATTGTTTATTCTGTTTTTGGAACCACGTTAAAAAAGGGTCACAAACCACTCAGCCCGTGCTCTCTCCCTCCCGAGCCCCAACAAGGAGGCCGGGAACGGTCATCAATGGCGAGCGGCCCCTGCCCACGCAGCGCCGCCCGCCCGCTTCGCGCTCAGGAGAGAACACCTCGCTCCTCCTCGTGGCTTGTGACGCCGATCAGGGAAGATCACTCTCCTCTAGTGACCAACTACAGAAATGATCCCTGAAAGTATAGTCTTAACCCAACACCGCCACCCGCGCGCACCCCTGCCAACGCCACCCGCGCTCAGCGCACCGCCAGCCCGCGCCGCGCGCCCGGGACGAGCCGGCGCGGCCCCGCCGAGCGCCCGCGCCCGCGGGAGCGCGCCCCGAGCCCCGCGGCAGCGCCCGCGGCCCGCGGAACGGCCGCGCGTGGCGGCGCTCGGGACGCGCCCCCCTGATCTGCATGTTCTGCCCCCGCTGGCCAATCAGAGGCGCGCCTGCGTGGCCCCGCCCTCGCCCCGCCTTCCCGAGCGGGGACGCCGCGGGGCCCCGGACGCGGCACGGGAGGCGGAATCGCCACCGCGCTGTCCATCGTCCCTTCCATGGTGGCCGCTAGGTCACCAAAACCCCCTGCAACGCCACAGGCCTCGGGAAGAGTCGCTCGAAGGCAGCATGGAGGAATAGGAGCTGGGGATGCCGCTCCAGAGTGTGCACAGCAGCGGGCAGTGTGGCCAGGGAGCCAAGCAGGCCCGTGGAGCGTGGCTTGTACCGGCAGCAGTGAGACCAGCAGGACCAGGGCGGTGACCGTCCCCTGTACTCGGCACTGGAGAGGCCGCACCTGTGTGTCCACTTTTGGCCCCAGCATAAACAGGAGGGCATTGAGGGGCTGGAGTGTGTCCAGAGAAAGGAACAGATTTCGGGAAGGGTCATGGATCTGATGAGTGGATGAGGAAGCTGAGGGGGTTCAGCCTGCTGGGGAAATTCCAGGGTGCACTGGAAGGATTTATAAAACGTCGTTTGTGGCACTTGGGGTCAGGATTCAGGAGGCAGCCAATAGCAAGCTCGCAGGGCTGACCATTTATCCCCGTGAACACTGGTTTTTTGACCATGATAAAAAAAAAAGGGCCACAAACCAGTCAGCCCGTGTTCTCTCCCTCCCGAGCCCTGAGGGGACGGCGAGGGGGCTCAGCCTGCAGAAAAGGAGCCTCAGGGGGGACTTTCCCCCTCCCTGCCACTGCCTGCAAGGAGGGTGGTCTGGGCAGCTGGGGTCTGTCTCTGCTCCATGGAGAGGGAACGGCCTCAGGTGGCACAAGGGGAGGTTTTGGTTTGATATTGGGGAAAATTAATTCACTGAAAGGTTCTCAAGCACTGGCACAACTGGCAGGGCAATGGCCGAGTCACCATCCCGGAGTGTTTAGACCACACGTGTTTGTGGCACTTGGGGTCAGGATTCAGGAGGCAACAGGCAGCCGATCCCGAGCTCCTTTATCTGTAAACTCTGTTTTTAAACCACAATAAAAAAGGGCCACGAACCACTCAGCCCGTGTTCTCTCCCTCCCGAGCCCTGAGGGGACGAGGAGGGGGCTCAGCCTGCAGGAAAGGAACCTCAGGGGGGACTTTCACTCTCTGCCTGCAAGGAGGGTGTAGGCAGCTGGGGTCTGTCCCTCCTCCACGGAACAAGTGATGGGCTGAGAGGAAACGGCCTCGGGTGGCACCAGGGGAGGTTTCGGTTTGATCTCGGGGATAATTTCTTCACTGGAAGGGTTCTCAAGCACTGGCACAACTGGGCAGGGTAGAGGCTGAGTCGCCTCCCCTAGAGGGACTTCATACCCCATGTGCTTGTGGCACTCGAGGTGAGGACTCCGGAAGCATGGGTTGTAAGCTCTGTTTTTGGAACCACCATAAAAAAAGGGCCACAAACCACTCAGCCCGTGCTCTCTCCCTCCCGAGCCCCAACAAGGAGGCCGGGAACGGTCATCAATGGCGAGCGGCCCCTGCCCACGCAGCGCCGCCCGCCCGCTTCGCGCTCAGGAGAGAACACCTCGCTCCTCCTCGTGGCTTGTGACGCCGATCAGGGAAGATCACTCTCCTCTAGTGACCAACTACAGAAATGATCCCTGAAAGTATAGTCTTAACCCGACACCCCCACCCGCGCGCACCCCTGCCAACGCCACCCGCGCTCAGCGCACCGCCAGCCCGCGCCGCGCGCCCGGGACGAGCCGGCGCGGCCCCGCCGAGCGCCCGCGCCCGCGGGAGCGCGCCCCGAGCCCCGCGGCAGCGCCCGCGGCCCGCGGAACGGCCGCGCGTGGCGACGCTCGGGACGCGCCCCCCTGATCTGCATGTTCTGCCCCCGCCGGCCAATCAGAGGCGGTCCCGAAGCCTGGCGGCGCCACTGCCCCGCCCCCCCGCGCCAGGAGTGAGGCCGCCGCCGGAACGCGGGCTGTCGCGGCTGTCGCGACACGACACAAGGGACCGCCACCGCCCGTGCTGCCGCTGCCCCGGGTCAGCAGAGGAGAAGAACCCCGGTACAAACAGCAGCAGCGCCGCACGCTTACCGCCGGGAGGTGCGCTGGCTCCGAGCCTCTCCCGACGCTGTCAGGCTGGCATTCATGTACCAGAATGAACAACCCCACAGGGCGCTGTTAATGAACTCCGGCCTTTACATCTCTGGGCTCCGCCTGAGCACAACGGACCGACGGTATAAAGAGCACAATACGGAGCAGTTTCTCCCTAAACCCGTCAGAATTTGTAACCTTGACCGACACGGACTTCCACAAGTGATGAAAGGCAAACGCGGAACAGGTTCCCCTCAGTCGCGTGTCACTGTCTGATCGTCACCGTTCATCAGAGCCAGCACTTTTAAATAAGAAAGTCCCCTTGCCCTGAACTAAGAGATGGGTCGATAATACCCTCACTAAAGCCTGAATTCTTGTGGCTGCTGCGCTGTCCGTGGGGATCGCCCAGTGCGGGTCACTGCAGCGAGAGCTGCAGCGAGAGCCTGGCTGGGGGTTGTGAGCGAGAGAAGGAAATCCCTGGACAGGGATTGCCTATCCCTCTTTGCCGTCTCCAATTCTTTCTTTAACCACAATAAAAAAGGGCCACGAAGCACTCAGCCCGTGCTCTCTCCCTCCCGAGCCCTGAGGGGACGGCGAGGGGGCTCAGCCTGCAGAAAAGAAGCATCATGGGGGACTTTCCCCCTCCCTGCCAGGGTGTAGGCAGCTGGGGTCTGTCCCTCCTCCACGGAACAAGTGACGGGCTGAGAGGAAACGGCCTCGGGTGGCACCAGGGGAGGTTTCGGTTTGACCTCGGGGATAATTTCTTCACTGGAAGGGTTCTCAAGCACTGGCACAACTGGGCAGGGTAGAGGCTGAGTCGCCTCCCCTAGAGGGACTTATACCCCATGTGCTTGTGGCACTCGAGGTGAGGGCTCCGGAAGCATGGGTTGTAAGCTCTGTTTTTTGAACCACCATAAAAAAAGGGCCACAAACCACTCAGCCCGTGCTCTCTCCCTCCCGAGCCCCAACAAGGAGGCCGGGAACGGTCATCAATGGCGAGCGGCCCCTGCCCACGCAGCGCCGCCCGCCCGCTTCGCGCTCAGGAGAGAACACCTCGCTCCTCCTCGTGGCTTGTGACGCCGATCAGGGAAGATCACTCTCCTCTAGTGACCAACTACAGAAATGATCCCTGAAAGTATAGTCTTAACCCGACACCGCCACCCGCGCGCACCCCTGCCAACGCCACCCGCGCTCAGCGCACCGCCAGCCCGCGCCGCGCGCCCGGGACGAGCCGGCGCGGCCCCGCCGAGCGCCTGCGCCCGCGGGAGCGCGCCCGAGCCCCGCGGCAGCGCCCGCGGCCCGCGGAACGGCCGCGCGTGGCGGCGCTCGGGACGCGCCCCCCTGATCTGCATGTTCTGCCCCCGCTGGCCAATCAGAGGCGCGTCCGCCGCGCAGCGCCGGCCCCGCCCAGCCCCGCCCCGGGAAGGCGCAGTTCGCAGCAGCGCAACGCAGAGATCCGCGATCCTGAACCCGACACGAAATGGCACCGAGTATTTGGTTCCGTGTACAAAAGTCCCTGTTCCTGTGTGGCTACAAATCTGGTTGTCAAAATGCTTAAGGTCTAAACCGTACCCTGAGCATCTGGCAATCCGAACTAAACCTCATTTAAAGAGTATAGTCCTACAGCTGTCCTTCAGAATTTTAGTTTTACAATGCCTCGGTCATGTCCTTATGAGCCCTTTACTTATAAAAGATTAGTTTTCTTTTCAACTAACTTATTTTAATACATTTTCTGATAAGAGAACTATTCCCACTTAATGGAAAAGGGCAGCTATAAATCATTTTGTTAATATCTGTCACGCAGAACTGGATTCTACAAGCAGTATGCCGACTATTTTTTACCAGAAATAAAAGAATAGAGGAAAAAGTAAATCTTTTCTGCCAGTACTTGTCTAAACTTAGCTTTTACCTTTTTTCAGAAGCTTCTTCACTTTCACATAGTTCCCTTCCCTGACATACTCATGCAGGTCAGCTTCCAGGGAGTCTCCTTTTATACTTCCAAGCTTGACTGGGCATGGAAATGGGAGAGGGATGGGATGAGCCATCTTCTTTCCTGAACGCAACTGGGAAAAGGGAGGAAACATCAAGCTGCAAGGCACCTCTACGTAAAGAACTTATTTGTGACTTCAGAACCTGCAATAGCTTAAAGTTACGTCTGCTTCCTGCAGAAATATCCAGAGATGGAATGGGAAATCAGCCTCCTGCCCTCCCTAACACTGCCCTCCCGGACCGGCCGGTGCGGCAGCACCGCGGGGACAGGAGAGGCGACAACCTCACAGAACCTTCCAGGAGCAGGGGTGTCTCCGGGAGCACAGAGGCGGGACACACGCACGGCATTCCCGGGACACACGCAGCCCGTTCCCGGCCCCTCGCGGCCCGCGCGGATCCGCTCACCCGCCGCCCGAACGGCCCCGACACGCGGGAACGCCAGCGCGCATGCGCAGCGCCGCCGCTCGCCCGCTTCGCGCCAGGGCGGTGGCAGGGGGCGGGGTCAGAGCGTGAGGGGCGGGGCCGGTGGGCGGGGCCGGCAGCGATCGCCGCTCCCGGGACGCGTCCGGAGCGCGTCCGGAGCGTGTCCGGACCGTGTCCGGACCGTGTCCGGAGCGTGTCCGAACCGTGTCCGAGCCGTGTCCGGAGCGTGTCCGAGCCGTGTTTGGGACGTGTCCGGAGCGATCCGGGCCGTGCCCGGTGGCGGTGCCCCCATGCAGCGGGAGGTGGGCACGCTGCCGCTGGCCCCCGCCCTGCGCGCCCGCCTCGCCGCCGCCGGCTTCCAGACGGCGCAGGAGCTGCTGGACACCGGGCCCTGCGGCCTGAGCAAAGGTACCGGCGGCTTTCGGCCCCCCCATCCCCCCCCGGGGCCTCCCCGGCATCTTCCGGGCCCTTCCCCCTGCTCCGTTCCGGCCCCTGGGACGCTCCGGTGAGGCCTCCGGGAAATGGGCTCAGTGAATAATAAAAAAATAAAATAAAATAGATGGTTCTGGTAAAAGATCAGCTGGCACGGATGGATGTAAATGGGATGCAGGGAAACGAAGGGATTCTGTTAGGCTCATCCCTTCTCTTTCCCCAGCTTCCCTATTCTTCTTACTAGGTGATTTAAACAAAATGAGCCAATTTGAAGTTAGAAAATTGCCTTTTTCAAGGAATGTGCAGTGATTCCTCCCTGTGAGGGTGGGCAGGCCCTGGCACAGGGTGCCCAGAGCAGCTGTGGTTGCCTCTGGATCCCTGGAAGTGTCCAAGGCCAGGCTGGATGGGGCTTGGACAACCTGGGACAGTAGAATGTGTCCCTGTCCATGGCAGGGGTGGAACTGGGTTGTCTTTACAGCCCCTTCCAACCCAAACCAGTCTGGGATTTTGATTATCTATAGTTTTATTATCTACGACAATAACAGTTTGAGAATCACATCACTAGTGCCAGGGCTGTGTGCATGCTGTCCCGAGAGGGTGAGCGTGGATGGTTTTGTGTCATGCTGTGGAGTCAGTCGGTGCTTATAAAATAAAGGTGGTGTTTTGTGCTTTTGGCCTCTCCAGAAATTGGAATCTCCAGGGAAGAGGCGCTGGAAGCGCTGCAGGTGGTGAGGCAGGAATGTCACGGGCACACAGCAAGGACAGCTGGGGGATCAGGTGCCACCAGGAAGTGCACAGCCCTGGAGCTTCTGGAAGAAGAGCAAAGCCAGGGCTTCATCATCACCTTCTGCTCAGCACTGGACAACATCCTGGGAGGGGGAGTGCAGCTGACAAAAATCACCGAGATCTGCGGGGCGCCCGGAGTTGGCAAAACACAGCTGTGGTATCTCATTGTCCCGTGGTTTGTGTGCAGCCAGGAGTCACTTTTTGTTAACTCAGCTATGAAATGAGTCCATTTTTCTTGTTGTCTGCCTCTCTGCGATCTCTGGTTCTTCTCCAGCATTATAAATACAATAATGGCTGAACTGCCCCCTGTCCCGTGTGTTCCTCAGCAGGAATATCACTCCAGCAGCGAGCAGGGATGCAGATATTGATCTCTGGCATGCAGATATTGATTTCTGTTTCTGTTTCCCCTGGCAGCATGCAGCTGGCAGTGGATGTCCAGATCCCAGAGTGCTTCGGGGGCGTTGCTGGAGAAGCTGTGTTCATTGACACTGAGGGCAGTTTCATGGTGGACAGAGTGGTGGACATTGCAGCTGCCTGTGTGCAGCACTGCCACCTTATTGCTGAGGCTCAGCCAGAAGAGGGTACGTTGCCAAGTCATTTCTTCAAGGATGGAGTGAAACAAGTGGCTCGTAGGCTGCAGTGTTACTTTTGGAGTGTTTGCTGACAGCTTTTTTTATTTCCACCTCTGTGGATCAAACCCTGAACTGCATCTGCGTCTGGAGCAGGCTGAGCTGGGCTGCTTCAAAAATCATTATTTTTCTACAGGGTGATTTTGTGAACGTTTTGATCTTGGGGGATTTGGGTGGCATTTGGTCTTCCTCCTTTCTTCTTTTCCTTCCAATTTTTTTGCACCTTAATGATCACATTTGCAGCACCTTGTTGGTCATATTTGCACCTGTTGAGCAAAACTGAGTGTTTTGTTTCAAAACGCAGGCATAGGTAGGGAAAGAAAAGAGGAACAGCAGAATTTTATGAGGCAATGTTGCTGCTGAAGGCCCTTAGAGTAAAACCATAGCTGGAATTCAGCTCCTCCATAAAGTCAGTATAGCCAGGCTGCTTTTGATAAGTTTTATTCTTTAAGTCATCAGTCTCCTGGGAATAAGGACACAACTTTTGTGTTACTCATGGAGGATTTATGTACCAAACTTCTGTTTGAACTGAGCTAAAAAGACACTGCATTAAATGAGTTACTGCCTGTATATTAAACAAGGGATGATTAATAGTCCCTGATGTCCTCTGGTGGCGTTCTGGCTTGAAAATGATTTACTGGAGAAGTTCTTGCTTCAGAAATAAATTTTTCATTGTTGGAGGCCTCCCTTGGAGGCTCCAGTGTGTCTGTGTGCAAATGCTGGGCTAGCATCTGCTCACCACCTTCCTGACTTTCAAGCCAGATGGAAAATATGTCTCCACACTCCTTACCTTGCCTGTTCTGTTTCTGGGGGCTTTGCTGTTGCTATGTGTGGAGGGCAGGCTTTGGTGGGATGATGAAAGTAACAATATGCTCGTACAGACTTCTGACTCATTTACTCGTCTGTTTGTTTTGTTCTCAGATCATGGGAAAGCTCTGGAGACTTTCTCTCTGGAAAATATCCTCTCTCACATCTATTACTTCCGTTGTCGTGACTACACAGAGCTGCTGGCCCAGGTCTACCTCCTGCCAGAATTCCTGGCAGAGCATTCCAAGGTAAGGCTTGCTGCAGGCTTGTCAGGAGGTGTCACTCATCTTCACGCTGAAGGCTTTTTGTCTGCTGTAGTAACAGGAGTAAACACCTTGGTACCTCGTCAGCTTGGCACTGCAGTATTGGCTGATAGCAGAGTACAAACGTAAAGCCTTCTGCTCGTTTGCCTTTTCGTTCCCATCCCAATTACTCTCAAGAGTGATTTGCTTTTGCCGTCCTCCTGAATTTCCACTCTGAGTTGAGGACGCTGGGTCTGTGCTGCCACATGTTCCATTCCTGTGAGCACTGAGCTGTGAATCAGCACAGAACTGCTCTGCACAAGAGCCTCACAGCCCGGGGGTGTGTGCTGACCGTCAGGGTGGCATCAGAAAGCCTCGGTGCCACCTTTTTTGCCCTAAAAGAGCACTGAGGACCAGAAATATCCTGCGCCATCCAAGTGACTCTTCTCCTTTTCAGTGCATCTTCTGTTGCTCCAAGCAACCAGAGCCTGCAGCTTGACTCTTGGGTGGACTGCAGCCAGAAAGTTTCTTAGTACCTAATGTCTTAGAGAAATGCTATTGTAAGGCAGATTTTCACCACCTCCCCTCCAGACTTCTGGGTTCTGCACTGCAGATCACTCCCTGTCAGGATCTGAGAAATATGACCGTGCCGTGTTCTACCAGAGCACAAATCCGTGTTGGATTTCAATGTCTTTTGCATATATTCCAGAATTTTTCGTTGATGGGAGCTGTGGTGTTCTGGAAAACACAGATGGGAGCCTCACTCGTGCTCGGTGTAGTCTGGTATTTCCCTTTCCCTGCCAGGTACTAACAGTGCCCTGTTGTGTTTGCTCTTGTGGAAAGTACACGGCTTCATTAGCACAGTTCCACTGGGCTGCAGCTCCCTGGAACCATCTGTGCTGATTAGCTGGGCTTGGCCTGCAGCCTGAAGTGCTGAAGGTTGCAGGAGAACCACTAGACCTTCTGCTGGTTCCTTGGACGGGCTAGAAGTGACTTGACAGATTGCTCGCTGCAGTCCAGCTCTCATTAAAATGAGTCTGATCCCTCTGGAGCCCAGCCTGGGACCACAGGAAGCCTCCAGACTTTTGGGTTTTTAGAAGAGAGAAAAAGTTGTCGAGGTTTAGAGTTAAGAAAGATGTAGAGTTAGAGGTCCAAAATGTTCCATTTGGAAATATTAATTAGTTTGAGATCTTGATAATAATATGAGAAAGGTTTTTTACCACAAGAATTTTTTCTAACAGTCTAATTCTTTAAGGTCTGCTAGAGCCAAGCTGGCATGGACAAGGCAGGTGTTACCAAGCTCTCTTTACACTTTAAATACTTTTAAGTTTTCCTGTGTGCTCTCTGGGAGAAATTTAACTAAATTGCATCCTACCTGGACATATTTGTGATAGCTAAGTTATATAACCGTGTATACATCCCTGTCTAGCATGAGTCATGTTTGTGCTGTTAAACTCATTGTTCTTTTAGAAATGATACATGAGGAAAATGTACAGACTCGTGGAAAATAATTTGTAGGAAGGAGGGAAAATGAGAATATGATTAATGTCTTATTTTAATCCCAACTATTTAATCTTCTTTTGCAAATTAAGTGGGTTTTTTTTTTTTCTAGTTAGAGGCCCAGGACCATTTCACAGTGATGTCTGTGTGCAGGTTTGTATGTTCCAGCCATAAAGAGGCTTCCCAGTAATGAGTTAAATCAGTAATGCAGAAAATCAGGATTTTTGTGTTATTTCCACTTTGTTATCTTCTGCAGTAATGCAGTAACTTGAAGACACCAAGGATTTGAGTGACATCTGAATATGCAGGCACTGTTAGACCATCCATCTCCCTCCTGTATTTCATAGTTGGGTCATCAAAACAGCCACAACAAATGAAGTTAGAATAAATCAGAATCCCAGACTAATGTTTATACAGTGTCTTGAGGGTGATGAGCCAGCAGCTGCAGCGTGCTCTGACTTCAGCTAATGATTCCTACAAAAGAAATAATTCAGTAAAGCAAACATCTTGAGGCAAGATAGATCCTCAGCTCCAGTGCAGTGTGCCTGGAATATCTTTAGGCATCTGTTAAACTGTGTGTTTCCACGACAGATCTCTGATAACAGCTGAGTTTTCTCAGCAGTGGCTCCAGAGAGCCTGAATTCTGATTTGGATTTAATTTTTGAGGGAGAAGGTGAATTAATTGCTGTTTGTGGAGAGCTGACTGAAGTACAGTTCCGCTGTTTAATGCTTATTTTCTCCAGCTTCTCCTCTGCAAGGCTTTAAGTCCAGCTTTGCCAGTCGTGTTCACCTAAGGATGAAACAAAACATTCCAGTGCACTCAAAAACAGCTCTTGCTGCTTGTTGTCATTTTTTATAGGATGGTGATGGCAGTTTTTGATCTCTTCTCCTGCCTTTAGGTCCGGCTGGTGGTGATTGATGGAATTGCCTTTCCCTTCCGCCACGACTTTGAGGACCTGTCCCTGCGCACGAGGCTGCTCAACGGGCTGGCCCAGCAGCTCATCATCACAGCCAACGAGCACAGAGCAGCTGTGAGTGCAGGGCAGCCTTCCAGCCCAAAAGATGACACTTTTCTTTACAAAGAATTAAGGAAATGTGATTTGCTGTTGTCTCTGAGTAGCAAAATAAAACTGCAGTAATACCCTCTGCAGTACCCTCTGTGTTCCTGCTAGCTTAGTTGGTGAATGTAGAGGGATCACAAAGGCAAAACACCTCAAAGGTGGGAAATTCCTAGACTTGCCAAAATAAGGAAATTTGCATCAATATCCTCCTGTGGGTCTTAGTTAAGTGGTAGCATGTAATTTGTAATGCTGTTGGCCATCATCCCCAGTGATTTGGTTGCACAAGGAATGCTCCTCTGGTGGCTTTACCTACAAAAATACCTGGGAGCATTCAGCAGCTCCAACACAACTTTCCACTCTCTGTTGAAAAATAAACATTAGCATTCCTAGGGAGGAAAACCACTTTTATCTGCTGGATTGGCCTTCTCTCCTGGCATCCATGGAAACCCAGAGCCTCCTTCCTGGGCATTGTTTAACGTCACTGACGGGCTGGAGGCAGCAGGCCCGCAGCCAGCAGATGGCACTGGGAAGCTGCAGCTGTTCCAGAAGTTGTTTTGGAAGTCTCTGACAGCTCAGAGAAGCATTGTTCAGGAATTGGAGCTTCCCCAGCCCTCAAAATGGTGCTTGTGTCTCCAACAGTGTCCAGGTGACTCGTGACCTTGTCACCCACAACTCTCTGGCGCAGTTGGCTTTTGTTCTGAGCTGCTAAAAATAAAACTCCTCTTGTGCTTCCTCTGGGAGCTGTGGGAAGGGGAGAGCCCAGCATTCCCAAAGTGTCCTGACATGAGCTGTGGAGCTCCTTCCTGCTGCTCTGGGCACCGGGGAGATGATGTTCCAAGGTCTGCACAGCCTCAGGTTTCCTGAGTGCTTTCCCCCGCAGCTTGGCACCTGGTGACCTTGATCAGCAGCTGCTGACATTGGACAATGTTTTTCTTTGGTCAGGGATAAAATATAGAAATCATTTCTTCTGAACCAGGCAGCACTTTAGTACAAAGTTGTTAAATAAACTCTTGCTAAGGGGGTCAGAGCTTCAGGGATGGTTTTGCTTGGGTTGGCCCTCCTGTTAGCAGTCTGAGTTAGTTCCACGAGCTGTGAGCAGGCTAAATCCAGCCTGCGTGCCAGGGATTGCTTGTCGGGCAGCTCTGGATGCTCTAATATGGTAGGAAGTCAGATCCCAAAGCCGGACTCGGAGTCAGGATGCCCAGCCCTTCTCCAGCAGGGAGATGAGGAGGCTATTTGGGGCTGTTACCATGCACTTGTGATGAGTTACTTCTCTAAAATGTGCAATATCTGCGCTGGCCTCTCAGCTGTGTGAATGTTTCAGGCTGTGCTCAGTGGAACTCTGCTCTCACACACTTTTCTGAGCTACTCCAGCAAGAATCCTCTGAGCATGTCAAACAATGGAACTCTCTGGGGTCTTAGATAGGTACAATTTTTCATTTTTAATGAACTTTATCATTAATATTCCTGGCTCTTTTCTGTCTCACCCACCCCCACTTCTGCCAGGGATCTAACCTAGACTGTCTGTGAGCCTCCCACAAGTGACTGGGGCTGTGAAAACACTCCCCCGCTCTGTCTGTTCACTTCCATTCTGCTTTGTGTTGTACCCACTTGTGCATTTTTAGACTACAAGGCACAGGAATCCAGTTAATCACCAGGCTAATGCACTCTGGGAGCAGCACCACCAAGTTCCTTTACCCCAGGGACTGAGAGCTGGCTCCTCGTGGAGGGCCAGTGCAAGTCACTGCAGCTAAACATAGATCCAAACAACATTTAGGACAAGTGCTGTGGGATAAATAAGTTGTGTGGAGTTTGTCTCCCTTGGGGAGGGAGAAATTGAGATTTCTTTAAAGTCTTGAATGAAGGAAATCTCCCATTCAGACCAAAAATACATTTTGCAGGGTACTCTTAATTTGTTTTGAGAAGATGAGGCACCCTTACAGTTTCTCCTCATCACAGTTGCCAAGAGTTTTGCCTGAGTAACTGCTTCATCAGTAAAAGCTTTTTTGAAAATTCCCTCTCATCCCTCCCACCAGTAAGCTGATTTCCAGGAGATTTTCATAATTTTTTTTTGCTCCTGTTTCCTCTTTCAGGTAGTTCTGACAAACCAAATGACAACAAGGATTGGACAAAGCCAGTCCACACTGGTACCTGCTTTAGGTAAGTGTTGAGCTTTGGGTTGAAAATTGATACATGAGTTCCTTTCCTTTGCCTTTATGTACAAAGAGAAATCATCCAAAAATGTACCTGGGAGCTGTAAACCTCTGGCAGGGATGTGGTGAGGAGAAGGTTAAATCACTCAAAAAAGAACCCAGCTTAATGGTTGCATACCCCAAACTGAGCTGCAATTTCCTAAATTCCCTGAGAGCCATTCGCTGCCTCTCCCAAACAGTTTAAATTGTTTATTTTCCCATTACCCTTGAACATGTCCCATTAATTATCTGCAAAGGCATTTCATATTTGCTGTATCACTGGAATTCTCTGCAGTTATGATCTGGAGGGAGGTTCTGTGGGGGATCCTCAGGCACAGCCTGCCCTGAGCCAGGTTAAAGATTTTTTTTGCAGGCTGCTCAATTTTGCCCTGTAATGAGCAGATACCTCATCCATTCCTTTCTGCTGCAGTCACAGGGGAAAATAAAACAGTTCTGAAGTGGAGATTTCTACAAATTAAGGAAAGGTTCAGCATTTAAATCTCATTTCAGGCTGTAGCATTGCATTATTTTATGATTCACTTAAAGGGCACAAATTCTTCATTTTCTGTCAGCTAAGTAATGATTCCCTTGCTCTGGAGAGGAGAGAGAAGGGGACAGTACAAAGGCAAAGATGTTGCCAGAGTCTGTACAGGCACCAAACCATTTGGCAGAGATAGAGGGTAAAATGAACAAACACAGCCCATCTCCTGCAGGAATGTGAAGAACGTGGAATTTGGAGCTGTGCAGGCAGACCCAGCTCCCAGGATCTGACCCTTTTTGTCAGTTTTGCCTCTTGCTCTCTGATGGATTATTTTTGGCAGCCTTTCTGGCTACAAACTCAATTAAAGCTAATAGAGTCTGTCTTTTTTCACTGGCCAGCATTGTTTGGGAGCTGTTGTGTTTATTGAGTCATGGGGACAGTAAAGAATGTGAAGACATTCAGGGGAGTTTATAATTCCCAGATATCCTGCCTTGCCTCGTGCATATTTTCTTTCACAAACAATTAATTTGACATGACCTCCTGTGGAGCTGACTGTGACTCTCCCCAGCGTGTGTGACCACAGTATTGTTAAACTGAGCAGCGTGAGCTCTTCCAAAAATGCAGCTTGGTACCAGTTGGGAAAAGATTTAACCAAGTGGTTTTGATGCCCTGCTCCGAAGAGATGGTGTTTCAAAAGTCTCATCATAAAGGCTAAAGAGCCTCCCTATCCTCCCTGGTTTGGTGTAGCCAGAGGAGCTGTTGAGGGAGGGGTCAAACCCCCAGGTAAAATCACTGAATTGGGTTTTTCCTCCCATTGATTGGTAAGCCTGAGAAACAGCTTTTTCATGAAAGCATTAATCTCTAAACTCTTATTCAGCTCCTGAGCAGAAGGGAAGATCTTAATTATGAGAAAAAAAGAAAAAGAAAAAGCACAGATGCTGCAAGGTATTAAGTCAGGAGCTTTATGGAGGGGACAGCTTTCTTCCCACTAGTGAAAGCTAAGCTGGGTGTTCCTAGACATTTCTACTAAATATATTTAGAAAGGAGGTCAAATATTAATCTACAGGCAGTTCAACACAGAAATATCTCATTTTACAGTGGCATTTTTCACTCATATTCAGTGCAGTTGGAAATGTGCTGGTGTGGAATTTGTAGCCATTGTAAAATGTGTTTTGATCTCTGCCCCAGAGCCATCTCTGAGAGCCAAAATCTTTAATCTCAACTCAGATGTAGTGGAGCAAGGTCTGGCAAGATGCCTAAAGGGTCTAGGTCTTCATTACAGTGGGATCATTTTTTTTTTCCTTCTCTGTGCTCTAATAAATACCAGAGCACGGGGGGCACGAGGGGCTGGGGATGTGGGGGGACCAGGGAGGGGTGGACAGCAAAGAGCAGGTGGACAGGGGAGACTTGACTGCTTTAAAGTGCAATCCATCTCTGGAGTGCTGACAGGGATAAACAGAGGGAAAAGCACCCAATAAAGATGTCTGTGCATTGACCTGTGGTCAGGTGTGAGCCGAAACATTGGGACTGAGCCCCTGGAGCAGGATACAAATCCAAACTTCCTTCTCTCTTTCCCTGCTCCTTGCTTTTGGTTACTTTGCATTTTGCTGTCAGAAGCAGAAGACTGCTTCAGGGGCCCTTCATGCTTTAATCATGGTTGACTTTCTCCCAAAGCTGGCATCCCAAAGGGACTGATGTTTGCTCGTAATTATGCCTGAGAGACAGAAAATCACAGTTCTGAAGCAGGATTTAGACCTCCTCACCAGACTTCTTCAGTAGTAATTAGACAAATCTCTTCTTCCAGCTGCCTCTGTTTTCAAGACTCGTCTAGTACCTGTTCTTTATTATGCATCCATGAAATTTTTCTACAAACATGGAAGTATTGCATCAAGGTTTCTGTAAAACAGACTACAGAGGTTATTCCTTTTTTAGGTCTATTTGTTGTGAAGTTCCTTGCAAGTAGGAAAAAGATGTGATGCATGACTGCAAGAAAGGCAGATTTTGTTTTAATCATGGGAGGTTTTTGAAGATTAATTTCATTTCAGCTTGTTGATGGTGCTGTAAGAGATAATGATCTGTCATTTTGTGTTCCTCAGGAGAAAGCTGGGGACACGCTGCCACCGTCCGTTTAATCTTCCACTGGGACAACACTCAGAGGTGAGGGAAAACGTGAGAAAAATCCATATAAATACAAGTATGGCCCTGGAGAATCTTTCAAATTGGCCATGGGGGCCAAGCAGGGGTTTGAATTTGGCTCCTGGCCTTGCTCTGCCACATCCCAGGCTCCTGAGGCTCAGGAATTTTCTCCTTCAGGCTGGGAGAGTGAGGCTGAACTGTCAGGCTCCTCCTCCCCACCGTGGTGGGTTCTTCCTGATAAGATGCCATGGTTTATAAAAGTGTGACATCCTCACGGCAGTTGTTCAGACACAAGGCTTTCTTTTACTATCTGCATTTTACAAGATAGAGTTGGGGGTTTTTTTTGTTAATAAAACTCTTCTCATTTTAATGTGAATTTTTGCCATAGACTCGGTGCAAGTATTGAGCTGCTGGCTTACAAGGTGATTTTTGTGCCCCACTCTGAAGAGGTGCAATTTCAACAGTCTCCTTATAAAGAACCTCCCACTCCTCCATGGTTGGTTGTAGCCACTATAACTTCTTTGAGAAGAATTGTTTTTGCTTCAATGTTTTCATCCCCAGCCCGTCCAAAGGCAGAGATGCCAAAGAAGGCTTTAAAGCCACCCAGCCTGTGACCCTCAGGACAGGCTGCTGACCCTGAGCTTCAGGGGTTGAACCTTCTAAAAACAGTGTGAAATTCTGCTTGTTGCAATGAGACCTCCTCTGTTTCCTGGGGTTTTTTTTTTCCCCTCTTTACATTGCAAGGTCATTTCTCTTTCCTGGTCAGTTAAATTTGTCCTGTAATATCACCGTGCAGCAGCTTGAGATTAAGGAGCTGTGCTGCAATTCCCTAATCTTGTGCAAACAGTGAGCAAAAATGGTGCTAGAATGTTGTTTTGCAGTGTTTTGCTTGTTGAATTTGAAAGAAAAATGCAGTGACACTTTCTTGGGGAGTTTTGTTTTTAAATTCTAAGTTTGAAGGCAATGCAGGATGATTACAGCAGGCTGTTTAATTTAGAATTAAATTAACATCACTGATTAGTTAACAGTCTTTTTAGGACAAGTTGCATCAACATAATGATTACAGAGTGAACAAAAGTTAATTTTATCTGTGAAAAGAACTTTTTTTTTCTTCTGCAACAGAGCTAGGAAGGCTGCAGATAGAAGTTCCAGAAAACAAGCCAAGGAGAGACAAACCTGGCTTATTTACTGATGTAAATCTGCAGCTAACATGGAGTGGGGCCTGCAGAAACAGCAATTCTGGATACAGCTGTAAAAGCAGAAATAGCTCAATGCTGTCTTACTTTTGCACAGGCTGCCTACAGCTGATGATCCGTTGTGATTTTGTTGGATTTATATCAGGTTATTGAGGCACAAAGATCATTTAAGGATCCATTGCCTTTTTAAAAATATTTTTAAATGTGCTTTGGCCAACTCTGATACCTGTCTCCTCCTTTCTCTCTACTCTTGAAAATGTCAGAGCTTAATTCTGAGAGTTCTCTTTGCTGGGAGGAAGGATCCTGTTGAGTCAGAGGCTCCAGCTGAGCTCTTGTGAAAGCCTGGCTTCTGCAGCTCCAGATTTGGGCAATTTTGTCAAGTATAAGCCAGCATTTGAGTGTTCTGAGGAATTCCCTGTGTAGCTGGGAAGTGGCAGCGTTCCTCAGGCTGTAATTACGTGCTCTCTAATAGAATGGCACCTCAGGGAGGAAAAAACCCCCCGAAAATAATTAACAGGATTTTTGGCAGGGTGTCCTGCTACAGAGAGCAGAACGCTTTCTAGATTGGCTTATGTAAGTGTGAGTTTTGGGGAGGTGGGCATGGTGCAGCCCTGACAGGGGTTGAAAGCCCCTTTCCTTTTGAGCTGCTGTGCAATTTTCTCTCTATGTTATGCAAGCATTTACTGGAGAACACAAATCAAGGTGTATTGCTTGGAGTCTAAATGCAGCAAATCAGGGAAGTGTCAGAGGAGAAATAAAAGGGAAACTATTTTCTCAAGGTTGTGCTGTGTGTCAGTGGCAAGGGCAAGCTTAGAAATAGAACATCTCCAGCCTCTGGGTTATATTGACAGGCTTGGGAAATCTCTGGAAAAAGCCTCCCTAGAAGAACTGGAATTCTTGAAGGTCTCTCACATCCTTAAGAGGTCAAAGAACAAGTGATTAATGGAGGAGGGAAGAGGTGCGCTCAAAACCTTTTTTGTTTGCATTTTAAGAAAGTGACATTTGGAATTAATTCATGATGAATATTGTTCCAAAAATGTCATCAAATACTGTGATGAAACAAGGCTAATTAATCATTCACTCTTTTTAGTAGGTCTAGATTGTGTTTGAGCTGACAGGTCATGTAAGGATGGGAATCCACAGTTTCAGTGACCTATATGAAAATACATCCCTAAGAATTCCACTGGTACTGTGGGAAAACTTGGGTCTGGTCACTGGGCTATTTGGAATTTTCATTACCGTATTAATTAATCATAATTACCCGGCATTTGTTTCACCAGGTTGGCCACGTTGTACAAGTCACCAAGCCAGAAGGAGTCCACTGTAGCCTATCAGATCACAGTGAGTGTCCTGTGGGGATGGACGTGCCCAGCTGGGAGCACCCCGTCAGCTGGAAAGGAATTTCACACAAATCTCACAGTGGGCTTTGCTTTCTCAGTGTTGCTTTTCAGCTGCCTTCTGAAGGGAAGGTTTTCCTGGGATAGTGTAAGTTATACTGGGAGAGCTCCAGACTTTGGGGTAATTTGCTCTTTCTCTCTTTAGAAAAGTGACCCAGCATTTTGTCTACTCAAATACTTCTGATTTCCAGATCAAACTTTCAGGCAGCCTGTCCCCATCTGTTCCGCTGCTGGTGCTGCTTATTTTGTCTGCCCCTGAAGTTCACTTTTGCCCTAAGTGCAGTAGCCAAGAACAATCTGAGCTGCATTTTGGGACACCTGAACCATTGTCTCCCTGGTCAGGTAGGGTGTGGTTTCTCAGGTGGCTTTTTGCATCTGTTCCAGCTGAGTTCATCTTTTGAGGATGAGGATGACCAGAATTAAACCCAGTGTTCCAGAGGCCTCTCCAGTGCTTTGTTCCACAGGAATTTCCCCATCTCTGCTTTCAGTGTGGTGTAACCCACGCTGTGTTTACCCTACACCCAGCCAATTTACACAGATTTTTCTCTTCTGTCCCTATCATAGAAGGAGCTTCCAGCTCATGGCTGGAGTCCTTACTCATCCCTGGTTAAATCCTGTGATTATTTCCTTTTGGGGAGTGCTTAATACATATTAATGAGAAGAGATGCTGTCTAAGCTGTATTTAGGTTTAAAAAGACAGCACCACTCAAATCTTTTCCTCCTCAAATGTCACATCCATAGGTACAATTCCATAACTATTTGCTACGTGTCCTCATGGAAACACGTTGCCATAGCACTTTCTGCAGATTTTAATGCTGCCATCAGATGAGATCCTCAAACTTTCAAACAGAAATCAGGGTTTTCCCCCCTCCACTCCTGACTGTATTCACCAGGGCAGAAGAAATACTGCGAATATATACTTTTACAAAGACTGGAAGGGGAAGTGGCACTACATCCCATGGTTGTTTGGATCATGTGATGTGAGTCCTTTTTTCTCCAGCTGACAGACAGATGGATTTTATCTCAGACAGTTTAATTGCCTTTTTCTTTCATTTTTATAAGCACCATAAAACAGCTATGCTTTCTTCTGTGTGAATGCACACTGTCTTGAAATAGAGTTGAGAGTGGATCCTAACCAAAGATTAGTAAAAATTTAAGATTATCCTTGTGTTTTTTCCCTTAATCCTGATGAATTGCTTCAGCAGATGATTTCTTTTAGTAAAAAAATTGTATTATCTCCATTTCTTTCATGAAATCCAGGTCTGATACCAGCCTGCTGTTATCATTTCTCATTCCATAGTTAAACTGAAAGATGTCAATACATATCCAGTGTTTCCAAGCCAGATTTGTGTATGACCAGCAAACAAAAAAAATATTAAAAATAATAATAATTCCTTAGAATTGTGCAGATGAGGTGCATTGGTACCATTGGCAAAGTGGCTGCTCAGTACCCATGAGCTGATGAAATGTGTAAATTCATGAGTGAGCTCTGGGCTTTTTTTATCCTGTCCTTTCCAGCACACTGGAGTCAGTCACCACTCTGAGGGGGCTGTGGAACTCCTCTCCCATGAAATCCTTTCTTCCACAGGCTGATAAGGATTCATTCTTAAATGCAGAGTATAGAAATGGAAATTGATTTATGCACAAGGGAGTAAGTAGCTGGGCTGATTCACCTGAATTTCCCAGGAATGTGACCTGATTATTTCCTAGTGAAAGACAGAGACCCAGGATCTAAACTCCAGGTAGGAATTGTGTTTCCCTGAGCTGTGGAGGGTCTGCCAGGCCAGCAATGGGAGCAGTGCTCAGGTGATAAACACATCTACCCTTGCCAGTCTTGCTGCAGAGGGTGTCAATCCAGAGGACATTAAGGAACAATTCAAAATGAAAGACTGAGCTTTGTCCTTGGTTCCAGCAGCAACATCCTCACCATCTGAAAGCCGCTACCAAACCTCACAAATACACACAAAATTATTCTATTTTCAAGGTGCCTGCCTGTAGCCAAGTGCAAAACATCCATCCTGGGCAGCCTGCTTTATGTTCTGGCCCTTCTAACCCTTGGAATGCTTTCACTGGGAGTCAGCATTCTGGATTAAGTGGATACTTGGCTACAGATCCACCTTTGTGCCTCAGGGAAATGGCAGAGATTAGATGTAGTGAAACATTAAACGTGAAGATTCCCCATTATGCTCTTTAGAATAACACTTGAGTTGCTTATAAATAGCAGAGGGGTTGCACAGATCCTGCCCTTGCAGCAGCTCTTGCTGTTTGTTCCTTTAAAAAGCCCGGGTTGGGTGAGGTGAGGCATTCAGAAATAGAAATACAGGGATGGGAGACTTAAACAAGGCATTTTACTGGGGTTTGGGATTGGTCTTGGTGTGGGACACCCTGGCATTTGGGAGGAGTCACCTCTGATGGTAATTCTGCCTGCTCTCCTCACACTGCACCAACCCAAAATGTCAGCGTTGCTGAAATGCTCTCGTCCCCACATTGTCTCTGCCTGAGCATTTTGGATCAGCAGAGCAATTTGGTGTTCTGATTAATGCCTTTTGCTCCCTAAGTCCGCACGGAGAGTTTCACTGAGCTGTCAGCAGTGCTCTCTGCACAGCATTTGTCTGGAGATGGGAATTCAGAGAGTTGCAGGCTTCACACAACATATCATCTCCATCCGCATGCATGGCATGTTTAGCTAACTGACTTTGAGATCTTTCATATTTTGAAATGGTTAAAAATTAAATCGTGAGCTCCAGTAACAGAAAATACAAGTGCTGCTGGGCCAGATAGATCACTTCAAGCACTCTCCTGAGTAGCAGCATGTAGTTTTCGCTTCTACATTTAGTTTTTGGCAGTCAAAGGTTTTCCTCCCATTGTGTCCCATAAATTACTATGCTGGAACAGTCTTTGCAGTCTAGAGACAGATTCAGCTCTGCTGTTCTCTTACAACGTCTCATTGATGTTTTCAGTTCATTAAGTAGGTACATGGAACAAAAATATCCCAGGTTGTAGAAATTCACAGTTTTGTTTCTGAAAATGACTGAGGCAATTAATCCAGTCATCTCCTTGCTTCTGTGGGAGCTGATGGATTTGTCTTTTGATTTATTTAAATAGGCAACATAAGTTAATTTACAGAGAAGCAGGTTTTCATAGCCATAGGGGTGATAAACAGTAAAATCAAAGTGATAGCCTGGTTGGTGAAAATAAAATATCTTTAAAAACCAAAATGAGCAGACATGAGTTGGCACATGTGTTGTAAAGTTTGCAGTGCTGAGCTTAACCTGGCCTATAAACATCCTGTGGCTGCTCATCCCGAATAAATGGCAGCATGATCCTTCATTCTGATCTTCTGGGAACTGGTTACTCATGCTTTCTACCCTTACAAGCCTTAGCACATGATTTTCCTTTCATCTTCCAGTCCCATGGCTTCCGAGACGTGCAGCCTCCAGCTGTCACTGCCAGCACAGAAGGGACAGAGCTGAACCCTCGGAAGCGGCCACGGACAGAGGAGGAGAAGCAGCAGTGATCCCAAAGTGGGGTCGGGTTAAAAACCTGCAGGGGAGCAGTGCAGGGTGAACGTGCAGCCTGAGAGACTCTCCACTTCACTTCCTGCTCAGGACTTTATTTTAATATTAAGACTGAAACATGCAAATTTCTGTGGCACAAAATTCCTTTGTGTACGGCATAATTGTACTTTTATAATAAAAATCTATGTTTTCTATAAGGGGTGGCTTCAGCTTTGGGGTTGGGGCTTTTTTTGTTTGGGTTTTTTTTTGGGGGGGGTGGACGTGGGGGCTACAACTCCATCTTTTCTCACTGGGTAAAAAGACAATGAACTGAGAGCCTCTAGCACAGCACATTTAATGACAGGCATGTGGATCAGTCATCTGGCTTTGTGTGTACCTGAATTTTAAGGAGGGTGGATGCAGCACTGTGCTCAGCACAGGCTCAGAGCAGGACACAGGCAGTGGATGCTGGAAGAGAAATGCAGCTTTCAGTGCTACACCAGAGTGGGGCTTCAGCCCTCACCTGCTGCAAAGTCCTTGGTCAAGGACAGTCAAAGCTCTGCTCTGAACTTCTCGTTTATCCTGTGGTGCCATCAACAGACGTGAAAGGCTGGATCTGGAGGACAAAGGATTTAATCCAGCACGATAATTTTATGTTCCTGTCACAGTAAATGGGAATATTTTACCGTGGCTCAGGCTTGAGCTGAACTGCTGCACAGCCATGACTTCCACGTTCTTCATTTCATTTCTTGCTGTAATCAGGATCTCTTTTGTTCGTGGCTGTAATAAAGGGGGAACCCAGATTGTAGGCACCAGCAATATCTGCAGCTCCAGAGCCTGAACCCAGAGAATGAATGTATCCTGAAAGCACAGCAGCTTTTTGTCCTCTTTTTATTAAGAGAAAACAAATCAAGGAGATGATTAGAGGAGAAGAAAGGTGCTGCACTGCAAAATAGTAATTACTTCAATTATGAGAAGTGTTTGTACACATGCACAGAGATGACCCCTTTTGGCAGAGCACTCGCTAACGTTAGAGCTGAGGAAACTCAGCCAGCAGCTAAATGGAGAATTCAAGTTGTGGGAGTCACTATGTTAAATTTTTTATTCGGTGTACACTAAACTGACTTTCCCTTGAAATGAAATTCAGTGCTGAATCTGAGTCATAAAATCTCCCTATTCAAAAAAGGAAAAAAAAAAAAGGGAAAAAAAAAGCAGTGGTTTTTGCATCATTATAAGGTTTAGATTAAAATTACATAATAAAATATTAAAGGGAAAAGTATTGAGTTGCCATGCAGCAAACTGGGCTGTGTCAAAATGTAAAAACTGTGAGTCAGGGAGAAGCTGTGAAGCAAGCAGGATGACATAGGGGAAGGGAGGCAGCGGGATCTGTGACTCAGACAAACATTTCAATGCAGGAGACACAGGCAAACAAAAGGATCCTGGCGCTTGTGATGTCAGCAAGCAAACGCTCCCGTTTGGGAATAAAGCCTTCCTACGTCTTGCAGTGCAGGAGGAGGGGGGAGCTGGCGCCGAGCTCTTGCCTACGTAGGCACGAGGAAAACCATCCATTAGGAATGTTGGAGCAATATTTTCAGGAGCCCTCCTGGATCCTGGTGATAGCTGCTATCTGAGGGGTTTGGTGATTATGGAAAAATCCATTTCTGTCAGTGCATTGTGCTGGGATTTAACACCCTCCACACGTCCTTCCGTGTGTGAGCAGAGTAACAGTGTGGCTCCCATATACTATTAATTTCAGCTGACTGGTGGTTTTAATTTTGTTTGTAGTAGAGTAGCATCCAGAAGCCCCAGCTGAGACGCTGATCCTGTTATAACAAGATAAATGGTCTTGGCTGAGTAAATGTTAGAGCTTCCAGTGTTATGGGCATTGTTATTCAAATAAAAAAGATGCACAGTTACTGGTTAACAGTGGGAGTTACAAAATGTCCAGAGGAAACATTGGAGGCTCTCTATGCTGAGGTTTTTTAATTTTTCACTCTTTTTTTCCTATTGAAGCTATTATAAAAATCAGCTCTGCAGACCAGAACTGAGAGAAGGATCTGTTGGCGGAGACAAAATTAGATTAAATGAGCCAGATTTCGTTCTCATCTGCTGGAGACAAGGAAGCTGTTCCAGGCTCAGAATTGCAGAGAAAGAAAAAATTTGACCGTTGCCTCACCAGTAAATCTTCCATGGCAAGTGGATTTTTTCCCATATGTGCTTGGAATTCTCATGCATGTCACAGCATCAGTGCCCAGGAGCGAGGGGCAGAAGAGAATTTTATTACTGCACAAAAAGTGAGATTCTAAGTAGCCAACCTCATGGCACTGCATCAAGAAGAAAATGGGTTGTTTGATTTGCTGCTTAAGTCCCAGTTTGCTGAAAGCCAAGGGCTTTGACTGTCATGCTGAGTTTGAAATTATTCCATTTTGTGGGGACGGCATTTACTTGTGGTGGAGGAACTTATTTTGTCACCACAACAAGAATCCAGATCCTACCACAGGCCTTGGCAACAGGCAAACACTGCGGTCGCAGGAGAATTCTCGAGCCCTGAGTCCTGCTCTGAAACTCTTTAGTTTGGACAGGCAAAATAACAATTTATTTGTTCCTGTTTTGATGTGTTCTGCACCTTTTCCATTATGAAGTACTGAGGAACCAGCAAGCCTCTAAGTAGAGTAAATTGAAGAAAACATGGAGAAGAAATAGCTTAACTGGAGGTACAAAGGTGTAGCCAAGGTTCAAGGTAGGAAATCAGTCTCCTCTTGAAGTCTGTCACAGAGTGATTGACTCGTGTGGAAAGGAGATTTGAGGAACCTGAGTGTGAATACAGAGCTAAGAAAAGTATATTTAAATTAGAACAACCATTTTCCCGTTCAATTTCAGTTGCTGTTCCTTCAGTCATTTTACAAGGGGACTAAATTTAGGATCAGATTTATTCTCAGATATTTCATGGATTAACAGCAAAGGTGAATCCTAACTGCCTGCTGTTTGAGCTCCACTCTTGTCCTGAACAAAAGGAGATCGAGAAGTTGGAAGGGCAGGTCCTTGTGCTCCAGCTTCTCCAAAGAGACTCTTTGCCATGCTCAGGATAATAATTCTTTAGAAAGGCACGTTAAGATGTTGTATCATGTTTTAACACATGATAATTCTATACGAAATGTGATAAGTTTAGAAGTATGGTTCGATGCTTTCTTAGCCTTGAGAGAAATGGAATAAACAGAGCGCTGACATGGCAGTAGCACAACTCTCACAGAAGGGAAATAACAGTTTTTTAAAAGGATGACGAGCAGGGGGTCAGCCTGTGTTCCCAAAGCAGCAGGGCCGTGCTGAGAGCTCCGCAGGGAGCCTGGCTGCAGGGGAATGTGGCGCTGGCAGCGGCCGGGAGCAGCCTGGCCAGCCCTCCTCCTCCGCAGCCCCTCGGCTCCAGGAGCCGGTGCCAGCTGCTCCCTGCTCCGGGCTTCCCTCTGCTGCTCCCAGGCTGGGCACTCGGTGTCTCGTGGCTGCTGGCCATGCGCTCGTTTGGGATGATTAGGGTCAGGGGAGCTGGCTTCCCTTGGCTGCTGCAAGATGCCTGCGTTAATGTTCTCTCCTGAAGAATGAAATCACCGGGAACTGGCCCCTTTCCCAGTACTGAATTTCACCCACAAATGCACCCACTGTTAAACTGTCAGCTCCTGTCTTGCTTCCCACAAGCAAGAAATATTCCTACAATATCCACTGTCTATCTGTGAGAGAGCCTAAGCTCTACAGTTTGAACTCTAGCTGTTGAAATAATAAATGGCATTAAAACCGATACTTCCATCATCACACAAGCAGTAAAAATGTTAGATTATGTGCCAAAATAATGCATAGAAAAGTCTGTATTTTACTAAGTCAGACTTCAAAAATTATAGCTAATACTGCTCATTTTTACAAGAATTACTTGGCATTGATTTAAACAGAGCCAAAGAAGCATTGGGATACTAAAAAAAAAATAAATCACATTTCAGTTTCGAACAATGAGAAGAGAGAATGTTTAAAATATTTTATAACATATATAGGGAAGTAAAAAGAAACTCCACAGACCACAATGAATGGTTCTAATGGGTCTGGATGTTTGTCTCAAAGGCCATGAATATGCTGTTTGAATGCTTGCTCAGTTTCCATTATTTTGGAGGTTTAAATTTCTGACACATATCCCTCTAATACTCTTAATTTATTTAGCGTGAACTGCTGCAATTTTAGCAACACAGTTACAACTCCACTCACTTAGTAATACTTTTTGTATCATATAAGTTACTAAATGAAAATGTTTTGGGCTAAAGCACAAGCAAGAAAATAATGTCTATAAAGCACAGCTTGTCAATAAGAGATTGTAACACTTTTTTTTTTTAAACTAGATAAACTTACTGCTTTCTACACTTTGATAGTAAACGTGTTACATCACAGAAATCTATGTCTTTAAAAGCTGTTCATTCATTAATTTGTGGAAGGAACACGAGTTTCTGTGGTTAAAGCATAGGGTTTGAGGCTGTTGAAAGAAGTTGGAATGAGCTGCATCAGTGGCGTTTGAAAGGGACACTGATTCAAAGCACACCCTTTCCTAAACAGGGGGCTGAATGGAAGGCTGAAAATGGAATTTTCCTTTGGGATGGGACTGGAAATTTCCATGGCAGCTGGAAGTGGGATTCAGGCCTGAAATCCCATGTTTTGCAATGGGTGGGGATATTTCAGAATAATCTTTGACTATTAATCTGGAAAAGCTGACTTGACCTCGAAAACTTAAGAAAAAAAAAATAATGAGAGAAAGAAAAAGAGAGAATGACTTTGGTGTTTAGAAACACCCTAAAAATCCTTATTATGGTCAAGGAGCCAGAAAAACTGTGGTGACAGAAGCTATTTAGCTTTTCAAAGCTGCAGTTGACCAGGCTGAACCTGAGAAAATGAACTGAAGTTTGGTGGATGTTGACTCTGTCAACAGGAGTCCTCCTGCTGTATTCCTCTCAAATTCCTGCTGTCTTTAGTCTTAAGCAACTGGAATTATTAAAACTGAATAGAGCTGCTAAAATTAATTCAGGTTTACTGCAAAAGCCCTACTTTTTAAAGAAGGAAGCCCTACTTTGAAGAGGCATTTACCATTGGAGTTTTGCCATTGAACTCATTTGTATGGTATCAGATCTTGTGTCACAGGTATGTTAGGTATTGGCCAAGCATTCTTCATGAACCCTGCCTGTCTTGTGCTTGTCAGCCCGCAGGAGTCACTTCCAAAGGTCACAAAGAATTAAAAAGCACTTATTTTTGCCCTCCATACAATTCAGGTCACCTCCCCAAGGCCTGTTCAAACCCTGCTTATTACTCAACAGCAAATGAGAAAGAGGAAGGCATCGTTTTAAGGCTAAAATGAAACAGATTTCTTCCAAAACAATACTGCAAAATGTTCTTTTTTAAAACAAAAAGCAACATTGTTAAGCTGGAAATGATGCAAACACCTGCATTTCCTTCTCACATGAGGTGCAAGCCTTATTCTCCATATGATTTCCAATGGTCTCAGACTCAGAATGATGGGAATTGTGAGATTATTCCGTCCACCTTCCCTCATCCCACAGGAGCCATCCACCCCAACGATATCCAGAGCACGATATCCACACGATATCTCAGAATGATGGAATTGTGAGTTTATTCCATCCACCTCCCCTCATCCCATAGGAACCATCCTTCCCAACAATATCCAGAGCACAGCCAGGCACTCTAAATTTAGCTCCCGGAGTTCCCGAACGCTCCAAACATTTCAGAACAGCGCCCAGCACACGCTCTGAGGGCTCAGTGGGTGCTCAGAGCTTCCTTTCCCGGGCAGGGTGGCTCCTTCTGGGGGAGCTGGCCACCGCAGCGGCCCCAGAGAGAGCAGGGCCAGCAGAGCCTCCTGCCTGGCTCAGCCACACCACCCACTGCCGCCGTCTGCTCCGTGTTCCAGCTTCACGGCGATGGTTTCCCACCTTTCCCTCTCACAAACAAATGCCCGCGTGGCTTGGAGCCATCAGCTCTCTGTTTAATATCAGGGCAAAACAATCCTGGCTTGACCGTAGTGCCAAAAGTTGACGAAGTGTCCTGAGCGTGGAGTTCTACTCTATTTCATTTTAATTAGTGTCTTCTGCCACGAGACAAATGATGAGAAGCACACGGGGACTGCCAAGATGAATCAAGGACATCTGGTAACTTTAACATTTCAGCATGAAACAGAGTAGGTATTACTCCCAGATACTCTTCCGTGCTCTTTGAAACAACTAAAAATATATATAAAATTAACAAAAATTTTAGGAAAAGGCTGCCTAAATTCTTTTGAATCTCTTCTTAGAGAGTTTTAATTGCTTTTTTTTCATAAAACATGAAGGTGATCTTGCATCTGTTGAATTAGCTGTGACTTCCCTGAGACATTGTAATAATAGGAATTTTTATAATTCAGATCATATTACATTAAGATTATCTGGATTATAGTTTCTTAGAAACTCCAACTGCCTCTGGATTCTGAGGGAAAAACAACTGATCATGAAGTGAAAACTGCTTTGTGATACTTGCATTGATATACATCCTCCCAGGGCTTGTGACTCACTGATGATGCAGAACACACAAACATAAAAAAAATAAAAAACAAAATCCAGCAATGGCATCATCAGCTGCAACTGGGAGCTCTCTCTGCTCCAAAAGAACTGCAATGTTTCTTACCCTTCAATGTTTCTTACCCTGCAAACCTACCTGGTACTCACTAAATAAACGAATGTTAAATTGAAAATAAAGAAATGGCATAAAGAAAAACACTGCTTAGACATAACCTTCCAAGACAAGCGATGTGATTTTCTGTCACTGTCAGCTGTGAAGGACTAAGACTAACTGTGACAATCACATTTTTAACTCTCAGGGCTTTTACATATTCACAAGATCACAATATGATCAGTGAATGCGGTTGCTGGAAATATTCTAAAATTAGTTTGCCTCTGAAATAATTCACCAAACAGAGGACAGATTTATAGGAGCACCCTGACATGCAGAGGTAATTGCTACAATGCAGAGAACAACAGGTTTCAGCAAGATATTGTCCTTGTTACAAGACATAAAAATTTGAGGATCTTTTTTGCATATGAGGCTCGTGATTTGGCCATTTTTCAAGGTATATCTCACATTAAGGATATCGTTCCCTCCCATGTGTACAAGCTATTTTAAATGTGTGGCAATTATACCTGTTCATTAATTGTATTTATGGACCTGATAGCTCTGAAAATAGCTTTCCAGCAGCAATGAATAAAACAAGCCAAAATGCCTTTCACAAATGAAAGACATTTATTAGACAGCAAGAGAATTTTCACTACCGTTTGTCTCCCACTGACAGGTTATCTTTTAAGTTTTAGTTGGTGTAGCATCTTCAGCTCCTCACAAATTCTCCTTTGCCAGAACATGGAATGAGTAGATACTGTGCAATATGTAATTTACCACAGGATCATAGAAGGATTTGGGTTGGAAGGGAGCTTACAGATCATCTGTTCCAACCCCTGCCATGGGCAGGGACACTTTCCACTGAACCTGGGTGTTCAGAGCTGGCCTTGGACACTTCCAGGGATGGGGCACCCACAGCTTCTCTGAGCAGCCGGGGCCTCCCCACCCTCACAGCGATGAATCCCTCCCGAACACCTGAACTAAACCTACCCTCTTCCTTCCTCATGGCCACTTCCCCTCACGCAAACGCTCTCCGATGTCAAACCCGCTCTCCGAGGCTGCTCCTGGCCCCGGCGCGGGCCGCGGCTCGGCGGGACAGCGCCGTCCCCTCACGGCGGGGCGAGCCCGGGCCGGCCCCGCGCACCCTCCGGCAGCCGCGGAGGCGCCGGCGCCGGCGGCGGAAGCTCCAGGGAAGCCCCGAAGGAGGCAGGGATTAGGTAACGAGCGATGTGCGCTCAGGTTTCCTCCGGGTTCCTGTGAGGAACCTACGCGTCTGGCTGCCTTCGCATGACTCATCACAGCGGCGCGGCTGCCGCCGCTCCCGCTCCCCCGCCAGCGCCGCGGCCCGAGCCGCCCCCTCGGGCGGCCGCCGGACCCCGCCGGGCCCCCCTCAGCGCCGAGCGCGCTCCCGGCGCCCGGGCGCGCCCACCCTCCCCTCCTCACCCCCCGCGGCGTGCGCGGCCCCGCGGGCCCGGCTCGGGAGCGCGCGCGCAGGCGGCGGGCGGGAGGGAGGAGGAGGAGGCGGCGGCGGCGGCGGCGGCGGGCAGGGAGCTCTCTGCGGGCGCAGTGCTGATCCGCCGGCGGGCGGCCGGGAATGCGAAGCGATGGCCGCGGGCGGCTCGGGCAGCGGCGGCGGAGGCAGCGCGGAGGAGAAGACCTACCGCCGCTTCCTCGAGCTGTTCCTGGGCGAGTTCCGCGGGCCCTTCGGGGCAGAGCCGGAGCCCGAGCCGGAGCCCGAGCCGGAGCCGGAGCCGGCGGCCCCCCCTCCCGCTGCCGAAGCCGCGGGAGACGCTGACGAGGAGCCCGGGGCAGAGGGAGAAGCGGGAGCGGCCGCCGAGGCGGAGGAGGGAGAAGGCGGCGAGGGCGATGCCGGCGACCCTCAGCCGCCCGCCCCGCCGCCGCCGCCCCCGCCGCTGCCCTCGCTGCCCCGGCCGCTCTCGGAGTACATCACGGAGGAGGAGGTGGAGGGCGAGTGCCTGGACCTCTGCCTGCAACAGCTCTACAAGTAGTGAGTGCCGGGCTGAGGGGAGCGGGGCAGGGCGCGGGGCTGAGGGACCCCCGCGTGTGGGGCTGAGGGACTCCCCATGTGGGGCTGAGGGGACCCTCCTGCGTGGGGCTGAGGGACCTTCCAATGTGGGGCTGAGGGACTCCCCATGTGGGGCTGAGGGACTTTCCAATGTGGGCCTGAGGAGACCCCCAGTATGAGGCTGAGGGACTCCCCATGTGAGGCTGAGGGACCCCCAATGTGGGGCTGAGGGACTCTCCAGTGTGAGGCTGAGGGACTCCCCATGTGGGGCTGAGGGACTTTCCAATGTGGGGCTGAGGAGACCCTCAGTATGAGGCTGAGGGACTCCCAGTGTGGGGCTGAAGGGAGCCCCTAATGTGAGGCTGAAGGACATCCCAGTGTGTGGCTGAGGGGACTCCCCAGCGTGGGGCTGAGGGAGGGGAGCAAGGACAGGGAGGATCCCCGAGGCAAAAGAGTTCAGGACTTCGGTGGTGCTGAGCATCCCGGGGTCACAGCGTCCTGCTCCGTGCGGCTGCCCCTGCCCCAAGGAATCCTCTGCTCTGTGCCCTCTGCTTGCCTCTGGCCGGGACAGGAGAAGGGAAGAGACAAGGGAGAGCCACGAGCATCCATCTGGAGAGCAGCTTGCTGGGGAGGGAGAGCGATGGGGGAAATGTCTCACGCTCTGGTGCCAAAGCAAAGAGGGGGGTTTGCCTGTGGTTGATTGTGCTGGGGCTTGAAATTGAAATGTTCCCCCTGTGAGGGCTGGTAAATGGGGAAACCTCTGCCAAGAAGGGGAAAGAAGAAGGGGCAAGGAAAGAGAGGCGGTCCAGTCCCTTCACCCTTCCAAAAAACCACCGCACATGGAGAAAACCACACCGTGTATTCACAGACCGGGGAGAAAAGAGGAGTAGAAAACCTTGGGAGAAAGCTATCCATAATCATGGGGATTTTTCTGCCGTCAGCTGGGGAAAGCCGGCTATACTCGGTTCTGTACGGAGGCAGTTTCCAGATCTGTGCTTTCTAAAGGCTGGTGCATAAAGAGGAAACAGATGGGATCTATTCCCAGTGTGGAAAGTCTGTGGACTGAAACCTAAAGATCAGTTACCAGTGCCTTGTATTGTGCTCAGCTCCGGCTTTGAAGGCTCGAAATAGAAGCGGTTGTTAGTGGCAATTCTTTAGGAACCTTTTTAAACTGATGCCACAGGAGGAGACAAATGAAGCTGTGAAAATCTGCACAGCACACCGGAGAGATTTTCTGCCATTGAGCCGGTAATTGTAATGAGAGGTGTTACTCAGTCGCAGAAATAAATAAATAAAGAGAGAAAAGAACCGGGTTTTACAACTGCATGGTCTGTTTCTATCCAGTTCTCATCTGCCCTCTGCGTTTGTGGACGGTAGGGACAACACAATGATAGCTGCAGAGGACAAAGCTCTCCTATTCACACATGCTCGCCCTGCCACCTTTGGAAAGTCTCTGGAATACAGCAGCACATTCATAGGATGTGGTAGAGAGCAGAGAGGCAAGTCCCTTCTACCTATTTAGGACGTGTTTTGTTGGGTTATTTTTAAACAGGCTTGTGAAATCCAAAGTCACGATAGTGGGAATAAAGTTTCGGACATGGAGCAGATTATTTGAAAGTATTATTTGAAGTGTAGCTATGAAATGATTTTGAACTGGAATTCCTCCCCAGCCCCTTCTGTCTCTGCCTGTCCCCATACCCCAGATTCCCCAGTTTCTGAAGCTCTTTTTCATGGCTGAAATTAATAAGGGAAAAAAAAAAAAAAAAGACCTTTTGAGAGGAATCTTTTTATAGAGACAGCTCTTGCCAGGTTGTGGCTCTTTGGGTTTTTTCAGCCTTCAGTATAAATCTTTGGATGGTAACTGAATGAAGCATCCCCTGGCTTTGTTTGTGGTGAAATCAATGCAGGCTTCCTCCTCTAGGCAAAAACCTAGGGCCACCTCAAAATCAAGGGAGCATGGGATTACGGTGTGAGAAAACTGTTTCCTAAAGGCTTAAATAAAACATTTTAAAATATTTTAAGCCACATCTAACAACTCCTAAGACAGAACTAAACTGAAATAGCTTTTTCTTGAATGGTGGTGGAATCTGAGGTAAGTGGAAAGATGCAAAAGTATTCTTCAGGTAAGGCACTGTATTTTTAGTTCACTCTCCAGTCACCAGAGAAACTTTAAATGTGACAAGATTATAAAAGAGGCGAAAGCAGAATGTTTTCACCCTTTGCAGCCAAGGGCTCAACTGCTCAGATGGTTCCAGAGGTGGGGAACTTGATTTGGATGAGTAAAGCTGCTCTTGTGCCAAACAGTTATGAAAGTGTTAAAATAATAATAAAAAACCTAATTAAAAAAAGCACATGAAAACTCATGTAAAGGGAATATTTCCTTGGCTTGTCATTAGCAGGAGAGGCCATTCTGAAGGTATGTTTTCTACAAGTATGTATTAGACAAATGACTGGTTTGCATTCTATGTAGCATGAAGATAAAACCCATTGCTGTGAAAAATCCAACAGCTGGTTTTCAGCTATTTTAAGCACAGAGCTTTAGATCTTTTTGAGGAAAGTAAGACCATTTCAGAAATGAGAACATATTGCTAATCATGACAAAATATAATGTTTTTCTGCCACTGTGTAGATCAGTATCAAAGAGTTCTTATTTATGAGATTTTCCTGCTATTTTCCAAAAGACTCATATTCCCCTTTGAGGTTTCCTGTTCCTGTTTGGTTTGGTTTTGTTCTTTTTTATTTTTTGTAGAGGCAACATATGCTTGGAAAATTAGATTATTGTAATCTTTATATCTGTCTAAATGCCACAAAATGGGCACTGTGTGTTTTCTTAGTGACCCTGCACAGAATGAAACCCATCAACAGGAGGTGCATTCGATGGAGAAAAGAGTCAGAAGGGGATTGCCTTGGAACATTGGCTGATAACCACAAAATGAACTTTCAGGCTAGAGCTACACCATATTATTCAAGAGAAAAAGATAATTTACAGAGCTTCTATGTAGAAACAAACATACCAAGGCCTTAAAACATTCAATGTGAGACCCCATTGCTTGCTCCTGCTGAATCAGACCTGATTTCTGACTCATTTTAAAGGAGGGAGTTACTAACTTGAGTAACAAAGTCACATATCATGCTCTGGTCTCTTCCTCTTCCTACTGATACTTTTATTAAACCTGACACATTTAAAGAGCTGGTTCTTGACAAGACCTCTGAAAAACAAATCAGCAAAGTTGTGCTTGCCAAGAGAGGACACAGCCAGACTCTTACAAGTTGTGTCACCAGGAAGCACAAATTTGTCTTGCTGCTACACTCCTTTTTTCCTTTTCAAATGAAATACTTTGAAAAATTCAACTGTATATTCTTCTTGCTTTTCTTTTTCTCTCTTTTTTTTTTTTTTTTGCCCCAAGCTATTGATGGGAACAGATATAATTGGTATAATTCCTAGGCTAAGGTTTATTTTCAGTAATTTTGGAGGTACAATATTTTTGCTTTCAAAAGTTCATTTAGGAATTCAAATTTCATTTGAACAAGCTTAGAAAGTAGCCCTACTTCTCCAGTGCTGAGTTTGCAGAAGATGGTAAGTAAAATAAAACTGAAATTTATTCTTATGTCATCTTAAGTGCTTAACTAAGTCCCTGATGACAACATGATTATTTTAAGGATTGCAGAAGCCTTGCTTTGACTTGGAACATGAAGGGAAAAGCTTCTAAGCACTGTCCTTTTACATTTCTTCACAGAATACAGTGCAACATTCACAGAATGCTTAGATTCAAACGAAACGCAGCATTTGAAGTGAGTTCTTTTAATTGATCCTTTCTTTCTCTTCACGAGAGAAAATATTTTTTGCTTATGGATTTCCCACAGTCTTACTATAAAGAATCGAAAAAGGCAATGCAGGCTCACCCCTCTAACTCTGGAGTTCTGTGAAATGTGGACAGTGCATGAGAAGGGAGGTTTTGCCCCTCAGCTTGCAATGTTAAGCTAAAGACCTTCTTGTGGTGATTTTCCATGAGCAGAAATCCTTTTTTTTAAATAAAGTAAGCTGTTGAAAACTGTTCTTTCTGCTATCTTCATCTCTGTTGAGTGGAGAGATGGAATTCTTTCCCTGAAATAGCAGATATGCATGTTTTAACTTGCTCTCTAAACCCCCAGCACATGAAAGCTGGCACTGTTGTCACCTAAAGTTGAAATTCACGTATGATGCTGGATGGGCTTTCTTAGCATCATATTAAACAGGCTGCCATGTTTTACCCCTTCATAATTTGTCTTTTATAATCAATTCTATTGATTGCAATCTCAAAGCCCTTTTAAGAAATATAATTAACTACTTGCCATGTCTAATATTAATCACAAGGACCAACAAAAAAGTCATTGCATCCTTTTTAACGTGGTGCTTTTTTCATCATCTTTTGTGAGGTTTTACAATAGAAATGATAATGTTGGCCTGTGCCCCCAGTGAATGACAGCAGGAGATACTGGCTGCACCTGGCTGGGCATTTTCTGTGGTTAATGAGATTGGATAGAGAACATTCAATTTAGCCTCCATATTAGGAATATTTAGTCCAATCTAGGCTTGGATTAGATATCAGGAAGAAATTGTTCCCTGTGAGGGTGGGGATGCCCTGGCACAGGGTGCCCAGAGCAGCTGTGGCTGCCCCATCCCTGGCAGTGCCCAAGGCCAGGTTGGACAGAGTTTGGACACCCTGGGCCATTGGAAAGTGTCCCTGGCCATGGCAGGGGTGGCACTGGAAGAGCTTTAAGGTCCCTTCCAAGCCAAGCCAGTCTGGGATTTCCCACCCCGAGGCTGTGGCTGTGTTGACTCTCACGCGAGCCCCTCCAAGGTTCGGAATCCCTTCCAGGGGTGGCTGTTGAGCTGGCTGGGTAGGGCTGAGGATGCTGACATCACAGCCAAGGGGTTCTGGTGTAGAAATCCTGGTGTTTCTCTGTGAATGAATCTGAAATCATCCCACAGGAGGGTGTGCAGAGAGTCAAGAGCTTCAGTGTTGCTGGTGGGACCTTGTCACTCTTGAAAAGAGCCCATTTCTGGGTGCTGGTGGTGTCATGGCACACACATTTCATCCCCTTAGCCTAGAAATCACTATCATCTACAATTAGGTGGTGTTTAGAAATAAACAATTTCCAAACACAACTAATTCTCTACACATTGAGGGATTCTTCTTGTTGTTTCTAAGGCACATTCAGCTCACCCTCCCACGCTTTTAAAAATACTGAAGGAAATCAAATATTTTGTTACTTATTTAAAAAAAAGGAATATCAGCTCAAATGAGCTGTCTAAATTGCAGATTTACATTTTGTAATGGTTTAACATATAAGGTGACATTTCAAAACTTCCTACTTTATGATTAAAAGGATGCTGAGTTTTTCAAGCACGAGGGTGACTATGCTTGGAAGTTGCTTTATATAGCATTAAAAAAATCATTCTTAGTGAACAGATTATGGAAATATATTCATTCCACTGCTTTTATTTCAATGAACGTTGCTGGTAGTACAACACATTAAAGGGAATTAATGTTGTTAGGAGCTTTTCACACCAAGATTTTTTTTTGACCCAAGAGCAATTTGCACAGATTCCGCTCCTCCTAAGTGAGGCTGTTTGCTTTTGAGTACAAACTGACTGAAGAATTAGATCTGTGCTAACACATTCTTTTTTTGGACCTTATACAACCACTCTTGAAACTAAAATCTTATTGGCCATTGTGTGGAACTGCTTTTGACTCTGCCTTTTGGATGTGATGAACTTCACTCCTCTGGAGAGTTTCTCTAGTAATTCTTTTTTGCACAAAACACTGCATAGAACATTTTTATCCTTAAAATCCCTCCTTGTAACTGCCTGTAGCAGTGGCAGAGTATTTCTTCACCGGTTCCTTGAAGAACTCAGAAGCAGTTCTTTTCATGGAAGGTTGGAGTTTTAGTTTGCTTTGCATTCTGTGAGCAGGAGTTTCAGCGCCTTGGCTGCTGTCTCAGTGATGTTTGCTCTCATTCATTTTTGTTGTCTGGCTAAATTGCTTACATGATCACATTAAAAGCAAAAGCAACAGGGCATGCAGTACACAGATAATGAGAATACTATTTATTACTATATTTGATACCCTGAAATACTCTCGGGCTGTTCCACACCATTTTCTTTCTTTGGTGCCTGCTCTTTTTTGGTTTGTTTTCTCCTCGCTGTCTAGGAAAGACATGTGAGGAAGGGGATGAAATGGAGTTAGCAGTTTAAAACATTAGATGTTCTTTGAAGCATGCTGCAAGACCGTCTTATGCAATGCAATCACAATTATGTAATGCAAATGATTATAAAAATAAATGCATCCTGGACAATATGTGTGTGAGACATGTTAGGAACCCAAGACTCTACTAAATGGCCATTACTACAAGTTGTACTTTAGGGCCTTCTGTTTGGGTTGGCTGAAATCTCAATTACTAACCAAATATTCCAGATTTTTGTTGTTATAACGCACTAGTGATTAGATAAAATGATTGCAGACTGTGGACTTGTTTTACAGAAACATTTTCTGCCGTGCCTTTGTACTTCATTAAGAAGAAACAACATTACCCGCCTTTAATAAGACATTTTATAAAGAAGTAATCATCAGAGCCATAAATTAGGAGTGCGTGGGAAATAGCTGCCCTTGGGTACTTCTATAATTAATACAGAAGTTAAACAAGTTAACCAGATTGCAGGATTACCTCAGTTTATGTTTGTATTGGATGGAAAACAGCTGAGGGCAAGTAATGATTGAGTAACTGCAGCAGCAACTGGAGCTGTGGTGCTGCTCCCAGCCCTGAACTCTCTGTGCACCCTGGCCTGGCTGGGTTTTGGTGGCAGAGCAGGATTACGCAGTGGGCTGCTAAACTTTGATCATGGCCAAATGGGTTTGGACGCACACAAACCTGAAGCGGGAAACTGCAATTACAGGAAAAGGAATATTTGATTAATTGGGTCAAATTGTGGGCAGCCCCTTAATTTTCTCAGAGGGTGGGATTTGGAAGCTATTTTTGCTGGCCTTTGATGATCCAGTAAAGCCTGTTAAATCGTACCTAACAAATTTTTAACTTCAGTTTCTTCTGCTCTTCATTTACAATAAAGAATTTGAGTACTTTACTCATTTGAGAATATGATTTTTTCCTAGGCTCTGTACTTCCCCACGATGTAACTAATAATAGAAGCAGCATGTAAAAATAGGCCCTTGGCATTTTAACTTCTTGGCACTTTCTCCAGGGCTGTTCCTTCCACCTCAGGCTATGACCTTCTTACTGAGGTTCAGAGAGCTGAAATGAACGTGGTGAGTTGTTCCTCCTCAGTGTTACAAACACAGTGCTCTGCATGTTAGATTAATTACCTGCCACGATGATTCCATTCCTTCAGTCCTAACTCCTGGTTCTGCAAGGCTGAAACCTCCCATGCTCTAGTTGAGAATTAAACAAATTTTTGTTGTTTTCTTTTTCTCAACAAAATAAATATTAAAAATAAGACATTTGGTTTGTTAGTTTGTAATAGATCACCTGAAAAGCCAGGGAAACATTCCTATTGGAACCTCTGGGCCCAACAGTGATAAATTATCTAAAATTCCAACTTGGATAAAAAGCAGGAATTGAGTAAGTTACAAACTAAAGGTACACACTTGTACACAGCATGACATATATTTTAAACTAAGGCTTTTCCAAGCTTTTCCTATTGCTGGTGTCATTCTGTTTGTCACGTCATGGCTGTGTTTGAGGAAATATTGATTAATTAATGTATTTATTAATAAGGGTCCCTGTCTAAAACAAGTTTATGCTTTCATCTCTCTCTTATTACCCCTTTCTTCTGAAAAGGTGGGTAAAACCCAAATATTTGCTGATGAGGAGTCAGAAGCTCAGTATTTTTGGGGATTAGAGGAGCAGCCCTGTTTGGGACAGATGCACTTTGGGATGTTGGGCTGTTCTTAGTTCTGCTTTCTCACCGGAGTTTGCTTCTCAGAGACTGAGGGATCTGCCTGGTGTGACATGAACTTAACCTCTCCTCTTCTCGGCACTCCAAAACGTTCAAATTTTAAAATAGTCAAAGTATCAGAATCTATAGGAAAATGAACTGATCCTAACCTGAAGTAGGGAAGTGCCCCCAGTAGAAATGAGCCTTGATAAAACAGAAGTGTGAGCTTTTAACCTTTTACCTTAGTGGCACAAACTGCGTAAATCGATGGAAATGATTGTCTTCTATATAAACAGAGAGTGAGAGAGATCACTGCAAACCTGGTGCAGCTCCCTGTGGGATGAGTGGGGAGAGCAGCCGCAGGTTCTGGGATGTGTGTCCAGGCTGGGGAGGAGCTGAGCCTGCATTCAGTGACTGCTCCCCTTCCAGTGCACTGAGAGCCAATTGAAATGCTTTAAAACTCCTCATTGCTGTCAACTTCTCTCCCTTTGGCTGATTAGGAATGACCCAAGTGATCATACAGAATTCTTCAAATCTCCCTAATTACATTGTATGCTAATTTTAGAGAGGTTTTTTTGGCTTTTAGATATTTTCACGATTCACATTCACTTTGTTTTTTCCTAAGTGCCAGTGCTGTCCATGACATACAATAAAGTCATCTCCAAAAACATGAGCCAAGCCACAAAGTTCTAAATCTGGCTCTGGGGATTAGAGAAAAAATAGTTTATCCTACAAAATTACTAAATATCCTAAAAGTATTTCTCTCCTCACCCGAATTTTACAAACTCTTCCTGTGTCTTGGGACATGCAAGTAAAAAGGTTTGTCAATGGTGAATATATAGAGTAGAATACAATAAATCTGAAAAATACTTCCTAAATTCATCCTAGCTGGTTGAAAAATTAATGGAGAAAGCAATGAGCTCTAAATATTTAGATTATCATTCTTTAAAAAAGCTCTTCTTCCAATTCTGTTAATGTAATTCTATATTAAATAGCTTTAAGAAACCAATTACAAGATATATATTTTATACATTACAAAATATGGGATTTACCTAATAAAAAGCTAGTTTTTCATTAACATATTGAAAACTATTCCATTTAATTTATTGTCCTCTGAAAACTGATGAATTTGTGCAATTCCTGTTTCCATGCTCTGTCTGTGCATCTTAACAGTAATGGAAACAAAGGTTGTAAGCTAAAATATGAAATCTGGAATTTACACCTTGTGGAGAGGGTTTCATTTTTAATTTTTCTGAAATAGAGATAACAAAGAACATCTGTTGGGGAAGTACAAAAAGAAGAAGGAAAGCACTTTGAGGAAGTCTGCTTTATGTTTGTGAAGATATGAGACCCAGCTCATCAAGGTGGCGTGAAATAATAAAACAGAAAGAGGAAGAAAGAGTTAAATAATACCACAAACCTAAGTGACCCCCCCATTCATTCCTTAGAGAATCATTGTCAGTCTGTGAAAGGGGCTTGCAAAATAGAGAAATTCCTCCATTTTTTATCCTGGCCCAGTTCCTGAGCTGAAGTTGGTTACACAGGGCTGGCTTTGTGCTTGGACATCCCTGTGAGGTAGCAGGGCTGTGCTGTGATTTAATTTGGACAAGGATTTGGTGCTTTCTCATGCTCTTGCCTTCATGGGGGTTTGCTATTCATATCCTACTACCAGCTCCAGGTGCTTTTCAGGGAGCTGTTTCAGGCTGCACACAAAGGATTTTTGGAAAGACTGATAAAATAATTCCACCGTCTCCTCTCGGTGTGTACGAGGTGTGACAGTGCTCGTTTTGCCTGTGGCTGTCTGGCAGACAGAACACAAAACATTCAGAGGTGTTAAACCCTGGGAGTGATCCTGGTAGCAGCAATAAACCCGGGAAGTTCCAGGGCAATGCCAAGCTCCACAGCGTGTCTGGAGGTCAATCTGCATTTTTTACATGTCAAGGACTTCCAAGTTATGTCAAAGGAAGTTTAGGCTAAATAAAAAGGCACAGGATATGACCCTCAAAAACTGCTGTTCTTAAATCCAAGAATAAACTAACACATCCTCCAGTCTCATAAACCCTTATGTCTCAGAAGGGAGTTAATTAATTTACTCTATATTTATCCTTTCTTTTAAGGAAGATGATTTGTTTTACTTTTCTAGGAAAAAGGAAGGATAAATACATAAAGCAGGGCAGGAGGTTGGAAAAATTTATAGAGGGAAAAAAAGAGAAAAGAGCAAGTCACTTTCGGTTTAAAAGTAAACATTCCAAAATTCTTCTCCACTTAAGAGAATCCTTTTCATTCTTGATCTTTTCTCCTCACCCTCTGCCAGTTCAGTGACAAAGTTTTCATTTCTGTAGCTATAAATTAAATTACATTTAAATTTAAATCTGTAGCTATAAATTAAATTACATTACATTTGTGCTGCTGCTGCAAGTACGAATCCAGTTGGGAGTCTTGCTTTCCTTGTACCTCTAGAGAAGTCCCACATAAAAATGGCATTTTAAAATGCCATAAAAATTCCTAAACCAGGAATATGCAAGTGAAAAGGTGAATTAGAAAGTGCTGCCAAACCAAGTAATCACTGTATCACCACTTAGCTCAAATGATACAACTGATGTAAATTTAAAATAATTGAGAAGAAACTCTGGTGTTGGGTTGGCTTCTGAAAAACGGTTTTGGAAACATTTTAGACTTCTGCTGTGCTATCAAGAAGCTTGGAAAGTTTCCTTATAAAAAGAACAAACTGAAATTTCAGTGGGGCTGTTTTCCAACAGACATAGCAGTCACCAATTAACCTTCAAGAAGAAAGGGGCAGAATGAGAAAATGTAATAGACACAGTATCAATTGAAAAGAATTTAAAAAATAAAATTGTGAGTGTAATTAGACCTGAAGCATTGCATCAGCTCAAACAATTAAAAGGAATTGCCAGGATGATCACTTCAGTTACCTTCTCTAAACAGGCTGTGTTTAAACCTCCCAGTAAAACACTGATTGCACCTAATCACCCAGTCAGTTCTAGTTAGAGGCTGGACAGCTGAAATCCATGCAAACCACAGCACTCCTCCCTGAGCACTGTGAAAAACTGGATATTCTGCTTGATCCCTTGGGGAGAACTGCACCTTTTACCCTGCCATGCTCCCTTATTTATTCAATGATGTAGCTGTGGTGCAACAGCTGAAATATCATAACTATGGATTTATAGAATTGTCATCTTTCTCAAGTTTCAGCATTCTCTTTTGCCAGTGTTCAGTGTTTCTTCCATGACAAAGGCAGTCTGACAGGGTAAACAGTTGGTACAAATTGTCTTGTTCATCCAGTGTTTCTGTGGTCTAACCAGCCAGAGATGCTTTTATGTTTCCAGGAGCAGTTTGAAAAGATAAATCTCTCATTCTCTACCAGTCCCTATTGTTGTTTTATACATGGGAAATAAGAATTCCTCATATTTTAGAAACCTCACGGCAAACAGAAGGACACTGACATGGCAAGTTACCCTGAATGTGGTGCTGATGAACTTTCCCCAGTTTGGCTGGGATTGGTAATGAGTAGATTGGTTCTTTCTGACATCTAAGAGAAATTGGTAATTGTTAGATTTGTTCCTCTTTTGTAAGGGACTTGGTTCTCTGCTGCTTGCTGGCAGAATTGAAGTGTGGAGTGATGTGTTGGCCTAATATCAAAACAAGGATTTACAATATTAAGTATATTTATACAGCATATACACTTTATAGTATGGTATATTAAGTCTATTTGTAACTCCCCCAGCTGCATGTTCCAGCCCACATGCTGGGATATCCTGTAGAAGAAAACATTCCACAAGTATTATTCTGCTCCACAGACTCATCTGTTCTTTTCCACCTCCTGGATCCAAAGATAGTTTACACATCCCTGTTGTGTGAACGCAGCCAATTGTATGAGGATGATGCCTCTCTCTGCATTTGCTTGCAAAGATTCATTATTCACTTGGTGTAACCATAATCTGAGAAAAACCAAAATATATGCATGATAAGGCAGGATTTTTAACACAGATGCAAGGCTGATTAATTTTACTGGCAGTTTTGCTGCTGCTCTCTGTGTGCAGTTATAAAAGCATTGTAGTACTCTGTGAAAAGAGGAGAGACTACTACTGTGAGTATGAGTAGCAAATGCAAGCTGCCAGCCTCACTTAGAGCAAGGGGAAGTGACATGATAAGGAAATTTTGCACTCAAGTGTCTAAAATTGTTGCCCTCATCACAACACTGGTGGGAACAACAAACTGGGAAAGTTCCTGAAAAATGGCAGCGTAAACAAAGCACTTTGGGAAGTGTTGCCCTTGATATCAGGCCTGAAAATATAATTCTGGTTATTTTATTTCTGCAAAATATTTGCCATGGTGCTCAATAATAGGGGGAAAAAAAGCACACAAATGAACAGCCCTGTCTAGAACAGCTTTTATCTCTAGCCAACAAGCTTGCCCATGAGCCACCAGTAAGGTCAAATGAGTTTTCTGAGTTAAAAATAACCTGATTGGGATCTTATTAAAAATACAGAATTGGTTAAATGATGTGTTGGTGTGTGTATGCAAGGCCCTGTGGTGGGTTTTTTGTTCTGAATTAAGAATGTAGGAGAACTGTGATGTTTTCCTCTCCACTGTGTCTCAGAAATGCCACAGGAACTGAAATAAGCTGTCCAGGCTCTGAGGTGGTTTGGAGTAAAAGTGAGGGAGGGAAGAGTCAGAGGTGATGCTCAGTCAGGATTTAGGCCTTGCCACCTGCAGGGAACAGACCTCTCCCAATAAACTGGGAGTCCATTGTGTAAAAACCAGTGAATGGGAATGTCCATTATGTAAAAACCAGTGATAATCTGTGGGACTCTAAACCCATTTACTGTGCTCCTTAACTCACCAGATTTGCTCCAGTGATAACTCCGAGCTGTCATCTCCCCTTTTCTGAAAAATCCTTAGCCCTGAAGAATCCAATCTGGCTGGTACATAATCCTAAATGGCCACATTGGATATGGATTCTGCCTATCAGTTCTCTCCCTGTTTGTCTGGATAAGTTTCATTCAAGCCCTATTGATCACAATTAAGGGTTGAAATTAGAAATTGACTTTCATTAGCTCAAGGCAGATTAATCTCAAGGCACTGGAGGAGGTTGTACTCACTTTCTGTTAGCAAAGTTGACAGTCAGGTTCAGCTGGAATCCAAAAGTGCAGTGGGAAGGCTGTATCCCAATATCTTAATGTGACAGCTACCAAGGGAATTACTTTCAGAAGCAGGAGAAGGGAAACTGGAAACACTGAGGGGGTGGATGCAGACAGATATGACAGGATTCTAAGAACCTGGGATTCCTGACAGCGTAGGCCTTCAGAGCCCACCCACTGAGCTTTGGCAGGTAATAATCTAGGAAATTATAATACACTTATTTTAAGAGAATCCGTTGAGATGTTTGATCCCAGATCTTCATTACACGTACAGCAAGGCTTTTGCTGCTGGAGCTCTGTTATTTTCCCAATTATCTTGAAGGCAGGAAGAGATTTCAGAATGGATTTCGTAATGGCGTAGCATCCAGTGAAGTGAGCACAAGTCTGACCACGTTCTGCAGAACCTATCATCATGGATTCCTGTAGGAAAAAAATGTTCAGTCAACTTGGATGTGCTGCTCCTGAATGGAGCTGGCTGAGATCCTCGTGCTCTGTGTGTGGGTAATGATACTGCAAAAACCTGGCACGGGGAGGAATCACTGCAACTAAAGAGCTGAGATTTACACCCCCCCCAAAACTGCTGGGTTTCTCCAGAAACTCCTCATTTCAACAGAGCAACCCTGTGCAAATGATGAAACGGAGTGTTTACAAACAGTGGAATTGGTGTTGCACTGCTCAGCCCATTCCTCTGACACAAAGCCACTGGACAGCTTTGTCTTACAGCTCAGATGAAGCACAGGGGCTGGATCTGTGTGCTCCTACAAAAGCCTTCCTTCTCCCCCCCTCCCAGCCCCCTGAACACATTCTGAATCTGGACTATAAAGCAGCGTGTGTGTAACTGGGGAAAGAAATGGAATATATTTCCTGGTGACAGGGGAGTTCAGGCTCTGCTGGGACAAATGGCAGCGCCTTTAATGAGCTTCACGGTGCAAGATTTAGTGGCATGGTGGAGGAATTCCTGTCAGAGTGGGGCTCTGATAGGACTTATCAAAGAGTACATGCTACTTATCTATCTTAGGCAGGGAACTCTAACTCCCTTTAACTGTCAGCACATCTATAATCCTTCCAAGTCTGGAATTGTTGATAGAGTGCCAAATATCTTGGGTTATGGATTGCCAGAAAGAGGGAGATCTGTGTTTGTAATCTCAAACAAAGCAAATGTAGCTGTTTAATGAAATTCTGCTGAGCTTTTAATATGGCATCGTATAAGCATGGTCTGTTGTGGGTTTTTTCCAGTATTGTTTTGGAGATAAGACAGAGGGATGGGGATATAGAGAGATTTGGGGATTATAGCTACCTATCTACAGATAGATAGCACAGGAAAACCCAGCCATTTATGTTGTTATTTTTGCATGATGGAAGTCTTAATATACACGCTGGAATGTTCTGGTCAATTAGTACCTTTGTGGTATTATGAACATGGTGTTAAAGGACATAGGAGATGAGACAATGTTGGAGCATTCAGCAATGAAAAAATAACATCAAGAAGGACAAAACAGCCTCTGCTGAATGGTGTAATCAGCAAGGAGGCTATTTTAATTCTAATTCTCCATGAATCAACATCTGTCTGCTCGCTGGTTTATCTTTAAAGGCATACACACACAGAAATGAGCATGCACAGGCTCTGGAAATAAATATATTTTAATTTAGAGCTGATTGAGGCTGTGGTTTCCCTCCTGAAACACAAGTCCTGTGCTAAATCTCAGCACAATTTCTGCCAGCTGCAGTAGCAGGGTTGAGCTCAGGGTTCCTGTTCCCTTCCCCAGTGAGTGCTCATCTAAAATTCCCCAGCACTGGCACTTCTGCTGGTGATTTACGTGGCAGCGCCAGTGGCACACGAAGAACCTCAACAACGTCCCCAATTCCTGTCATCCCCGTTCCTTGCCATGTGAGTAGGAGCTCACCACTTCCAGCCCTCTTGCTGCAGCTCCCATTAACTGTGGAGATTCTTATGGAGAGGGGCACTGCACCTCCTGCCCTTACCCTGCTGGAAGGTATGGCTGCTCACAGGAATAATCACAGCAGATGAGTAATTCTTGTTCCCTGATCAAAACAGAAAAACAAAACAAAAGGGTTATCAGGCACTGCCACAGGCTGCCCAGGGAAGTGGCTGAGTCACTGTCCCTGGAGGGATTTAAAAGCCTTGTGGATGTGACACTTGGGGACATGGGGTAGTGGTGGCCTTGGCAGTGCTGGGGAACAGTTGGACTCAATCTTTAAAGTCTTTTCCAACCTAAATGATTCTATTCCTTTTTTTTTTTCCCTTCATCCTTAACAAAGCCCTTGGGCTAACAGCTCCTACAAGCCTACATTTTTCTTCATTTCCTTTTCAACTCAAGGGTAATAGCAGTTAAATCTAGTAAAATAAATGTTGATTGATGGAGTTTATTCATCATGCCAGGCTAATGAGGCATCATAAATATATTTGTGAATGTGTAAAATCCATTGGGGGCAATGGCTTCAGTTGGATAAAAGATACAAAATCTTCTTGTTTCACTTGTCTTGGAGGGAGAAACCAGCTGAGCATGTCACTGTTGATTCAGAGTTTTTCAACCTTCACTGGTGCAAATAGGTTCTTTTTCAAAATTCTCCAGAGGAGGAACATGACAAAGCAAGCCTGTCTGGTTTTTGAGTTTATCCCCAGAGATGCAATCAAACAGCAGAATCAGATCCTGAATTTCAAGCAGGAAAACACATGAACATTTCCATTTTTCTCCTGCTGACATATTTTGTTTACAGAGCTGTGGCTGACAGGACTTTTGAGGCTCATCAGTGTCCTTGTTTCATTAACCCATGTTTGCTACAGAACTGGTTTCTGCTCTATAGGAAAAGAGTAGGGTTCCCATATACACATAGCACAGTGTATATTGATAGTAAACCAGATCTTGACCTAAAAAATCCCAAAATCTGCAGTTAATGGTTTGAAAATATCTGCCTGTGTTTAGTTTGTCATAATACAGGAAATTACAAAGGCAATTGGAAAGCTGGAATTCCTTTCACATGGGCTGCTCGTTTGCATCTTAATGAGACACTTTCTCATTAGGCCAAGAAATGCAGGTCAAAGAACCCCGGCAAAATCTGATAATTTTGCTTCTCTGTACCCCTGCTCATCTCAGGAAATTTGGTTTGAGTCAGTGAATATGGACTGTCAGTTAATTATTAATATTATTTGTGCAGAGAAGAGCAAATTGGCTTTTCCTTGCAAAAATACCTCACCACAGTATCTGTGCCTTAAATCAGTGAAAGGTTTGTTATTTGTGTTGATATCTCACTGTGTTTTGCAAAGTTCAAGAGAATAATGTTTCAATATCATGTTCCTTTGGGGATGATGATTGTGCTAGTTAAAATTTCCTGTAAATTGAAATGTTACTTTTAAGGTCATTATTCTTCATGCATAAGAATGGAAAGAACATGATGCATTTGTAATGGAACAGAGTATTGCTGTGGAAAATGTCAATTGTAAATTGTTCCTCTCGTGTATACAGAGGTTCTGATGTCAAAGGTAAATGTTCTGCTGTTAAATGGAATTTCTTTAGCTACAGAAAATGTTCTCAGACTCAGCCCTCATCTTCTGAGGATCAGCTTGTCTGATTTGGGACTCAGCTCTGAGAGCCTGACACTCACATTTATCATGAGCAGCAAAGCCAGAGCGAGTGGCAACATCCTGACTTGCCAGAGGAAATTTTCTTCCTGTCCTTCTTCCATTCAGGTTTTTAATGACCCTTCTGTCCTGGAAGAAGTGTGCAGGTGTCCTCTTGGCCCAGGCATAGAACAAACAACTCCAAGCCATAAACAGCAGGTCAGGGCTCCTCTACTGGATTTTAAAGTAGTTCAGGTCATCATTTCCCATCAGCAAAAACTGGAACTCTATCTGAGGGTTTTGACCCTAATTTTCCTGGGATGTGACCATGGAACTGAGACATTTACTCTGAATTGTGCTGAGTTCTGTGCTGACTGCCCTAATCTGGCTTTGCCACCAGGAATGGGCTGCATCCCACAACATTCCTGGCTGGAAACGGCCCATGGCATTCCACCCCCATTCCTGAGAGCAGGAGCCTGACCATGAATTACTGCACTGGGGAAAACACAGATTAAACCAGCAATTCATGTGATGGGGTGAGCACAGAGGAGGGAAACTGCTTTTTTAAGCTCTGAAAATGTTCTCAAGACTTAGGTAAATCTTTGTCAGTCTATCAGATTTAAACATTAGCTCCTCGATCCCAAAACTTGCTTCTGCCAAATTCCAATTAGCATTTTTTTGAGGGGAAAGGTTGAATTTTGGCTTTGCCTTGTGAAGGCGTGCAAGAGCAAACAGCATATCCAGTATATTTACTTTTTAAACAACATAAACTCTTAGCTCTTCCTCCAAGAGCAGCTGTTCTATTCCTTTCATGGGTTTTTATTGCCTTCTGTGTACTTTTTCTTGTTTGTCTGTGCTGGGAGGGGAAGTTGTGAGGAGAGAAGCTGGACTGAGATCCCAATCAGAGAAAATATTCACGCAGGGTTTATAAAGCAGGATAACAACATCCCTGCTTCCAGTAACTACCACCACTCTACTGGCTTTATTTTCCTTTAGTGAAGAGTAAACTGCCTTTTTAATAGACCTATTCATTATAACTAAGAAGAATGCTTCTCCCAAGAGGCAATAGTCTGCTCAGAGCCCAGTATTTTGTGTGTGAATTTAGGATGGAGGTTTCTTTCCCTCATGCATCCCTTTACATTAACCTACAGTGTGATTTTCCTGCCACTTTGTCACCCTCACCCAACAGCCTGACGTTGCTGCCACTAGGTTTATTCCATCCTGAGTAAATATTATATTAAGATATGTCACTTAAGAGAAGGTGTGTATAGCACTGTTTAACTTTTAAATGCTTAACAGATCAAAATAATGAAAATAAATTGCTCCCGAGTTAAGTATAGGAGGAGGCCCATGAATTTTAAACAACTGGCCTCAATTATCCTTCCTCCTGTGGTGCCTCCATTCAGATAAGCCTGCAGCAAAGCACTTGGCCTAAAGATGTTCATATGCTGTGGTCTCTCCATGGAAACCGTCTCAAACCAGAGAAAACAATTCCATTTTTAAAAAGGCTGAATCTCCTTTCCAGTTGGCTCCTAAAATAACTTTGAGCTCAGCCTCACACGTGCTAACTGCGAGTTAATTCGGCGAGGGCTGAGGGATGTTGTTAGAACCATTTTAAGGAGAAAGTTGGGGACACTGCTGTGACAGTCACTTCAGCTGCCAGTGTGGCCTTAGAGAATGATCTGTTCCTTCACCACTGCATTTTCGTGTGGTGGCCCTTTTGGAAAGCTGAGGATTATGAGCTTTCCTAAACTCATATTGTGGAATCCTGGCACCGGTTAACTGTTTGCTTTCTTTTCCAGAGGCAGAAATTACAGTTCAGGTTCTTTCTTTGAGCTCTTTCAGCAGCTGAAGGTGAATGACCTTGTCTGTACTTCCCTGTTCTCTGCAGACAAACCCAAATTTTCTCAAACACATAGGAAAGGGAAAGAATCACCACTTTGGTTTAGTCATAATTAGCCTGAATAGTAAGCCCAACAGAGAGTTTCAGTATCTATTAAAATTAAATATGTATTATAATCTCCCCTGGAACTGAATACTGATTTATTTTGCATCATTTTTCCCTCCATAGCTCTTGCACAGTAAATTTGCCTTAAGAGAAGGTTGTATTTAAGAAAATAACCCAAATTATTCTGACCATATGTCAGGGATACCCAGCATGTCTGCATTTTACAGACATGACAGCTTGATCCAAAAGACATAAAAAAGCCATTCTTGTTTTGGTGATTTTGGGGAAGGAGTGCTGTTACAAGCAACCTGGCTATTTTAGCAATACACTGGTGGCACACAAAGCCCCCACTGTTCACAGGGTTGGGAACTGGGACAAAAAGATAAGTCAAGACTTTCCTGACTGCATGCCAAATCCTTTGTGAACTGTCTGAAATGCCCAGATTATGTTGATTCCTTATCACCAGGAGAAACAGCAAATGCTGGACAATTGCTTCACTCACGTTGCCAGGACGTGACATCCTTTGGGTAAATTATGCCTCCTTTTGGAATCCAAATTATTTTTATCCTAATTTTCAAGGTTCTATCTTATTTTAGTCCATTTGTTTCCTCTTTGTTGATGGCCTGTGCTGTGCCAGCTTCCTGCAGGCTGATGTTCCCTTGTGCAGCCATCAGTCTGTTCACCTTTCAGACCCTCTGTGCCCATTATATCCTCTCTGATCTTGGATGATTCTGTTTTCCTCTCATCCTTCAGCTTTCTTCAAGATTAATGCTGCCATCAGCCTTCCACTGCTGACTCATTCCTGATCTCCTCACTGACCTGCTCCCACAAACTGGAATATGTCAGCCTATGAAAATCATTTACTTGAGAGACAGAATGACCAGGGAAATATATGGATAATTAGATAATCTAATCATTTCTCTGGCTGTTCTGTGCCTGTCAGGTGCCCTCCCCATAAAGCTTTAAGCTGCACCCTATTTTTATCTGTATTATTGCACATATCCAGCCATGGGCCTACAGAACTGAGGCTTCATTTGCTCTTTTTTTGGAGATTATTATCCTTTGCTCAGAAGCTGCACAGCTTTTTTCCTTCCTGACAATTCTGGACATTTTTCAAGTGTTTCTCATCCAAGAGTTTTCAAACTCATCATTCATCTCCATGACTATCCCTACTCACATGGATTAAATTTTGCCTCGAGTTATTTCTTAGCATGGGGAAAAATGGGATTCTGGAATTGATTGGTTTACCAAAGAAAACCTCTATTAGAGCTGAGCAGAAGCCTGAGTTTTCTTAACTTCCTATCCTGCCTGCTATCATTTCTTCCTATGCCAAGCTAAGACACAGCAAATAAAATTCCAAAGGGTTTCTTGGGCTTGGCTCCACCAATTTTAGTATCATTTTTGTCCTGGGGGAATATTGTCTCTCTAGTTACTCTGAGATACTTGGAATCTCTCAGGAAAATCAAATCATGTTGCTTCCTGTTTTTCTTCCTTGACTTCTTTTGTGTTTCTATAACCTGAGGGGGTCTGGATGAACCTGGAAACGATTGTCAGCCTGAAGGACTTGTTGGGCCTGAAATCAGAGGGTTTGTGGTGAGGAGGGAGCACTTCATGCTTTGCTTCTGTTGTCCAGGTGTCCTGGGGACCAAACTGGGCTGCAGAGATGCCAACCTGCCTTCAGAGGCTGGGTGCTAAAGGGACAGCAGGAGGAGGAAGAGAATTGATCTTCATGGAGGCTTTTTCAGTGGCCAGCAAGGGAAAACTTCCTCTGAGGAGCAGGGCAGTCATGGGAGATGGGAGGCAGGATGGTCAGTTTTGGGTAGTTACTGGAGCTGCTGCTGCAGGCATCTGGAAAGAGATTTCCATTCTGCAAACTGGGGAACCGAGTGGGAATTGAGGCCCCAAAATGTCCTGCAGTGTCTCCACTCCCAAATACCCCAGCCTGGGAGCAGAGGAGAAGGGAAGAGGAAACCTGTGCAGCTGGAGCTGCCCTTTGAATTGATTCTTCACTTCCCAGACCAGTGCCTTTCACATGCCCCAAAATTTAAAACAAATTGGAAATATTTCAGAGCTGTGAGTATACACAGCCTAATCTGTTTAATTGCTGTCTGACAATATGAAATCAGTTCTGAATGTATACCATTCAGTAAAATAATAATTACCATAGCAACACACACTACATCTGAAACACAGCTCTTCCCTACAAAAACCCAAAAACAGAAAGCCTGAACTCTTCACACAGCTCTGAGAGCAATTAGTGAGGTTTCTTCTCCCCTTTCAAATCACTGTATTTGAAAGAGGCTGACAGATGTGGAAAGGTAAATAACAATCAAACGTTGTTTCTCCACTCCATCCTTAATTAGGGATAAATCAGTGCATTGTATCTTTAATGGCAGAGATTGTAACCAATTCTGTACCCCAAAGGAGAGACAGGATGGCAGCAGTGACACCATCCTGGGGCTTCTCAACCCCTGCTCCCACTTGAGCCAAAGGAAAATTCACTTTCTGGGACATTTCCCCGGGTTCTTTGCTGCAATTATTCTGCTCCTGGCTCAGACCTGGCAGTGAAGGTGCCCACCAGGATGTTCAATGGGAATGTTGGAATTTGAAACTGTATTTCTGGAGATGCAGTGGCTCAAATTGAGAGGTGACAGTATTTTATTGGGGCACTTTCATGTTCTTAAATATATAAGGCCTTGGCTTTGTGTGTGTTGCTGAAGAATATTGGAAAACAGCATGGCTTTCTGTGAGTTTCCTCACAAACGAGGTAAAATGCTCCAGTTTGAAAAATCACATTCATTTTCCTTTACCTGTTTTGTTTCTCCCACAAGAACATCCTACACTAGATCCTGCTAAGATCCAGAGTTCTATTTTTGAGTTTTTCTAAAAGAATATCAAGGAGTTTGGCAGGAATTTGGAGGCAAAGGTGTTTGCAAGAGCACGGAATTAACAAACCAAAGTTAACCCCAGTAATTTAGTGCGGTTCAGTCTTTTCATAAAACAACAATGATAACATCTCTGTGAATATTGCTTGATTTTTATTTTCATATATTTATGTACAAATCTGTGTGCATGGAGAGTTCAGTGATTTTCCTTAACCGGTACATTACTGTCAGCACAGTTCAGATCCCTGAGTTCTTTGTTCCCAGCCACAAAATGACTTTAAAATTTGGTGCAGGAAAGAATAAACCGCCAGTCTGAGGTGTGTGGTTTGTTCCCTTCTGTGGTTTAAAATGACAGGAGTGAGCATGAAGAGACTTTGCCCTGCAGGGAGTAAAAAGCTCCTGAGCTGGCTGAGTGATGGATGGCAGCAGTAAAAATGGTTTTCTTTCCAGAATGAATTTAGAAGCCACTGGGTCCATAACGTGAACTCTGTGGTCTGCTGCCCTTGGGGGATTTTTTTGTCTTTTTTTGGTGTTTTGTTTGGGTGAGGAAGAGATTAGCTTATTTACAGAAGTGCTTATTGGATGTGTGCAGTAGATTTCCTGCCCGTGGTCCCTCCAGCAGCAGTACCTGTTCAGGAGCTGCAAGCAGGATGTTTGGTGCCAACCCCACTGAGGGCTCACTGAACCTACCCCCTGAATATTTAGAATTGATGACAAACTCTCTCTTGTCTTGCTGTTGATTTAATAACCAGGTGATCATTGCTACAAGTAATAAATCCATTTTTGTTTTGCTTTCTCAAGCAGTGAAAGGAGCTCTCAGAGCAGGCCCTCCTTCTGTAGGGAAAGGGCCACTTTTGGCTGCTCTTCCCTAAAAGATCCACCCAGATCCTGAAGTGACAAGTTGCAGGGTACCTGAGCAGTGCAGATTATCCAGGCACGTAAGAGCATTGTGCCATTAGCTGGGCTGATTTTTGCCATTTTATTCAGAATTGCCTAATGACAGAATGAGAATTTTAAAGCCAAAGCTTGGTTATATCAGTGCACTTAATCACCATTATTTTTGGATGCAACTTAGGAGTGTGTCAGGAAATATATTTAAATTAATTTTTCACATGCATAGACTAACAGATAATGGACATTTTTGCATTTTATTCTGCATATTCAGAGTAACTTTAAATAAAACAACCAATTTTTCCTAAGTAATTTATGTTCAGAGAACAGAATTATTTCTTTGGCTAGCTGCTCAAAACGTATGAAATACAAATACAAATGTGGGAGAGGAGCAGAGAACTATTTTTCTCCAGATAAATACAGAATCCTGTCCTTTTCCACCACTCTACTGATCACTCAAAACAGAATGTCTGAAGTTTTCTGCATTTTCAGCAAACTGCTTCTTTGTGGGTGTGAAAACAACACTTTGATAACTCCATCTGCTTTTTCATCCCTTGTCCTGTTTATTATTTTATTACAGTGGATTTCCAATTTTTATCTGTGTTTCTCTGGGGAAGAATTCGTAGTTTTCAGTTGCTTGGGTGCACAGCATCAACAAAATCCTTTGGAAGGACTTTTTCCAGGAAGCAAGGACATGTTTATATTTGCAGCTGAAATTGCTTCTTTATTCACTTTTCTTTTTCCTAGCCTGTGCTTTCTGGGTTTCCATAACAACACAAAAACTCTCTCTATAGTGCCTTGATATTTTTTCAACAAAATTCTTGCTTTGTTTCCCCTCTTTTCTCCTTTTTTTTTTTTTTTTTTTTTTCTGGATTCATCTCAAAATGAGCATAAATTGGAACCAACAGTGGCAAGAACTTTTTTAGCAAGGAATTCATAGGTCAGGATTGCTTCCTGTGATCAAATACGTTTTTTCCAGGGAACATGCCTGCAATCCTCACATTTTCCATAATTTTTTTCTATTATTCCATAGAAATATATCACAGCAAGCCAATCTCCAGCCAGGAGATCTGGGAAGATCTTCCAGCACCTCTGGGAGCTCTGGCAGGAGGGAATGGCTCAGGACAGACCCAGGAGGTTTAGGAGCACTCTGGGCTCATTAGGTGGATCCTTCCCAGCCCTTGGAATCAGTGCTGGCCTTCACAGGATGCACCTTTTAGCAATGCCTTCTGATTAAAAAGGCTTAATTTTATTATTTTCAACCACTCTTGTCAGTTTGAAAGCATTAATTGAATTTTGCCTGTGTGTTTATATCTCCAGAGAGATTATTTGTGACGTGAAGGATGGAACACTGAGAAATTTCATGGCTTTCCACTGATTTCATTTTCCCCTCTAGCTATCCTCTATTGTTATTCCTGCTTTAAATTTCTTTAAACCCTAGATTTCTTAAATAGCATTAAATTTACGGAGCAACTTTTTGATTTCAGCTTGAGGAATCACACAGTAATTGGGAACAGAGAGCAATGTCATCTTGAAGTCACTAGGTTAGACTTTTTTTCTTTGATTTGATATTAAATAATTCATCTGGGGAAAATGGTAGTAAAGAGATTGAGTAATGTTTTGGTGTTACTTTGATCCTGTTGTTTAAAGGTAACTGTCAGAATTTCAGCACATGGGGGATCAGTGTCACTCACGTGTTTTGAATGCTGATGGTCTGGAAATGAGGCAAATGCAAAAGTGTTTTCTAAAGTGTTGAGGTCTAATTCAAGGTCAGCCACTGTTGGCAGAAATCCTCTCTGCAATTCAAACCCTCACAGGAAAGAATTCCTTCCCAAAATCCATTCTAAACCTCCCCCTTCTCTATCGTATCTATTTTTTTTAATGCTTGTGCATAAGGTTTGCATTTTAAAAACCTTCATAAAATCACCTTTTAAAATCACCATTTTTAAAACCTTCATAAATTCACCAAAATGTGAAAGCAAAGGTATTTATAGTGCCTGAAAGAGTTTTATATTTGTGGGTACAAATTCTAATACCTGAGCAGATGGCAGCACCTGCAGGGTTACAGATGTTTGCATCCCTTGGTGCAAAACCCAAGCCCTGTTGTGTTTCTAAAGATTGATTGCTGAGAGTTTATTCCAAAAGCCATCATAACAGCCACAGGAAATATAAATAGTAGACAGAAAAGGCCACATTTTTGGAAGGTTATCCAAGAAGATGTGTGTGGAGGTTGCTTCAAAGAAAGACCAGTTCGTTTTCTCTCTGTTTTGCTCTCATTTTGTGCGTTAAAGCTGCAAACCACACTGTTAAAGTGTGAGTGTATTGAAGTAATTTGCTTTACAAGACGTGTTAAAAGGTTTTGCTGCATATAGATCTTCTTCCACGTGGTGTTGAAATGTTTCTTTCAGTTCCTCAAAATTCAGTGTGGTTGTTACTGAAGACTTCTCCACCAGGCATTGGCTCTGATCATCATTCCTCACTCCATTTTATTTCCCACTTTCACTAGGTTCATTAAGTATCTCGAGATGAGGATTGAAAAGATGGGTTGGAGGTCACATCATCCTCACCAATTTGTAATTATGTCCCTATTATCTCTAAAATCAAGACTGATCTTATTAAGTAAAGAGATTTCCCTCCCACTCCCTTGGGCATGCTAACCTGATTAACACAAGGTCATTCTCCAATTCTTTAAGTTGCTTGAACTACTTGTTTTTTGCCATATCCTAACAAATAAGTTGCTTTCCACTCCGTGCCCATCCTGTCACATCCCTGCACTTTGCTGGGTCTGTTGGCCTCATATCTTGAAGATAACAGAGTAATCAATTAACGAGTGGAATTTCAGATGAGCCTTCCCATGGATCATGAATCCTGGGACAGAATTTCTCTGCTTTCTCCTGGCTGCATTCCAAGGCTGTTTTATTCTATTTATTATTTTCTTTATTCCCTTGCTAACAACAGCAAAGCATCCAGGTGCTCCTCAGCCTGGCACAGGTCAGATATTGAATTTCAATTGTTTCATATCCCTGCTCTTAATCTTTTTTGGGGGGGGAATTGTTGAAAAACTACTGCCTTGGGCCTTTCAGTCTCTACTTTCTGTGCTGCTCCCTGCATTGAGGATAAACCTGCATGGAAATCACTCCTAAGCTCAGCACTGTGTCCAATTCTCCAGCACACAATTTAAACACAGACTCCAGCAGGCCTGAACAAAAGGTCACACTTCAAAGCCTGGAATTCCTGTCCAAGGCAAGAACAGCAGCACCAAGCATGTTCTTTGATATTTACTGGGTAATTGAATACTTCTCCTCTCTTCAGGAAGCTCTCCAATAAATTCAGCTAAGAAAGTGTCAACAAAACTATTGTCTGCCACTGGGCTGTAAATCTCCTTGACATCCCAGTCACACTCAGGACTTTTGCAGTAGCAACTCGTACATCTAAATGTGGTGAGCAATCAGCTGCAAGCAAATTATTAAGAAAAAATTTCAGACCGGTTTTTGCCTTTTGTCTTGCAAACTGTTGCCTTTAAACTGTGGGCGTCTGTCTGAACACGAAGTGTCCTGGGGTGAAGCACTGGCAATTTACCTGTCTCTGCATGAAATTGGTAATTATTGATCAGCACATGCTAGAGGAACAGTTCTGGGCTGCTTTAGAAGTCGTGTAGGTGTTGAATGCATTTACAGTAATTATGTATTTACAGCTAAAATCAGAAAGAAAAAAAAAATATATATAGGACCCTGCTCACAAAATGTCATGCCTTCCTCTCTTTTGTTTGAAAAATAAAGCAAATATTCTTCAAATTCCCACGCCCCAGGCATAGGTGCAGATCCTGCCTCTGTATAATGCATATATTGTGTATTTGCAATATCCCAGCAGAGCCCCAGTGCTATTTCTGCTTGTGATTTCAGTTCATCACTAACAGGTCTTTTTGGAAACAGCAGGAGGGAATTTTACAGGAATCCACAGAGCCTTTTGTGACTCCTTGTGCTCTGAAAGGCTCTGCACCACTGGAGGCTGCTGTGCCTGGGGGTGCAGGGAGGCAGCTTCCAGCAGGTTCTCCCCACACATGGGAGCAGAGCTTTGTAATCAGCATTAGGGTATCATTCATTCCTCCCTAATCCTCCAACAATTCACTCCAGGGATTCATGCTAATGATCCTATATTCTAAATTATGTGCAATAATGAGAATAATAAATACATCCTGCACAACACAAAGTGGAGTTTTAAACTAAAATGGCCTTTTCTCAATGCCAATTTGGGTGTTCCCTGCTTGTCTGAGCTCCAAATTTCTCTCTCCAGTCTTAGAGCTATCAACAATTTGGGGGCAAGATTACACAAAGCCTAATCCTGCAAGGTGCTGAGAGAGCTCAGTTATTTATGGAGAAATCTCCATAATCATCCCTGACTTGATTTGTTGTTTTTGTTGTCTGAGGAAGTTTTCTGGAGAAGGGTGAGAAGAGTTGCCTGTTACATTTCCAGTGCATTTGGGCATCTCAGCACGCTGGATGTTCCCAGTGCCTGGCACACCTCATCCTGCAAGGAAATTGCAAGTCAGAATCTTGCTCTTCTCTATTGGTAAATTTTAGACAAATGTAAAGTACAAAGGTGGCATCTCCTGTGATCAAAGATCTCATTTCTAAAGACTTGTTGTGCCCTTGTTGTTCCAGTGCTAAATCTGGGAGGAAGAGCTGTCTGTGCATGGGGGGACTGTGAGACTCTCACTACTTTTAATCAAATTGTTGTTTAATTTACAGTTTTGCCATGTAATACATGTTTTATACCGGATTATTCAGCTACTGAGCCTGCTGGGCTCTGACATTTGTCATTATGTTAAAAGCTTGTTCAAAGGCAGCAAATAAAACACTTTTTCTTATAAGTGAAATTCAGACAGACAAATCCAGCTGTTGCCTGTAAAAATAGCTACAGATGTCCTCAACAGGAAAAAGGTTTTCAAGCGTTGTTATAGCAACAGAAATTCAGGAGAACTTTAAGATTAGATATTGGCTATTTTTTCAAATTTCCCATTAAAAATACCCATGGCAAATAATTTGCTTTTTAAAGTACCACTCAGATTTAATAGGAAGAAATTATGCAGTATAAAATGAATTCCAGCTTGCAGGTTATATCCACCACTTTTAGATGATAAGAAACATGATCTGGTTTTAATCAGCGGTCCAGGGTCAGCTTGAAATATTCTTCAAGTTACCTGTGTGGCATTTTTTAGATCTCTCACTGTGGGACATCTCTTAATTCCACTCTCTCTAATTGTTAACACACACACACACACAAACTTGTGTAACCACATTTCTCACAGAAATAGTTGTGTTGTGGCTGAAAGTCTGGAAACACAATGAGGAATTTATGCAGATATTTGGTTTTTCAAGTCTGGTATTCTCACTTGAACCATAAATATTTCTCCTCTGATTAATGGACTTTTTTTAGCAAGTGTCAAATCAGCTCATTCTTTGCTTTGCAGCTGCTTTTGCCTTGAGTCCAATTTATATTCTGGGTGTTCCTTTCCCTAAGTTTAGGGATTGACATATGTGGCAGCAAGACTAATATTTCACTAGAAATCTTATCATTCTGACTGCTGCTTATCTGCAGCACAATTTGCTTGTGGTTCAGCCCTCTGTGTTTGGAAGTTGCTCTTCTTACCTGTCCTAATTTCATCATAATAATCTAAACAATATCTGAACAGAAATCTCCCTCCCAAAGAGTGGGACTAACCTGGCTGGCAATAATTATTCTTTTCATGCTTTTAATATTTCACTTCCTTCTTTCCTCTCCTTTTGGCTCACAATTTCAATATTGAAATCCTGAATTCTTTGGGTCAGGGAGCATTTTCTGCAGGGCTCAGAAGGCACCACAGTGAAATTCCAGTGGAAAGCAAGAAAGGACAGCCCAGATCCCAAAACTCCCAGCCCATATCTGTGTATTCCTGCATTTTTGGGGGGACCTGGGGCTTTCCATCACCACCAGCCCTTGCTCCTGCTTTGCCTCTGCTGCTCCTTTACCTCCCCCAGAATGTGGAAAGTGCTGCTGCACTCTGTGCTCCTCGTTAGTGTGGAGGTGACAGGGATGGTGTCCTCGGAGGTGTCAAGTAACAGAGGTGGCATCATTGGGATTCTTGTCACTGCCACCTGCCAAACCCATGGACAGAGAGGGCTGCAAGGGCCACGTGCAGAAGTAAGGAGGGTGAGGAGGCAGCACAAGAGCCAAGTACTGCTCTGTTCAGTTCGCACACAGCCCAATTTCTTTCTGGTGACCTTCTTTACAGAGCTATCTCAGGAATTTATAAGAATGGTAACAAAAATATGGCAAATTCTTACAGAGAATTCCAATTAAATATCCAAGTGCTGTGCCATTTGAAATGTCTTTGCTCTTGTGTCCAAACAAACAAATATCAACTCTCTAATAGCTGGGAAATGAATGTAAGCAGTATGAGACCTAACTGGAGACTATTAAACACATTTTAGTGTCACACTGCAGCTGCAAGTTTGTGCATTTTCACTGCTTGTTTCTTTTTTTCATTTGGATTTGTTTCCGTAAGAAACTTTATCTTGGAAATTTTTCATGACTAATAAAAGTAATGTTACTCCTTGGGTCATCACCTGAGAGAGCTTAGGTCAGCCTTGTACACTGCAGGAACATTAAATTGAATCATCTGAGCAAAAATAGATCATCAGAGAGCAGCAGATGAATCCATTACCAGGAAATCTGCTGCTTTCTCCAGTCCGGACAGCAGAGGAGCAATCTCAGCTGAGGGGATGTTACAAAGCTGGGAGAGGAAAGAGATGAGGCCATGGGAGAGACAGGAACAGCAGAACTGATGTGAGAAGAACTGGATAAATCCCTGTTTTAATAAACTTCTGTGTTTAGAGGAAGATAATGCATCTGTTCTCCCGATAAAACCAGCACCCACCAACCTCTGTCTGCCATAAGCAGCCATTTCTGGCAAATAAAATCCACGTGGTCCCGGTTTTCTGACAGTTCTGTGGTTCTGTAGCTGTGGGATGTTTGATTTTATGTAGCAAAGGAAGCTGAGAATGAAAAATGAGAGTCCAGGGATGTGGTAATGCCACGTTGTCTTTGTGGCTGTGAGAGCTGCTGCTCTTGTGTCTGGACACCTCCATGAAGCAGCAAAATACAGCTTCCTTCCAAGAACAGGAATTGCTTTCAGCTCTTCCATTTGAGATATCTGTGTGTTTGTGGTTATCTATGATCAAGGTCATAAAGTAATCCTGGGTGAATTAGGAAAGTGTTCCAAGGCCTCCGGGTCCAGAGAGGAGCTGCCTTTGCAATCAGGCTCCTTTCAGGTAAAAGCTTTTTATCTCTGCAGTTTGATTCCCTTTCTGTGTCACGAGGACATAAAGATGAAGGTAAAAACCTTTTGGAACTCAGTAAAAACTTGAATTTACTTCTTGCACTGCATCCTTGTGTCATTACATTTTAAAGCCTTTAGCTTAAAATAATGGAATTAATTCTTTTTTATACTTACAGCGAGTGGTTAAAAATAACAACCAGTTTTTAAATTAGTATTGACCATACAGTTCAATAAACCAATAAATAAATTCTGGGCCCGTTGAACTATTAGAAAACAAAGAGTTAATGAAAATAGGGAGCAGAAAGGAAGGGGATATATAAAACACAGCTACTTGACTACTTAGCCTTATAAATAGCACAGAAATCATGTTACACAGAGTTGCATACGAAATAGAGCAAAAATATGCAAATGCGTGCCTTGAAAAGACCCAAGCATGAAAATAGCTTTGCTTTTCTTCTGCTCCCTCCTATCCAGAATGGTTTTTCTCCAGAATGTTTACTCTCTTCTGCGTTGCACATCAAGGCTCTCGTGAACAGCATGGATTTTTCTATTTAGAAGTGGTTCACACGAGGATAGTCCATCAGAGACTTCCTCCCTGGCATGTAATTAAAACAGTTCCTACCTGAGCAAGGATCCAATCCTGGCTGAGGGATGGGCCTGATTTATGGAATCACTCTGCACCTTGGGAAGGGTTTTACCAGACCCAGCTCAGTGTCATATTCTCAGTCCCTTTTCTCATCCCCTGCCTTTATTAGAAATTAATAGTCCAATTTACAAATACTGGTAAATAATCACATTTTAAAAAGATCTATAAATAAGCATGAAAATCTACTTCCAATTAAATATTGAATGCAGTTTCAGTTAATGCTGTTGTGTTCATTCAGTGGGACCTTGCCCAGTGCTCAGTAAACAAATCTAAACAAATGGATGTGGGAGCTTTCAGAGTGAAACTCTCCTGGATTGCCTGCCAGGCTTTCCATTATTCATAATCAAGATTTTTTTTTTAATAAGTTGACCTGTTTAATGATAAAAATGCCTTTGAGTATAATTAAATTGAATTCTGTGCTTAAAGTGACCTTCTGATTCATGGGCATTTGCAGCAGAAAGAACAAAAATGAAATGAAATCCTTATTGAAAGGTGCAGTAATTAAGTCTCTCAGTTCTGATTCTCAGCAGCTGGGATAAAGCAGGAGATCAGCAAAGGCTGTTTTCAGTAATGCACCCAAAGATCTGCCTAGGAGGGAGATGCTACCCTACAAAATGATTTAATTTTTTTTTAACGGGGCAGAGAAGTCTCAGAACTGCAATCATTACAGAATCATTCCTTCCAAACAGAGGCAGAAGAGCTGCTTCTTCAGTCCTGCAGCATTTCACAGCCATAAAGGAGCAGCCCGACTGAGAACCCCAAAATGTTCCATCCAGCAGAGATGCCTCATGGATTTTGCTTTGGCTGAGGGTCGGCTTCTCTTTCTTGGAAGTTCAGTGGAAATGTGAGACCCCAAGCCTCAGGAAAAGATGCTTTTTCCCAAGCAGTCAATACATTATTGGGTGCCTCTTTTGAATTATTAAGCAGCTAATCGGATTCCAAAGGCATGTCTTTCTGTTGCCTTGGATTAAGGGCCTGATTACAATTCCTAATTAGTCACCTCAATTCCCATTGATTTCCCAGAGAGTTAGGCCACACCACTCTCTGTGATCCAGCTCCACATTCCAGAGGCAGAAGACACTGGAATGTAGGGCAGGAGCTGGAGGGGGCACACACAGCACACTGCACAATGTGACTGCAGGTTACCTTATCAGGTTAATTAATTAAGGACTATGCTCTGGAGATCCCGTGGCTCTTGAATTACCCTCCTTCCTTTAAGGAAAAGAGCTAAGGGAAATTTCACATGTTTTTAATAGAATAGAAAAAACCATAGAAAATAGGGCTGCAAAGCAGCTCAGGAGGTCATTGAGTCCACGTTTCTACTCAAGGTAGAACTCACTAAATGTAAACCCCATCCTGGCAGCTCCTTTTCTGACCTCACCTCAAATCCTGGCAGTGGAGATCCCACAGCCTCTGTCTGCAAGGCCATTCCAGTTCTTGGTGATGGGAGCTACAGGTGGAAAGTTTTCCTTCTGCCCAGTCTGAATGCCTCCTGTGAATTTTTCAGCCAGTTCATCCCTCCCTCATCAGCACAGGAAACCACCCCAAGACTTCCTCATTGTTCCACGTGTGAATTCTGGTGTTTCCTCAGTCATCATTTATTCATAGGCAACATTTTCTAAACTTTTGGCTCTGATTTGCATTTTTAAAAGATCTTTAGTGCAGCAGAAGTAATTTGGATGGAGAACAATATAGCAAAAAATAAACATTATGCTTGAATCCTGTAGGCATTAGAGGATGTATGGAATGGCTGCAGCTTGAGGAGCCTTTTGGTGAGGCCGTGCAAGGCCTGTCCTCTGCAGCACACGTGGGATAATCTGTGATCTTGGGGCTGGAATTCTCTGGGGGCTCTGCTGGCGTCACCGGTGGCAGAACGGGACCAGGGGCCCAGGAGTGAACTGGGGCATGAAGTCACTCTGCAGCCATCTGGTGTTTTCTACTCCAAACCCATCATACATTCACCTTACACATTTCTTTTCAAATCTAAATGTGCTTTGTTTTGGTTTTCTTGGTGTTTTTTTTTTGTTCCCCCAAACGGAAATTAAATTCTAACCAGAAAAAAAATATCGGAGGTGCTTGAGGAGCACACCTTGCCCAGGAGGATTGTGGTGAACATTTGGGTTTGGTTCTGCCACCTTCTCTCTGTCCTTTTGGTAAACTCTCCAGCAGGCATTGCTGGGTGTGCTCCTGGCTGTTCCCATCGTGGATCTCTTGGAAATTGCTCACGGAATGTTGGGATTTTTGTGCCAAAAAAGCAAATGGATGATTCTTTTAAATCTCTTCTGCATTTGCCAAGCTGAGAACCTCGGTACCTTCTGGTGAGTGGCTTATGCTGCACCTGGGTCTTGAGCAGATGAATTTCTTATAGAAGAACTATTAGGATTTGAATTTACTGGCCATTATGAAGAAAAAATCCTAAGTTATTACCTATTCCACTGTGTAATGATGCAATACATCAAGTTTGGTCTAGCAGAACTCTTAAATAAATTCCACTATGCATTTTGAAAATTGGGTGTAGTTTTGCATTAAATTGCATTAACTGCTGAGTGTTGCTGTGATGTGTGTACTGTTCCTTTTAAAAGGGTAAAAATCAAATTATCAGGAATGGCAGGGAGTCATATTTAAAATTTGTGTGGCAATGGTAAAATGAACTTAGAAACAAGGTAAAATAAGACCTTAGAGCTGGCATATTGTGCATGAATAACCTGTAAATATTGTGCTAATGTTCTAAAGGGGAGGGCAATGCTTGAATTTAAGGACACACTCCGAAGTTAATTATGAATTTTGCCTGAGACTCAGCACTGTGTGTCTGTGCAGCCTGGAGTAATTTCTGCTGGAAGACTCAATCCCAACCATGCAGTGCCATGGACTTACTCTGACAGCATTTTCCTGTCTCAAATTTATGTAAATCCAAGTGTCTCCCTGAGTACTCCCACTTACCAAGGGTTTCATCAGGAAACAACCTCGTATTCAATACATGGAGTGAGAAATCTGGGGGTTTACTTGCTTTTTATTTTTTTTAATTGGGTTGCTGCTTTAGATTTTTAAAAATATGGTATTTCAACTGGCATTTTATTCCAATAGGGAGACTTTGAAAGAAATAGATATAAACTGATTATTGGAACAACTTGGAGTAGAGTCAGGGGTTTTATTCCTCTCATTTCCCCTATTTCCTCACCATTTCACTTTTCTTGTCTTTTTCTTCATTTCACAACAATCCCTTTTGGAGGAGAGAGTTCTACCTGGAAAGATGTGCAAGGAAAATGTTGGGAGATCTTCTCTGTTCACTGTCATCCTCAGAACCAGAGGAGTTTGTTTGAGTTCTGTGGCCAAGGGCTGGGATGTGGGAGGGTGAAAAATCCCTGGAAAAGACAGAGAGGAGAAATGTCCAATTCCTGCTGCTCCTTTATCAAAAGTGGATTCAGGATGCAGAGTTCTTTGCAGTCCTGACTAAATGTTATCACTGTTTCTTGCTCTTATCAGTCTTCTGTGCTATTTTCCTTCAATATATTCCAGAGTGGCTGCAAGGGAAGAGAAATCCATTTTAACTTGGAAGTAAAATATATCAGTGTGTCAATCTCCCTCATGAATGGGATGCCTGAGACATTCACATGATAAGAGAGAAGCCTTTAATTATTGCAGCAGCAAGTACTCAAATTAATCTCAATCATTCCATTAATTTTTTTCCCCCTTCCTTTCTTTTTCTTTCTTTCTCTCTTGGTCAGGTTTTGCAGATATCAGAACCTGAGCAGTTACTCAGACGTGTCTTATTGTACTTTATTGTTCTTTTCCCTGCACATTTTTCATGTCCTCTGTTCTCTTCTCTGCTAATTTTTCTTGTTCCCTGCGTCAGAGAAGAGCTTTGATCACTGAGGTGTTAAAATCAGTAATATTCACTTTTGTTTTCAACTGACATCACATTAAACTGAACATATGTACTAAAAAGGCCACTTATATGCCTTTTTCAGCCTAAATAAAACTTGCTACCAAAATGGACATTTTCTTTCTGGCAAGATGAGATCTGGATTTAAGAAATGGCTAGAAATGCTAATATTTCTTTCCAGTTTTTCCAGTTGCCTTGCTAGGTAGATTGGGGCAATACATTTTGCAGGAGGAAGAATACTAAAGGAATATCCTTTTATTCCTTTAAGCCATTCCTGCAGGAGAGGGAGAGCACCAGAGATTCAAAGTTCTCCATCAAACATAAAAACCTCTTTCCCTCATGCCCAGGAATACGTTTGATCCCTGTGAAGATTAATGACATTTTCATAATTCCTTTTAAAAAAGAGAAGACGTGAGAATTATTTGTAATATTTATAATAAATATTATGTAATAAAAAGACATATTAAATAAATAAATATTATCTTTATTAAAACTATTAATTTATTGATAAATAAATAAAACCCAGGCAATTTCCCCTTCTGTGCTGTCTAAATGAAGCTCACCTTTCCATAATGTGATGGTGACTCAGAGCTGAAGGCTCAGGAGGAACTGTGCAATTGTTCTTGGCAAGTTCTCCGAAATATCAAGAATTAATATTCAGCTGGAAACAGGGAGCCTGGGAAGGTTCCCTAATTGGATTTCTCAGCCCTGCTGCCACAGGCTGTCCCTGTGGGTGACAGCTTGCTCTGAGTGGCACAGTGAGGTCAATTCCTCTCTTGTGGGCATCAGGTTTTATTTTCTTTGCTGGTTTCTTATGTCTCTATTTTGTTGTCCTGAGCATTTTCCTTTGCTGCCATCTCAGGCAGGTGAAAGTAAATCAGAGCTCAGGCTCCAGCCTTGCTGAGCTTTACTTGGGAATGAAGGGATTTCCTCCCTGCCTCTGGTACTACTAAAAATCTACAAATCAAATGCATGATTTCAGCAAATGATGATGATGACATAACCAGCCCCGATCAAAAAAACCCACATTAACTATTAGAAAACACCAAGTTTTGATAAAAGTGAGCGTTTTGCCATCGGTCCATTGTTGGTTTTTAACATCTACAAGGCAAGACATGCTGTGGAATCATGAGCTGAAACAGGACAGAAACAGATGAGGATGCACTGAAGAAAATAAAAATATTTTACATTTTTAATATAAAATAATAAAATATTTTTAATATTTTATTTATTTACTTTGTAAATACCTTGTCCTTCCCCAGCCCATTCCGTCTGAGGATTAAAGCATCGTTTTTAGGAATTAATAAATTAAATTTCATGGTACTCTTCCAAAGTTTTATGGCAATGAAGCTCTTTGACTCTAGAAGGATGGAAGTGCAGGGATTAAATGATTTGCTGGCAGAGGTGTCATTTGTCAGCCCCAGACCTGGGAGCACTGCTCACCTCCTATCATATTACATCTTCCAATTTACCACTGCTGCCTTATTAGAGCTCAAATCCTGCTCTAACACTAACTTCCCCTGTGTTATCTCAGAGCTCAGCTGCTGTTCCTAATCTTTATTTTCTCCTCGCTCTATTATTTTCAGTCCAACCCGTGGCAGTTGTGTCTCTGCTGTTGCCTCCATGCCTCATTAAAATCTCACTCGGGTGGGTGCCCCACCTGCATTTGGATTTGAAAACTCTGTGCCCTTGAGGAATCTTGGTGCTGCCTGCCTGTACCTCTGATAGATCCAATTCTGTGCTATTAGCAGTGTTTTACAGATAAACCCAGCAAAAATCACCCGTTGCAATTTCCAGGGTGCATTTGGAATACTGATTTTTTTTTAACATTTGGTGCTTTGTTGACAGTTAAAATTTCTTGCACTTTCATGGCTCTTCTCTAAACTCTTTCACAGAAATCTCTGTTCCATCTAAGAAAATCTACTTGTTTTATTTTTCCTTGTTTGCCTGCTCCTGGATTTGTTCTTTTGTGTTCACATAATTACTATTCTAATTTACTGCTGCCTTTAGTCCAGAACTGTGCCTCGCAGAGGTCCATTTGGTTCTTTAGTTTTTTAATCATTGTTAGATGATTTTCTCTACCAATATCATCACCCGTGTGTGTTTTGGGGACAGAATTGCTTGAATTTATTTATTTATTTTCCAGACATTACTTGGCCTAGGGTTTTAGTGATTTCTGGGTCAGCTACATGGTTTTGTGTGACCTTTGATCTTCTATCTGTTCTAGGAATCTTTGCTCTTTTTTTCCCCAAGGAATCTGTGGTGATTGCTCATATTTAAACACATATATATATGTATATATATATATCTATCTAAAAATGTATTTCAGCTGCAGATGTTGAGTATTTTCCTTCAAGGCAGTGTCTCAGTATGGTGCTAAAGAATGGTGAGAGAAGGGTGATGGAGTTTGAGGATGAGATATCAAGGCAGACAGTTCTCATTTTTATCCCATCACAGGTGATACCCACATTATTCTGGTTACATTTTAGCCTCAATCTCTGTGTAGAGACCTGCTGTTCTTTCCAGCATGGTCCATTTCTTGCTGTTTGTTCAAAACAGTTGTGTAATGTTGCTATCCACGGTTAGCAATTTGCTGCTTTTTATCCAAGGTGGCTTGGATGTCAGTGCTGGTAGAAGTAATCATTTATTTTTAGATTCCAAATCCTTTGGGAACACACAAAGCACCGTAGACATAGAAGATAATCATTTGTCTCCAAAGGTTCCTTATTTTTTATTAATGTTTTGATTTGCTATTCTCTCTGTCTGCTATCCCTGCCTCCCTGAATATGTATTTCCAGGGTAATTGATAGTGTGGCTCCTGAGGAACTCTCTTAAGTGCTGATTAGAGCTGTGCCACTGCTCCATTGGAAGCAGCTTTCAGCCTCCTCATCATGGGCTGAGTCAGTCCTCACCAGTGCATTATTTACAATCCAGGTTCAGGCAGCTTCAAACAGGCCCTGCTCGTGTTTGAGAGAGACTTCTTCTGATCTGAGTAAATTTCTGCCACATCCTGAATCAACTCCCAGCTAATGTCACCTGTTTGCATTTGTTTACCTCGCATAGAGATAAACCCTGACATTCTGCACGCTATTCCATGTTCTCTGTGGTGTGGCTCTGCACGGGACAGACCCAAGGCCTGGCGCTGGGCAAAATCACAGATTTTCCTCCCTTTTCCCCTCTGATGGACTCGTGTTGTCCACAGGCTGTTGTGTGCTGCCTCCTTGCTCGGGGTGTTATGTAACAGATTCTTTCTTATATTTAGAGCTGGTGCCTCTTCTGAAGAGATCACAGGTTTGATAATGAGCTTAGGGAAAAGTTGACAATCTTCTTTGTGGAGGGGGAGAGGGAAAGCAGAGCTGTTGGGTAATTCCTACACGAGCAGCTTTGTCACCTCTGAAATGGGTGATGTGAACGTGCTCACCTCGCAGAAAATCAACTGGAGCAAATAAAGACTGATCATGCTGCAGAAACAAAGTCACAGATTGTGGTGAATAGACAGAGTTTGTGTGGGAGAATTTGTGCAGTATTGAGAAGCCCAGGGTAGAGAACCAATGTCCATAATCTGGTGAGATTTGTAATGTCACACTATGAAATGTCACAGCTCTTTTTTTTTTTTTTTCAGTTGACCTTCTAACAGTGGTTGGAATATGTGCACAGATTTGTTTTTAAGTGGGACTGGGAGTAATTTTAAGGCATCTCTCCCAAGTTTTAAATCATTCTCTGTACCTTCTAGGACAGGAGAGAGGCCACAGCACTGCAGAGTTGTTTGAAACATCCCCAGCTTGCTGGGAATCACTTCCTAGAGCCCTTGTGAGCAAGAAGAGCTAAATTTAGCTGTGTACTGCAGGCAGGCTCTGTTCCACAGGCTCAGGACCTGCCTGGCCCTGTGGAAAGCCACATTCCCCAGCTTTGGACCTCACAGAATCTCCCCCACCTCAGTAAGCTCAGACTGCAGATCCTCAATAAACCTGGCAACAGGGAGAGGAGGGAGCAGAGCCAAGGCAGGGGAGCACAGGGATCCTGTCACTTGAGCCTGTCCCTCCCTGGGATGCTGTGCCTCATTCCCACAGGCTGAAATGTCATGGAGCCACTTCCAGAGCCCTTAACAACCTGACATGGCCTCCAAGTGTTATTCCTGCTCTATTTCAGTGTTACTCCTCCTCTATTTCAGTGTTACTCCTCCTCTATTTCAGTGTTACTCCTCCTCTATTTCATTAGTATTTGACAGAAGGAAGAAGTTTGGTTGGGTTTTTACCTCTCCAGATTTTCTCCTTTTTTTTTTTTCTTTTAAAATTCTTTTTACTCCTTAGAGATGCTACAATTTGCAGCATTTCCTGCTGTAAATAGATCCATATAGGAAGTGGAAGGTGAGCTATAAAAGGAAAACTGTTTGGTTGAAGCTTATGTTGCTACAACTACTCCCCCAGTTCTTCTCCCCGCAGCATCTGAGTGTAAATCTCTCCTTGGCATTTGTGGGCACAATTCTCCTTGTGAGTTGATTGCACAGTGAATTTCCCACTGGTGCAGTCCCCTGTGATGGCAGCACAAGGTGGGAAAGCCAAATATTCCCACAAATTTCCACGCAGGCACATTATCCCATCAGGACAGATATTGGAACACATCTTTGAAGCTACAAAGAGCATTAAATTCAACATGTGTGTAACGTAATCTGCCGAGTTCATGTCAAGATAATTTCTATCCCTGTGGTTTTTTGTGCGTTCAATGTTTCATGCTGTGGCCTCTTAAAAAGGAGTGACAGGGGCTGGGATTTCCATGCTGCAGCCTGGACTGTGAAGCTGGATTTGCCATTGTAAAATTAGGTGATACCTTTGCTGAAGGGAGGGTGGATTACAGACAAAGGGAGAGAGAAACATTTGAGTTCAACACTGTGAGGCGCCTTTAAATAATTTCCTGGAAGGTTTAGAGCCATTCTATAAATATGTAAACACCTAAGTTCTGCTCATCTGTAATAATTTAGGACTAATCCTAAGTAGCCATTTAACCTGTGCAATGAAATCAAACTTTGTGCCAATGCAGTATTTGGGAGAGCCTCTCACCTGCTGCTCATGTGATTATTGAAGATGGATGGCTGGAGGTTTGGCTGCTGCCTCTTTAGGAAATCTTTTAAACCAGGATTGGAAAGAGAATATTTTACAGCCTGGTGAAAAACATCTAAAGGCTGCCATTGTGTCGTTCAGGCCAGAACAACCCAAAGCCCTAATGTATTTTATCTGCTGTTCTCTTCCTCAACACTATAAATAATTCAGATCTGTTGGCTTAACTACTACTGGCAACTGTTATTTATTAAGAATGACTGAAATAACTATGTGGCTCAGTAGAACAGAATGCATTAGGGACTTTAATGTGAAACAGAATAGCTAAAACATTTTGATTATCCTTTAAAGAAAAAGCCTAAACCCCTAAACCTGCCATTATCCTTTACAATTCTGCAAAGGACAAGTGACAGTGGGAATTAGGATGGGATCTTTCTGAGTAACTAAAGGGTTTTTCCTTTAGAAGAGCACTCACCCCAATCACAGAGCCCCTTTTATTCCTCCAGCAACTTGTTCTGCGGGCATCAGTATCAGTAATCATCATCTTGAGGTTCCAATCAAACCTTTAATGTGCCCCACTGGGTAATCTTTGAATCTGCCTGTGGTTACACATCTGCCTGTAAAATCACTTTTAAAGGTCCTGCATTGTTTTTTCCTGTTTGCTTTCATTTGTTTCTCTTGCACGTCATGCACAAGAGCAGCAGGTTTTTTTGGGAATCAGTGCAAGGGAATTGCTGTTCTCTTGTTCCATCCCCACTTTGGGCTTAATTAATAATATCTGGCACTTCATCATTGGCTCTGAAATTGCTTTCCAGAGGTCAATAGCATTGTCCCTGTTTCGCAGGCACAGAATTCCTGACATCAGGCACTGGCAGAGCACAAACACAGCGTGTTCCTGCACAGAATTGCAGCCTGAGATGGGGCACTGCACAACAGCAGAACGCTTCTGCAAGTCAACTGATTATAAATGGGGCATTTGGAATAAATTTTTTATTACCAAAAAGAGTTGACATGCAGGACTTGGATGAGTAATTATCTAATCTTACATCTGGCATAAACACCCAAGCCATTTGTGTGATGAAGTGCAAGGCACAGGAGTGAGAAGGCAGCGAGGGAACATTCGCTGCTGACTCAGTGGCCATAAATCTTCCAGGGTGTGTTTTGCCTTATATTTGATATTTGTTCAATGGGTTGAAAGAAGTTAAGTGATCAAATGTCATTTGGAAATCCTGGTCTGCAACTCTGGTTTTGTCTCAGTTACATGAAGATAAGTGCTCCAACAGGAGCGTGGCTGGAGGCCTGGCTCTGTGGGGTGTTACTGAAGCTGAGCATTTGAACAGGCACCATCTTCACCCCTTTTTAAAGAAGTAATTTAACATTTGTTTGCCTCAATGATGATCTGCAGGAGACAGCAGGGCATGTGTTGCTGTGGAGCATTTTATTTCATTTATTTGAAATGAAGTCATTAGCTATAACATCAAAATGCATTTTTCTTTCTGACAGAGGACTTGGGTGTGTTAATCTGATCTCTGATAAAACAGAGGCTCTGCATTGGGGGATTTTTATTTAACTTGTATTTCTGGACACATCAGATCTGTATGGAATATCCTTTCCACTTAAGGGAAGTATCAGTGGAAGTTTATTTATAACAGAGAGAAGAAATTGGGCATGAATCAGTGGTAAGCAAATGATGTGCCTGAGCTCTTCTGCAAGTTTCCTGCAACATGAACTTTTCTAGAGACTGTGTCATTAATATTTTATAGCAAGGAGAGAAATCATCAAAAACTCCAGCTAGGACATAAAATATCTGAAATAATAAGAATATCTATAAGTACCTTCAGAGTGAGCTTGGACACTCTCATTGATTTTAGACAGCATCTCATCCTGGCTTGACAAAATGCAGAATTCATAAATTAAATCTGATGTATACAGTGTAGGCTTTTATGCTGATGTTGGCACACTTTCAGATGTAAAATTAAATTACTTTTTCCAATAAGGCAGCAGAGATTGAGGCATGGATTCCTTTCTTTGCTAATGGAACCAGGAGAAAGATATTGAATTATGCTGACTTTCGAACTGAGTGCCAAAGAGAGAAAAATCAATGACATTTTTAATGTCCCGTGGAGCTTTTAAACTGGCCTTGCTCTGCCAGGGAAACTCGGTGTGAGGTAACTGCTGTTGACATTGGGTTTCCAGTGAAGACATTTCCTTCTCCAGGGAGGCAGCACCTGGCACTGATGTGGCTTTGTCCCCATTCCTTTCCCAGTGTGCCAAGTGGGCACGGAGAGGATTTCGGAGGACTCTGGACACCCTCACAGCCCGAGCAGGGAATGTGCTGTGTGAACATGCAGGATAATCCTTGGAAAAAAACAACAAAATCCAGAAGGATCTTTCCTCTCACTATAAACCCCTGAAAGTCACATGAGTGGGTAATACCCATAAATTACCTTTCTTTTGATGAATTAATGATAGGGTAAACATAGATTTATTTTCACCGTGTGCTTGCATTTGCAAAGCTGAATACCAAAGAGCTAAGCTGCACAATCAATGCCCATCAAATAAGTGGTTTGTGGGGTTTTAAAATTTTATAATAATATTTTTATAATTTTCTAAAGTGCATTTCATACCAGCAATTAAGATTTTATTATAAAACTATCCAGTCTCTCAGAATCTTGCTCCTTAGATAGAAGATATTCTGATTTAGATGGGGGAGAGTCTATATAGACACATCCTCAACATCGTGGTGTTTGTTATACCAGAGGTTCATGGATTGTGGTCCATTTTTCTCTGCATTCCTTCACAGTCCAGGTTTCCCTTTCCTTTAATAACAGATGGATATAATCTGGCTGTGAAGTGCCGGGATATGATTTCCAACAGCAAACTTTGGATCTTCAGCTCTTTGCTGTAATGAAGGAAACCCTCCCAGAGTCACTTCTAGGAATTCAATTTCTTGCAGCTATTTGGCTTCCAGCTCCTGGCAGATCCATGCTGGGTTTTCAGGGGTTGTTCATGTTACAGGAGGTGATTTCTGTCATTTCAAATGCAGCCACAGCACCAGCCCCAGAGATTGGAATATGAGTAACCTCAGAACCCCCACGCTGGGAGGATGAGCGAGAGAAATAATAGAATTTGGTTTCAGAGATAATACCCAGGCAATTTATCCCGCCAGCAGCTCAGGAGAAGCTGCTCTGTGTGGTTTGGATTCTTCACAGTTCACCCCTGTGGTGTCAGTGCTATTTTATTGACAGCCATTAAATCACAAATGCTTATGAGTGGTTTGTGGGCAGCAAGCATTTATATTTTAGATACACGCTGCCCTTCATGACATTGTACCTCATCAAAGAGACAAAGATGACCTTTTTATTTTGTCTTGCTCGCATTTTGGTGGCTTTATGTACTGTCATGTGCACTTCACCCTCTGGAGAAGGGAACACTGACTTGCTCTGCAGCAGAAATTGCATCAGAGGTCTGAGCCTAATTCATGTGTTGAGAACAGTTTGTGAAAAGCCAGGGATTTCCCCTGGTGAAGCATCTTCATCCAGCTGTGCAGAGCTTTTCTGATGAGCAGTGCACCTCTGGTTTGGTTATTTTTTCACATCCAGTTAACACAGACTTAACTACAGAAACATCTCTATACAAAATTGGTCCAGAAAACACCAGTGAGCAGAAAGCAGAAGGTTAAATATTTGGTAAATGCAGCGTCTGCATGGACAGGGGCGTGAGAAATGTATCTGAAGTGTCTTTTTGCAATGCTTGTGTATTATATTTCTGTTGCTTACAACTGTCAGCACAAGGACAGGACGGCTGGGGATGTGAGCAGGCAGCTGTCTCTGGGAGCCTATAGATAGCAGCTTCCTTGGGTAGCACGTTTGCAGCTCCTTCAAACAGATTTATCAAGCATCTTCACTGTCTCACCACTGCCAGCTCAAATGACTTCTCAAGGAGCTTTGGTTATGCAAGCTTTTAAAAGGTGCATTGTTTTTCTATTTGTTTTGGGGTTTTGTGTGTGTGTGTGTGCGTGCGCCAGGGTTTTTTTAGTAACTCACTGCAGCAGATAAATCTAGTGCAGGGTTTCACCATGTGTTAGGGGGGAAAAAAATAATACTCCATTTGTCCACCGTGACCGGGCTTTAAATAAGCATCAAAACTTCCAGCAGCTGGGCAGAGCAGTGGAACAGCACAGGTCAGAGATGCTCTGAGAGTGAGGAGAGGAGAACCTGCAGAGATGGGAGCTGGAAATAGCATCTGCTTGGCAGATCCAGAGGATACACACATAATCATTCTAGAGTCTTGGAATGGTTCACAGAATATTCCCCTCTGAGTGCTGGGTGACCTGGAGGAGTTTGGGGACAAACAGGAGCCCCTCAGTGGCTCCATGTCCATCTGGATGGCCAGAGAAACAGGAGGTGGAGGAAGGGAGGGCTAAGGAACAGCCAAAGGAGCTTCCCAAAGCATTCCTCTGCTCATTACTGCTGCACTTCTCAGCATGGGAACTTGCAATAATAAAGACTTTAAAGGCTTCTTCAAAGAGCTTGCAGGCTGTATCCAAAGCTCCATCTGGAAGAAGTCTCATGAGACTTTGGAATGTTTTGTAAATACAGGCAGGGGACAAATGAGGTTTTTCTTAAACTGAATCTGGCAAAAGTTGCTTTCTAACAAGCGCTTGCAATAGGCCACATGAGCAGGAGTGTTTCCCAAAGTGCATCCCTGGTGGAATGTCTTTTGGAAAGGGTGCAGTTAATTTGTCATCCCTACAAAGTCTTTTACTACCACAGTAAATTATAGGCCTTTTGGGAATGTGCTGTACTTGGTTCTTTTCAGGTCATGTTCTTGGTCTTGGATTGCTGGGTGAAACCAAATATGCTGCTTTATCCTGTTTGCCTGTGGATTTGTTTTGTGTTTCAGCAGATTGAATAGCATTTCTATTTAAATCATTCCTCATTCTAACTAAAACAATTGCTGTTCTGTGGTGTCAGGGGATTCCTGAGGTAACAGGAACACTGTACGTTTTGTGATTTACTGCCTGCTTTGCCTCTTGAAAGCCCCAGTTCGTTTTGGTCCATTTTCCCTGCTTTGTTTGGGTTAGTGATGCCTCATCATCTCCCCCAGACCATGACAGGCTTGGGGATTTTCAGCCCTGGTGGCCCTCGCTGTGGATTTTAGGCAGGGGCTGCAGCTTCATTTTCCCATCAGCAGTGCTAATGCTCAGAACTTGAGTTTTAAGAACTTGAGGTCTCTCTTTGCTGGTTTCCCCCTCTCCTGCAGCTGTTGATGACACTGTGAGTTACCCAGAGCTGTTGTTTGCCTGTGTGTTCCACTTAGCACTTCTGGCAGTGCACGAGAAGAGTGAGAAAAACCTAAGGAAAGCTATCAGAAGTATGAAAGTATAAATCTCCTATAGATTGAAAATATCTCCCACTCTCATCTTGGTATTTTTCCCTTCAGTTGGGCTCTTAGCAAGAAATTCCAGAATACTTCACAAACACAGATTTAGGCCTTCTACAGCCTTCCTCCTCCTCCTCCTCCTCTCCCCGAGGAAATGACATTCTCATTCCTTGTTTGCAGATGAGGAATGAAGGTCTGAGTGGTGAAGTGACTCGTCCAAGGTCAGCTGCTGAGTTAGTGGCACAGCTATGAATAGACAAAGGCATTTTAGCTCTCAGCTCTCGGCTAAACAAGACCATGCCCTCCCAGTTTCAATTTGTCAGACTTCATGACTAATAACATTTGAGCATCTAGAATGTGGCAGAAGAATTTCTTTTCAGAGCCAGCAGGTAATCCCTGGCTACACCAGCAGCAGGGTGGGAGCTCCTCCCTGTCCCCAGGGATCCTGTGGTACTTTTTGGGTCTTGTGAAGAGGGGAGAACTTCCCCCCTTGGATTGCTGTTTGTGGCATGCTCACCTGAGTGCTCACTTTGGTGCTGAAAACATGGATCTGCTCACCTGGGTGCTCACTTTGGTGCTGAAAACAGAGATCCCAGAGCTGGCTCCTCATTTGTCTCGGTGTAGCAGTAATGAAGTGTCCTCAGAGCAGTTTGCCTTCAACAGCTATTTTAAACCTCCAGTGCAATCTGCTGTTCCTTGAAGGGAAAAAGTAATTCAACTAGAAGTGCTCTGAGGAGCCAAGGGAGAGAAGTAAATGTTGAGTGGTGCTAATCAGGAAGAGGAAGTCATCTGTCTGCGTGTGGGCACCTCCCTGCTCACATGGCACAGCCCTGCAGCAGCCACATAAGAAGCTTTGTGATCAACAAATGTCAACGGCAATTAATTCTTCGGCCAGCAGCTGTTATTATTAGGACAAAGAGTGGCCAGACATAGAAGGAAAGCCTTCAGCTGATTTGTTTTCTCTACGTTTCCCCTCAAAATTGATCAGGTGCTCAAACCCCCATGGTGAACTCCCTTGCAATAAGAATTTCAAATTTGCCATCTCTTTTGTTTTCAGTAGGAGAGTTTGTATTAGATTCAGAGGAACAGCTCAGGGAAGGTGTTTGGAAAGTCTTCCTCACTTTAATGCTATCAGGATGGAGAGGAGTTGTGTGTGAAGCTGGTAACGTAATAATCTGTGGGCTGAATTAAACCCACCTCAGACTGGTTTCCTCAAACTTAATTCAGGGAAGCAGAACAGTTTTAGGCCTGACTTAATACCTTCCCAGAGTTATTCCAGGATTGCTACAATGCAACTGTGGGTGTTCTAAACACACCTACGCTGCCAGAGAATCAGGAAGGATGTACTTAAAATCCTTTAATTTATCTAATAACATCTTTAGCAGCTTTTTGTGTAGGTTTAACATTGTAATGGAAATGCACTCTTTGGCTGGAGATAGAGCTGCTGTGTGGAGATGGGGAGGGAAATACTCTGACCTGCTACACCCCCTGTAAATGCACCTTTCACTTGTGTCATCGGTCACTGCAGTTAAAATAACACCTGCAATTTCAGACACAAGTGTTCATGGCTCTGGGTATGCACAGACATTGCTGTGCCCCCTCCCAGGCCCAGGCAGAGCAGAAATTCCTCCTCTCAGAACAATTTTTTCTGTGCTGTTTGGATCCTGAGTCTATTTTAGCCACTGCTGTTGCCCCGGTTCCTAACCAGGCTCCCTCTTGGCCCATCAGTGGATATTCCTGAGGGTTCTTTATAAGTGACACAAACCAAGTTTGGTTTATCTAGAGTTCCAGCACCGAGCTGGTCAGGGGAAGCCTTGGACTGGAAAGAAGCTCAGATTCCTGCGGGTGCCCTGCTGGTAACTGCTGGAACAATCCTTCTATCCCGGGCACTGCAATCTCTCCCTCTTTGGGGAATCTCCTGTAACACGAGCAGAGCCAGCACCACCGCAGGACAAACCTGCTCCTTGTGAGCCAAAGAAAGACAGAAAAGACAAGACAGGAAACCAGCTCCTCCACGAGCCAGCAGCAAGGGATGTGCCAGTGTTTTCCTCCAGATGGGAACGGGATCAGAGCCCTGAGCTGGGCTGGGACGGGCCGGCCCTAAGGCAGCTGATTCCTCCAGCAGCAAGGGATGTGCCAGTGTTTTCCTCCAGATGGGAACGGGATCAGAGCCCTGAGCTGGGCTGGGACGGGCCGGCCCTAAGGCAGCTGATTCCTCCAGCAGCAAGGGATGGGCCGGTGTTTTCCTCCGGATGGGAACGGGATCAGAGCCCTGAGCTGGGCTGGGACAGGCTGGCCCTAGGGCAGCTGATTCCTCCAGCAGCTGGGAATGCCCGCCTGGGAATTCCAGGGAAAACCCTCGGATGGATGGGGCCCTAACGAGGCGCTGTGTGACTTCCAGAGCTTGTCTCTAGCAGTGTTAGACAAAGCTATTTATTGTTAATCTTACCCTTTAATCATTTATAGATATGTTGAAGAGAAGAAATAGGTTAAGGAAGTGTTGGTGTTCATTGCCTGTTCCCTGGGTTTCTGCCTCGGAATTCTGTGGTTGATGGATGGTTTCTGGGCTGAAATTGGCTCCGTGTCTCTCTGTGGCCCTGTGGCAGTGGAACGTCTTGGGAAAGACACCATTACCCCAGTAAAATCTGTGGAAATTGGAAGTTTCAGGCTGTGTCAGAGGGGACACCTGGAGAAGTGGAGGCTGACCAGTGGGAAATGCAAAGTTATACATAAATTAAGAGGTATTAAATTCCTCTTGAATAAGAGAATGTACATTAAAGTGGCCTTGGCTTGCTATAGATTAATTAACCTTGGGGGACACCAGGTTTAATTAAATACAGTGAGTTAAAGCCACTTCACTCTGGGTAGAAATCATTCCTGAGGGAGCTTTTTTACCTTATGCACCTCAGCTCCCTGTGGGTTAACCTTAACTTCCAGTGCCCCTTAGGGAGCCTTTGGACACTTTGAAATCTGAGGAATTCTGGACCCCTGACTCCAAATCTTAGGAGAAACTGGACTTGAGTAAAAATTGTACCATACATATGTAAAAAATGTGCAGTTGTGCGACAGACTCTGGAGGGTTCAAGTCTAGATTTGAAAAGAATTTAAATAGAGGTTATCAACTGAAAGATTAAAACTTTAGAAACAGGGAACAGAGGAGTGAAAGAGGGCAACCAAAACCCACCAGTGAGTCTGAGGTCTTGCCACAGGGCTCAGGCAAAGAACCTTGGTGAAAAATACACTCGTGGTACCTTGCTGAATCACACTAAAACATCTTTTTGTGGTTTCTCTTTTTCCTTTCCAGTAACTGCCCCTCATTCCTGGCCTCTGCTTTAGCCAGAGCAACTTCAGATGAAGTCCTGCAGAGCGACCTCTCGGCGCATTTCCTGCCCAAGCACGTGGACAACGCCGACGGCATCATCCGTAAGTGCCACCCGGATTGCACCCCCTGGGCTGCACTTCTGGGACAGCAACACCCCACACGGATGGAAAAAGGTTCATGGGGAGCTCACCACCACTCCCGATAGAGCTGCAGGTGTCATTTCTCAGTCGAAGCTGGAATCAAACCTCTGGAATCACTCTTTCAAGTGCATTTTCGTGGCTGATGGCCCTGAATCTCTCTCTCAGCACTTTATACAATGTGGTTCTGCTGGCAAGTGCCAGTTGTCCTCCCTCATCCTTGGAGCAAAGTCAAATATATGTGGGAAGAGATAATTTAATTCTGAATTATTTCAGTCAGTGTGGTTTTTACTATGGCTTGTAAGGGGTTTTTTTTTATGGTTTTAGCAAAAGGTAATATAAAGAGATTTTGTGATTAAAAGGAAGAAAATTCCTTTTCCTCATTTATCTGTGTTGGCTGACAAGATTTTTGCAGCCTCCAGCTCAAGGTCATGCACCCTAACTCATTTCAGGAGTGTGCTGGCCTAAATAACCTTGAAAATTGCCTGGGTTGTTCATTACAACAAAGACCAATGTTTCTCACATGTATTAACAGGAATTCTGTCATTTGATCTAGAAAATACAGTCCCCAAACCACTTTGTCCTTTCCCTCCTTTTTTGATTAAAAAAAAAATCCTGTAAATTATTCTGGGGATAAGGAGGATCTATAAATCTGGCTCTTCAAAAAGGAAGATTTTGCTGTATTCCCCAGAGGCCCTTGGAAACCTCAGGAACAGAAAAACATGCTCTGGGTTCCCTTTCTGTAGGTATTGCTGCCTCCTCCTGCTGAGCAGGTAAATGGAATAGATTTGTCATTGTTCTGGCTGAGCAGCCTTCATTAATTTCAAATTGAGATCTCTGAAACTTGCATAAATATTTGACAGTCTCCAAGGAAATGTTGACTAAGCCTCCACACAGAATATCTACAGAATTCAACAAAAAAAAAGGAAAAAAAGAAAGGAAAAAAGCCACCACAAACCCCTCACACCTACAGAAACTGACATTTAAATATATCTAGGGCTGTAAGACAGAGGCAGACATAGATTGAGATGGGGACAGACTGGAGCAGGCACTAAGAGTAGGCTCCAGATGCAGTTTGTTGAGGTGAATTGTCATAATGAGGATACTTGGAAATAAAATATCCCTTTGCTGATGCAGTGTGAGTGTTAAATTGTGAGGGTTTAGGGAGAGAGGAAGGGAGGAAACATCCTCTGGCCTGTAGTAAAGCAACAGCTTCATACAAACCCTGCCATTTCAAAAAATCCAAGTGATAATTTTCCAAAGCAGAACACCAGCTCAAGTGTCATTGAATGACAGAATCACAGAAAGGTTTGGGACATTAAAGATCAATCACCACCCTCTGCCATGGGCAGGGACACCTTCCACCATCCCAGGTGGCCCCAAGGTCCATCCAGCCTGGCCTTGGGCACTTCCAGGGATCCAGGGGCAGCCACAGCTGCTCTGGGGAGCCTGTGCTCCATCAGAGCTTCATCAGCCACAAGGGCCAGCTTTGGCCCAGCAAACCCAGACAAAAGTGCTGGCAGCAGCAGCTCCATCCTGGACACCCCTCCAGGGGAGGCCCTTGAGAAGCCTGGGCTGGTGCTGAGAGGAGATCTGCCCTCTGTGGTGCCACACAGGGAGACTTCGGTGCTTTGGAAGAGAAAAGGAAAGTGTGGCAGGTGGTGAAAATGGGATTTCTGCATCTTGAAGTTCGATGCTCAGAGCTCACTGTGCCCTGGTGCTGTTTGAGCTGCTGCAGAGTGTGAAACCAAGCTGAATTTTGCTGCCTGGCTTTAATATCCAGTTCCATGTCAGTTTTTTTATGAACCCAGAAAGATTTTTATTCTGTGTAATACAAAGAGACATTTACCTGATTTGCCTCAAGTTTGAATGTGCTGAAAGATAAAAAAAAAAGCTATTTCAAATTTCCTTGGTGGCACATTTCACTCTGAGAATTGCAACGTGACAAATCATGTCCTGCGCTTAGGAGTGGTGAAAGCAGCTCTTGGTGTGGAAAGAAATGAGAAACTCCATGACAGAAGAATGCAAATCTTAAAAGAAGAAAAACTGGTTGGAGTCCACAAATGTAGATTTGCAAGATTAGGGGTCTGTTGTATTGGGGGTGAGCACGTGGTTTTGGATATCTGAGTCACAGGCCATGACTCTTCTCTTCCAGCTGCACTGGGGAGGAGCAAGAGATTTTCCATGCGACCTGAATGATGTTGGATTTCTGTTTTGAAAAGTCAGGTTAAGGACATTTAGGTTTGGAGGGGTTTTTTTGTGGAGGAAGAGAATCACGTGGAAGTTTGCCATTGTTAAGGAACCATCAGAGGCTGGATGACAGGACTGTGTGACCTGGTGGTGGAATCAAATTTCCAGGAGATGTCACAAAGCAAATCATAATGTCAATTACCCAGTTGTTCCAGGTTCTAGGAGATGGATCTTAGAGACCTATAAAGGGATCTAGAGCTCCTAAATTAAGGAAAACCTTGGTCTTGGTGCTGACCCCTGTTGTCACACTGTCCATGTTGTCAACACAGCTCATAAAACATGGCACTAAAAAGCAGCAGCTGATTCCTGGTATCCTTTCTACCTTCTTTCTGCCCTGTCATCTTTGGGAACAGCAATGCCTGAGCTGGATTTCCCACTCGCTGTGGTGCAGCTCAGCATTGCCTCCAGCCTTGGGGATTTGGGAGCAGCAGGAGGGAAATGAAATTCTCCGTGACACAACTGCAGTGCCAGCTGAGTCAGCTCTGGCTCAGCGTGGCAGCATTAACAATTGATGAGTAATTTCCAGCTGCGAGGGGGTGGTTTTTATTGTGGCATTTTATTATTCTCCTGTTTTAACCTCACAAGCAGTTACTGATGATGCTGACACCACACACAGTCCCCTGGGAAGGGCAGTGAGGCTCTCAGCAGGGCCACTGGGTTCACTGCCACCCCCCTGCAGAGGTGCCACCGGTGACTCTGCCATGTGCCCACTTCCCTTCACCCCTGCCCGGTGGGGAGGAATGGGAGAGCAAACTCTGTGGGCTTTCCTGTGGAAAACAGAAGTTGGACACCTCAGATTGGACATGTTCCCTCTTTAAACAGGTTACCCAGAGAGATTTCTGGTGGCCCCGGGGAGAGCAGTACAGGTGGGGTGAGGAACCCCCCAGTCACACTGCGGCAGTGGTGGGATGGCCCAGCTGTTTGATTTCCACCCCTCTAAAGCTGGGTGATCAAGGGGCCAAAGTTCCTTCTGGTTCCTTATCCAGTGTCTTTCCAGCTGAATGCCTCTTGATTGAACCAACTCATAATCAACAGAGCCGGGACACTATCTTGTTCTTGAGGGTCCTGGCCCCCTGCTCACCGCAGACCTAGGACAGAAATTTGTAAAAGCTGCTTTTAGGCTCTTCACAGAATTCCTGCGACCCGAGAGCCGCTGCAACTCTCTCCTCCCGGCCCTGCATGTGAGCCCCTCCTCCTGCAGGAGTGATTGGCACTCCTGGGTCGCTGCTGTGAGCTTTGAACATCCCTGGCTCTGGTGAGCCATCGTGAACAAAGAGATGGGGATGTGTTCGGCTCTGATGCTGATTTCCTGTTTTCCTCTCCTGGATTTCAGAACAAATGTCAAGTGCCTGAGTTTTCACATTTTAAAATGACAATTTCTCAGAGTGCCAGTTCAGCATTTTCTTAAATTTGAGGCCTTTATGGTTTTCTCATTTGCTCATGCAGATTTCTCTGACGCACCTTTGTCAGGAATATGGGAATAACAGGAAATCAGGGAATAGCTGAGAAGGCACCTGTGCACTGCTGAAAGTGCACAAAACATCTTACAATCACTCTGCTAATTTCTGCAGGTTGTTTCCACTGTCTTGCCTCAGCTCTGCAGTGAAATGGTGTTGAGAATAGAGAATCTGGTCCAAACCCAGTGTGTCACTGTCATGGAGGGTGGCACCCTGTGCCATGACACAGTCCCGGTCAGAGCTGCACCACCCTGGGCAGGGCCACGCCAGGGATCCAACACTTTTCGTGCCTTTCATTTTCTCTGCTGCTGCAAATGAGTTCCCCAAAGGCACAGGCAAATGTTTAAGTTAAAAAGACAAACAAACAATGAGCTGCTTACTGATGAATGCTGATTATGGTGAGTTTGGCTTCTTCTTTTCATGCATCAGAGCCCAGAATTTCCCTGCTGACATCAACTGCTTGGCTAAAATGGTTTTGTTTCATCTTTCTAATGCATGCAAGGGAGAAAACTCTGACTTAATAACACTCTCAAGGCTTTCATTTGTGGTTTGTGCCTTCCTCAGAGATCCAGACGGTGAAGTTGGCCCGTTTAGTTTACAGCAAGCTGCACGAGATCTGCAGCAGCTGGGTGAAAGATTTCCCCCTGCAGCCCAAGCCCCACCGCTACTACGAGACCTCCATCCACGCCATCAAGAACATGCGCAGGAAGATGGAGGACAAGCACGTCTGCATCCCTGACTTCAACATGCTCTTCAACCTGGAGGTGAGCACACACATGCATTCTGTGGTCAGGATTGTAAATGCCAGCCCAGCAGCGAGGGGAGAGAATGATGCACCTGACTCCGTGCTCTCAGAAGGCTAATTTATTGTTTTATGATACTGTATTGTATTAAAGAACACTATAATAAACTATACTAAAGAATACAGAAAGGATACAGACAGAAGGCTAAAAAGATAATAATGAAAACTCCTGACTCTTTCCAGAGTCCCCACACAGCTTGGTCCCAATTGGCCAAAGAGTGAAAACAGCTCACAGCACAATCACCTGTGGGTAAACAATCTCCAAACACATTCCACAAGAGCACAACACAAGAGAAGCAAATGAGATAAGAATTGTTTTCCTTTTCTCAGAGGCCTCTCTTCCAGCTCCCTAGGAGAAAAACCCTGGGCAAAGGAATTTTTTCAGAGAATGTGAATGCCACAGGTCAGTGGTTTCCATCCTGGGAAAGCAGGAGGTTCTCCACTGAGGGAGTGAAGGGTGATGGAGCTCAGCAGGGCTGGCAGTTGGTCTCACAGCTCATCTCTGAAGCCACTTGGCAGCTGGGGGTGGGTCTGCTCTGCTTTTCAAGCCTTCCTCTTGGAAGGAAGAAGCCAAAAGAAAAAAAGAAGGAAATTAAGTAAAAAAATCCCAAACAAACCCAAAACTTACAGACTATGGGGTGCAGCTCACACACAATTCTAGAAATGTGAGTATGGTGAGTATGTGTGAGTATGGAACTGTCTTCCTTTCCATTAATTTCTTGATGTGGTCATTGGTCAGACACTCATTCTTGCTCTCCCTTGAGATATAAAACTGGACACTCAGGAATGGAAAGTAAAAGAAAATGGCAAGAATTTTACTTTAAGGATCAAATTGCTGCGTAATTACTTCTTTATTACACCCTGTCACCTTAATAACCATCTTCTGCCCCATCCACATTCTTACCTTTAAAAGATATTAATGCAAACAGAGGCAGATGTTTCCTTTGCCTGTCAATTGTCAGCTTTCTCATTCCAATTTGTGTTGGAGCCCATTACCTAAAAATTACAATGTGCAAATATTCCAGTCACTGAGCTGGCTGTCAGGGTTGAATTGGCTCTGTCAGTGGGTTGGTGCTGTGTGTGTGAATAGGCACTGGAGTTGCTGTCTCCTGGTACCACATTGTTTCTCTGAACAGAGGAGGTGAAGCTGAGAAAACTGCCTTGAAGATGAGTGATTTTGCTGTATTTGATTTGTGGATGTAATCACAATTTTCTGATGAGAGAGCACATGCAGTTTTTTTAAAACACGGGCATCTAAGATGATATGTTTTAGATGTAAGGAAAAAAGAAGAGTGAAAGCAGAGCCTGCCTGGCTTCACATTTTAACTGTACTGGCATTTTATCCCTGGTGGATTCCAATCATGATGTAGACTTCATGCAAACTGTATTGGATGTTCTTCTCTCTCTGTGGTTTTTGCAGTAACTAAATCTCCTGCCCAATTTGATGAGAATGGCACTTCCTATTTGAGTTGTGTGACTGAGCTGTAACAAATGGGACCTAAGGAGCACTGAGAGCACCACACAGGGGATTCTGGCAGGGCATCTCTTGCACTCTGCAGGTAGAATTCAACAGCAGGGTGGAAATTTCCCACTCATTCAAGTGCAGGTGGTCAGGGTAGTTCGCTTTTCCAGTGGAGACTCTGTCTCTAATTGCACTTTAATGAAGACAGAATATGAAGACAGAATAAATCCCAAGCTCAAAGCTTTAAGACAATCCAATGAGCTGTTTGTGTTGCTTTCACCTGAGCTTTTTCCTCCCTGTGTTTCCTCTGGCAGGACCAAGAAGAACAAGCTTATTTCGCAGTGTTTGATGGTCACGGAGGAGTGGATGCTGCCATCTATGCCTCCATCCACCTGCACGTGAACATGGTCCACCAGGAGATGTTCCAGCACGACCCAGCCGAGGCCCTGTGCCGCGCCTTCCGCGTCACCGACGAGCGCTTCGTGCAGAAGGCAGCCAGGGAGGTGAGGGACTCTGAGAGCATTACCCTGCAAATCCTGCCCTTCCAGAGAGGGGCTCCAGGCGCAGCAGAATCAGCTCAGAGCTCTCCATGCCCCGCCGGTGGCTTTCTGTCCGTAGCTTCACATCCCATAAAAATGTCAGCTCCTGCTTCTCCCAGCTCCAGCTCCTCTGAAGGATGCTGCTGCCGTTCCCGCAGGCTCAGCCCTCAGGGTCACCAACACACGGCTGTGCCTGCCAGCAGCAGGAGCAGCCCCAGCAGTGCCCAGCTCCTGGCAGGCAGCTCCCGTGCCAGGGGTGTCATGGGGCACATTCCTGTCCAGCCAGGTTGGCTCTGAGGGGCTGTTAGTGAGCAGTCGTGGCTGTAGGGAAAGCTCTGCCTGTTCCTCCCTGGGAGCAGGCTCTGTGCTGCACTTCCAACGTGTGCTGTCCCTGAGTTAAGGAAGAAAATGCTTTGAAATGGAAATGTATTTTTTTCCAGAGCCTGCGCTGTGGAACCACCGGCGTGGTGACTTTCATCCGAGGGAACATGCTGCATGTGGCTTGGCTGGGGGACTCCCAGGTCATGCTTGTGAGGAGAGGCCAAGCTGTGGAACTGATGAAACCCCACAAACCAGATCGAGAGGTGAGAAGGGCCTGTCCAAACACCCCTGGGCAGTGACCAGCACAGGTCAGCTTTGGGGAGCGCTGCCATGCCAGGATCTCTTTGAGCAGCAGAGCATGTTCCACTTCTCCTGGTTTGTTTGGATCTGTGAGCAAACCCTTTGTCTCACGGGGCCTGCTGTGTTTGTGAAAATGCAGATGTTGGTGGGAGTGTTGAGTGTGTGATGCAGCTCTGAGTGCTCTCTCTCGTGTTGCTGTTCAGGATGAGAAGAAGCGAATCGAGGCCCTGGGCGGCTGTGTGGTCTGGTTTGGAGCCTGGAGGGTGAACGGGAGCCTCTCTGTCTCCAGAGCTATTGGTAAGAGAGAGCCTTCCTTCCTTTTTGAGACTTGCTTTGCTTTTTAACTATAAAATTTTAATTTTCTAGTCATCAAAACCTGACGTACAGCTGAAGATAGACCTATGAGCAATAACCTCTATTTTTCCCCCTACAGTCTGAGGGAATAATTTCCAAATAATTGCTTTAACTTGGGGTAAGAGTCACTGGCTCCACACTGAGTTAATAAAGGGCTGCTGGAAGCTGTGGCTGCAAACCCACGGTTGTGTTTCTCTGCTGTTCTCCCGCAGGGGATGCTGAGCACAAGCCATACATCTGTGGGGACGCAGACTCTGCCTCCACGGTGCTGGATGGCTCTGAAGACTACCTCATTCTGGCCTGTGATGGCTTCTACGACACGGTCAACCCCGATGAGGCAGTCAAAGTGGTGGCTGACCATCTGAAGGAGAACAACGGCGACAGCAGCATGGTAGCACACAAATTGGTGGCATCCGCTCGGGATGCCGGCTCCAGCGACAACATCACCGTCATTGTGGTGTTTCTCAGGGACATGAGCGCGGCCGTGGCGGTCAGCGAGGAGTCGGACTGGACAGAGAACTCCTTCCAAGGCGGGCAAGAAGACAACGGGGAAGACAAGGAGAACCATGGAGACTGCAAACGGCCCTGGCCCCAGCACCAGTGTTCAGCACCTGCAGATTTAGGCTATGAAGGACGAGTGGACTCCTTCACCGACAGAACTAGCTTAAGCATAGGGTCCAGCGTTAACCCCTTGGATGATCAAGGCTATTTAGACCTGACAAAAACAGAAACTAGTACACCTCAGAGTGCCAAATGTCTGCCACCAGTCCAAGCGTTTAGTCCCGGCGTACCAAAGAGCGTGGGTTCGATCGGCAGCTCCCCGGTGAAGAGCGAGTCCCCGGGGCTCAGCGCGCCCTGGGGCTGCGGGCGCAGGGAGGACGCCCCTCGGAGCTCGGGGGCTGCAGGGCAGGGCATCTACAGGGTCAGGGGCTTCTCCCCCGTCTCCTTCGGGCTGGAAGATGAACTGTTCCAATCCTTGGGAAAACGAGCCGCGTTCCCTCATTTCCGGCTCTGCAACGGGAAGAGGCGGCGAGGAGCCAGGCTCAAACCAAAGTTTCACACGCCGTTCTGGGCTCAGGAGCCTTCCCAGGGAGAAGGATCCGGCCTGCCCTTCCCTGCCCGGGGCCGCAGGAGCAGGAGGGCGCTGGCCCGACCCTCCCCGTGGCGGAGGCTGCCCAGCCACGGCCCTTACAGCGAGTGTTTGATGCGAAGACAAAGTCATTGTATACCAGACCCGCACCTTCATCAATGCTGTAAAATGTAACCACCCCCTCGTGTTCCCCTGTCAGACTCCCAAAGCAGACATTCCCAAAATAAAACTGGCATCGTCAGAAAGCGAAAAAAAAAAAAAAAAACAAAACAAAAAAAAAAAAAAGAAAAAAAAAAGAGGTGGGCATTTCCGAACTGTTACTCCAGTCCCCTGCCAAGCTCAACCCCTGTGTAAATAGAACTAGGAATTAACCAATGTAGTTGTTTGGATCTCTAACAAAGTTCGGTGGTGGTGCCACCCCCAGCAATGCCGCAGCCGCACACACGAGTGTCCAGCCACATCCAGCAGGGAGAGCCCAGCAGCCGCTGCACCAGGACAGACAGCGCCAGGGCACGGGCCTTACACACGCAGAAGGTTGCACCTGCCTGAGAAATGTCTGTGGAGCAATACTCAAAGAACGATCTGGGTTAGAACTGCCAAATTTTTTTAGAGCGGGGGGAAGTTTCCATAGAGTCGAGGTGTGGGGGTGTTTTTTTGGGTTTTTGTTTTTCTTTTCGTGTTCTGCTTTCTGTTTATTCCAGGTGAGCGTTAAGATGAATTAGAAAATTACATCCACTTTTGCAGGTAGACGACTAAAAGCCATACAGGGTTTACCAGGTACCTTAGGAATGGACACACTAAGCTCCTGCTGCTCTGGTCTCAGACTCCCATCGAGGTACAGACTCATCATTTAGCTTTTTTTTTTTCCATGTAATATAAAATGCGGACTATGAAGAAAACTTTCTTGCAGTTAAAAAAAAATAATATTTCCTATGGCTGGAGGTGCAGTGTAGGGAATTTTCGTATCTTTCTGGTGCTTTTAGTGGCATTTTTCTCATTTCTCAGTTTAGGAGATTGTTCTCAATGAGTTGAACATGACTGTGCTTAATGCTTTGAGCCAACCTCTTCCCACCTTAACTTCATCTCAGGTCTTAAAAGAACCCAACCCGTGGAGGTGTCCGGTCCCACCCCTGTCCCGCGCCCGTCCCGGCGGAGATCAGGAGCTGTTGGATGAGCTGTGTGGCTCTGGGGAGGATTCCCAGGTGGCAAAGGCAGCGTTTCCCAGCCAGTGGCAGCAGGAAGGACGCAGCACCGCGGCTGTGTGTTCAGGGAAGGATGCCGGAGCATCCCAGGGGATGCAAACGCCTTTTGAGGATGCGGCAGAGCAGGGGCAGCGCTGGGGCCTCAGCGGAGAGGGAGGAACTCGGTGCCCGGGCAGGGCTCTGCTCCGGCTCCCCCGGGCCCAGGAGGGCCAGGGAGGAACTCAGCTGCCCTTCTTTGCAGAAGCAGCGGCCACCAGCCCCTCCCCGCTCCCGAGGTGAGGTCTCGCCCTTAGGGGAGCCGCTAATTGGGACGTGAATAAGCGGCCGATTCCCATCAGCTCCACTAAGTCCAGATCCCGTCCCTACCCTTTGTTCCAGCGATGCGTTGGGAGGAGTATGAACAAAATAAGTCTTCATAGGCACTTAGTGAACAATTCATATCATTTTAGCAGTAACAATAGCAGTATTAGTGCTTAGCTAGAATTTGCAAAGTATTTTAATATTAAGTAGTCGAGAAAATTATTCAACGTGACAAGATGGCGAGGCTTGAGCTCCGCCAGTTTCCGCTGCTTCTCTCTTTGATGCACTATTTTAAAAGCAATCCGATGAACAGCAAAAGGCTTCGTGAGCAACCAGGAGTTGGAGTGTGGCTTTAGATTCCTTTGATCTTTTTCAGATTTTGTTTTAATCTTACCGGGATCATTGGCTCTTATCTGCCATCTTATTCTGCCTTAGCTGTTGTCAACGTTCTCTTTAGCTGCAGCTTCTGTTCCAAGTCCGATTTACCGAGGAAATTTGAGAAACCATGAAATGGTAAAATATGCAACTCTGGGGCATCTCTGCGGTGCCTTTGTTTTCAATTATTCACAGTAATAATGACTCACTGAAAGTCCATCTTTAGCTGACTGTCATGCTCTGGAGAGAAAGGTGGTGTAAGTGCAATTCTTGATGTGAGTAAATTAGAATGCAAACCCGTCACGGATGATAAAACTTCTTCCCAGTCTGCAGGAGCAGTTGAAGAGCACTGGACTGCATGTGTGCTGTTTTGGGAAGGATCTAGCTTTTTTTAGGTGTGGATTCATAAATGGTAATTCTGCGACTCATCCCATTTATCTTGCTAGGAGAAAAAGAAAACCCAATCCACCATCGTAGTTGCAGTGTGGTCAGGTAAAACCATTGTATAGATAGAGCAAGTGTTCATTTCTTCACTAACTGCATATTTATAGAGTAGATAGGAACCATTTGTAAGGTAAGTCCTTTAAAATTCTATAATATTAAAAGTAGTGGTTATTGGTCTGATTATGCTGCTCTTGATTCTACACACTAGACAAAAAGCAGTGCTTGTGAAATGCAGTGTTTTCTCTTAATGCCACTGGTGATAGGAAGTAGTTCCTTCGGTTCAAACTCCTGTGCCCTTATCTGCTGCTTGCTGACGTAAGCAATAATCCCTCTCTAACGGTATCTAAGTGTTCTGTATCTCGTACCTTGATCGTCTCTCTGGTGACAGTGTAAAATATTAGGCTAATAGAGAAGTAGCTCGTTGTATTTATTAACTGTTGATACTGAGATTTAGTCTGTGACCCGTGTTTTGTATTTTTATCGTGTATCTTAGTGGTGGTGAACATTTGTACAACGAATCTTTCCAATAAAGAGCTGAAGTATCCCTTTTCCGCGTTCACACGACCCCGCATCCCTCTCGGTCGACGTGCTGACCGTGGTTGCAGAAGCAGGAGGTAGCAGTGACACCGTGACTTTAGCTTTGTCCTGTTTCAGTCGTGGTGGTTTTGAGGAAGGGGCTCGGGGCTGCTTTGCCCGGAGCCGCTCCAGACTCGCTCGTAAGCTCTTCACTGTGAGCGCCGCGGGGCTCCCGCGCCGGAGGGGCCGCGGCGCTTTCCCAAGCCTGCAGAGAGCAGAACAGCACCAGGGCAGGGAGCTCTTCACCCATTCCATTTGCACTAGAGGTGGGTGGAAACGCACGTGTGGAACTTTTCTTTACCTAGAAGTGCCATCCATTGTCCTTGCGAGTGAGAACCGGTCGTGGCCGAGCGCGCTGGCGCCGCGGCGCTGGAGGACAATGTCCAAGCAGACTTTAACTTACACCACGTTTCTGGTGGTGCATCATCCTAGAAACTCCACCTGTTTTTGGAGCACTGTGTGTCAGTTGTCCCATGGGCAGATGAGGCACAAGGAGTTGTGTGCGCAGACGTGGCTGCTGTAGTTCAGGCCCGCTCTCTCCTCACCGAATCCTCCCGACCCCAGGATTCTGCGGGAATAAAGCAAAATGAGAAAGATTGGTCTAAATTAGGGGCTGTTTTAGCACAATTTCTTCACTCGGCACTCAGTCACATAAACAAAGCCATCCAAGGGGATACTGCAGCTTTGTTCATGTCTGTAATTTAGGGCAATCTTTCTTTAATTCACATCCTCTTTGCGACAGGAACAAAACTTTCTACCCTCGTATCGTGTGCAATAACAAGGAAGCATTAACAGGACCTCGGGCCCCGATGTCCGTGCCCCTCTCCAGCCCTGGCACCCCAGCCCTGGCACAGCCCTTGCCAGCATCACAAACAAGCCCCACCTGTCAGGGTCTCGTGCACCCCTTGTCGTGTCCGGTCTTTGCTCTCCTTCCCTCTGAAGACACCTCGGGATGAGAACAGGGGAGGTGGCTGAGCTCACCTGAGTGCTGCTGCTCGTGGCCAGCCAGGCACGGTCTCAGCTCCTGGGGGCTCCTGCTGACCTTTCTGTAGTACCTTGTTCATGAAACATGTTCTTTACGAAGTGAATAAATCCAAGCTAAATCATGTACCAGTGTTGGGACTTTTCCATTTGCAATCTTGTTCTACACTTCACCCGCGAGTTCAGTTCTAACCATGTATTAGTCATCCATATTTTATTTATGAAAGCTGTTTATACAGGAAAAACTGTTGAAGTTTTACCAATATCTTAATAAAACAGTAATTTAAACCACACTCCAGCTAGTCTGGTTATTGAAGAGCTAACACAGGCAGCGAGCAGCTGTGCCTGTAGCGTGGTGCAGGGGGGGTTTCCTCTGTGGGATTTGGAGCTGGAGTTTCCCTGTTGAGCTCTGAGGAGCCATTGTGGCAAAAAGGGATGGGGCTGTTAGGGCACAGCCCAGGGACATCAATGTCTCCCAAGCCCCTTTCCCACCAGCTCTGAATGAGCCGCCCATGAAAGGTGAGCAAAGCACCAGCTCCTCTCCCCCCTGCAGGAGCTGGGCACAGCCCCTGTGCCTCACCGGGGCCTCACTGAGAGCCAGGCAGAGCTCCCTGGCCCCGGGGCTGAGCTGTGTCACTGCCCAGAGCCAGGCAGAGCTCCCTGGCCCCGGGGCTGAGCTGTGTCACTGCCCAGAGCCAGGCAGAGCTCCCTGGCCCCGGGGCTGAGCTGTGTCACTGCCCAGAGCCAGGCAGAGCTCCCTGGCTCCAGAGCTGAGCTGTGTCACTGCCCAGAGCCAGGCAGAGCTCCCTGGCCCCGGGGCTGAGCTGTGTCACTGCCCCAACACGCACAGGCCACCTCCAGGGTGAGGGCCTGGCCCTGGCCCAGCATCTGCTCCCTCTGTGGTAACAAAGCAACTTTGGGGAAAACTCCACCCCCTTCTCCATTCCTGTTTGAATCAAGGAGATTTCAGCATTTGGTCTGCTCTGTTCTACAAACAGAATCCCAGAGGGGTTTAAGTGCTTTTCAGTGAATAATTAAGGAAAAGAGTGACAGGAAAAAGTCTCTCCACGCGCAGCCAGGCGTTGCAGCGAGCGGAGCTGACCCTGACAGCCCCCACCATTTCACTTATCCACACACAAAACACCTGAAATTCAGATTTCAACATTCATTTTATTAACAAAGTGCAAACAGTTTTAAACTAGGAGTTGTAGAGCACATTCACACGGACACAGGGCACAGCAGCCACGCGAGGACAACACCAGGCAGGTACTGACAGGGCTCATGCTTTGTCACTAACCAGGCATCAGCTCTCGGAGGAGCTTCACAAGGACTTCAGCAGCTCAAAATGCAACGAACGAAGAGTTTGGCAATGGGTGCGGTTGGTCCACGTCACCAACTGGGGAAAACAATTGGAGTGGTGGCTGTTTTCCCCAGCTCTGGAGCCACCCCAGCATTCCAAAGGACAGTCACACACTGCTCGTTCCAGTGGCACAGCAGGACACTGCCCGGGATGGGGCTCAGCACCTTCCCCACGACTCCTCTGAGCAGCTGAGGCTGGTGGAGCAGCAGTGCCACCCCTCAGTGCCAGCCCTGCAAAGGTCCTTGTGCCCCGGGGTGGGCTAAGAGATGGCAGAAGAACCAGAGTGGAGAGGGCAGGGCCTGGGGCTCAGCTCCAGGGAATCACACACCTCTCCCAGGGATACAGCCAGGGGTCTTCAGGCCCCGAGCCCACGCTCTACCTGCTCCAAACAAAGGCAGTTTGCACTGAAAACTCCTGCTGGAGCACTTTTAAGGCTTCAAACAAACACAATCTCAGAGTTAAAATTCTATGCCAGCTGCTTCAACCCAGTTTTGGAAGCATTTAGAGCTCATCCCTCCCTCCCTCCCAGACCGCCTCAGAGCCAGAGGGAGCTCAGGATCCTGGCACAGGCTCAGCAGGGCTCCGTGGCTGCAGCTCCTGCAGCAGCACAGGAAGGTGCGGCCCCGAGGAGAACCTTGGCAGTTACCTGGTGCTGTCATCTGCAGGGACAAAGCTGAGATCCTCAGAACTGGCCTGATCCCCATCTGGTAACACCGAGGAGTGCCCTGAGGGTGAAAACAGCACCAGCACAGCCCGGTCACCCTCCCAGTGACACTGCAGCAGCCAGGGAAGGCTCCCTCCCCTCAGGCCAAAACTTCACTCCCTGGCCTCACAGCTTTGACCCAGTGGATGGAAGTGAAAGCTCAACCAGAGGAGTCTCTGAAGCTCCAGTGAACTGCTGGAAGCACATTCCTGCCAACTGAGATGCAAACCATGTCTAAGGCAGTGGTTACCTCCTGGAATTAGCCTACTTACAGCTCTGGTCCTGGCACACAGGGAGTTCCAGTTGGGAACTGGAGCTCTGGGCTTTCCAGCCCTTCCCAGGAGAATCACCTGAACTGACTTCTCAAGGCTAGCAAGAGTTTCCCTCTCCTGTTTCGAGCTGTTTTAATTGGGATCCCAAGAGGAGAGTTCCAAATCTTACTGGCACTCGGAGCTTTAACACCTGCCCAGCCCCCCCGCCAGGGACCTGCATCCGAGGAGCTCTGGGAAGCCTGGGAACGTTTGGGAAGGGGGCTCAGCAGCTCTACCTTCACTGGAGGGCTGCACAGAGAAGGCCTGGTTGAACACCTCCGAGGGAGAGGCGGCATCTTCCTGCTCCTCGTTTTCCGTGTCACATTCGATGTCACTGTCACTGCTCATCCCCGGCAGGAGGTGAAGGACGTGCTTCTGGCACAGCCCAGCTGCAAGAGAGACCAGAGACACCCAGGGCACAACGGTGGCAGCAGGATCAGCACAGCTGACACGGCTGACTTTGTCCCGTGGAAGAGTTCCTGCCAGCTCCTGGGATTTGGCATCAGAACAGAGGGAAGGAGCTTTTCCCAAGCACCCAGGGGTGTGATGGAGCACTGGTGCCAGCCCTCAACACAGCTGGATTTGTCCTGTGTGTCACCAGCTGAGCTGCTCAGCCCACTCTGCAATTGGGAAGTTGCTTTTCTGGGAGCTAAGAGGCAGCACAAGCTGTGGGGCAGGTGGACCTACCAGAGCCTTCAAGCAGCAGCAGCGTGTTTGAGTCTCACACTACAGATTTCCCCTCCAAAGCAGGAGCAGAGCTCTGGTGACTCCAGGTGATGACCTTGGGTGTGCACTGGGCAGCCAGGACTCCCCATGGACAACACAGGCTCTGCTCTTAAAGGCTGAAACTCATTGCTAAGAAAAAGCAAAGTGAGGGGCCAATTCTACTGTAGTTTTTCCTCTGAAGGGAGAAAATGGTAATATTTGCTTCCTGGGGTTTTTAACAATGAAGTATTTCAGTTTCTGGAGCGTTTTCCTATTGGGCTCCCTGCTCTGAGAGCAGAACTGCAGGAGCACATCACGATCATGCTGCAGTGACTAAGAGCAGAAATTCAGTTTTGTCACTGAGAGACCTTCTGTAAATGCCAACTCCCACACAATATTGCACACTGCAGCTCGAGATGGATGCTGGCACCTTAATATAGGCTTTGTGCTACAATCCAGTCATTGAAATTCAAATTAGTGCAGGGGTGGAAGGCAGGAGAGTTTTAGCAAGATAAGAAAAACTCGATGTGGACTTTCAGAAAGGGGAAAAAAAAAAGCAGTGTTATTTTTTTCCAGCATGGAAAGGATGCAGGAAGGGAGGAGGGAAACTTTCCTTCAAGTCTCTAAGGAAACTGGATTGTGCACCACAACACCCAGCAGGACCGAAGTGCTGGAGAGGCTCCTGTGTGGCTGTGGAGAAAGTTACCACAGGGGGCTGTCCCTGGAGGCAGCAGGATCACCAGCCAAGGTCACGGGCTGCTGTTTAAAGTAGAGATGAACTTCTCAAGGCCACTGCACTGAACAGCAGAGCAGAGACCTGCAGCTGTCTCAGGGAACAAAAAGCAGCTGCTGGTGCAGAGAGCCACGGCCCCACGTGCCAGCCCCGAGAGCAGCCACACAGAGACCTGTGCTCACTCAGATTTATTCTGCAGCTCAGCAGCCATGGAAGCAGCTTTTGGGGGGTTCTGTGCCCCTGCCCCGCCGCAGAGGCGCAGCAGCAGCGCCCCGAGCGCGGCCACGCCGCAGCTGCCCCCCTGCAAAGGCCATTTACCTTCCTCTGCTGCTGCAGAGGCTCCTTCCGAGCCCAGCCCCTGCAGCTCCCCGGGCTCTGAGCTGCTCTCCAGGCCCCCAGGCTGGGCTCCTTCTGCCCGACATCCCTTGGAGTTTGAGCTTGGGAAAGAATTGAGGAGAAATATAAAACCCCACGTTAGAAATTCAGCCTGAGCTCGGTCGTGGAAGCAAAGCCTTTCAGTGGCACATTTTTACTCCTTGTTAAAGTCTTCTGCACGCTCATTTAAACTTCCAGCTTTTAAAAACATTTTAATGTTTCTAAATCAATCAAAAAACCTTGAAAAGTTTGAATGTTTTCCAAAAAAAGCTGACTCTACTTATTTAGAAAAAATCACCTGAAAACTCCATTGCCCTTTGCTTAGGTGGCCAACAGAGAATTATCATAAAATGGCTGAAAAATCGAGTTAAAAACATCATCTTAAATGAGGAAATCAAAAGTGATTAAATTTCAGTGAGAGGGTATTTTGCATGAACAGTGGGAAAGCAGACCTGGGCTGCCTTTCAGTTCCAAGCATCAGACTCCAGCCAGAGCTGATCAAAATAAGAGAAAAATAATAAAGAAAAAAAAAAGAAAAAGAAAAAAGATAACTTGTAACCTAGTTATAAACCCAAAAATTGCTGTCCAGAGGGAACAGCAGCAACCAAGCAAACTTCAAAGTAATTTCTCTTTCATGCTGCAAGCACCTGGTTTTAGGAGATTGTGGGGTTTTTGCAGATCAAGGCAAGGTGGGGGAGGAGATAAGAGAAAAAATGAAGAAACCCTTACCCCAGAGCAGCAACTTTCCTGTTCTTCTCCACAGCAGCCAAGCCATTCAGGGCAGCAGCTCCCAGCTCAGAGTCTGATCCCTCACAGGGCGTCTCCTCCTGCTTGGGCAGCGCCTCGGGGCCGGCCAGGGCCCGAGCGTGGGGCCGAGCACTCAGCTTGGAGCTGCCCAGGCCTCCTGAGCAGGGAGAGCACAAATGAGACCCTGTGATCCCCCCCTGCTCCCCTGAACGCTGGAGAGGAGCACAACAGCAACTGCTGTGTCAGGAGCTTCCCTGTGCTTGCAGCAAAGGAAGGGCGTCGTGCAACCCAGGAGCAGCACTACCATCAACTCTTGCTGGAGTTCCCTGAGCTCCCTCTGAGCCAAATCCCGATTTAAACCCGGCTCAGGGCTGTTTAATGCTGCCTTTCCACTGCCAAGCTCACTCCTGAGCTATTTGCTGAGAGGCCAGAACATAACACACACATGCTCTGGTCAGTGAGCGTGAGCTGCTGCCCCCAGCTCAGACACTCCCTGGCTGGGACAAAGGACCCGTGCAAAGCAGAGGGAAACTCCAGCTGCCAAACAAAAACTCGTGGAGGAGCTTCTGTACAAGAGATGGCAGCTCCACCCCGCAGGTGGCAGTGCCCAGGTACCCTGGGCAGGGAGGCTGTGTCCCCTCAGTGCCCCCAGGTACCCTGGGCAGGGTGGCTGTGTCCCCTCAGTGCCCCCAGGTACCCTGGGCAGGGTGGCTGTGTCCCCTCAGTGCCCCAGGTACCCTCGGCAGGGTGGCTGTCCCCCCTCAGAGCCCCCAGGTACCCTCAGCAGGGTGGCTGTGTCCCCTCACTGCCCCAGGTACCCTCGGCAGGGTGGCTGTGTCCCCTCAGTGCCCCCAGGTACCCTCGGCAGGGTGGCTGTGTCCCCTCAGTGCCCCCAGGTACCCTCGGCAGGGTGGCTGTGTCCCCTCAGTGCCCCAGGTACCCTCGGCAGGGTGGCTGTGTCCCCTCAGTGCCCCCAGGTACCCTCGGCAGGGTGGCTGTGTCCCCTCAGTGCCCCCAGGTACCCTCGGCAGGGTGGCTGTCCCCCCTCAGAGCCCCCAGGTACCCTCGGCAGGGTGGCTGTCCCCCTTCAGGCGCAGGTTCCCGTCCCCGCTGTCCATGGCTCTCCTCAGGGACAGGCTCCCAGCAGCTCCCGAGCGAAGGGGCTTGGCTGAGGAACTTTTCTTGCTGGCAGCTGCAAGAAAGTGTAAAAATGTGAGCAGTGTTCAGCCAAAGCACTGCCGTACCCCGGCCTGATGCTTGCTCTAAGCGAAGCTCCACATTATTCTCATTTTTCATTAACTCCCAGTCCTGCACAAAATCCTTCCACAGCCTCCTGTCAGAGGCCTCGGCTGCACAGCTCCTGCTCCCTTCCTTGCACTGGAACATCCTTCAGAAAGCTCCACCCCGTTCCTTCAGCCAGCAAAAATATAAAATAGAACAGAAATGACAGACAAACCCAAATCCTGGCTGCCTTGCATTTCAGAGTTCAGCAAGTCTGGACTGCTGTAATTTGCTCTCTCGAGTTCCCAGATGGGCCTGGTGCAAGGGAGGGACCAGCTCAGGCCAGCCTGACACTGGGTTAAAGTCACACTGTCACTGCAGCAGCTGTGACACTGGGTTAAAGCTCAGGACACTGTCACTGCAGCAGGTGTGACACTGGGTTAAGGCTCAGGACACTGTCACTGCAGCAGGGGTGACACTGGGTTAAGGCTCAGGACACTGTAACTGCAGCAGGTGTGACACTGGGTTAAGGCTCAGGACACTGTCACTGCAGCAGGTGTGACACTGGGTTAAAGCTCAGGACACTGTCACTGCAGCAGGTGTGGCAGTGTGACACTGGGTTAAGGCTCAGGACACTGTCACTGCAGCAGGTGTGACACTGGGCTCAGGACACTGTCACTGCAGCAGGTGTGGCAGTGTGACACTGGGTTAAGGCTCAGGACACTGTCACTGCAGCAGGTGTGACACTGGGCTCAGGACACTGTCACTGCAGCAGGTGTGACACTGGGCTCAGGACACTGTCACTGCAGCAGGTGTGGCAGTGTGACACTGGGTTAAGGCTCAGGACACTGTCACTGCAGCAGCTGTGACACTGGGCTCAGGACACTGTCACTGCAGCAGGTGTGACACTGGGCTCAGGACACTGTCACTGCAGCAGGTGTGGCAGTGTGACACTGGGTTAAGGCTCAGGACACTGTCACTGCAGCAGGTGTGACACTGGGTTAAGGCTCAGGACACTGTCACTGCAGCAGGTGTGACACTGGGCTCAGGACACTGTCACTGCAGCAGGTGTGGCAGTGTGACACTGGGTTAAGGCTCAGGACACTGTCACTGCAGCAGCTGTGACACTGGGCTCAGGACACTGTCACTGCAGCAGGTGTGACACTGGGCTCAGGACACTGTCACTGCAGCAGGTGTGGCAGTGTGACACTGGGTTAAGGCTCAGGACACTGTCACTGCAGCAGGTGTGACACTGGGTTAAGGCTCAGGACACTGTCACTGCAGCAGGTGTGACACTGGGCTCAGGACACTGTCACTGCAGCAGGTGTGGCAGTGCCTGTGGGGTACAGTCTGGTGGTTGAAAGGGCAGGGCAGTTTTCCATTTCTGATCTTCCAGCTGAGCCCGAGGAACTGCCTGGGGACATGAGCCACCTGTAAGGGTGACTGAATCCCCCTTCCCCAGCACTTACAGTTCCTCATGTAACAGCTGGTGACTGAGGACTTGGTCAGCAGCTCCATGCCAATTTCCTGCAGCTTGCTGCAGCTGTCAGTGCCACAGGCAGCCAGGGCCCCCTGCTCGATGGAGAAGAAGCTGGGCTGTCTCTCCCCGGAGGCAGCGTTGCTGCTCCTCACTTCAGACAGCTGGTTCTTCACATCAGACATCTTGCTCCGAACTTCTGCCATCTGGGTTTTGAGTCTTTTCAGCATCTTCAGGTCTGGGGGCACCCTCCACATGGCCTGGTGCCTGCGCTGCTCCCGATCCTTCAGGGAATAGGATGAGGCTTTGCCCCAGGAACAGGCAGAGAACACAGCAGGTAAGGAAAACCACTCTCAGACAAACATGGACACCTAAGAATTGTGCCTTTTGTGCTGCTGTGAGAGCGAGGGACACACGTCCTGTCCTGGCACAGCAGCACAGGAGGCTGCAGGCACTGCCAAGCTGCTGGCACAGCAGGGTTTTGTTCCCAGTCATGCAGGGAGGTCCCCAGTCCTGCTCGCTGGGAGAAGCCAGGCTCCCAGTGCTGCTGCAGGAATTCTGGTGACACCCGAGCCACCACCTTGCCAGCCAGGCTGCCAGTTCACGTTTTTGTCAAACTTGTTGAATTTGTGTAGAAGATTCTCAGACCGCCGATATCTCATAACACAGAGAACTCAAAGAAACCTGCACCTAGGGAAGGAACTCCCTCAAGTACCTCCCAGCAGAAGAGCAGGCTGAGCAGCCAATACCTGAATAAGCCTCTGTGTTGCTCAGCTGGAATCAGACCAGCCTGGATCCATCTGAAGTGTTATAAATTCTGTGTTTCTCTGCTGTTCCAAACCATGAAGTCAAGTGGCTCTTAGAAACCTCCACCTCAGGAGGGGAGGTCTGGCAAACTCCAAAGGGAACAGCAGCTTTGTCTTTACTGGCCAAGCTCAATCTGACTGGGAGCAGTGACATCCCAAGGCAGCTCCACAGAGCAGGGGATTCTGGCTGTGTGTTCAGTAGCTAAAGATTCACACAGCACAACAGGAGAGCTTCGCCCTGCCTGAGGGGCACAGCACAAAGTGCAGGGCCCTCTCCTGAGCTCCTTTTGTCCAGGGAAAAGGGCTCCTTTTTCCAAAAGCAAAACAGAACTGGGACTCTCAGTTCATGAGCTGCTCCCTTTTTTTTTTCTTCTTCTAGAAGTGGCTTCCATTTTTGGAAATATGGATTACGTTCACTGAAAATTCATGGCTGTTTATGTAAGCCCATTTAAAAAGCTAATGGCAAAGGAACAAAGAGTTTGAGCCAGCTTTTAAATTCAGTGCCACCAATGGCATTGTGGCAGCAAACCCGAGCATCACTTGTAGCAAAGGGACATTTATTTCTCTTTCTGTTCTAGAAAGTCACCAAATGGTTCTGGGCCAGCAGCTCAAATAAGTGTCAATCATGACAAAATTCAATCAAACCTCAATAATAAATTTAATTCCTCACTACCAGAGGAACAAGCAACCTCCAGGAAGAGCCAGGGGTGCCAGGGCTGCCAGCTGCACATGGAGTTAATTGGTATTTTCGGGTCAAGGGTCCCAAATATTCCTCAATTATTTAAATACCATCACTATTTTTGGCTCCTGACATTTTGATGCATTTTTCTTTTTTTTCTTTTTTTCCTTTTCCAGCCCTTGCAACCACTCACATTTTCCTAGCTCGAATGGCCTCTAAATTCCAGGATTTATCTTTTTGGCTTGCAGCATGCTCCAAGCACTCCCAGCCACTCCAGCTGTGTGCAGGGAGAGGTGGAGCTGCTGCCTCAGCACAGAATCGTGCGCTGTGCTGGCCTCCAGTGCCAGCCCCTTCCAGAAAAGGGGCTTTTCAGTCATCCCCCTGCCTCTCCAGGTGAATTTAACCATCAGACACGTGGTGTGGTTACCTCTGTTCTGCAGCAGAGAGGCAGGAGGACGTGGCTGAAGGCCCCAGAGGTTTTCCATGCCATTTCTGTCTTTGAGGTCCAACAAGTGGATCAGGATGAGGGGATCTATATCCAGCAGGCTGCTGCTGGCTGTGGAGCCCAGGGCGCTGGCTCCTCGCCGTGAGGGTCTCCCGCTGGCACTGCTGAAGCTGTGGCTGGTACCTGAGCAGGACAGACACAAAGGTGGGAGGTGACAGGGACACAGGGGGGCTTTATTCCCTGGGAAAAACAAAAAAGAGTCACACAAGTAGATGAGGAATTCATTGACCCCGTGAAATTAAGGAGGCGTGGGTATTTTGTGGATTTCTGGATGCTGAAGGCAATCAGATGTGCTGCTAATTAAAGAGGAAGATAAAAACTGCTGGAAAGGGGGAAGTGCTTCATTTCATACCTCTTATAAAAATCTCTTAATGAACAGATTTGTTAACAAGTCAACACGAAGATTAGAGTTACTCTAAAGGAGTAAGGAGACAAACACGTCCCTCCCTGACCTCCAGAACTTCAAAACAGAGAATTCTGTCTTTCAAGCACCAACAGACTTTTACAGCAGCACAAACACCACTTCTGGTATCTTTGTTCTAAATAAATATACTCAGATTCCACAATATCTCTCTATATTCCATATAGATATACATTTCTTTCAGAATCTTGTGGCTAATTTGGGCTGTGACCATCTCCAGGCTGCAAAGAGTCCCAGAACACCTTATCGTGTTGCATTTCAAATGCATTTCTGCTTGACTTGTGAGGATTCTTTGCTCCATTCCCTCCAAATTCTTTGTGTTTTGCGGTGCACTAAACCCCAAGTGAATGTGTCACCCACTCAGAGGTCACCCTGACATCAGTAAAAATTCCCTGTCAGTCTCCTATTGATTGGAACACAAGGAATTTCAAAGCTGCCCTCCAAACTTTGACATCATTTTTAAACCAGCACATTCAGATTCCCTCCCCCTTTTTTTTTTTTATTGAACCAATGAAGTGTTTCTGCTACACTGCAATAATCAGTACAAACCACATGATGCAGCAGTTCCCAAAATAGAACTGCCTGCAGAACACACAGCTTGGCTTTGCTTCCAAGAGGAGCAGGGGAAGGAATCCAGCAGTGTTTCACTTTTATGGGAATTCTGGAGTCATTTTTCATACCTGATGCTCCAGGAGTAGCAGCAGCTGCTGCATCCTCCATGAGATCTCCATCTTCCAGCTCCATAGTACTGCTGTACTCCACATCATTCTCTCCAGACCTTCAGGGATGACCAGGGTGGGAAAAGGAGAACACAACTGTTAGCTTTCCTCAGTTCTTGTTCAGTGTTGTGGCACAAACCTCAAAAAACAACATAAAGTGCAGTAAATTGTATTTCCTGCATTCCGAGCTATCCAAACTGAACAAAGGAAGAGTAGTAATTAAATGACTGCCTCGTTAACCAAGAGGCCAAAAGCGCTGTGTGTATCTAGACTGCAAAATGTGATGCTGCAAACTCCAATGTCTGTAAGTGCAGCAGCAGAGTCTCGTGTTTTAATTAAGATGCCAGGATTTGACATCAGCTCTGCTCAGTCTTGAATTTCCTAATTTAAGTACCTGTCCTCATCATCACTCTCCTACTCCTCAGAACCAGACCTCTACTCTGTTACAGTGCTGAGACAGATTCCTTAATAGTGTTTTGGGAAAGAACCTTCACAGATTATCACTTGTCAAAGACAGAATGCAGCACTAACGTAAATAAAGAGATCAGAAAGACACTAATTAGCTGACCAAAAATTCAATGTTTAGCACTAACTCTATGAGTTTGTGTTGTTCCCAGTATAGGAACCACCTCCCAAATCACACTGGAATCCCACACACCCCTGCAAATCACTCAGTTTCCACTGGAATTAGGATGATTACCCCGGGTACAGGATGATCTGGAAGACATTTTTAGTTACTTACATAGTTTCTTCATCAATATCATTTTCTTCAGTGTTACTGGTTGCTGTTGAACTTGCTGAAGAGCTGCTGCCATCAAGGTGATTCACCTCATCTTCTCCAGCAAGATCTATATCCAGGTCACCATCTGAGAGCTCGTGCTGCAGGAAAAACAGGAGGTTTTTGATCTAGAAACATTCAGCAGCACCTTGATGTATCCCTAAAAGCTACAAACAGACACTCCCTGTCTCCAGTGTCACTATCACACAGCAGTGAGGAGGCTCTCAAAGCACATTAAAGAACAAACACAAATCAGATTTTTCAGCTGCAACTTGGAGACTTTTTGTGGTTTAGCTCAGTTCTGGAACATCTCTCTGGAGCCACCTATCACTCACAGCTCTCAAGTGTGTCATCTCCTATTTCCATAGCAAGGGTAATAAACCTCATTTACAATTCACAAGCTCCCCTGTTTCTATTGCTGCCTCATCAAAGAAAGCTGCACATAAACAGAGAATTCCTACATTCAAGTCTTCCTGCTGAGTCTTCTCTTCCTCCTCTTCCTTGTTCTCCCGTGCCAATCCTGGAGCAGTGAAATTCTCAAGCAGTGCTTCAATGCTTTGTCCAGGTTTCTTTGCTCTTGTCTCTGAGCCCTCATCGTTCTGGGGGCTGAGGTGAGTGTCTGGAGGAGAAACCCCTCGGGATTTCTGAGTCCGGGACAGCTCAATGGCGAGCCTCTGCAAGACCACAGAAATAACAGAGAAGACAACAATGGAGCAGCAGCAGCAAATCAAGCACCTTTGTCGACTTGCAGAGACGCTCTAAGAGGTGATTTTACCTTCACAAACATCCCACTTACTTCTTTCAGGTTGTTTATTTGCTGGATGTAACTTGTCTGAGCTGCTTCCAGCTGAGCAATGTACCAGTGCTGGTCCCGGCACTTCTGGAAGAAGGTTGGTGAGCGCACTTGGAACCTTCAGAGGAACATTTGAAAAGGGGTTTTTGAGGGAGTTTGTTTGGCTTGAGGTTTGTTTTTAAATGTCCCTTCCTCCAGCCAAAAAGCCCTGCAGAAAAACCTTAAAACCTAAAATCTAGTGGTGAAATAAACTTAACAGACAACAGGCCCTTGGTGTCCTGAACACCCTGACTGGCCACAGTGAGCTCTGTAGCAGGGACTCACAGACTTTTATACTCCAAGTGCTCCAGTTCTCCCTAAAACTGTTTTAAAAGAGGGGGAGAAAGCACCTATTTCCTTTAATTCTGGTAGCTACAGATCCCTAACCCTTATTAATGCCAGGAGCAGCCACTCCTCAAAGGAAGATACACTTAAAACACTCCACAACTCCCTTTGGCACATTTCCTTCTTTCAACCCGCCGAGAGCGAAATCCACTTTGAACAAAACACACCACCAACATCTTCAATTCAAACCGGTACATGATTCCCCGTGCCAGCAGCAGTCTGGGGGCCCTTGGGGAGGGGAGCAGAAGCCCCACCTGAGGATCACGGTGTCGTTCTGCCGGTTCAGGTAGCCCTCGTTGGCCAGCAGGTCCAGGCGGAAGAAGCGGTTGTACCCCCAGCATTCCCCAACTTCAAAATCAGAGGCGAATTCCCGGATGATGTTTTTGGTGGGATCGTTGGTGGACTGGTGAACCATTTCCACACGGTATTCGTACCTGGCCAGGGAAAAGGAACAGGGATTTGGACCAAAAGATGTCAGATTTGGTGAGTGGTTTAAGAGCTGCACTTTCCTGCCCAGCTGAATGAGTGAGTCAGGCCTAAAATTTTACTGAACACTTAAATAAACAGTGAAAAATAAAAGAGAGCAGGAATAGGGAGCAGAGGGCTGAACTACTACACAGATACTCTTATCAGTTGTTTCACCAGCTTCTTTTTTATCTCAAGAAAGCCACTGAGTAACAACTTTAAAATATTATCTCTGTGCCTGATTCAAAGCTCAACGGACAACAGAAGTCTCACCATTCTTTTTCAAAGGGCTTTGCATTCTCTGACAGAAAAGCCCCAACATCTGCTCTCACTGCAGCTTTGCTTACTTGGATGTCTCTGGCAATCCAGCAGACAGCTCCAGGAACACTGACAGGTAGTAGCCTCGGACTACTCCATTTCCATCCTTAAAATAAAAACGAGACATTGATTAAAAATAGAAAGGAAAAACCAGAAAAAATTTAAAAAGCAAAACAATTCGATACAGAAGACTTAGAGAAGTTTAGCAAGCAGCTTCAATCAACACTGGAATTGCAGCAGGAGTCTATTTTGAATGCTACAGTTGTGATTTTTAGTCTTCAGTGACCTCCTACTGTAACACAAATCAACAAGAAGCACATTCACAGTCTAGTATTGGTATCTCAGATATAAATCTCAAGACAAAGCTTTAATTGCTCTATTAACACTTTAGGTATTTGATTAAGTGGAAGTCTGAACAGACGAACACTTAATGTATCAGAAAAATATTATTTTAGGTTAAACATTAGTTCTGAAATGTTTTACATACAGTCACATTTCAAAGCTACTTAATTTTTGAGAAAAGAGCAATTTGTTCAGAAAAAAATCCCATGCAACATGAAAAGTTAGGGCAGTTAACAGAGAAACAACATTAGAGTCACCAGAAGTCAGGAAAAAATACAGCAAAACCTCCATCACACTCACCTGAGTCAAGGATGAAGAATGGCTCAACTTGAGTCCTCCAGCTTGAAGAAACATTTCAACTTACCATTGAAAAAATAAATTTTAATGCCTTCTGACAGCACAGCTCAGGTAGCTAATCCTGAATTTACAATACTCTGGAAACTTCCACACATTTCCACCTCTCAACTGCAATAATTCAATTCTGGGCATCCACGGGCTTAAACTATGGAGCCGAATCTTCAAGGATGCCACAAAAATCACTGAGACAGAGCTGCTGCTCCACCACCAAACTCCTCCTTCTCCACACAGCTGCAGGAGCAGCACTGACCAGAGCAGGGAATGTGGGAAGATCCCAGCTTGGGGGTCAACATTGCAACATGGACAAAGCTTCAGAAACTGGAATATTCAGCCCACTGAAGGGACATAGCAAAATACACATTTTAATGTCCAGTTTGAGAGCTGGATGCAGAGTCAAGAACAAAAGCTTGGTCCTCCTCCCCCTTCCCCAGGAAGTATCATTCAAACAGGGTGAGTTACTCCATACCTCAGTTCTGTAAGGAACATCTGCAAAAATCCCTGAGACATTTAAATATCCATCAAAATTCCTCTGCAGTATCAGTAGGACCCATTTTTAATTGCTTCTAAATTAACCAAACTCTACTGAGCATGCTCTCACTGGAGATCTGGAGGCAGAGAGGGAACTCACTATCAACTCATTAAATGTTCTTTTCCTACAGCTTTTCATACACAGCATGAGATAAACGTGATTCTTGGAAAGCCTGGGAATGAGCTGGGGTGGGATAACAGCTCCAGCTGAAGACAAAGCCTGGGAATGAGCTGGGGTGGGATAACAGCTCCAGCTGAAGACAAAACTCACCGGGTAAACTTTCAATCTCCAGCACAGTCCTGACACCTGCAGGGGAGGGCTGTACACAGGATCCGCTCGCTGCCGCAGGGTGCTGGTGAGAGAGGAGGAAAAACATTTGGTGCTGGGACAAAGCAAAACCCTCACAGAGCCATGGGCTGCACAGAGAATTGTCTTTCTCGTGGAAAATGGTTGTTCATCTGGTAAACGAGAGATTTTTATGGAATTCCCATAGTTTAGTCCACATCTCACTGTTCTCTGTAGAGGTTGTTCTGTGTTTTAAATAACATTTCTCGTGTACAGAAGGAACTAAAGGATGTTGTCAATATTCACAGTAATTCAAGATACATTCTTACCTGAAGTTTTCCAAGACAAATGTAGTTGAGTCATAGGCTGGAACCAATTCACTGTGGGGGAAAAGAAGAAATATATTACACTTGAATAACATGGCACTAAAAATCCCAAATTTTGCAATCTGTAGAAGAACTTTAGATGTTTCAGGTCACCAGAGCCACTGAAATTCATCAAGACTACATTGGGTTACTGCAGTACAATTCCATTTATACACCTCCTCAGGAGGAGATTCCTTGGTGCCACTGGAAAATAAACATTCAGATTTAAACCAAGACACAACCAAACCAATTTTTGCTGAGGAATTCTTGAGACTTCTCTGACTTCCCATTTTTTCAGCACAGGCTCCCTCAGAACCCAGCACCAGCAGCATTCTCCTGATGAAGAACTGTGCTATGAAGTGATTTTGGCTGTATATTCTGAATTAAGGTGACCTGCAGAGGCATCTCATGAGAGCCTGGCAATTATATACTGAATGACCCAATAATAAGAGAAAAAAAGGACAAATCAGTAAACTATGTGTAAAACAGAAAAAAAAAAAAAAAAAGTGAGCTGGAACCCACTGTCCTGACTCCCCAGCAGGGACTACAGACACAAAATAAGCCCTGCTGGGACAGAAAAGCCTACTTGCAGCACAGGTTACTACAAGGAGTAAGTTAAGAGGAAACTCTCCTCTCAGGTACTTTAAACATGCTTTTAAACAGTGAACAAACAGAACAGAAGCGCAACACTCACCTTGTGAAGTCTGGGGGGACAGGAGTGGTGACAAACGAGGCCATGGGCTTCCGATGGACCTGCTGGAACATCATCAGGATCTCTGAACTTTTGGATATCAGCTCACTCTTGCTGCAGGACCGTAACTAGGAGGGGAAAAAAGAAGGGAAATAATCCTTAGCTCGGTAAAAGTCAAAGGTTTTATCCACTTTTGGTTTTAAACAACTGAATTACATGTTTGTCACAGCTTCAGAAAGTTTACCCACAACACAAAGTCAAAATGGAGCTTGGAGGGTTTGGGTTATTTTGTTTTCTGGAATTCCACAACGGATGTTACAACAGCCATTATGTATTTCCCTTAGATTAAACTAATTTACACAGAACTGGGTAACTTTGTATGATATTGCCATTAATCCCTGTAGTAATTTTTCAAGCAACACAACACCTTTGAGTATCTCCAGAAGACACACTTATTTTTAGGAAGAAATTGTGCAACCTAAGGCCACATCAATGAAAATATATCTTCCAGAAATATACATCAATTAATATTTTTAAAATAAAAAAAGTAAGTAAGAAAGATCCCTCCTCAGTTGGCCTATCTACACAACCTTTAATCTCTTTTCATAATTACCTGATGTTCTACTTCTTGAAGCAGGGTTTCCAGAAGTTCAGTTTCTTGAGTAAGTGATGTCTTTTGACCTGTTTAAAGAAAAGATGTTAAAAACCCCCAAAAACACATACTCAATATTTCTTAAGAAAGTGTACTTTTCTTCTTTTTTTTTTGTTTCCACTTGGAAGCTGCCCCAGAACATACAAAGGTAAAGGATTTCTACACGTACCAAGGTTGATTGAGAAAACATTTGAAAAGCAAGTCTACATTTTTAATTAGAGCTGTACTGAAGAGCTCATTTGAGGTTAAGTCAGTAACTGAGCACTCTGTGTCCCAGAAATGGCAGGTTTGTTGTTCTGGGGTGCTTTTATGGACAGAAAGAAAAGCAGGTTTGACTCCTATCCAGACAAGCCCTTTTTATATTAAATTTACACTAAAAGGAGTGTCTATCACAAAGATGTATTTTCAAACTTATCAAATTAGAAAGATGAACTTCTTGACCAACATAACGGATGAAGTAAAAGCACTTGAGTTCAAAGGTGCTAAATAACTTCCAGCTACGTGGGAATGTTTTCCAAGTTATTATATAGGAGTTTTAAAGAGAATATAATCAGGTTATGGCAAATTCAGAACATACCACAGTAACCACATCATTCACCAAAAGCTTTGCTGCAGGCGGAAGTTTTCAGCCAGCAGGGAACTTGCTCAATGACACACGGTGGAAGGAGCCACCCTCCCAGTGCAACAAAGTTTCTCAGTGGATTTCCAAGTTGTTAATATATTTCTACTCCTCCCGACAGAGGCCAATACCCACCCATGAGGGTGATGAGCTTGTTCTTGAGCTGGGTGTCCAGGCGGGCGATCATCATCTCCACAGCGTTGCGGATCTCGCGCACGCGCTCGTCCTTGGCGCTGCGCACGGCCTCCACGTTCCGCTCCTGCGCGGGGACACAAACCCTCAGAGCTGCTCCTCCCCCTCACTCACACCTCGGCTCCACTCTCTCAGACCCCAGAAATGCTGTTAGTGTCCCTAAATCCCCTAAGAGGAACAACAGGAGTGCTGTTTTTGATGAGAGATTTCACTGGATCCCTCAGAGTGCCCCAAGGGTAACTGGGAAGCTGAGCAACGGTGTCTGATCCCACAGGGATTTGTCTCGTGGGAATTCTTTAGGATCAGACCTGTAAATGCAGCTGCCAGTTTCTCTTCAGCAACTTAACCAGCACAGAAAAGTGTTTTATTCTTCGTGGTAACAAAAATAACGTGATAAAACCAGAAAAGTTTTGTGGTAATGGATAAAACCAGCATCCTTCTCCCTGCCACAAACTCTCAGCATTTTATCACCACACTTGTGTTTATAAAGTCACATCTGAGCTGGAGAAGAGCTGAACTATCAGTGCATGTAGCAAACAAGCACCTGAACAACGGGAATAATCATACAGAAACTAGCTCAAAAAATTCCTGGTTTTATGTGCACAAAGGCTACACATCATAAATGTAGCAGAACACAAAAGAAATTCTTCCTGGGATACAAGGAACTGCATCAAGTTCCTGGAATCCCCACTGAAACTGCCCAAGTTGAACATGTCAATATTCAAATTTTTGACATGTTTACCCCACAGGGAAGAAAAAGGAGGTGCACAAACACATCTCCAACTGGTGAGCTGCTCATCCTGCAGGCTCAAATACATTTACAGTTTATTATCCTAGAAAAAGGAATGTAAGCTGCTAGAATGAAGTATTTTTGTACTCATTTAGCACGACAGAACACACTTTAAGTGTTGACAAAAACATATCTTTCAAAGAAGTGTGCAACTCCAGCTTTTAAACAGCACACCCCAAGAGAAAAATTCTGTTACCTAACTCTAAACCAGAATTGAGAATATTGTGATCTTTCCACATTGTATCAAAAGAGTCAAATGACAAAACAAAAAGGTCTCTCGGTGGGATAATCTCACCACCTTCTAACAGTTCTGCTCTGCCACTGCAGGAGAACTTTCTTACCACTTCCTGCACCAAACTGATCAATTCCATGAGCCTTCTCCTCAGCTTTGCCACTTCTTCATTTACTTTGGTGACATGCTGCTCGTAGATTTCTGCCAGCGGTTTGAAAGTATGTCCTCCATGCTGTTCAAAGAGAAAAAGGAGGAGGAGGTGGTGAATAATACAGCATCTCTTTTCCACTTTATCCCACTCCTATTAAATTCCTGAAAGAGAAGGGAAGAAAGCCTACGAGTGCATCACTCATTCTGGACAAGTTCCAAAGCAGATTGTATGTAGGAAGTCAGTCTTTCACTTCCCTTTGTAAGAAGTCATGAATTTGGCTCTCATTCCATCAAAGCTTCCTGTCAGGAGTTATTTGGAGTCTCAAGAGTCCTCCAAAAATAAACGGCTTCATTCACCGTGCAATCCTTTACCAAATCAAATATTGACAGAAGGTTTATTTTTATCATTATTATTATTAAAACACCCTTCCCAAACAAAGGCAGCACACTGTTAACCACTTACATTCCAAACAGCAACAGCTGTTTCTCCTTGAATACCCAACTGGATGGATAAACACTGATGAATTTAATAGCTTTGAAGATTAGAGGCCAGGACAATTAAACAACAAGTGTTATCTGTGTTTTCTGAGCAAGGCTTCTTCCTTTGCTCACAACTCTCCCCATCACACAGAATTTGTCCAAAACATCATGAAGTTTATAGCAAGGAAGGTAATTCTGACCTGGTTTTGGTAAAAATTCAATTTCCTTCTCTAATTATGAGCTGAAAGTATCGTGTTTCACAAGCAGTGTTACTAAATAATAAACACACCTGAAACTGCAGGATTTGCATGGCAATCCAACAGCCACAGCAGCAGTTTCACAGCACTTCTAGCTCTTCAAAACCACTGTCAGACACCAAGTTTGAAGCCCCTCATACCATGTGCATCCCAGCAAGTCTCCCCTTACCATTCCTCCCCAAAGCGCACACTGGTGGCAGATACACTTCTTGCAGGTCCAGCAGAAAACACTGAGCTTCTCATGATGGTTTTCACACCTTGAACCAAAAAATACACATATCACCACAGAAAACAGCCATGAATTTTCTCAAACCCTACATTTTCACTTGTTTTGCTACACAATCCTGCAAGCAAAGCATTAAACATCTTTTGCAGGAAGAACAGCTGTAGCCAATAAAAACCTTTTGTGAGATAAAACGTTGCTTTTAGTATTCTCTCCAGAAGCACTTCACAGATACAGAGAGTACATTACTAAAATTAGCTGCTATAATCCAAACCACGAAACACTTGATGCAAAGAACACTCAATTTACTTGTCCTTTTCATTCTCTTCGTGCTTTGTGAGGCTGCAGAGCTGAAGCGTGTCCAGCTGCTGTGTGACCTCCTCTGCCCAGCGACAGTTGACGAGCTCTCGGAGCTGCAGGGGGGCTCTGCAGGAAGGATGGCACAGTTAGAGCAGGAATTTGGCTCCAGCAGCTACAGAAGAAGCACTGAAGTGAGTTCAGTTCGTTTTTTCATTACCAGAAGAGTCACGGGTAAAAAAGAGCAGAAATTGGATTAGTTATTCCCAGAGAATAAAAAAATGAAGCCAATTGGATCATTTTGGGGAGAGGAGGGAACTGCAGCCTGCAATGATGCACGGAATGGCTGCACAGGCACACCACACAAATCACAGGCATTAAAAACGGGCACTTGCACCCTGAAAACTGAATCTCCTGGGCTCTGACTTTTCAAAGAGGAATATAAAGAGGAATTCCCTCTAGCTGCTCCTGTTACACCAGCTACGTGCACAGCAGTGCTGTGTGGGAAGAACAAAGATCCTGCTTAGCTTGCCACAAAACTAGAATGCATTTTAGAACAAGTATTAGACTAGGGCCAATTTTTCTAGAAACAGCAGGCAGGTCTGAAAAAGAATTAAAGCTTATAAATTTAATGCAACTTGCACTGAAAAAGAGATTGATCATAACAGGACAATCCACCCAATTGCTGATATTAAAAATGCCTTACCTACAATGAGGGCACTGAGCTCTTTGTTCAGTCAGCCAACGCTGTGATGGAAAAAGGAGAAACCTTTTTAAACAGACTGGAATGAAAGAACTGCAGGCAAATGTGTTCTGTCATTAATTAGGAGTTACTTTGTTTTTATTACAGCTTTCCTATACTTTTCCCCTGTTAAGCAAATTTTCAATTTAACTGTTCAACCACTTAGTCACGGAAGAAGCTGCTGTTTGTGTCTTAGTAACGAGAAACCACTTGTCTTTAGATGTCAGAGATGCTTCAGTTAAAATTATACAGAGAATTCTGAGGTACCAAACATTGCATTAGAAACCACCCACCTGGCAGATTCCCAGTCTTAGACTTGGAGCACGTTTCAATAAAGGACAGAAAAAGACACCACAAGCATCTTTTTCAGAGTCTAATTAGTCTTCAAGGTAATTTATTTCTTCCTCTTGAGTTATAGACAAATCAAATACCTGAAGTTCAATGATCAAATCCACAAGGAGCCTGTGAATGTTTCTCTTCCAGAAAGCTCCGGGGACAAACAGCTGAGCAAAGAACTTCACCTGCCCACTACAACTCACAAGTGTAAAAGCTCAGCACTTGATGGGTTTATATTTGTCAGCTCTCTACTACATTTAAAGAGTCTCATGAATAATCTCTCACCACCCAGCAACAATATGTCACTAAAATCCTTAATATGCAGCACGAATCCTTCACCTACAGCTCTTGTCAGAGCTTCCAGAGCGAAGGATGGATGTCTGTTCCAATTTCTGGAAATACTACTGGAGGTCTGGAAACCTCAGCTGAACCTTCTGCTGCTACAGCAACACAAAACAGCATCTGGATTTGGAACTGGAGTGTGATACTCTGGGAATCACACCCCCAGCAAAGGAATGAGGATTCAGGTGCTGCCTCAGACTCCCCTGAGAAAGATTTAGCCCCACCTGATCACACCACACCAGCCTGACATTATAAAACACCTCCAGGGTACACGAGGTGATGCTGTGACCTTCCCAGATGCAAAGTCAGCATCTGATTTCTGTCCCAGCTTTTCCATCCAGGCATCACCAACTCTCAGGAGGTGCTGAAGAAGGGATCATTGTGTGCCTCTTCCTTAAAGCAATTATTCCAGATGGTGCCTATAATTAGCACCACTGAAGGCAATGCACAGCCTGCCTACTTCTTCCTCAGGGCTGTTAGAAAAGGTTTTGAAAGGGAAACTAAAGGAGGGGGAAAAAAAAACCAAAAAAGGAATCCTTGGAACTCCAGGAAAAGAATGTTTTCATAAGCTCAGGCAGTTTTCAGTTCAAACCTTTGAAAGGACAGACTAAACCAAGCAAACTCACCCGGATACAGCTGAAACAGCAGAGCTTGGAGCAGTGAGGGCACAGGCGGGCATCCCGCAGCTTCTCCATACAAATAAAACATCGGAACACCTCGGCAATGCTCTGCAAAGGGGGATTAGCACTATTGTTAAACATGCTTCAGACACACCAGGGCTGCACTCGGTTCCCAGGCACAGTGCCAGCTTTCAGTCCTGCTCCAAACATCACCTCTCTAAGGGAGATGCAACCTGCACACCACAACTCTCCCCCTCAGCTTCTCCCACACTGCACCAGCACCTGTTTTATAACTCTGTTCTCTTTCTTCAAGGAATACTTTCTGTTTGTCTTATCTCTTTCGGAGCAGGCTTTTCTGTAGCCAAGATATTCCTGCGTGTGTTCACACGGGATTGAGCAGCTGCCAGAAGAAATGGTGTTGTACCTGCAGACAGTGGAACTAAACTAATTCTAGATCACGGTAAGTGCGTGTATGTGCAATATACAAGAGGTGTTGAACTGAATTGGGTAATTTTTTTACTTTTATAAAACTTACATTCTTTTAAGGTTTACCATTAGCAGTAGCTCCACAATTTCTACACTCTCCCCCACCCCATTTAATCAATCTTGGGTGATAAAAACATTCCCCAAATGAGAATGCTTTCAAAATACCTATCTTTCCATATTTATAATGTTTAACTCATAAGGAAGTTTCACATCCTGTATCATAGAGGAGTTATAATACTTCTGGTTATAACTCTGGAGCTTCCTAAGTCCTTCAGGTGGGCTAATTTTTTTCCCCACGGCACTGAGATTGTGAATCTTCCACAAAAGCAAGACATCTTCAATTTACGGACACCAATATGTCTCTCACACATTAACGCCTTCTTTAACAGCTACAAGCCATTGAAACGCACCATATGCGTTTACAGGAGATAATCGCAGCCGGTCTTTTACATCCTTCCCCATCCTGGCTGTGACACAGCCCCCAGCAGGTGTTTGAGCTGCCACTTCTGCCCATCCACGGTGCCAGGGCGGGCTCGGCGTGCGCCAGGTCTCCATCCATCCATCCCTGCATCCGTGCCCGGCTCCATCCTCCTCCGGATCCGGCACCCGCGGCGCTCCGCCAGCTCATTTCCTACCCCCTCCCCACCTGCTGCCTGCCTGCCCACCCGAGCCAAGCCCCGCAGCGCCGCAGGCTGCTCCCAGAGCCCGGGCCGACAACGTTCGCAACCGCTCGGCCTCTTTTTCCCCCTCACGCAGGGTACACGGACCCTCCGAGCGGCCCCGGTAACCCGGGCGGGTGCGGAGGAGAAGCCGCAGCCGCTGCCCCCTCACCGCCCTGAGGGAGCGCGCGCCGCCCGCCCGCCCGCCGCTCACCTCCACGCTCTGCTCGTCCATGGCTGCGGCTCCGCCAGCGCCGGGAGCAGGGACGGCTGTCCCCGGCCTCCCTGTCCGTGCCGGCGGGTGAGGAGCGGAGGCTCCGTGAGCGGCGTTGCCAGCAGCGGAGGCCGCGCTCCGGCCGCGGACCCGAGCACCCGCCGGGCCGTGACCGCGGCAGCGCGGCCGCCCCGCCCCGCCCGCGCTGCGCATGCGCGGGGCCGCGCGAAGGGGGCGTGGCGGCGTGAGGGGAGACAGCGCCGCGTCCGCTGCCCGGGGTTAGCGCCGGGATTTTGGTTCGGTTCGGTTTTGAAAGCACAAAGAACAGAGCTCCAGGCACACCGCAGCTGCAAAAGGGGTCCCAAGGGGCACACAGAACTGCCACAATGTGCCTTCCTCCACAGCTTTTTCCTTGGAAGCAGCCTGAGCCCAAGGCTGCTTGCATTGCCCAGGGTTAGGGTTTTGGTTTGGGTTTTGGTTTTGAAACCACAAAGCCCACAGCTCCAGGCACACCGCAGCTGCAAAAGGGAAACCAAGGGAAACACAGAACTGCCACATCATGGCTTTCTCCACAGCTTTTTCCTTGGAAGCAGCCTGAGCCCAAGGTTGCTTTTGTTAGGGTTAGGCTCACGCCTAGGGTTAGGGTTTTGAAAGCACAGAGAACAGAGCTCCAGGCACACCGCAGCTGCAAAGGGCATCCCAAGGGGAGCACAGAACTGCCACAACATGGCTTTCTCCACAGCCTTTTCCTTGGAAGCAGCCTGAGCCCAAGGCTGCTTGCACTGCCCAAGGTTAGGGCTCCAAGGGAGGAGCGGTGGTGCCTGAGGGGAACCAGCTGGGAGAGAGCCCTGCGCTCACATCTTCCTCTATTTTCCTTTAATTTTCTTTACTTGTCGTTATTTTTCATTATTATTTTTCTTTATTCTTCCTTACTGCCAAGTTTCAGGAGCAGGGATATGTTTCTGCCCCCCGCTGACAGCTGCCTTCAGTTACTATGGCCAGCTTGAAATTGAATATTTAATGCTGCTGGTGGTAGTGGCACAGCAAGGATTGAGTCCTCTATTAGAAGATCAATGTGGTTAAAAACTACTCAATCAGTTTGTGAAACTGATTAATTGCTTGAAACTGATTAATTACTCCTAAAAGGGCACACATAAAATCAAGTTATCCCTGTTCTTTCCTCTTCAACACCCAGCTTGTTTCTCTTCATATCAAACCCTAAAGCAATTCATGGGTGGGTTCAGAAATCAGCCTTTCCTTCCCTAAGAGCACTAATTTTTCTCCTTTGACAGGCAAAATTTTTCACAAAAAAGGCCACAGGAACTTGATAAACATTAATGTATCTTACCTTCTCAAATTATGCTGAAATATAACAATATAATTATAAATATTAAAAAGTATATAGTATATATAGAATGTATAATATATATATAATATAGAAATATTACACATAAGAAAAAAATGTTATGTTTTTCACTGTTATGTGGTCAAACAGTGTAGCAGAGGTTGTAAATTCTGCATATTTGGGAATTTTCAGGACCCTGCCCTGAGCTGCAGTCCAGGGGCTTGGATTGGGCAGTGCCCAGAAATCCCTTCTGACCCTGCCTGGATTGTAAAAACCCGAGGGAATTCACATCAAAAGGAAATAATTCAGGGCAGGGATCAGGGTCAGGAGTCACTTAAACAAAAGTATAATAAATCTTTATTCAGGAATGCAAGGACAATTAGAGGGTTGGATTATTTGCCTTTCAAACCCCCTCAGGAATGCAGCACGGAAATGGAAGCATCACATGGCTCACAACATTCCTTAAAAATGCATCAACCATAATCCTTTAAACAGCCAAGGTAAAGTGCCAGCCTCAGGGATCTTGAACTCCCCAATTTCAAGCATTATCAACAGAAAGTTTCTACAGAAACATGAACAACTTCCCTACAGTGGAACTCGTGTTCCAAGAAATTCTTGCTCCTCAATAACCCAGGAGCTGTACCGAGCTGCTTCTGTGTCAGATGAGTTTTCTTTCACACAGCTAATTTCACATTTCCTTGTTTGTCGAGTTCCACAATCCCCAGTTTTCCCAGGATTTGAATTCTTGAGTCAGTGGCTTTCATATTCATCTTTTTCATCTGTGAAAGACTCAGTGCTGCTCTGTAAGACAAAAACAATTTAGTAAAATAGGGATGAAATATCAGGTCTGGCAGAAAAAGGCTAAGAGGCACGTGCTGTTTAATCCATGATTTTTGTGAATGCTCTGTAAATCTCAAATTTATTCAGATTACCATCAACTTTTTTGTGCTACTTCAAATCCCAGCAGTCATTTGCTAATCTTAGGGTTAAAAAGACAGAATTCCTGAGTTAAAACTTCCTTTTTTTGTAACATCACCCCAGAGAAGGGTCAGGAGAGGTTGGTGAGGGGAGGGCAGGGTTTGGGGGTCATGGTTTGGTCTCAGGGCTTTTATTTAATTTTAAAAGGCTGAAATCCTTCACAGTTTATAAAACTATTTTAATGAATGAGCCTTACCTGTTCTTCTGTACAATGAAATGGTTAAATAACTCCTTGTAAAAATGATTCAAGTCTGCTAACTTGACAGTGCTTCTGATGCTCCTGGGCACACTCATAAATGTTTCCTCAGTCAATGGTGTGAACTGGGTTTCTAAAAAATTGGAAACAGAAGATATTTGTTAAAAAAAAGAAAAAAAATTGGAAAATATTTGTTTCTTCAGAAATTGTATCAAAGATAGAAAGTGCTTGCACTAGTGTTTAATAATATCCCTAGGTGGTACTAAAGAAAGATGTTCCAGCAAGAGAAAGGAGAGAAAAAACAATTACTGGACCTGGAGACTCAGTAAAAAAATCATTTAATTCGAGATCTATGAGGATTGACAAATTTGGTCTGTCAATGACCAGCTGGCTTTGGTTTTTTTGTTTTGTTTTTTTTTTTTTTTTAAACAAACCAAAACCAACTGTGAAAATTCCTTCCTATAAGCAGGGATAGATTAATTTTAAAAGAGCTATTTCTATGGTAAGATTAGTGCACCATTTCTTCCAGAGCTTAAACACAACAAGTTTTCCACTTCAATCCCATTGAAAACAAGGAAAAAAAATATCCCAGAATCATGGCAACTATTCTTGGAATGTAACTGCTGGGTCAGGTCCTTCTAGTAAAGTCTAAATTCTTCACATAAATCAGTGGATACTGGTGCTTGAGAGGAAACAGTGAAGCCACTGCCTGTCACACCCTCCAGGAGATGAAATCAGTGGGAAGTTGATTTTTTCAGCACTTACCTTCAGGTGAGCCAGGGACTGTAGATCCTGGCTAAAAATAAACAACAATGTCAGTGCTTGTTAGTGTTTTGCCTAGAAATGTTTTTCTACACTTTCATTTCTGCACGAAATTGACATTCATTACATTTCACCATTGGATAGCCAAGGATCTTGCAGCCACTGAGGGCAACAGCAAAGTCTCAGGGATGTAGCAGAGTTTAAAATGAAATTGAGTTTGAAATGGATACAGAAAGATTAATGTGCAAGTGAGATGAGCCTCTCCAGCCTTCCAGCAAAGCCCTGCACATGATTCAGAATTAGTGATGGACACAAATGGAGAATATTTCAAAGGGGAGGAGCAGATATTTGCAAACAAAGGGTGAGTGAGGCTGCAGGAGCTGCACAGGTTCCATGCAAACCAACTGGCAATAAAGGGACACCAGGTGAGGTGTGCTGTGACAGTGGGAAGTGAGGAGAAGTAAAAAGAAAAGGTCAAGCAGAGAAACACCCTCTGTTAACCTCCTTTAATATTTTTAATATGAGACCCAGAGCAAATATATGCAGATAATTATATTGGATAATTACATATGGAGCTATGGGAGAATATCTGACTTTTTAACAAACATTAATTTAGATCTAAGTTATCTGACTTTTTAACAAACATTAATTTAGATCTAAGTTCTACTGCATTGCAGTTAGAATAGATTGTTACTCATATCCCAAAATGTGTTTAATATTTCACAGGAAATTAAATTTCTCCCCACATTGGTTTGAATCAATGACATCCCTCACTCCCACCCAAATGTTTCTTTATCGAGAAGATCAACAAGAGCAACCAACTGCATTCCCAAGAAACATAAACGTATCCCAATTAAAAAATAACAGGAACAAAGTCTTCCATCAAAGCTAATTTCTCCTTTGTGGACCATCTAATTGGAGCAATTAAAAAAAGCTTAATCCGTACAGAATAAAAATGAAAAGGTTTGTTAAGGAACTTAATCCCATTTCTGAAAAATTCCATTCATTTGAGAGGTATCAAATCACAAAATCAGCCCCTTCTGCACTCAGCTGAGCTGCACTTGGGATCAAAGGTTTCTGGAACACTGACATTCCATGCCCCAATTACCTCTTGCACTGAAAATTCCATTCCTTTCCCAGTTTGCAAGTTCAGCTGCTGGGCTGCAGTCTGTTCTTCTGCTGACAGAGGTAAGCTCTGGGAAAATAAGAAAAAGCAAACACAGAGAAGTGTGATCCTTCAGCTCCTGAGGTGATGATATTTACAGAGGGACTCAATGTTTGTGCAGCCCTCTGCTCGTGGAAACTGACAGTAGACTCCTGATTTCCTTCCACTGAAAGCAAATGTACAACAAAGTATCACTGAAAAATCAACCATCATCTTCCTCTAGCACCAATGCTGTAAATTAGTCAAGCAAGAGAAATTTTTCAATTAAAAAAAAAAAGGTATTTAATTTAAAGACTTTTATTTCTCCAGAAGTTTGATCCATCTTTGGTTTAGGAAATATAAAAAGTAGAAGAAAATCTTTACCTAAAGCTCTACATATAACTCAAGAGGAGGGTCCTCCACTTGGAGAAAATCCAAGTACAAAATTATTCTGGGCAGAATATCCTTGAATATCCTTGAAACAAAATTATTCTGGGCAGAATATCCTTGAATATCCTTGAAACAAAATTATTCTGGGCAGAATATCCATGAAGACATGATCTGTTTCCCTTTCTGTGGCATATAACCACTGTCTTTTAAATCATGATGCAGCCCATTTTGTCTATCAAAAGTTGCCAGTAACTGTTGACAGATTAAACCCCATTTCCAGGCACTGGCACTAGAACATTGATCTAAATCACCCCATTTGTAAAGGGTCAAAATTAATGTTTCCACCTCCTCAGTGAAAGAGTGAAGCAGTGTCTGAAGACCACTTAGGAACATTTTGTTTGTTGCTGAGTTTTTCATCAATTTCAACATTATCTTAGGACAAAGATCATGTTTAAATTGGTAATTTGACAATTTTGGTAATGACAGCTTTGGAATAACAGCAATCTCAGGGGTTTTGTTACAATGGTTTAACTTTCTCCCTTTAGACACTGAAAATACATTTGCCATTTAAAAGCTTTTTAGCCTTTCACAACTGGTTTCACTTTCCATTTCCTTTAAGGTGTGTCCAAAGCTGCCAGTGTGGCCCTGGGACACAGCTGTGCACAGAGGTGTCACTTCCTACCAAATGACCCAAAATGTGTCACTCTATTGACACTCCTCAGCTCCAAACCTGAACAGCACTGCTTTTAACTGCTGGGGACTGGGATTTAAAAGAAGAGCTCCAATTCCTTCTGGCAAACTGTCTCCTTATCTTCCACAAGTCTGCACCAACAATTTCCAGTGGAACCAGGCGTGGCACATAAAGGTTACAAAGTTGGTGCTCATTGCCAGCAGTGAAAACAAAGCGATGAAAATGAAAACACCACCTCCAGCTCAGTCTGCTGCTGCAGTGCCTGCACTATCTTCATGGTTTTCTCCAGGGCAGCACGGATGCTCTCCATGGATTCCTTCTGCTCCAGGGAAATCTCCTCCATCTGGGCACACAGGGATTTGTAGCGGGATTTCAGCACCGGGAGCTCCTTCAGGAGAGCAGCTGGATCCTCCTGTGGGGGCAGAACATTTAAATCACAGAGAATAATAAAATTCACGTGGCCACGCATCACTTAGAAGTGCAGGTGTTGGACATTTAACATGAAATGATCCTGTGCAGTGAAAATGTACAGGAGAAAAGGGCTTATTTATAAAATCCTTTATGTGATTTATTGTTTTCCTCTCATCTCTCCCCCAAAGCTGAATTTAGGCGCGGCTTGTTGGCAAGTTTATCTTGGTTCTCAGAGCAAGGGTGAGTTTGAGCTCAGGCTGGAATCTGTACCCTGAATTTGGGTGCTAACACCACTGATTTCTGAGAGCAGAACACGGGAGAATTTCAGTAGCCCAAGAAACAAAAGGAGTTTGGTTTGAATTCATATCAGGCCACTTATCTTGATATATGATGCAAGATATAGTAACAATAATAATAATAATAATAGGAAGAAGAAGAAGAAGAAGAAGAAGAAGAAGAAGAAGAAAATAAGTAAAATTAAAAAGAAGAAGAAGAAGAAGAAGAAGAAGAAGAAGAAGAAGAAAATAAGTAAAATTAAAAAGAAGAAGAAGAAGAAAAGAAGTAAAATTAAAAAGAAGAAGAAGAAGAAAAGAAGTAAAATTAAAAAGAAGAAGAAGAAAAGAAGTAAAATTAAAAAGAAGAAGAAGAAGAAGAAAAGAAGTAAAATTAAAAACAATAACAATAATAATATCAATAATAACAATAATAATGATGATGATAATAATAATAGCCTGAAAAGTAAATGAAAGAACAGCCACATATATTTCAGGTTTAAAGAAAAAACGCCCATTTATTACCAACTTCATGCAATAAAATTGAATTTCATCTGAAAATAGTACCTCTGCTGCATCATCAGGAAGACTTTTCATTATTTCAAACTCCACTCTGCGCTGAATATAATCCAGATCAGATTCTGCTTTCTGGAACTAAAATATTTAAGGTCAGGCACAGTATATGGAAACCCAAAAACTGCAGACAAACCCCAGCCTGTGTTTCAGGAAAGCAGGAGGCAGCTGCCTCACTCTGAATAGCTCAGAGACCATAAAAGTTGTCAAATTTAATTTTTTTAAAATATAAAGGGTTCTGTTAGCAAAACTACAACACTCAGTTATTTACACAGAGGAGATGATGAGTAAATTCAGGATGCAAGAGTATCATCAGAGCTTTTATTAATAATCATATTAGGGATGTGTTCCTTCAGATGGTTTGAATGTCCACAATACATTTTGTTATTCCCTAATAAACCAGACTGACTAACAGCTCATAAAATGGATGACATCACTTTTCTTTCCTTGGGATAAATAAGCCACCAGAGGATTGTCTAATTGCCTTGTAAAGCAGTCTGCTGATAGCATTACTACTTAATTAATTTTAGTCTGCAATTTTAATATCTGTTAAAGACTTCCACTTTCAAGAAAGGCAGTTTCCCCAGCTCCCCAGCAACTCATTAACTCTTTGACACAATAATTCAGTGATTTTACAGTCACAGAAGAGACAACGATGAAAGCAAGTTTAAAATGGTTGTGACTTCCTTAACTTCCTTTTCACTGTTTGGGATTAACCCCAAAGTGACCACTCCAATTTTATTTTTTTTTAAGGATTAAAGCAAGTTAAAAATGGTTGTGACTTCCTCAACTTGCTTTGCTCTGTTTGGGATTAACCCCAAATTGACCATTCCAATTTTATTTTTTTTTTAAGGATCAAAGCAAGGCTGTATTTGTCATAAAGGAATAAATATCCAGACTCCGTGGTCAGGTTGGGATTCCAATATTTCTGTTTTGAACATCAGCCTTAAGGAATGGCCATTAATGCCTTTGGGGATCTGAAAACTCAGCCTGAAGGAGCAGGATTGGATCCAGGACACTCTCCAATAAGACACCCTCTCTTTCTCAGGGGGTGATGGATGATGTTTCACACACCTCCAGCACATTTTCAAAGAACAGCTTATGAAAAGGAAAATAAATCTAGTGAAGAGCTTGAGCATCTATAAATCAAGGGGGAAGCTTTGCCCCAGTCCTGCCATAACTCAGCACCAGCAAAAGCCCTTCCCACACCTGCCCCAGAACCCAGGCAGGACAGAATCCAAGAATAAAATACTTTTTTCATCACACTGTACATTTTCAAGGAGCTCACAAGGGATTTCTTCCCTGACAGCTCAATGCTTTCTGTTCTCCTCCACTATGAAATATTTGTAGGTTTTCCTTTCCACAGCAGGCACCCCAAAAAGAACATTTTTTTGCTTTTCTCTTCTGCTTTTTTTTTTTTTTTTCATTTTTTTGCTTTTCTGGAGAAAAGCAAAAAAAAAACCAAATCTAATTGATCCGTTTTTGGGAAAGCAGACAACACAAGCTGCTTTCAAAATGAGCCATTAAATATTGAACACTGATAATTTGAGATTTCCATGAGGAGCTAACTAACATACTGTGATTCAGGGCATTAAAAACTGGATGTGAAGCTCAATGTGGCCAGAACTTTAAGCTTTGTGAAGACATGAACACAGTTCATGATGCCTGTTTTGTTTCTGTAAATATTTCTTTCTTGCTGCATTTCAGGAAACGTCCACCTGCAAAAATCCCCCCCGTTCATATTCCAGATCAGAAGCATTTGTAGGATGATTATTTGACAATAAACCACACCGAAAAAGCAGGGTTTGCCGTGTAAATTTGCAATTTACTCACAGGTTTGGAAGGAAATGTTAGGAAGTGGGTGAGGCCAGTGCTGAGGGCTCTGCTCTCAGATGCTTTGACAATACTATTGCACTGCTCTCTGTATAGTACAGTAGTGCAATAAAGTCAGAGCACTCGTTAGCAGCAACAATTAATCACACACTCACCAAAAAAAAGGGCAAAAAAACCACATCAACTCAGCCAGAGGTTTCTGTGGGTGGGGAAGAGCTGGGTATGGTTAAAGCTCACCAAGTCCTACCAGGCACACACGCAAGAACTCACATCAGGATTGTTTTTCTTGTTCAGAACCTGCCGTTCCACTGATGGTGAGGGGAGGGGAAAAAAAACCCAACCAGCCAACAAAACGCTCAACAGATCTGTCAGAAATTCAATTTCAAACTGTTTGGCGCTTCCTACACTGGAAATTCCTTTTTTTTTTTAATGGAATTTATTGCTTTGCCTCACAGCAAGCTGAGATTCCAAACTGCCATCAGCCAGATGTTCTGAAACTGCATTACAGGCAGTATCTTCGAGACAGCAGAGTTGATTCTTTCTGATTTCCAGGGCTGCATGTCAGTAAAATGCACTCCAACCCTCCTTCCCCCTTTCCCAGAGGGGTGTGAGAGCAGCACCACAGGGAGGGTGTGTTCCACAAAGCTCAGTGGGGATGGGGATTTTTAAACTCAACAATAACTTCATGTTTCGAGCTGGAGAACTCTCAGACTTGGAAGCTGCTGAGATATTTTAAAAAAAACACCCAAAAAACCTGGGAATGGAGTGGAGAGAGGGGGTTTTTGGGCACCTGGGCCACGTCTAACACAGAGATGATGGCATTTGTCATTGAATGGCCAATGTTCCTCCTTAAAAAAATACAAATAAACCAGAGGCAATCTCATTTTACAGCTGTTTTGTGGCCTCGAAGAGGTTTTGGGGTTGTTTTTTTTATTAAAAAGAACACAGAAGAATGCAGATTGTATTGCTGGCCAATGCCCTTTTAACATTGCACTGCTTTTTGTGCATCATCACCAGTAGTACAACATAAAAAGGGCACTGGACAGACACCACTCAGGGCCAAAGGAGGATCCCAAAAACCAGCGACAGGAATGAATGAGCTGCTCTGAATGAAGCCCTGCCAGCTCTAGGATCTTTTCCATAATTAATCTAACACTCTTACGGTGCTCCTGTCACAAACAACCAATGATTACCTGATTGGTTTTATTATTTTCATACCCATTGCTCTCTTTAAGCTCCCACTAATTACGTTATCCCTGCTTCCACGAGACCAAAAGGAAGATTTCCATGAAATTCATGTCAAAAGCTCCGGGGAAATAAGAAGTGTTATTTTATCACACTTCTGTGGAGAGAGCTGACTTCACAGGAAATCCAGGACGGGGAAACAACAAAGCAGAAGGGAAAGCAAGAGACACAAAGCTGTGAAATGTGAGATTATTCTGAATTCCAGAATAAAAGCCCCTGTTAGCTTAAAGGGGGCAAAAATATCTCTCTGTTCACGTCCTAAAATGAGAATCACTTGAAAGCACGACTTCCAATAAAACACAGAAATAATCCATGACAATAAATAAATAATGAAACATCTAACCCAAGTATCTTTAAACATATTTCTAAATTAAATTAGGCGTTAGAAAAAATACAGAATACTAGCTATGGGGACATCAAGCTTACACTACGGGCAAAAATGGAGAGAAGATGAAGGTTTGGGGGATGGCACAGGGAACTCGGCTGGCTGCCCACAGCTGCCCAGAGCCCTCCGCCGTGAGGGAACCCGGCACGGCTCTTTGGGAGCGCTTCATTTCTGCCTTTTCCCCACTTCTCCAGGAATGGGCTGGCAGAGAGGCCATCATTCCATGAGGGACAGCCCCGTGGTGCTTCAGGGGCTGCCTCAGAGCAGGGAAACGGGAGAAAAGCTGGAAAAACTCCTGGATTTGGGGCTCGGCAAGAGAGGCCTGAGGGGCCAGCGCCCCGCTCCCCCCGCGGCCCGCGCCAATGGACCAGCCCGGCCCGCCTGCTCCCCCCCCCACCCGCAGCCACAATGGTCCAGCCCAGGTGAGCGCTCCACCCTCACCCCCTCTGCGAAAAAATGGACTATTCCGGGAGCTCCGCTCTGCCCCGCGCCCCCCCTCCCGCCGCGCGGACATGGAGCGGCCCGGCCCGGCCGCGTCCCCCAGCAAGGCGGGCAATGAGCGCGCCCACCCCCCCCCCGCCCCCCCCAGGTGCGCGGGAAATGGCCGCGCCCTGCCCCGCGCCGAGGGGTGAATGGAGCGGCGCAAGCCCCGCCCCTCGGGGGGGGAGGGGGGGGCGCGGAATGGACCGGCCCGGCCGAACCCGCCTGACCCGGACGCGGCCGGCGGGCGCCCCGTCGAGGGCGGCGCGGGCCGCGCTCAGGGCCCGGATGGGGAGCGCGGGCGCGGCTGAACGGCCGCTCTTCCGTCGCGCCGCGCCCGCGCGCCCGCTTCTCCCTCCCTTCCTCCCTTCCTCCCTCCCTTCCGCGGCGGCCCCGCGCCCTCCGAGGCGCCGCCGCCGCCGGCCCGCGGCGCGGCCGCCCCTCAGCGCGGCCGCCGCCCGCCCTCACCAGGGTCTCGAGCCTGGTAACCGCCGTCTCCATGTTGAATAGTTGACATTCCTCAGGCGGCGGCGGGGAGATCCCCACCCCCCGCGCCGCGGCACGGGAGAGTCGGCGGCGCCCATTGGCCAGCTGTCACTCGCCGCGCGCCTCCCATTGGCTGGCGGCTTGCGGGGCGCGCTCGCCATTGGCCCGCGGAGAATGTAAACCCGCTCCGAGGTACGGCCGAGCCCATTGGCCCGGAGTGGGCTCCGGCCGTGATTGGCCGGGGCGGGGCGCGCGGCGCTGGCGGGAAGCGGCGCGGGCCGGTCCGCCGCGGCCCTCGGGGGGCGGCGGCGCCGCTGCCCGTCCCCGGTTCTCTCCCGGTTGCGCCGGTAGCCCCGGCGGGGCCTCTCCTCGCCCGGTTCGCCCCGCCGGCCTTCCCCAGCCGAGCGCCGCCCGCAGCCGATTGGCGGCACCGAGCCCGCTCGTCCAATGGCGGCGCCGCTCGCCTCAGCGCGGCCGGGCCGGGGCGGGGCGGCGCTGGCCCCGCCCCGCGGAGCACGGGCGCGGCTCGGCGCGGCGGCCAATCAGCGCGCGGCTTACATGCGGCGCGTGGGGGGCCGGCAGAGAGCGGCGCTGCCATTGGCTGCGCGCGGCGCGGGGAGCGGTTTGAATCGGCGGCGGCGGCGGGCGCGGAGCGCGGCCCGGGGAGCGGGGCGGCCCCGGGACACCCCCGGGACACCCCCCAGTACTCCTACAGGTGTGTGCAGGTGTGTGTGTGGGAGAGACAGAGAGATCCCCGCTCTCGGTGCGGGGTCCCGGTGAGCGGGGCTGCGGTGTCACCGATCACCGGTCAGGGACCGGCCCGGGCCGTCCCCGGCATCCTTCCGTGGCTTCTCCGTGTCTTTTGTCACCGTTCTCCCCAGGCGTCGTTTTCCCTAAATTCAGTACTTTGCACGCCAGGTTAATGAAAAACTGAACATCCGTTTGTATTTATTGCGCATACATAGTTGAAAAGTTTCTATTTCATGTATATTTCTAATTGCTTTCTTGATATTTGTTTATAATATTATTTATATTATATTATAATTATTATATATAATATATATTATATTTAATAATATTATAATATATAACATTATAATACTTCTTGTGCAGTTCTTTAATTCATATCTTAATTATACTTATAATAGCTATATATTAATGCTATCTATCCGCGATGTAAACAGAACAGGGGAGGAATAAGTCCATATAAAACGGTGTTTTCTGTGCACAAACACAGCCCCGTGGTCATATGAAATTAAGGATGTATTTTCTATCACTGGTCCATGATAATTCCACCGAGGCAGCTGTGAGTAACCTCTGGCTGGATTCCTGAGGTGCAGCCTGTGCTATTCTCTTTGGTGGCAGCTCTGTCCCAATGAATAATTTGATTTATCTTGCTACATCCATTTGAAATGTGACTTTTTTTCCCCCCAGTAATGGCAAGGTATAAGAAATGCAAGCGAAAACGAAGAGCACGAGCAAAATTTCAACTGGGAAAGAAGGGAAATGCTGCAACACCCCAGGGCTCAGTTTGTCCCTCTCCACGGTAAGAGGCTCTGCTTGAATTTTGCCCTCTCACCCCATCCCTGGGTTTGCTGTTTGCTCCCAGTGGCTCATGGAAAAGAGGGAAAGATTTGTGCCAAGTTCATGGCACTCCATGGTATCTTCTGGTGTGACTTTGGAGATATTTCCTACCCTTAATGTCTCTATGATTAATAACCAGGAAAAGCGATTTGAATAATAAAAAGTGTTTCCAATAGGATTTCCCCCCACCCTTTATTAAAATTATCTTGGCCTTTCCAGGTTTCTGTGCTCACATTTGCTCTGTTGTTACCTGCTTGTAATTTCCACGTGATTGGTCACAGTCAACTTTATTAAAGGCTGAGATGATAAATAAAATCCTGGCTTGGTTCTGTTGCAGGTCACCAGCTCCTCTCCCTCTGAGCTCATCACCAGCCCCAGGGTGCTCCCCCTGGCCTCTAGCCTTGCCCAGTGTACAGAGTGTGGTCAGACCCTTGACAGCAGCAGTGTCCTTTCTGTATTGGTGGTGCCAGAGCAGGGTGGCACAGGTACATCCTTTCTTTGATCTTTCTGTTTTAGGGATTCACACCGTTTACTGAGTGGGAAATGTTTCATTGTACCATTTCTTCTGTTCTGTTAGTGCCCCTCCTAAAAAATCAGATTGATCTTCAGAAACATCTGAAGAAAATCAACTCACAAACGCACATAATCTGCTTTCTTCTTCTGCTTAGAGCTTTCAGGTGGTTAAAGACACCGTATTTCCATCACAAGTCTACTTAAGGGAATTAAATTCATTCAGGGAGAAGCTGGAGAAGTTGGAAAGTGAATTTTCCAAGCTACAAGGAGCCCTCCAGGTCAGTCTCAGTGCAGCTGGGGCAGGGTAACGCTTGCCCGTGTGAGGATGAGGAGTTGTGCTCAGTGCAGACCCACTGGGATCTGAGCAGCTCCTCAGGGGCGTTCTGTGCACTCAGAGCTGCAGAACTGCTGCTGCCTCACAGCAGGAAGGTTTAGATCTTCACAGCTCAGCCTTAGCCAGCACCTTTGTTCTCTAAAATCCCACCTGCTTTTTCCGGTGGGTTTAATGTTCTCGTTCTTTATTTCTGTCACTTTCAGATGAGCGGAGGGGCAGCTTTGTCTTCAGAAAGTTCCCTTTGCCAAAGGTGTCACAAGCCAGTCCCAGGTGCTCCTGTGGGGACACAGATGGATCCTCCACCCTCAGTATCCGTGCCTGTGTCCATCCCTCCTCCTCCTCCTCCTCCTCCTCCTCCTCCTCCACCGCTGCCTCCACCAAAACTGCCTCCAGCACCTCTCCTCCTCCCAGGGGGCACAGCCTCTAAACTGGTAGGGAATCAGTTCCTCTATTTTTTATTTCATGCCTGAGTTCCTTCTGGACCTGGGTTCCTCAGCACATCACTCCCTGTGAGTGCTCAGTCACTTTCCCTCCCTGATTCCCCCTCCAAACCCCTTTGCTTCCAGGCACCACCAGAGAAAAAGGATGGGCCCATGCACATCACCCTCAAGGAGCTCCTGAATGTTAAACTGAAGAAGACAAACAGCAACCTGAGAATGGACAAGGTAAACTGGAGGGTGAACCAAGGGAAAATCCACCCTGGAAGGGCTGTGTTTCCTGCTAGTTTTTCAATAAATTGATTCTCATCCAAACACCCAGGGATCAGTTTCAGGTGACCATTCTAATTCTGCACCTGGGCTTTGGAAGGGAAGAACTAAAGTGACAAACTCCAATCTCACCTGGCACTCAGGACAGCTCTAATTTTACAATGCTGCTTTCATGCAGCTTTGTGTGTTGTCAGTAGATTTTTGGACTCCTTTTGCCCAGCTGGAATTTTGTTTGCAGAAAAAAACCCCTTGCTTAGGTTTGTTTTTGTTTTTTCCTCAATAAATCTATTTTCATGCAAGGCACGTTCAAATCTTAATAATTCAAAAAAAAAGTATAAAAACCATAAACCACAAAAATCTTTCAGAATATAAATATTAAATGGATTTCAGGGTAGTGAGACCTTCTGAAGTTTTATTTGGGGTAACATTTCTTTCCTTGCTGTAGGAACAATCACCAGTGAAGCCACGCAGGGCATTAATTACAGTCACAGATCTACAGAGTGTTAGTCTGAGACCTAAATCCAAGCCATCACCTCATGCTACAAAATCTTTAATGTAAGATGTTTTCTTCCTTGATTAGATATTAGATTTTTTCTGTTTTAAATGTTTTTTACTGAGTGGGAAACATTTTATTGTACCAATTTCCTTCTTTTCTCTTAGTACCTCCCCTAAAAATCAGATTGATCTTCGGAAACATCTGAAGAAAGTCGATATACAAAGGTCTGTTCCTTTCTATTCTCTTTCATTCTCTTTTTTAATCTAGAAAAACTAGAAAACCAAGCAAACTAATCCTAATTGCCCTTTCAGAAGTCCTGGTGGCACTCCTCTGAACAGTAAGGAAAACACTGAGTGTGGCTCTGGGCTGACCCCAATAATGACACGGGCACTGCGGCGCAAATTTCAGGCAAGTCACTCTGTCCCTCTTCTTGCAACCATAAAGTGCCTTTGAAACCACAGAATTCCTTACTGGTTTAAGGGCACTGCAGAACGGACGTGCCATGGCAGCTTATTTGACAATCCCAAGAGGAAAAATTGCTTTGTTGGTGGCCAGTGGGGTGCCTCAATGCAACTTTGATAGTTCTGCTTCTCAGAACAACTAAATGTGAGGGTTAATAGCATCGTTTATTTTACTGATTTGTTGTGTCTGTTTCAGCTAAGAATTGCACTGTTTTATCTCAGTGATAATGAGCTCAGATATCCAAATTCTCACCCTTCCCTTCTTTTGACAGATGGCTCACCCGAAGAGTCCCTCGCCTGCACGGCTGAGTGCTGCAAACAGCTTTGATGAAAAGTAAAAAGGAAAGTAGGTTTATGGAGCAATTCTCCATTTGTGGTCAGGAAGCCACTTGAATCCCGTTTTTATCACACTCAGGCACGTGTATTTATAAGTAAAGGTAGTGCACAGGAAAACAGGGCATTGTGAAACCCTGTAAAGCAGGTTGTGCTTTTTATCTCTCTCTAATCTCTCTCATTTTGGTCGCATCTCAATTCATAATGGAAAAAAATTAGGAAATTTCCCAAGTCTTTTGACACCTGGGTGCTGCTGAAGCAGGGACTGTTATATTCCTAGCACTGGTGCTGCTTGTCATACAAATAAGTGTTTGCTGAAATTCAGTATTTTTATATCTTTTTTTTACAAAATATCTTGACGGTATTTGTACAAAGAAAAACAACAGTTTGTTGCACTGATGTTATTAAAGTGGAAAGCTGCAAGCTTCAACAACCACTTCGAGTGTGTGCCTACAAATGCACGAAGCCCTTGCACTGTGCATCACTGCTGGCTGATCACCATTAAAGGGCTGCACTGCTTCAAGGCGAGGAACTCAAAGCCTCCTTCCAAGTCCAGCTCACGGGGTGAGCAGAGCTTGTGCCTGGACCGCGGCTCAGCTCACGACACAGCCCAGGAGCAGGGCAGAGTGTGAGTCCCGCTGGCACGGCCCTGCCGCCATCCAGCCACGGGCCGTGGGACCCGACCCTCGGGGGCGATGGGGACCAGCGGTGCTCCCCATGCGGGGGCGATGGGGACCGGCGGCGCTCCCCGTGCTGTCGCCCCCGGCTCTCGGGGGCGATGGGGACCGGCGGTGCTCCCCGTGCTGTCGCCCCCGGCGCGGTCCCGCCCCGCACGCCCGTCCCCCGTGCCCGTGTCCGCGCCCTCCGGGGCGGGGCCGCTCATGCGCGGGGCCGGGGCCGGGGCTCCGCCGCTTCCGGCGGGGAGCGGCGCCGGGAGCGGGGCCGGGCGATGCCGCTGCCCGGGGCCGGGCCGCCCGGGGCCATGGGCACGGCCGTGGGGCCCATGAGCCTGCGGGAGCTGCTGCTGGCGGCCGAGGCGGGCGGCGCGGCGGGCGGCGAGGAGGAGGTGTGCGTGGTGGGCATCTTCGGCAAAACCGCGCTGCAGCTCTGCTCCGAGAAGGAGGCCCTGGTGAGCACCGTGTGCGACCGGCAGGTGTTCCCGCTGTTCCCGGAGGAGGATCCCGAGCCGGCGGACGGCGCCGCGGGGCAGGAGGGGGACCCGGCCGGCAAGGACTACAACCAGCTGCAGGCGTACTACAGCCAGGAGAGCCGCGTGCTGTACCTGGTGCTCACCTCCATCTGCGACACGCCGCAGCTGCTGCGCGCCTGCGGGGACCTGGCGGCGGCCGAGAACAGAGAGGCCGGGCCCGGCCATCCCTCCGGAGGCCCGGCCCCGCTGCCCCACGCCGAGGCGCACGAGTTCTGGAAGCACCAGGAGAAGCTGCACTGCTTGAGCCTCCTCTACCTCTTCTCCGTGTGCCACATCCTGCTGCTGGTGCATCCCACCTGCTCCTTCGACATCACCTACGACCGCGTGTTCAGGGCGCTGGACGGGCTGCGGCAGAAGGTGCTGCCCTCCCTGAAGGCTGCCATCAAGGACTGTCCTGTCGGCAAGGAGTGGAAGCTCAACTGCAGGCCGTGCCCTCCACGCCTCCTCTTCCTCTTCCAGCTCAACGGGGCTCTGAAGGTGGATCCGCTGCCAAGCAGGGGTCAGGACCCCTGTGGTCACCTGGAAAAGCCACCCCCCAAGAAGCATTCCCCCAAGAGGAGGCTGCAGCACGCTCTGGAGGATCAGATCTACCGCATCTTCCGCAAGAGCCGGGTGCTGACCAACCAGAGCATCAACTGCCTGTTCACCGTGCCTGCCAACCAGGCTTTCGTGTACATCGTGGCTGGTGGGCCCCAGGATGGAGACGATCCCGTGGCCATGCTTCTTGACCAGCTCAGGAGCAACTGCACCATGAGAGAGACAGACTCGCTGCTGGCTCCCACCCTGTCGGGACCCAGGAGGTATCAGATGATGAGGCACGGCCGGCAGCAGCTCTCCTTCCACGCAGAGAGCAGCAGCTCCAGCTCCAGCTCCTCTGGGCAGCTCGTGGACTGCACCCTCAAGGAGTTCTTGTGGCAGCACGTGGAGCTGGTGCTCAGCAAGAAGGGCTTTGAAGACAGCGTGGGGAGGAACCCACAGCCCTCTCACTTCGAGCTCCCGACCTACCAGAAGTGGGTGGCAGCTGCTCTGAGACTCTATGAAGTGACCATCGAAGGGAAGGACGATGACCCGACCTGTGGCGAGCTGAGCTCAAAAATCATGAGCAGCATCAAAGTTTTGGAAGGCTACTTAGACATAGACACCAAGTTCTCTGAAAACCGTTGCCAGAAGGCTCTGCCCATGGCCCACAGCGCCTACCAGTCCAACCTGCCCCACAATTACACCATGACAGTGCACAAGAACCAGCTGGCCCAGGCCCTGCGCGTGTACAGCCAGCACGCCCGGGGCCCAGCCTTCCACAAGTACGCCATGCAGCTCAACGAGGACTGCTACAAGTTCTGGAGCAACGGGCACCAGCTCTGCGAGGAGCGCAGCTTGACGGACCAGCACTGCGTGCACAAGTTCCATCTGCTCCCCAAAGCAGGTAGAGATGTTCACTTGTGCTTTGGTTTTATGGTTTAGGTTTGTATCTGTGTTAAAATGCCTCCAGCTGAAAACACTTACTCTGCAGTGTTGTGGGAGGTGAAAGTTTGCAGCTTTAAAGCTTTAAAGCTGTCGTGTTCAAGGGCTGGGTGCGGCACTCGGTGCTGTGCTCTGATTGACAAGGTGGTGACCAGGCAAAGGTTGGACTCGATGATCTCAGAGGTCTTTTCCACCCCAGATGATTCTGTGATCATCTCTACAGTGGGATCATGGCCGAGCTGCTGTGCAGGTTTCCTTTGCGTTGAGTTTAGGAGCCAGTCCACTGTTAGTAGTAACTCTTACTCTGATTTTCTGATTTTAGTAGGAACTCTGATTCTGTCTTGCTAGCTAAAAGCAATTACACTGGAGTCCTTCTAATGAGAGGAGTGTAAGAACAAAATTCTCTAAAAAGCATAAGCATCCCCCTTTGTTCTAAATAACCTGGTTGATCAGGGAGTCAAAACTGACTTCTGCAGGTTTATTGCAGGCAGAAGAACTTTCAGCCTTCAGGAAGAGGTTGTAAAAACAAATGAGATTTGGTTTAGTGATATAACCTCCATTGGAACTTTGTATTATTAAAAATGGAAAAGGGAGGAGTTGCTTGACAAACATTTTGTATTTGTGTTTAGCAGGGAGGGAGCAGTGAATGAAGGGAATAAAGAAAGTTTGGAATGGCGAGCAATTTGCCCAAGGTTTAATGGATTTTGTTTTTAGGGGAAAAGCCAGAAGCAGACAGAAATCCTCCAATTCTGTACCACAACAGCCGGGCTCGTTCCACTGGTGCCTGTAACTGTGGAAGGAAACAAGCTCCTCGGGAGGACCCCTTTGATATCAAAGCAGCTAATTATGACTTTTACCAGGTAACTGTTAGGTCTGTTGGTGCTTCAAGCAGTGCTTTTGTTTCATCTGCAGAGTCTGAATTCTGAAGTGACCACAGGTTTTCTCTTAACCTTACCAGTGTTTTGCTTGGGGGAGACATTTCGGGGAGCAGAAATGGGCTGACCAGGATGGGCAGTTCCAGTCTTTACCACACACACAGGAGCCCCAGTTAGTGCACCTGCTTACACTTTGAATGTGTTGCTCCATGTGAATCTGAAATAATCAGGTCTGTGGGCTGTGTTCCCATGGCTGCTTTGGTTCTCGAGTGCAAACTCCTTGAATCTTAATTGTAGCTGCTGAATGTTGTGGTTTTGAGCTCCCTCATCTGAGGGTGGCTACTAAACCACCTTTTCTTTCTCACAGTTGCTGGAAGAGAAGTGCTGTGGAAAACTGGAGCACATCAACTTCCCCATATTTCAGCCAAGCACACCTGACCCGGCGCCCGCTCGGGACGAGGCATCGCCCGCCCCTCCGGAAGGAGAGATCGAGAAACTCAAAGAGAAAGAGCCTCAGACTCAGGGAGAGAGCACGGGCCTGAGCTTAGCCCTGAGCCTGGGCCAGTCCACGGGCAGCCTGGGCACTTACCCACCCGATGCCCAGGGTGGAGGGGACAATGCAGAAAGCCACGGGCAGAGCGGGGACTCCAAGGGCGAGAAGAGGCCGAGCCTGGTGGATCGCCAGGCGTCCACTGTGGAGTACCTCCCTGGGATGCTCCATTCCAACTGCCCCAAAGGCCTTCTGCCCAAATTCTCCAGCTGGTCGCTGGTCAAGCTGGGGCCTGCTAAGGCTTATAACTTCCACACAGGCTTAGATCAACAGGGTTTTATCCCGGGAACAAACTATTTAATGCCTTGGGACATTGTCATCAGGACGAGAACTGAAGATGAAGGAGACTTAGACACCAATTCCTGGCCTGCACCCAACAAGGCCGTCCCTGGCAAAAGGAGCGCCGTGGTGATGGGAAGAGGCCGGCGGAGGGACGACATCGCTCGGGCTTTTGTGGGCTTTGAATATGAGGATGCACGTGGGAGGAGGTTCATGTGCTCGGGGCCCGATAAGGTGATGAAGGTGATGGGAGGGGGGCCGAAGGAGTCTGCCCTGAAAGCCCTCAATTCCGACATGCCCCTGTACATCCTGTCCTCGACGCAGGGACGGGGCCTCAAGCCCCACTACGCCCAGTTCATGAGGCTCTTCGTGGTGGTTCCTGATGCTCCTCTGCAGATCACCTTAACACCTCAGGTAGGGAGAGCAGCAGGGAATCTGGGAACAGCAGAGGCGGGGTGGTTGGGGAAACATTAATTAACAAGTGTAACAGCAAGAGTCTCAAGAAACTCCAACTCAAACCAACTTCAGCCCAAACAGTCGTTTCCAAAAGTATCTGTTACGTAAGCACTTGGGATTTCTTAAACTTCAACGTGCCAAATTTATACTTTGTATAAAGTAAGTTTACAAAAATATTTTATCAAGGGTGAGTTATTGGCATTCCCTGCTGTAATAATGGCTTTTATTAAAAAAAAAAAAAAGGTAACAATGACTCTTTAAGAATGACTTTGTCATTTTAAATGTCATGGAGAAAAGAAGCAGTGACTCATTGCTCAATTAATTAGTTACAATATGAATTTAGGAGGTCAGAAATGTTGGTTTTTCTTAACTGGAGAATTCTTCACCATTTCTTCCATTTTTCTTTCAATACACATTTGAAAAAAACTCCATTTGCATTTTATTACTTTTTAAAGTAGTAATGATGTTTGATTACCTACCCATGTTTTTTTTTTTTTGCCTTTAGGTTCAGCCAGGACCACCACCCTGTCCTATATTTTACCCCGAGAAGCAGGAAATCACCCTTCCCTCTGATGGACTCTGGGTGCTGAGGTTTCCCTACGCCTACGTGACAGAACGGGGGCCCTGCTTCCCTCCCAAAGAAAGCCAACAGTTAATGAGCTACAAAGTTCTCCGAGGAATACTGAAAGCAATCACACAATAGGAATGGTTTTGGGTGTCTGTCTTTGAGTTTAAGAAGGCTGTCTTCGATCCAACTCACGGGTTTTGGTTACCCGACAGTTGTCCCTGCAATTGTGTGAAGCCCCCACTGTATCTCACTGGAATGCGGTCAGATTGGAAATAAAGCTGATATCAGAGCAGGAAAAAGGATCTGAGACATGTAAATTTTCCATTTATGAAGTTTTCCTATGTAAAAAATAAAAGCTGGTTTTCATTAAGTGCTGATCCTGTATTACCAGGTGTTTTGATGACAGTGCTTTGCCCCATCCTGTCTTTTTACATACTTGTTTAGGAATATTAAAAAATTAGCACTGCCTGAAACAAAGAGTTTACATTGTCATGTGGAGGCAACGATGAGCAAAATCTTTTCTTTTTCTGAACAGGCTATTTGTATGTAAATTATACTTTTAATGTGATGATAGGAAAAATAATTTTGTCTTGAAAAAAAAAAAAAAGATACTGCAGTTCTGATGTATATTAACAGCACAGCCAGAAACTGTGCCCACCTGTATCAAGTGACTCTCAGTGCCAAAAAATCAGTCACAGTAAATCAGCTTCTAACTGAGGTAAGATGTAAGGCTGTATGCTGAGACCTAATTTAATTTCTAGAATATTTGTTTCTAATTAGCATGCACACAAAATTTAATTTGCCGGTTTGCTATAGTACAGTAATTACACTGCATGACCGGAGCTGAGACCTGGTTTCTGGTCAGAATATGACATCTGTGAGGGGCTGGGTGAGGGAAAAGCCATCCCTTCATATGGAATACAGCAGCAGGGGTTGGGTTAGATGGTCTTTAAAGATCCTTTCCAAGCATTGCATGGTTCTGTGATCGCTCAGGGGCTGGATGTGGGAAACGTGTCCCTCCCATTGGGAATACGACATCGGTGAGGGAGTGGATGGAGAAAACACATCCCTGCGTTTGGAATGTGATATCTGTGTGGAAAATGCATCCCTCCTGTTTGGAATACGACATAAGGGGTTGGAGTAGGTGATCTCGAAAGATCAAACCCAACCATTCCATGATTTTGTGACCTCTGAGGGGCTGTGTGGGGAAAGAGCATCCCTCCCATTTGGAATATGACAGGTCTGAGGGGCTGTGTGGGGGAAAACACATCCCTTCCTTGGGAATGCGGCTTCTCTGAGGGGCTGGGTGTGGGAAACGCATCCTTCCACCTGTGAGAAGAGAGCCGACACAGCCAGGTGGAAAATAAAGGCGTGCAATTGAGAATTACCCCACATCACCACTTGCGAAGTGATTTTTGACCGCGACAGCCCCGCCCACGAGGCGGGCGCTGGGCGGGGGTGTGGAAAACACATCCCTCCACCTGCGAGCGGAGAGCCGGCACGGCGCGGCTGGGAATTAAAGCATTTAATTGGGAATTACGCCCAGAGCGATCGTGAAGCAGCGGCGGCCGCGGGCAGCCCCTCACGGCCGGGCGGGAAGGGAAGGGCGCGGGGCCTCCGCGCCTGCGCGCTGCGCTGCTGGCGGCGCCGGGGCGGCTGCGCGGGCGCAGAGGCTGCGCTCCCTCAGAGCCGCCGCTGCCTCGGAGCCTCCGCGTCCCGCAGACGGCTCCGCCTCGCCCCGAGCCGGCTGCGGGCTGGGGCAGGGACACGGAGCGCGGCAGGACGGGCCGGGGCAGCCGGTGACAGCTGCAGGATGTCGGCCACGCTCTACGTGCTCTCCACGCTGGGTGGATACGTCCTCACCTCCGCGCTTCTCCTCAAGTGCCCGGGGCTGCTCCACCGGCCCAAGCGGCAGCGCTTTCGCTGCCGGCACATCTCGCACCGCGGCGGTGAGTGAGGGGGTGCGGGGCTGGAGGGGAGGGGATGCGGGAGCCTTTCTGCTCTCTGCCGTTCTTGAAGGACGGTCCCCGCCCGGCGCTCGGGGCTCCGCGGCCCGCGGGCGATGCTCCCTCACGACCCCGGGGCGCTGCTCGGGCCCCCGGGCACGGGAGGCTCGTGAGGGGCTGCGCGGTGTCCGTGCCTTGCAGCGGGGCTCCCTTTAAACCTTCTTCCCTCAGCCTAATTTTAGGTGCCACCTGCTGACCAGTGCCTCGGTTCAGCGCCGAATTAATCTCCGAACTCCAACCGCGCCAGTCGAAAATCAGCTTTTTATTTTTACTTTTTTTCTTTTTGTTTTTTTTTGGTGGGCCCTGATGTTTTCCCTCTCAAACACGTCTATATTTTCTTTTCTTCTGACGATTCTATATGCTGGTATTTCTCTCCCCACCCAGATGGGCGTCTGGCTGTTGCTTAGGTCAGGTACAAGAGAGCAATTTTCTTGCCTCTGACCTCCTGTTTGCTCTGCTTTCTGCTTGCAGGGGAAGCAGAATTTGCTGTGACTCTGTTCTTGTTCCCCTCGGTGTTGCAGGCAGACAGAGAATGCCTCAGTGCCCTGGTAAAACCCTCTTCCATTTGAAAGTCAGGCATGTTGATTCCACCTAAAACAGGCTTTTAAGTTTCTCCTACCAATTCCAAAGCATTGGGAGGGGGAAAATGCAGCAAGGTGTGTCTTCCTGTTCTGTAGAGATCAGCTCTGTGCTCTTCCCTGCTGCCTCACCTAATTTTTGAAAATAGGTAGTTTGCTGGTAAATATTTTTCGATATTTTGTGTGAGAGATGCCTGGTGCTGAGTTTAAACAGTTTTCACTATCAAACTTAGTGCCAGTTTGTGCAGGGATTGATCACAGTTTTAACCCATGGTCCTTAACAAATGCTGCTGCCTTGAATTATCAAAATATAAAAATTGGAGCTGATCTCTTAATGATCTTATTCCTGGCGCTTCTTTGATTTAGTTTATTTGGCAGTTTAAGTTTCATTGCAACTATGGCATAAAATGTAGCTCTTTGTGTGGACTATCTGTATTATCTGTTACTTGGTATTTATATTTTTCCTTTAGCGAAAGAAATAAGGGTTTCCTAGTTTGGGGTTGGTTTTTGTTGTTGTTGTTGTTGTTTTGGTTTTTTTTGTAAGCTGTTAAAAACTTGCAGGCGACTTTCTTGGAACTTGGAATGATCCCCTTAATCTTCTGTTCTCGCTCCTGTGCAAGCACCTTAGTTAAGACACACGGCCCTAAGCCTGGAATGCGAGGGCTCGGGCCGGCTGCTCTAAGCTCCATCGCAGCAGCCGGAAAGCCTCGCTTAAGGGAGGATTATTCCTCAGGCATTCAAAGTCCACGAGCTGCGAATCGCTCCTGTGAAATCCACCTGAGGCGGGAGGGCAGCCCTGGACGTTGCAGCAGCTTTTTGCTCACCGGAGGCTGAAGATCGCTCGTGCTTTGCTGTCCTTGGTGTTTACCCTGTAACATAAATTCCTGCGGGACTTGAGTTCTGGGGCTTTAGTCATGCTGTAGCTTTAGACTCAGTGTCAGGTTTCCTATTGCATTTCTCCAATTAGCTCGGGAGATCAAGGTAACGCTTAACTTGTTTGGCTTTTTCCTCTCCGGGATGAAACCTTGGACAGTGAAGTTTTTAAGGCTGAGGGGCTTGATTTATCTTGCATTTTCATTCAAGAATTTCGTCGCCTCGTTTTGTAGAATCATCCCTGAATTATTTCTTCACTTCTGCATCATTTTAAAATTGGTAATTTCTGAGGGCAGTTATTGAGTCTTGCTATTCTGTGTTGGAGTCCTCTGTCAATGCCAGCAGGCCTGGATTGCAGGGTCGCTGAGAGAGGGTGGTATGATGATTTTTACACGGAATAATTCAGATTGGAAGGGACCTCTGGAGATCACATCTGACCAGAGCAGGTTAACCAGGACCTGGTCCAGTTGGGTTTTGAATACATCCAGGGATGGAGTCTCCACAGCCTCTCTAGGGAGTTCCAAAGTTTGGTCACTCTTGCAACAAAAAAGGGGGTTTTCTTACATTTATAAACTGAATTTCCTGTATTTAAACCTGTTCCCATTCCTCTTGTCCTTTCCCTGAGCACCACCAAGGAGAGTTTGACTGAGTCTTTACTCCCTTCCATCCAGTATTTACACATGTAGGATCCTCCCCAGCCTCTGCTCTCCAGATAAAACCATCCCAGCACCCTCAGCCTCTCATTAGACACGAGACTCTCTCATCCCTTCATTTTCCCAGCCCTCCCTTGGCCTTACTCCAGTAGATCCATGTCAGTTTTGTGCCTTGGAGCCCAGAACTGGACACGATGCTCCAGGTGTGGTTTCAGCAGTGCTGAGCAGAGGGGAACAATCACCCCCCTGGACCTGCTGGCCCCAAAGCCTTCTGAGGGTCATCTTGAGGCAGTGCTTGGTGTTGGCTCCCTCTTGGCCACGGTGGTGCTTGCAGAGGGGGAATGTGCCCTCCTGAAGGCTGGATGTGCCATTGTGGCTGGGGAAGGGCTGTTCCTCGTAGGGAACGAGCCCGTGAAGCTGGAGGGGTGTTTGAGGAAGTGTCAGAAGCCCTTTGGTCAGCCCAGCCTTCTCACTTTTCTGGGAGAAAATTACTTTTATCCAATAACTTGTGTAGTTCCCTTTTCTGTGTGGTTGCTGATTTAGAATCCTTCTTTCAGCTGATCTCTCAACTTTGTTCCTCATTTCCCCCAAAATGCTACGAGTCAGGCATTTGACTCACCACCCCTGACATGTCACCATCCCTGGCCCTTGACCACCTCCCTGCCACGCGATTTGTCAGATCAGCCACTTAAAAGTTTTATTTTTGGAACTTTCTGCCCAGGAATATTAGGATACTCTTGCTTTGCTCACAAATTGAAGGCTTGACTCAGGTGTTTTGACCCTTCCCTCACCATTCAGGACGTATGGGCTGGACTGCCCCTGGCTGATAAGTTATCTAAAAACCTCAATAATTATTGCAGTTAATTTGTAACTGATCAGCCAGGCCCTGTGCAGGGGATCCCCATTTGTTAGGCAATCTCCAGATGGGTACCATGAGGTTCTTGTGCTCTCCTTTGTCCCTTGGTTCACTTTTGCCCCTCGGCCAACTCCCGGTTCTGCAGTCCAATCCCATAAAATGTTGCTGAATGTCTGATCACAGAAGCTGCTGTGGACTCAGCATATTGCTTTACATTAAACCCTGCAGATTTTTGTCATCATGCTCCTAAGTCTTCCATTTTGTAAACCTGCCTGAGAACAGCAATTTTAAATTGGTGGTTGTGCATTGCTTTAATTAAGTAACTGAACACAGGTTTAGGTAAGTATGTTGTGGTGAGGTCTTGTTAATAGGCAAGGCCTTAATTGGAGCTCTTATAATTGCTGTTTACAAAGTCTGTCATTCATTACTGTCAGAGAGCAGTTGAAATTTGCATAGATATCTTCATCAGCACCTGTATCCTCCTGAGGTTGTTTTGTTTTCCAGACTATAATATTGCCTGTTTTCTGAGGCACAACCTCAGGAAAAGGCTGAAAAAGGCACAACCTTTTCCAGTCCCTAATCAGGCTGATTTTCAAAGATTTTTATGCAGAGATTGCTGGCTTAGAGTTGCAGAGTTTAATCCTGCCTGAGAGAAAATTAAATTTGCTTGTCCTTTCATTTCTTGACTGAAATGGATGTGTGTTTCATTCCTTGTGTGTGAGACCTCCCTTCTCCTGCAGCACAAACCTTTTTTGACAGATCTGTGCTGTATGGGGAATATCCTTTCCCTGAACAAAGAGGTTGTCACCTATCTCACCCCAGCTGGGTTATACATTTAGGGAGTGTCAGCTTTAGAATGTCTTGGGTGCTTTAATTCACCCAGTTCAACTTAATTCAGCTTTTTGTTATTTTTTTTTTTCTCTTGTTACTCTTCCCACCAACTCTCAACTACATTTTTGCATGTGCTTTCCCTATGCCTGTGGGGCTTATTGTCCTAGCTAAATACCCCTGGTAAAACAAACATTTTGGTTTGAATATTCTAAGTGTTACACAAATCCAAGATAAGTTCTATTTTAAAATCATTTTACCTGGAGAAGGTCGTGTCCCTCCAGTACATTGGTGGCAACAGATTTCTGCCTTGAGCTTCATCCTCATTTCTCAAAATATGTCTATTTTCAAACCTGCTAGTTTTTAATTATATTTTCAGCAGGATTGAGGGGAGGAAAAGGATTTTGTGTAAGTTTTATTTTTGTTGTTTGTAGGTGCTGGAGAGAACCTGGAGAACACAATGGCAGCCTTTCACCAGTGAGTACAGAAGGATGAGAATATCTAAATTAGGTGTTCTCAGTGTCTTTAGTGAGTGAAGCAACCGAGGGAGGTGGGACTTCATCAGTTCTTTGGGGTCACAGTGTCCTGTTTCTGAAAGTCAGCTCTCCTCTGGTTAACTCCTGTGGATTGCCAAATATCCCCTCCAGTTTCACCAGCAGGACTTGGGATACCACAAATTATGGTCTGTGCACAGCAACAAATGGAAACAAACCCTGAGGCCCGAGCTGTGCTAGCCAGTAAACCAGCAAACAATGCTGTGCTTAATGGTGATGCCTTCCATTAATTAATTTATCACTTAAAGCAGAAGGTGCTGCTGTTTATGGTTTTTTGCTGCACTCGCACGCCGCAGTCACGCAATGTGTGAAAGCCTCTTACTCAGGGTTTAAAATGGGGCTGGGACCAGAAAGCCTTTTAAGCCTCCAGCATTGAAGCAGAGAATTTTAACAAGGTTCTCAAAGGCATTTGAAGAAGCAGCAGCATATCTAAAACTCCAGCTGCTGCCGAGAAGGGACCACATTATGTGGGCTCCTCTTGGTTTTGTTTGGGGTTTTTCTGATTTGCTTTGTGCTAAGGAGCCTCATCAGTTTGCTGTTTCCCTGCAGCCTGAGGGGTGCCAGCTTTCCCAACCAAATAAAAGAAAGTCCTGCACTATTTTCTATCTCCATGGAAGCTCAGCATAGTTTTGTGTGGCTTTTTGTTTGGTTTTTTTTCCTGCTGGCCTGCCTTTTTTCAAGTCTGCTACCAGACTTTCTGAAAGTGCTTCTTCCCTTTTTTTTAACCATTTCTTAATTTTCATTTCATATTCATTCTGTACATGAAGGGCTCTTGCAATGGAAGTTACTCCATAATCTATTTTTATTTTATTCCCATAAAATAAGCAATAGTACTTAGAGAAAGGACTGTGCTGGGGGTAAAACATTTTGTGATAATGTTTTGTCTCTTCCACCCATTTTAATTATTTTACAGCTGTGGTGGGGCAAATGCATTGAGGTCCAGTTTTTGAACCCACATCAGCTGCCAGTAGCAAAGTTCATCTGAGTAAAGAGAGCCAGGGTAGCTCTGCAGGAAGCAGAGCCATCACCTCCTGTTAGGAGTGGAAACTCTTCTGGCTCCTTTTGGGAAGGGGTAAAGCCTTTGTCCCTTCCATTTGCTCATCCTCACAAATAAAGCAGCAAAAGGAATGGGGTAGAAAATCAGTGATCTGGCTGGTGCAGAATGGTCAGGATTGGTTCAAAGAGTTGATATGAGCTGATCAATTTCTAATCCATCAGATTCTGGGTGGAGCCAGACAGGGTGTGTCTGCAGCAGCTGTTCCTGCAGGTTTGCACAAGCAGGAATATTTGCCTGTTGCTGTGGTTGAATCCAGAAGAGAATGTGTGTTTGGGGGGAGGAGAGCTTTATAGGCAATTTCCGTTTCTATACTGCTTAATTTACAAATATTCTGGAAGGAAATTAGAAGCTTTTTGTACCAAAGACAATATTTTTTTTTAGTTTTGTTTTATTGGGCAAAATGCATAATAGATGAGGGGGGCTATAATCTTATTCTTGTTCTATATTTAAATGCTTCTGTGGTGGTTTTAGATTATAAAACAACAGATTTTAAGCAGGAGCACTCTCACTCTAATTTACAAATGTGAACCTACCTCACAGCTTGAGTTCTGGAGCAGTTAGAGCTGAATCCACAATGATGTTCTGAATCTGGAGCCTTCTCTGGAGCAGTGTGAATTTGACAGAACAAGCTGATTTCCAGCTGGGACAGCTCAGCACTTGAGGAAGCTTATTTAGCAGTGAGCTGCTTGTAAGGGCCTGGCAAAGTCTCAAATCTGTTAACAAGGAAAGTTGTTGTTCTCCCCTTTCCATGCAGCATCAGCCCTGACTTTCTTAAGCGAGAAATATTGCTAATAAAATCTGCTGGTGAAATGATAAAACATGGGAACATCTACAGATTTGGCAAATCTCCTGCAGCAGATTTGGAGTTGCTTTCCCTCAGGAGGAAAAAATCACCCAGTACAGCCTGTGATTCTTCCAAATGTAACAGGATTTTGTTCCTCTCCTAATTCTTAATTAGCAGCACTGGCAAACAGTTCACAAATTGGTTTTAATTTGACAACCCTCCTTGATCATTATCCCAGCTGGACCAGAAATTGTGTTAAACACTTTAGGGAGCATGTTCTGATTTATTTTTTTGGTTTGTTACTACATTAGTGGATGTTCATGGGCTGTGTTCAGCAGCCAATAAAGCCCCCGAGGAACAGGCTGTTACTGAATTTACAGAGCTTTGGGTCTCAGGTAGGCACAGCTCCCAGGTGGTGTGGGTTTGCTCAGGGGTGGATAAAAAGGTTTTGAAGAAGAGTTCAGACTTTAATCTGTCTGCTGGGATGACACCTCTTTTCTAGTTAAATGAGCAATTCACTGCTCATTGCAGTAAAGCTTTTTTTTTGTTTTGGTGTGAGGTTTCTTGTTCTTATTTTCCATCAATGTCATTATTACTTTCTTCTTTCCTTACTCCTCCTATGAACCAAACTATGGTGGATTTGGGATTGGATTAGAGCTTTTCAAAGCAGTGGGTTGGAACAGGAATCGTTATTTTGCTTTGACAACTATGGATATTTAGTGGTTTATTTCTTTTTTAATTTAAATTAAAACTTTTTCATTAAAACAATAGTTTAAGGTTGTTTTGCTACCCAGTAGAGCAGTCCCACTGCTAATTTCCTGATCCGTCCCTACCTGATTAATGTAAATAAAGTAAAAAAAACAAAACCAAAACCAAACAGCTTTCACACCTCTGTCATTTGTTGTTTCTAACCACAAATTCAATTTCATTTTTCAAAACCTCACTTCCTGCAGTGGGCAGATGTGCTGCTGCTCGTAAACACCCACTCCAAATCCTGACCCAATCCTTTAGGAGCAGCTTTCTCAATCCTGGGGTGGCAGGCTGCAATCCACAGGTGAGCTTCCCCAATCCTGTGGGAGACAGAGCCAAAAATCCCATCTCTGCTCCAAGAGATGATGTTTATTCTTGCATCAGCTTCCCACTGCAGCAGAGATTGTGAGGATTCCTGTTTGCTCCTCGCTTTGCAGCAGGATTGGGAGGATTCCTTGCTCCATTAAAGCATCCAAAGCCCTCCCAGTGGGGTTTTTTTATGGAATGTGTTGGGTTTGGAGCTGCACAAAGCACCCGAGTGGTTCAAGGCAGCCTTTCCTTGCAGCGCCGTTAATTTGGGGACAGACATGCTGGAGCTGGATTGTCACCTGACAAAGGATGAGCAAGTGGTTGTGTCCCATGATGAGAACCTGAAGAGATCAACAGGAGTTGATGTCAACATATCTGACCTCAAATACTCAGTGAGTTGAGGAGAAAATGGGCTGGGGGGGGGTGTTGAAAAATGCATTTGTGGGGTGGGCAGGGGGCCCAAAACCAAAGGGGACAAAGGGGAAGATTCATCTCAATAAAAACCCACCCCTAACCTCAACCACCCTCACTAAACTCCCTGTGCAGTCAGAAGATCACCCCTGGCACATTACACAGGATCAGCTTGGCTGAACGGCTCTGGAGCTGGGCTGTTTTGTCACACTGATGGCAGAGTGACAAAAGCTCTTCCTGGTGTGACCAGTTTGTTAGTGGGAAAGCTGGGAGGTGAACCCTCCCTGTCTCAACAGTGGAATTTTCAGAATTCTCAGACATCTGGGAACGTTTTGCTTTGTTCCACTGCAGGTGACACAAATCTAAGAATGCCAAATAGTTCAACTAACACTGAAAGTGGTGCTACTAAATCAATTTTTTGGATGAGGAGATAAGAGCTTGTGAATTATGATTTTTTTGGTCTTTTTGGTGGAGGTTCATGATTATATCCCTGCATTTGAATTGATTTTCCATTCCTCTTTATTTCTAAGGAACTTCCACCCTATCTCTGCAAGTTGGATGTCACCTTTCAGAAAGGTGAGATGTTTGTCTCTTGCTGTTCCAGTTTTCCATTTTGTAGCGTGGCACTTTCCTCCTCTGGCAAAGGGAGTAGAAAAGTGCATTTCCTTCTCTCAATATCACGACAAAAGAAGTTTCAAAAGAAAAATATAACCCTGGCTGTGGAAACCAGTGCAGTAGTTACTGTAGGTATGACTTGGAGTTCAGAAGGAAATTTTGTTCTCCTTTGGTCTTTTTCACATTATTCTCATTGCATTTGGTATGTGGTAACTGAGCCTGTGTTTGCTATTTCAGGATTTTAATGTTGCCTGCACTCCTACTGTTGCTAAATGATGAGTGAATTTCATGAAGTTAAAACCTGAATGTGCAACATGCTCATTTCATGATGGAAATGAGCTTGTCATAGTTAATTACAGCTGAATGAAGTCTTTTTTTTTTGTTTAAAAATGTGATTATCCTTAGAACTTTATACTTTTATACAAAAAGTTTGAAGGTAATGAGTGCTCTGACGTTTCTGCTTTTATCTGTGGTTTGTTAAAAGTGGCCACAGCAGTGAGAAGTTTCTTGTTTCCCCAGAAAGTCAGTGTGAGGGGACAGACAATCGTATCCCACTCCTGCAGGAGGTGTTTGAGGCGTTTCCAGAAACTCCTGTCAACATTGACATCAAAATGAACAACGATGTGTTGATCAGAAAGGTACATGGGAACCTGCTGAACTGACAGTGAAGGCAGGGGGATGGTGCTGATATTCCAGGAGTTTTTTGGAGTTCTGGCAGTCTGTGATAGCAACATCTGTGTTCTTGGACCGCTTCACCCTTCACGTGTTGGGTCCTGCTCCCTGTGTGAGGTAATACAGGAGACACAGAAGGGATCTTGTGCAAGGTATCCTGTAAAAGCTCTTCAGGACCCTTCATCTGGAAGAGGAACTGCTCCAGCACTGCTGGAGACATGTTTGGTTTGTACCTCAGGGGAAGGGTCTTCTTAGGGGCTGTTGCTCCCCAAAGCAGCATAAAAACATGATGTTATTGTGTAAATGTGTCCAACACAGAGGGAAATCTTCCCAGAAAATATTATTTGATCATTTAGGTTCCTTGAATTCTTCAGGGGTTTTTCAGGTATAATCTGTTGTCCTGAGCACCTGTTCATTTCCCATCAAAGCATCCCAAGCAGCTTGTGATGGGAAAGAGCCAAGAACTCTTTCCTGTCATGATTCCCAAAGCAAGCAGAGTTTCAGGTGAATAATGCTGCACTTGATTTCCTGACTCCAGGTGAGAGTTGTGCTTTCTGTGCTGCAGGTCTCGGAGCTGGTGAGTCAGTACAAGAGAGAGCACCTGACCGTGTGGGGCAATGTCAATTATGAGATTGTATGCAAGTGTTTCAAGGAGGTAAGGCTGAGTCCAGCTAAGCTTTGCTACTGTTTGCTCACAAAACCTACAGAAAAGCACCCTGCAAATCAAGATTGAACCAGCTAAGCCAGGCTTCTGCTCGTGGTGAGAAATTCTGTGCTGCTAAAATAAGACAAGCACAGTTAACACTCCTCTACCCTGCCATAAAATACTTGAGGAATTAAGCTTAGTCATGTTTTATTCTTGTTTTATGAAATATGCAGTTTTATGCCAGGAGTTCTTAGAAGCCTGTTTTGCACATCATTCATCTGATAAAAAGCAATTTTCCAAGGAGTGCTGATTGTCTGTTTCTTTGCATGAAAATAATGGATGTGGCCACTAGTGGACACAGTTGCATCAGCATAAAGCTGTTGTTTCCCAGCTATAATTCTCTTCCTTCTGCTGAGGAATTTTAAAATTTAGAATTAAATTTAAATTGTGCTTAGTCCAAGGGAGTTATGCACCTGAGTGAAATCCATCTTGTTGATAGATCAGTCTCGTTGATTATTTCAATTTATCTGTGCAGGACAACACCCCATTTCCTACCTGAACAGCAGGTAAATTTATTCACATAAAACAGCTTAATCTCAGGTTTGATTGCTGAACTTCAGACATGCCTTGAGGAGTAAATTTAATTGCAACAGAGACAAATTCTACCAAGATAACTGAGAATCTCTTTCCTGGTTCCTGCAGAACTCTGACATTGCCACCATCTTCTGTGCCCAGCGTGTCCTCCTGCTCCTTGGCCTGTTCTACACCGGGCTGCTGCCTTTTGTTCCCTTCAAGGAGGAATTCTTTGAGATTCCCATGCCTTCCATCATCCTCAAGTGAGTTACAGCCCACTGCTGCCCCAATGTAAAGCAGGTGAACCCTGATGCCTCCCTGAGCACTGCTTTTTTTGGGCTGAGGTTGCTTTTCTGGTGGTTTAGGCACTTCTGGATATTGCTGGGAGAATTCTGTGCACAGTAATACATAGCAATTTTGTACTTACAACTAATTCTTGCTCTTTTCTTTTCTTGAGAACAAATTTGTCTGATGGGGCCAAGAGACAAGTCAGCACTAGGGTGGAAATGAGACTTCACAATCTTTCTCATTCTTCACTCAAAGTGCTGCAGAATTCTCATCTCTGCTGCTTCTCTTAAATGTAGCTCATTTCTCTTGTATAACCCAACTCTACGTCACTGTCTTGAGCAGTGAAATTACTGCTCTAATTTGAGCAAGATTAATTCTTTATGTTCCTTTTGCTGGAACATCTCAACTAAGATTTTAATCTGTGCTCTGGTAATTTTTGGTTTCCTCTTCCTCAACAGGCTGAAAGAGCCAGAGAAGATGTCAAGAAGCCAGAGATTTGTTATCTGGCTGGCTGACACGTAAGATTTTTGTCTGATAAAGTTTTTATTTATATTTTGCCTTTAAATTAACACTTGACTCAACCAACTAAGATGAGCTATTGCTGTATCTATGCATTATATATTTTCAGTTCCTTCCAGCTTTTTGTCAGTGCAGGATAAATCAGATTCAAAGCTTATGTAGGTGTGCTTTATGCTTTTATTTTCCATGCACTGAAGCTTTCTAAGGTGCAGTATCAGTGGGAATTATTCCAATTGTGTCTGTTAAGCTTCTGTCCTTAAGTGTGCTCAGCTAATTAACATGCAATTAGATGCAGAATGCAGATTTTGTGGATGTGACTGTTTCATAATGTTGTCGGAGGAGAGACACTGTTTGCCTTACAAGGAGCACTCTGCATTTTAAGAATATCTGTGCTTCAGAGGGCATTTAGTCACAGGTTTTCAGTGACTGCAGTGTCTCCTGGCTCTGACATCTGTTAGTTTCATTTCTCCAGTGGCCAGCACATTTTCATGTCTTCTGGTGGGAAGGGTAAAACCTCTCCTGAAAGCAGAGTGGTTGGCTCATCAGACAAGGTGTGAGGTACCTGCAGGGGGAAGGATTTCTCTGCTGGATTTGATCTTCGGCAGAGCTGATACCTGAATTGCTTGAACTGGAAGCTTTCTAGAATTGAATTCCTCTTGTGGAAAACTCTACACACTCTATGGGAACTTCACTGCAGGTTATCAACAGACACTGAAAATTCCATATATACTTGAAGGTGTTAATTAACTTCCATCTCCTTTCCCAGGCTGCTGATGAGGAAGGCACTGTTTGATCACCTCACAGCTCGGGGCATCCAGGTACCGTGGGGAAAGCTGAAGTGAGAATTCAAACCAGACAGACACAGCCTTGAATGAGGTTCCTGTTCCCCCCAGCAAGTTCTCTGTGCTTCTGGGACCACGAGGTGCTGTTTAGTTCCTGAGCAAAAGCTGCTGCTGTTGTATTTGCAGTGCTCTGGTTGCAAAGGAAGATTTGTGCACCTGGGGGGAAGAAAAAGTGTTTAATTTAAATCCCTTGAAGTTTAGGGGTTTTTTTCCCCCCACTTTAAAATTAAGCCTATAAAATCTGCAAAACTGATAACCTGATGTGGGGCTTTCATAAAATAATGACTTCTAGAAGGTCCTGAAGTCTCAGGTAGTGGAACTGGAGTCACTGTTAGAAAATGTCCCTTTTGGAAGGTGAGGGGAAAAAGTCCAGCATCACAGTGTAAGAATTTCTCATTTTAAATATGCAGCAACATCTCTCTCAGATCAAACAATTTAGGTCATAAGTCATTTTTTTAAAAAAGAAATGAGTGTTTCCTGTAATAACTTGGTTGTTGTGTCCCATTTCATAGGTGTACATTTGGGTGCTGAATGAAGAGCAAGAATACAAGAGAGCATTTGATCTTGGAGCTACTGGAGTGATGACAGACTACCCAACAAAACTGAAGGAGTTCTTACATAATTACCCAGCATGAAGGAAGAAAACTGAGAAAGTCCTTCCAGAACAGATTGTGAGCCAAGGATTTTCCTCATTAAAAAAATAATTGGGGGGCAGCATGCACAGATCATTTTTGTTGGAAAGATGTAACTGATGATCTGCTACCTTGTTGTCAAGTCACTACCTAATGTCAAGGTTGTCTATTTATTTTAAAACTTTAATTACATAGTTTACATTTGTAAATAGCTCATTTAGTAACAGCACACTTCACAAATGATGATGATGATTAGGAAGAGAGCTGCCTGATAAGGTACCTGTAGATAATTAGAATTATTTTACCTGTCCCAAGTGTTCCTAAGCAGCTGTCCAGACATGTCAGTTATTCCAGTTATATTCTAGTTGAGCAGAAACTGAAGAATTTCGGAAAGTGTAGCCTGTGTGTTTGCATTTCTTGTGTTGCTTTTAGATTTCAGGTAACTTCTACAGCAAAAAAAAAAAAAAAGGATAAAATAAAGAAAAACAGGCACAGGAGAAACAGCAAAGCAGACTCTGTGGCTGGCCAGGTAGTGAAGTGTACTCAGTGAAGGTGGTCACTTTTAGCCAAAATGAACTCAGTACAGATTTATTCCATTATTCTCACTGACAAGAATGTTGAACTTGAGTTGGAACTGCATTTGGACCCTCTCTGAGGGGACGACACTGTGACTTGTTGGTCCAGGTCTAAAGACAGGATTTAAACCAGGATCTGGGTTTGACACCAAGTTCCAGTGCAGGGTCCAGGTTTGCTCCTGGCTCTGGCCCGCCTGTCCTGGCAGCAGCTGGATTTCCAGGATGGAAGATTGCACTTCTTACAGATTCCACTCACTTTGAAATAGCCTTTTTACCATGTCCTAAAAGTCTTTTGCACATCTGTGGTTCTTGATGAACAGAAAGTTGTTTTTTAGGGTGAGGGACCAAAGAAGACTTAAATTTGGTCGTGAGTTTCAGGGACAAGTGAAATGTTCCTGTTAAATGAATTCACCCAAAGCAGATTTTTATGTGTATTTATAAAGGGAGGAAGTGTCAATCTAGAATGTGTATAGACTTTAATCTTTCTCTCCACAAAAATCCATTCAATATCCATCAAGTTTATGTTGCCTGGATGTGGGAATAACCGGCAAAAGCCAGGAGACCCCAGGTGTGATGGAATGGGGTTAGGCAGGAAGGTGTTTCTGGAAGCTTCCCCTGCTGCTGTGTCCTTGTGAGCAGGAGTTACCCCTGTGGCAGACAGCTTGGAGCCTGCAGTGCCCTTGGTGTGCTCATGCCATGGCTGGGGCTTCAGGGCTTGGATTATGTGGCTTAATGGCAGCCAATGTATAGAGCTCAGTCACTCCATCATCAGATGCTCCCTCTGAACAAGAGTTGGGGTCCAGCAGCGTCTGTTTCTTGAAGGGATTTCATGTGGAAATAATAGATCTTAATAATAAACACCGTAGTCAGATGTGTTTTTACTGCAAGGAGCAGCCACTGTGCTGAAAACTGATTTTTAAGTCTCTTTTCCCCCCTTGGTAGCTCAGATTTGGGAGGGTTCTTGTTGCACCCCCCTGGCTGCTGTGCCATATTTATAATTGTGGAGCATCTTTGCTGTTCCACTGCCTGTCAGGAGGCTGTGAGAATGCCAAATCCATCTGCAGGGAGAGTGTTTGTTTCTGCAGCACAGTTCCTTGCTGAGGAATATGTCTGGGTGAAATGGAAAAAAACTGCTGCATTTAGGATTCAAGTGAACATGTGCTGCTGGGGGCAGATGAGTTAATGTTGTCCTTTTGAATATCTGCCTGGTGAAGATGACTGCAGATTCAATTTCCTCCTAATTTAATCAGCCTTGTTGCTTATTGAATGGAAGAGAGGAAAATGTAACTTCCTAACTGTTCATGGGGGGGAAAAGGATGAAATTATTTATTAGGTACTAAGCTTTCTGTTTCCCTCTCAGACCAGTTCTGTCTGGTCACATAAGTGCTAATAATCAGTCAAGTCACAGCTCTGCCTGTTTTTTAGAAGCCACAGAATAGTTACAGAAAATGTTCCACATGCAGCTCAGTAAATTAAAAAATGCCATCTTTCTGTCCCAATCTGGATTTATTAGCAGTTTGGAGCTCCAGAGAGTTTTTATGCAATGTGGGTTTTTTAAACTCAATTTTATTGCTGTTGAATTTCTGACACATGCACCAATATTAAGATGCAGATATAATTATGGTTTTAGAGGATTCTATCATATTGAAACTTTTTTGTTTCAGTTAGGAAGAGCTAAGTTTTAAAATGCCAGTTTTGATCTCTGACTTTGTCTGAAGCTTCCCTCAACACTCAATAAATAAACAATTCTCCATTATTCTATATTGAATGATAAAACACAGGCACTGAAATGACAGTGCTTTATATTTAATTTTAATATTTTTGTTCTCTCTCTAGTAGTAGGGATGGAAATTTCTGCCTTCTGAAATTCTCAACACAGTTTTCAACCCCATTTTTGTCAGACCACCAGTGTTGTTCCATCTGATGGAGCTTCTGACTGTGCTGTTTATACATTGGATATATATAATGGATAAATCTGCAGCTCAAGATCTGAAATTGGATTGGGAGGGAAAGGGTCCAGTGCTGGGAAAGCTGCTGGATTTATTCCCTCACCTGTCTGGGCTGCAGCACGAGAGCTCAGCTTTGATCTCATGGGACAGAGAATGTCCCACGGGTGAATCCCAGCCCCAGTGCACAGGGCCTAGGCCATGATAACTGTTTGTAACAAACACCACGGACTTGGGGAACTGCAAAAACAACTCATTTGTGCTATCCAATCCTTGTTTGGAATATTCCACAACTCGCTGTGTGATTTTTAAACCACTTGTACAGCAAAGCTTTTGTTGAGAACTTGCACAACTGTCCAGGAGGATGTTCAGTTAATCTCTCTCTCTCTCTCTCTCTCTCTGAGGTGAGGTTCTTTTCAGGTAATTTTAACTCTAAACATTGTTTTACCACTGTGTTCTCAGCACTGTTGCAAACTGGTTTATGTGTGAAGGATGACTGCATGTATTTCATGCACTTGTAATTTGCAGAAACTCTCGTGGACCTCTCCAGCTCCAAAGCTATGCAGTGATGTCTCTTTTCATGTGAAGAAGGATTTGATGCTTTTGAAATGTGGCACATTAAAACATCTTTGCTCATAAAAGGTCTAAAACTGAATGCTTGTTAGGTGTGGCTTCTTTCCCTAAAAGCCTAATCTCTGCGAGTGGTTTTGTGGTCGAGTTTGTGTCCTCAGAATTCCTCTTGCAGCAGGTTTCTGTCCTTTCTGATGATCAGCAGGATAAAGTTTCCTCTAGTCCTAGAGGGGAAATTTCCAGCTTTCCTTCTGGATTGCCATGAAATATTAGGTTTTAAGGTCAAGTGTAATTTTGAAGGCTCGAGGGTTCATGTTCAGGTAAGAGAGGTGCAGTGGGGGTTTGTAGTTACAATACTCAGTAAATTTAAAGGATTTTTCCAGCACGATGAGAGGATTCTCCAGATGGCTCTGGCTGCTGTTGGATTTCTTAGAACACATCCTAAATGTTTGGAAAAGCAGAACAGGGAACTGGGGGGCATTACACAGTCTTTGAACATGGGAATATTTATCTGTGATCACTTCAGGTGGTGCCACCTGCCATAAATCTGCAGCTCCAACAGAATATTCAGAACAACTTCACAGTTGATTTATCTGAAGCAAGAAGGCTCGAGGTGCTGATTATTTTAAGGAATTTTCAGGATATATACTACAATACATACAATATATTTTATTATAATATAGAATTATATACATTATAGTTAATATTTATAATATAGAATTATATATTATAGTTAGTATTTATAATATAGAATTATATACATTATAGTTAATATTTATAATATAGAATCATATATTTTATAGTTAATATTTATAATATATACTTATATATATTATAGTTAATATACATTTACGTTTACATAAAAGTATATTTATATAATATACTTTTGATGTATTATGTACAAAGATATATCTTTAATATATAATAATTAAATAATGAAACAATTTTATTAATAATAATTTATATTAAAGTATATTAAATATATAATATTAATAAATTTAAATTATAGTTATTTAAAAATATAGAAATATATATTAAACAATACAATGAGTATATATTTATATATTAAACAATAAATAAATCTATATTTATTGTTTAATAATATATTAATATATATTTTATTAATTAAATAAATATTTAAAGTTATTAATATAGTAATATTAACATATAGTGTATGATTTATATATATCTTTATTTTTAGAATTTTTTTAACATTGGTTTGCCCCTGAAATTCCCCGTGGCCGTGCAGCAGGGATGAATTTGGGTAGGCGATCAGTGGGAATGTCGCTGCTCGCTGCTGCCGCGGGAGGCCGCCCCAGCCCAGTGCTTCCCGGTGCATTTCCAGAGGGATCCATCGCCCCGGGACGGGGAAGCCGCAGTGCAGGGCTGCATCCAGGGAGATGCTCCTGCAGCCCCACAGCCGAGCTTTCACCATCCTTTATGGGAAATGGAAATCCTAATTGGAACATCTGGATTATTGCTCTAGAAGGAAAATGAGGGATCGGCTGCTGGGGTTGTTTCACAGCTGCACAATCATGGCTTGGTGATTTTTGGGGCAGCATGAAGCAGTGTTTGGTTTTGGTTTTGGTTTTTTTTTTTTTTTGGTTTTTTTGTTTTTGTTTTTTTTTTGGACCAAAAATAGTGAAATTGGAGAAAAAAAAAACCAAACAACCTACTTCTGTTAATGACAGAAACACTTGAAGGATGCTTCTGCATCAAAAATTTCAAATATTCTCATTTTAGAGAAAAAAGTCCATTCCCCAAATAGAGAAAAAAGGCAGCAGCAGGGGAGGGATCTTGGTTCCAAGGCCATTAACACCTGCTGTAAATAAGATTCAGGAATGCCAAGAAACGGAGATTTTATCAGCTCTAAACACACACTTAATTCCCAGGGGTTGAGGCAGTACCTCAGTGGGAGATCTGGTATTTTCTCCCCTCTCAGGATTGCCAGGACAAAAGTTTCCCCCAGGCAGTGATGCTGAAGCAGTTGGGCTTTGCTGATTTTTAAATGATGATTAAGGTTTAAACTGGTGTCAGACACTGAGCAGGGAAGAACAGGAGCTGTGCTGCTCAGGCTCCAAAGAACGAGTGTTTGCAAACAGTGAAATTCAGAATCCTGGGTAGCTCTCCAGTTGGAAGTTGTAATTATTGTGGAGGCAAAATTCAGATTTTTTTTTAAAATTGGTTTCCCTAAAGCTCAGCCCAGGAGTTCTCCTGGTGCTGCTCAAGCTGTGCTTGCAAAGTTTGCAACCAAACCCAGAATCCAATGTGAAAATGGGATTTGAAGCTTTAATAAGTCAATCAACCAGCATTTTATTTTACAAAAGTGAGTGAAATTCCTTATAAAACATCCCTAAAACCCTTCCAGTTTTTGTAAATCACAAAACATAAAGAAGAAATTTGGGCTTTTTTTTTTATGGTGATGTTTTACTCCAACCTCAAAGCTGTGGGAGCCCTCAGCTCTCCACAGTGATGCTGACCTTACAGCAAGATAATCCCAATTCCTCGTCACCCTAAACCAGTAAAAACCTTTCTGTGGAAACAAAGATTGATTGATGTTCACCCGGGAAACAATCATGTACTGAAAAACTCTGCACACGTGGGGTGAAAAGAAAAAAATTCCCTTCTTGGGTGATGTAAATTTGTTTTGCTGACGGTTTCTTGCGGTTTCTGGGCGATTTAAAGTTCAAGTAAATTCTGTCACCGCTTCCTGCTGCTGCCCTCGTCTAGATCTGTTAAATCCAGAGGTTTTAGCACTGGGGAGAGGGGCTGAAAATCTGGGGTTGTCTAAGAAAAGAAGCAGCTTCAAGTAAGCCTTCAAAGCAGGCTCCTCTTGCAGCTCTCTAAAGATAACACAATTAAATTAAAAAAAAAAAATAGCAATTTTCCTCTTTATTGGGTGTATTTAATAGCTGCTAACGAGGCTGGTGCTTGAATCTTTGTTTAAATTGTACCAGGAGTGCACAGGGGGTGAAAAAATGTCATTTACTGGTGAAAATCTGGTTGTGGGGATTCCTCACCCAGCTGCTTCAGTGATGTGATCTTGGCTCGTGTGGAAGGAAAATAATTTACAGCACAAGCTAGGATGTTATTTCACCCACCAAAAATGATCAGAATTAATGGAAATATTGCCTTATTATTCCGTGTATTTAACATTTGAACCAGAATATTGCTTTTATTACCCATTAAGGGATTCTGCAATAAAATATCATTATGAATTTCCTTAAGCAGGAGAGGGAACAAGAATAATCTCATAAAGGAAATATATTTCAGCCCTGAAGATGCAGAACTTTAATCACGGGTGTGAGAAATGGACAGATATCATATATTAATTAAATATTTTTTATTATTGGAGATGTCTAGACTGTAGTGGGAAGAGTCCCTGCCCATGGGGGTGGAATGGGATGGACTTTAAGATCCCTTCCACCCCAAACCCTTCTGGGATTATTAAACCTGTATTTATACACTGAATTATTGTTATTAGGGAATAAAAACGCGCAGGGAGAAGCCTTCGAGTGCCCTGAGCTGCCGGGTGCTGCTGTGGTAATTACAGAGCTTGGAGGGGACGGCTTTTAATTGGGGTGTGCTGGGGTGTGAGCGCGCCTGCAGCTGCTGGGGCACGAATCTGCCCCGGTCCCGGCTGGAAAAACTCGGGGATGGAGATTTCCAGGGGAAATGTGGAATATCCTTACTCCTGCAGCTAGCCCTGGGCCGTGGTGGAGAGGCGGGGTTGGTATTGGTGGATTTTGGGGTTAATATTGGTGAATTTTGGGGTTAGCACTGGTAGATTTTGGGGTTAATATTGGTAGATTTTGTGATTATTATTGGTGGGTTTTGGGGTTAATAATGATGAATTTTGGGGTTAGTACTGGTGATTTTGGGGTTAATATTGGTGGGTTTTGGGGTTAATAATGATGAATTTTGGGGTTAATATTGGTAGGTTTTGGGGTTAATATTGATGAATTTTGGGGTGAGTACTGGTGGGGTTTGGGGTTAAATTCGTGCATTTCGTGTCTCTGCTCTGCCCCCCAGCCCCGGGGCCAACCCCAGCGCCCGCCCGCGCAACACACTCCGCTAATTCCCGCCGTTCATCAACGCGCGCTAATTACCTGCGCGGGGAAAGACGGAAACACCGCACAACCATGCGCCAGTGACCGCAGCCGCCCCCTTTCCCTGCGCCGTGACCCCGAAACCCGGGACCCCCGAGCCCCCCGGGGCCGCGCATCCCCCGCGCATCCTGCGCGCATCCCCGCGGGCGGGCGCGGCCCCTTTAAGAGCGCGCGCCGTGTTTGTTGTGCGGCCGCGCGAGCCGCGCTCCCATTGGCTGCGCCCCGCCGCAGCCGCTGCGTGCGGGCCCGCCGGTGCGCGCGGGAGGGGCGGGAGCGCCGCGCTCTGAATGGCCCGGCAAAAATGGGCTGCGGCCGGCGGCGGCCAATCCGCGGCGTGTTGCTATGTGCCGGCGGGCGCCGATTGGTTAGAGGCGATGTCTCTCAGCGCGGGCAGGGTATAAGGGGAGGGAGCGGGCGGCGGGCGGGGGAGGCGCTGCGGGCTCTGTGCGCGTCGGCGGCCGCCGCGCTCGGTCCGCGCCGGGACGCGCTCGGTGCGGCCGCGGTGAGTGAGGGCGGCACGGAGAGCGTGAGGGCGTGAGGGGCGAGCGGCCGCCGAGGAGAAGCGTCCTGGCCCGCGCGCCGCGGGGCCGGGGCCGGGCGGCCGCGCGCAGCTGCGCCACAGCCGCGTCCGTGTCCGTGCGTCCCCGTGTCCCCCCCTCCGCCCGCCGCGCGGATCCCGGGGAGCATCCCCGCGGGGGCTCCATCCGGGCCGGTGGAGGAGATGGGGGAGCCCGCGGTGCTGGCGGTGGGAGAGCCGGGCTGGGCGAGCGGCGGCCTTTGTGTGCGGGGCCGGGCCGGGGGATGGAGGCGGGGGGCAACAGGTCCAGCCGGGAGGGGTTCGGTGCCGCCGAGCCGGGGAGCAGCGAGGAAACGCCGGCGGAGGAGGAGGAGGAGGAGCAGAGGTGGTCCTGCCTCGCCGCCCCTCTGGCTGTGGCGGTGAGCGCTCCGCAAGCCCTGAGCCCGCAGGTGGCCCGGGGCGAGCGGGGGGCTCGGGCGGTGACCCCGCGGAGCTGCCGCATCTTCCCCCGGGGCTCCGGGCCGGCGGCTCCGTTCGCCTGCGGGGCTGCGAGTGCCCCGAGCCCCGGCTGTGGCTCTGCCGTGGTGCCCGGGGGGGCACGGGGATTGCGGGGCAGCCTGGGGATGCCCCTCCCGGGGCAGCTCTGGCACACGGAGCGGGGGAGCTCAGCTGCTCTGTGTTGTTGCTCAGCTGCTCTGTGTTGTTGCTGTCGCCTCTGATAAGGGTGTAGCAGCTTCCTCTTCTGCAGAGCTCCGCCGAGGGCCAGGGCTGAGGGTGAAATGGTAACGGGGTTCTGCATCTCCAGAGAGACTGCTGGGTTTGATCCAGGCAAGCCAGAGAAGTTCGAGGTGACAGAAGTAGCCCTGGGTCTATAGCTTCAGGGTTTGATGCTGATTTTTGAAGTCAAGCTGATTTGAAGTGCTGCTGATTGAAATGTGATTTAACGGTGTGGGAAGAAAAGGAGTGGAATCCTCCCAGCCTTAGCCTGGAGTTTACTGGAGTGGCTCTGTCCTCACCTTTTTCTGTCTTAGAAAACAGCCAGAGCAAGGCCTGTCAGAGCAGTGTTCCTCGCATGCAGCTGGGCAGGGCGGGACAGGGCCCAGCACCTGCCTCCCTGCCCTGCCTTCCTCAGCGCCTGCTCCCTGCTCCAGATAAGGATTTTTCCTAATGCGTTTACTGTTCCTTAAAGCTGGGCAGCGCAGGGAGGCCTGTGCTGAGTGAGAGGGTTGTAAACAAGCAGATACTGAGGGAGCTTGCCTTGTAATCCTTGTGAGAGGATTCTGCCTGGAAAGGATGTGTTTCGTGACTTCATCCTCGCAGAGCACTCCCACTGATTTTGTTCAAGATCTCATCGTGTTGGATCCACGCCTCTGGTTCCTTGTAAACATTGTTTGCTGTGTAACAGCAGGGCTGGAACAGGGAATGGGGATGTTCTCCTTTTCTCCCTGGTTCTTGTTTCCTGCTGAAAGGCTGTGTAAAAGTGAGGGCTGGGCTTTGAAGCTGAGGTTGGGAATGCTGTAGGGAGGGCAGAAACATTGTTTTCATCTGATGGAGATGTCAAGTGCTTCTCTTATTTGTTTATTATTTTAGTTTTCTTCGCAGGTGTCTCTTTCCCAGTGCCAGGATTGGAATAACTGGTAAAACAGTCCTTGAGCTCCCTCGTGTCCTCTGGATCCATAGATTCTGAATAAATTACTTCCTTTCCTTGCTTCTTGGTGTGTGCAGTTGAGTCAGGGTTGTGTTGAAGAAGACAGCATCCCTACCTGTAAATCCACATTCCCTCAAAGGCTCCTTGACTCATGGATTGAAACCTGTTGCTGAGAGAGAATTTAATTAAGGAACTGGTCACTCTGGTGTAGGTCCTGGCTGGCAGTTCAGAAAGCTGGGACCTCCTTCATCTGGTGTGGTACTACAAAAGCATTGCAGGGATTGCAGAGGAGCAAAAAACCATTTATTTCTTGTTCTTGCATCACGGCCTTGCCTTTGCCTGTGTTTGTGGAAGAAGGGACACCAATAAAGCCAGGCTTTCATTGGGCTTTGGTCATTAACTGGCAGAGCTTTGTTTGCTTGAGCTTGAGCAGAGTCTTCATTCGAGGTCAGCTGTGGAGTGCTGGAGCACAGGGATCACAGAGTGGAGTCGGGAATGAGGAAATTGAGAGTTCAGTTCTCTGGGCTGTTCTGGAGCTGATCAGGATGTCCAAGATGCAGCAGAGTGTGTTTATTGCTTGGAAACCAGGATACACAGCTGTCTTTTTCCACTCCTTGACAGAGACCTATAAGTTGGTCCTTCAGGATGTTCCCTCTTTTCTGTGCCTGTTTGTGTGCAGGTCTTGTCTTTCAGATCCAGTCTCAGTAACTAATGGCTGAGGACAGGTTTCCTTTTCCTTCCAGAAGCCAAAGGGAGTCCATGGAAAAGAGGGACTATTCTGCCCCCAAGATTTTTCATTTCTTTAGTAGAGATCTTCGGCTGGTAAATCAGGGTCTGTTGGCTGTGTGACACTGGTTGAGAATGTGGATTTCTTATCGTTTGTCTTTTTGGGGAGAATAAAAAGACAGTTTTCTGGGACTGCTGTGCCCTGGACCTGAATCCTGTTCCCAGATCCTCATCTCCCTGGATTTTGGCAGTGGGTTATCTCCCAGTCTGCTTTCTGCCATGTCATTTTGCCTTTTTGTCCCCGTTTGTCAGGCTCTGTGGCTGTCCTGCAGCACATAAGCTGAGTGTTCTTGATTCTTCTCCTTCTCTGCAGCCTTTTAGTGGACAGCCACATCTTCCAGCCTGCCTGGGAGCTTTTCCCCCCTCTGCTGTGGGATGTGTTGGCCATGGGGAGCAGCTCCGGCTCCGGAAGCGTCACTGGACTGGCCAAGCCACTTAAGGCTGCAGGAAATAACATAATTAATGAGACTTAGTTCTCCCACATCTTGTACCTGACAATCTCGAGTCACTTGACAATGCTAATTAAAGCTAATCACGCTCCTCTGTTTTTAGTAAATAGCTATTATCCCTGCTTCACTCTTGCTTTAACAAATGATAGTGCCAGGCTCTGTGAGTCACTGGAAGTTATGGGAATGCAGCCTGGTGGAGCTGCCTTCCGGTCTCCTCACCAACAGGTCCATCTAGAGATTGGTCTTTTACACCTGCTCAGGTGGAGGATGTTAAAATGTGAGATGTTTTGCTGACTCACAAAAATACATCACTTTTAATCTCCTTTTTTTTTTCCCACTGCTGTCGTGACTTATACAAAACAAAACCCCCGCAGTCAAGCAAAGGCTACTAAGAGTTCCAAAAGCTGAGGATGCTTTGAATTTGCCCTTCAGAGAAGTTTTTGATGTGCTGAGGGGGAAGGCAGAGTGGTGTCACTTCTCCTGTTTCACATTGGCACCGGGAGGACAGAACGTAGCGTGGTGTGACCTGGGCATTGCACGGCCCAGCCGTGGAGCTCCAGAAGAAACCTCTGAGGTTTCACTGATGAAATATGGCTGGAGCAAGATGTTACTAAAAACAAACTGCCTGGCAGCACAAGCAAAAATAAAAGATGGGGTTAATTATTAACTGTGGGGAAATAAGAAATCTTCACGGGAGTCCCAGGAACTCCCAGCTCAAACACGCGTCAGTTCTGTCACAGAACTGCGTGAGGTGTGTCAGTTCACCTGCCTTGGCAGGCTGAGAGGATATCCAGGAGGAACTAATGACAAAACCTGGCAAGGTAACAGCTGACTTGACCTTCTTAAACTAGATTCAGTTATAAAGTGTCTGTCATGTGAAGACCCAAGCTCTAAATGCTCACCTGATTTTGCCCCCTTGACATATAATGCTGTTGAAGAGAAGTGAGAAGGGTTGTGGCTGAAGTGCCACAGAGCTTGTCCCTTGTGGATGCAGGAACTGTTGCATTAGAAGTGTTCCTGGCAGAGGTGGGTCAGAATTCACCATTTTATCCTCAGCTTTACTCAGAGTCAGCTGTAGCAGGGTAGAAAATAAAGTTACTGCCTGTCACGTGCGGGATGAGCTGCTGGGCAGAGCAAGGCTGGGTTTAAGATGCTCCTGGGAAGAACTCTCTGAGCAGGTGGGGTTTGTGGGCAGGTGAAAACTTGGGAATTTGGCAAGGAGAGCTTGTAGTAGTGAGTCATGACAGGCAGCTCTAGCAGTCCCTTCTTTAATGTCTTTGAGGATATTGGAGTGATCCTTGCAGTAGATAAATGCTCTCACTGTGTTCCCTGGCTTTATCAGGGAGAAATGGATGATCCATCCTGCAGACCCAGGTAATTGAATCCTGGTCATACCTACGTTTGCCAGAGAGGGAGATAATAAAGTGATCTGAGGAACACCACAGAAAGTGCAGTGATAGGGGATTTATTTGGACAGCCAGACTGTTTTGCAATTAAAGCAAATCAAGCTGAGAAGTGGGGATGATGAAAAGCATTTCCATTTTGTCAGTAAATGATCAGTTGGATGGGAAGAGCTTTTCTTCTCTGCCTTTAGTTCAGGTTGGTGCTGGAACAGCAAGGCAAGGGTCTTGTTTCATTTGTAGAATGCTCTCTGTGTGTGAATCTGGCAGAGTCCTTGTCTGGGGCTCCAAATGTGACCTTCACCTTGGACGTGGCTTTGTCCAGCACGAGGGTGGCTCTGAACGGAGGAGCTGCAGCTCAGCTGATTCAGCTGCAGGCTCTTACCCCTTCCCGGGGCTGCTGGGGCTTTGCAGAACGTAGAGGAGGAAATGGAGTCACTTGTGTGTTAAATTAGCCCAGCCTGCAGCTTTTATTTGTGGCACGAGTGGGATTTGCTGGTGGGAGCAGACGGAAGCGCCGCCTGGTTCGGGATCGCTGCTTCTCCAGGAGCCTTCTCCTGCCGTGTTCGAGCTCTGGAATGGCCTCTGCTGGAGCTGGGCCCTGGATTCGGCTGGAAGCACCTGGAGGTGGGCAGCTCACAGCTGTAATCTCGCCCTGCTGCTCCTTATCAGCAGCACAGGCTCTTCTGCATTGCAAAGATATCGCTGCCAGGCAACTGGGGAGAGTGGGAAGAGAATTCAGCCAGAGGTGTCAGTCATCCCTTGGAGAGGCTGAATCTTGCAGTCCCCGCTCCTGTGCTTTCAGAGACAGGCCTGGAAAAAGTAATAAATTATAATCTTTCAATAATACCTTTAAATAAAAAAAAGGTTTAAAGAAACCTTCTGTAATAAACCATTGAGCCAGGTGATGTCTGTCCTAGCTTGTGCCGTGCCTTTTTCAGATGAAAATGTAAAGGAAAGGCTTTGATTAAAATATTATAAAGGATTGTTTCCTTTCCCTGCCTTCCCAGGGCTGTCTGATGGTGCTTTGGGCTGTGGGGAGAGATGAGTGAGCAGTTCTGACACTGAATGGTCCAAGCCCAGCCTTAGGCTGTGAAGAAACTCAGAAAATGCTCATTGTCACCTGCTGTCTGTAGTCAGGAGCCAGAAAGAAGCACCTCTGTAAGATCTTCATGAGTTATTTTAACCTGTTCTTTCCCTTTCCAGTTGGCTGAATGCTGTAATTCACACAAGAATTCATGCTTGGAATGCAGGAGCCTTTTGGACTTGCTTCTTGCATTTGGGAACCTGAAAATGCACTGGTGTGGGCTATTAAAATAAGTGAAACTTTTAAATTTGAGTTAATCTCCAAATTGACAGAACCTAAACCAGTTATATATAAATAACCATTTAAAAATGGTTTTTAATATTAATAAATTTATTGGGTTTTTACTGGGTTACGGTGACAAAGCTACACAGACTTAAACACAATTCTAACCTGAAGTGAGTTTTAAAATTTGCTCTTTGTTCCTTTTAAGTTTCACCTCATTTCCCTGTACTTTGCAGGTGACCTTTAGAGGAAGCCTGTCCATCAGAGACACCCAGGGGGGTTTGCTGTGGGGTGCTGTATCTATTTTTGACCAGAAGAATTGTGATAGACGTGGAGTGATGATCTTAAAGAGGGAAAAAAGCCACCAAACCCCAGCCTTTGAGAGGTGATTAACAGAACCAGCCTGGCAGTTGTGCCGGGCTCGGTGCTGGGGTTTTTCCTGCCGGGCTGGCTGTGGAATGTGGAGCACGGCAGGTGCAGCAGGGCTGGCACCCTGCCCGTCCCGGATTCCCTGTGGCCGGCAGGAGAGGCTGGGATCGCCTCCTGCTGCAGCTCTTCCTCATGCCCTCTAGTGGTTTCCTGGCAGGTGTCTGGAATGCTGTTTGCCATCAGCATCACCTTCATCCATCCCTCCATCCCCTCTTCCCCAACACCATGAAGTGCTTCCTCACAGTGGTGAAGAGATCTCACTTGCTAGGAGACACCCAGAGGAGGAAAAGGGGTTAAATGTTCTTATTTGTGTTGTAATTGTGTCCTTGCAGCTGATAAAAGTCAGTGCAGAGGGTTCCTGCTGGCTGTTTTGCACATTTTCTCATGTTCTCCTGCTTCCAGGGTTTGGAGGATGAGCTGAGGTGTTAGAGAAGGACACTCAGGGATCAGTGCTGAGCTCTTTGCAGTGTCACCTTAGGGTTTGAAACTGGTGCATTTCAGAAACTTGATGCTGAAGGAGCGAAGCACATTGTGTTCACCCATCTGCTGTTTCAGCTCCTTTCTTGGCTTCCCCTTGTGTTGTTCCCTGGTTAAATTCAGGATGTTCATCCTTCCACAAGGTACATCCCACCCTCCCACCTTCAGACGATCTGCTTCATCTTTCCCGGAGCTGTGGCTCCCCAGAACTGCCCCAAACCAGGAGATTTTGTCACCATCAGAGTATAAAATGTTCTTTTAGCAGTGCCAGATGCCTCTGAGTGTCCAACACCTGGCTCTGATAACTCCTGTTCCACAGGGAAGCAGAACAGGGCATCAAACCCCAACTCCAGTTAGAGACCAGCTTTCCTTCAAGCTGCATTAAGGGATATTAAGGCAGTTTTTGTCAAGAAAACCCTGGTAAGTGGCTGTGTTTACCTTGAGAATTTTCTTAGAATCCTGCTCAGAGCCTGGAGCAACCCAGTTTAGGCACAGAAAACTCTCCAAACCCAATTCTTCTTATGTTTTCCTTGCACTGGGAATCAGCACATCTCAAACTCTTTCTATATTAATGAAAGAGACCCACCAAAGGAGAAGGGTTGGGTTTCCAAATACCTGGATTATTTCAGAGCTGCTGCAAGCAGCTTTCTGTAGCATTTGCTATATTCTAATAAGTATTTCACAGGCTGAAGTTTAACTTAAAATTAAATAATCCATTAAAAAAAAAACCTCTCAGCCCAAACAAACCTGTTGTTTGTCCTGCCACAATGAACATTTGCATCTGGGCTGCATTGCAAATGGATTTTATTCAAAATTAGGCTTGTGTGTGAAGGTTTTGTTCTCTGGCATATGGACTTGTACACGCAGTGGCCTTGTCTGGCAAGTGCTTGGCACAGACTTCCTCCCCTTTTTTTGTGTTTCCTGAATGTCTGACAGCTTCGTGTGGGAAGTGGGTGTTGGACACCCACAGGTGGAGGGGTGGATTCTGAACCAAAAAGTTGCCCAAATGGCAAAATGTGTGTGGTGGTTTTTCCATCAGGAAGCTGATGGCTGCTCAGAACTCAGCAGGACAGCCCAGCACACCCAGAGCAGGCAAGCAAAACATTCAGCTGATTCTTTCACTGATAACCCACAATAAATGATGTTGCAAGTTTTTTCTTTAGAATGCCTTCCTTTTGTCTAAACCAGCTTTCTGACTTGTTGGGCATTAATTAATAGGCACAAATTTCTCTTCCGTTGGATTGAGTGAGTGCATCCCAGAGATAAATTTCTCTTGAATGAGAAAAGAGCAATAATGGATGATGTTGGTGGTGACAGATACTCATCTCTCTGACAGTACTGGGCATGATGATAAAGTGAACAAACCTTCTTTTGTTCTTTTTTAAAGTGAGTGGAATGACTCCAGTGCTGCCCACTGCCTGCGATGCTGATGAACATGAGCTCATCATTCTGAAAACCAGAGGCACAGCCCAAATTCATCCTTATGCCTTTGTTCTGCAGCAGAACAAATGCACTGGTAGCTGGTAATTGTCTCTTAATTCAAATGTAGTTGTCGTTAGGACATGAACAATCCACGGGGTTGGGTTTTGCATTGCTGGGAGCCACTGAATACATTTCCAAATTATATTTAAGACAGAAATTGGTCTTTATAAGCTGCTGGCTGTGCTTGTAGAATGTCAGAATGCATTTCCTGTAGGTTTTACCTCCTCTCCCACACTGATGAGGACAGAGCTCTTGGTAGACAATGCACATGTGGTCAGACTGTGTCAGAGTGGTGTTTTGATAAATTATAGCTGAGCTTATCTGAAGGTTTTATTCAAGGCATTTTCTTAACAAGGCTTCCCACCAAGATCTTGGCTCACAAATCTTTATTCTCTGCCCTGCCTGAAGCTGAGAGCTGGAGTTTGCCTTCTCAGCACAGCCCTGAGAGCAGGAATTGCAGTTCCTCTGATACCATCTCGCCCGAATATTTTTTTTTGTCTGCTTTTAAAAGGTCAAATGGTTTTTTTGCTGATGTTCAATGTGTTATGAGGTCAAATAAATGAATGCTCATGAACTGCTTTTGCAGAAAGCTGTGTGCAGCAGATAATTCCTGTGTGTGTGTTCATTGCTGTGTCAGATAAGTGCAGCTGTAGTATTTCCTGGTTTATTCATTGTTCTGGAGCATTGATGCTTAGCAGGTCTGGACAGAAGGGTCAGCAAGCAACAAATTAAAGGATTGCTGGGATATTGTTCTGGTTGGGGTTTATTTATCTCTGCCCTGGGCTCTGGGGGTGCCCGTGGATTACCTTCTCCAGCTGATGGGGAAGGGAGCGTTTGGCATGGCAGGGTGGAGGGGGTGAAGGTGGTGAGTGATTATTTTACTGATCCGTGCTGAAGTGGAGGTGAGAGGGGGTTGCACCATTTCATTACAAATCAAGCCTAAGGTTTAGACACCATCTGGATTCTCGTTCAGGAATCAGGTGAAGTGATTGCCACTCCTTCCTCGTGCTTTCCTCCAGCTCTGCCCAAGGGAATCTGTCTCCAGGGATCCAGCTGCGTTTGGCCCCAGGAAGGGCACGTTTGGTCTCCTGCTTCCCTGCCCTTGGAGCCTCACAGATCCCAGGCTCTGGGATCCCCTAGGGCTGGGATAAAACCCATCAGCTGCTCTATCAGGGCCCTGGAATTTGGGGATGGTTTTGTAGCAGCTGAAAATGAGGATTCTGCTTTGGTTTGCATCTGGTTTCTGCCCTGTTGCTAATTTAGGCTGCAGTCCTTGAGTGCTTCTCACCTTGGGATGGGAAAACAATGCTGACTAATGCAGAACTCAGTTCTGACAAAATTCTGGTGCACACAGAGAACTGGGGCAGGGTACAGGTGAAGACTGATTTATTTTCCTTCTCTGATGAGTGTAAAAGACAAATCTTGCTGAAAACCAGAGCTGCAGCTGTGGAGCAGACAGTGCCCAGTCCTTAGCAACTGGCCAGGTAAATAAATGCCTGGCAAAACCTCATTTGGGCTGGACAGGAGAGGGGTGAGCTCCTCACAAGCTGGGAAATGAACCCTTCTGTGTCAGGATGGGTCCTGCTTAGCTGTGGCTGGAACTTTAATTGGAAAAGGTTAATCTGATTAGTTGGTATTTGCAAAAAGCTTTAGGAATGAGCACTGCTGTGGAAGTGCTGACTGTCATGATCATGATAGATATGCTTTATCAGCAGTTTGCCTGATGAGCAAGATGCTTTTTTTCCCATTTGACTGTGGGGGAGCTGCCTCCTGGAGAGCAGAAGAAAAAAAAATTCAGAAAAAAAGGGGGGAAAATGGGTATCCTGTTGTTTTGCAGACTTCTGCCTCCTGTTGAGCTCTCTGTGTGGTCATGGTCCCTCTGGGACCAGGCAGAGGGAATATTTACAGGAGCAGGGAGTGACAGGACAAGGGGGGTGGCTTCACACTAAAAGAGAGGAGCTTTGGGGTAGGTATCACCCAAAAATCCTTCCCTGTGAGGGTGGGGAGGCCTGGCACAGGCTGCCCCATCCCTGGAGGTGTCCAAGCCAGGCTGGACAGAGCTCTGAGCACCCTGGGACAGTGTCCATGGCTTGGATACCTTGAATCTGCTTTGTCACCCGTGGCAAGGCTTGGGGAAGGTGTTGGAGGCAGGGTTTTCCTGGATGCCTGAGATGTTATTCCTTGTTTTCTTTGTTTTGGGGGTGGGTGGTGGTGGCAGGGGTGAAGTTGGTGTTGTTCCATGTTTGACCCACAAAGTGCAGGCTCAGAAACTGAGCAGAATCACATGTTTTATGGAAAGGAAAATCCTCCTGGGAGGAGCAGCCAGAGTTCATGATTAATTTGTAGAGTGTGCGTGCACGCCATGGATCTGGGAGGGAGGGGAGCTGCTTCCTTTGTGCTTTCCCATCCTCAAAAGGAACACTTGTAGCTGGTAAGACTTTTATAGGTGTGGGATCTGAAAACTCCCATTTCTGCCAACAAAAAGAGACCCAGACTTGAGCTGCCTTGCAGGTGCTGTCAGATGAGTGTGAAATGGTGTTTCCATCCTGAATAGGGTTTTTAACTGTCTCTTGCTATCAGGAGTAGTCTTCAGAGGCTGTGCCTTGCTTTGGCTGCTGTCAGATGTTGAGATAAAAAAAAATAAAATACAGGAGAGCAGTTTGTAGAGTAGCTTCTACCTTCAGAGCTTGCAGGGAGTTCTAAAGGAGAGTGTAATGAAGGAATCCTGCATTTCCCATGGGGAAAGTAGGGCAGAATGGAGAGAAAAACTGGTTTGGTGACTCATGGCCTTAGCTGGTGGCTCAGAAAACCCAGGTCCAGCTCTCATTTTTCCCATGGGGTGTCACAGCAGTGAGTCAGCCGGGGGACAGGGGGCTGGCTGTGTCCCCACTTTCTCCTGTGGTGCCCCAGGGGGGTTTGGGGACCAGGCTGGGTGGGAATCACCTTCACTCCTCTGCAGGCATGTCCAGAGCCATGAAGTGCTGGAAGAATGGCTGCAGAGAGCAGCAGCAGGGAGGTGTGAGGGCAGCCAGCAAGTGAATAAAGATCTGTGCTGCTGATCTAATCCCCGGGCATCACTCCTGTCTCCCGCTCCTAAATCCAGCCCTAAATCCCGCTGCGGGCTGCGACAGCGCTGTCACCTCAGCCAGCTGAGTGTCGTGTCTGCTTTCCGCCGCAGGTTTCTGTGAAATCCCGTGCCCGAATCCCTTCCTCTGGAGCATCACCAGCGTGTGGAGCCTGCCCCACACACCCCTCCCCTGCCAAACCACGGCCTTTACCTGCGTGTTCCGCTGTTTCCCGTGCGACCCGTCCTGCGGGAGCGCCTCCTGGGCCACCCCCGACTTCAGCCAGCGCTCCGTGGCTCCAATGGTGAAGATGACAAGGTCCAAGACTTTCCAGGCGTATCTGCCTTCGTGCCACAGGACCTACAGCTGCATCCACTGCAGGGCTCACCTGGCCAACCACGATGAGCTCATTTCCAAGGTAGGTGCTCCCCGTCGCCACGATTCTCCTCGCAGAGAAAAGCAAGGCACGGTTCTTCCCAAGAATGTTTCTGAGATTCACGTTCTCTGAACCTCAGAGAAAGGGAAAACAGTTCTTATCATTTCCTGCGGCCGCGTTTGTGCAAAAGTAGAATGCAATATGGAGGTTGTGTACCCAAAATATTGGTGTTTTGTTTCCTTGGCCTGGCAGGGCAAAGTGTGTTTCTGTCAGGACTGTGGGCTGGCAGTCACGATTCTGGGCAGTTGTGTGCAGAGTTGAGTGCTTGGCAGATTCAGTTTAGATGTAATGTAATATAGAATAATATGGCATAATAAAGTAATTAATTAGCCTTCTGATAAGATGGAGTCAGATGCATCATTTCTCCCTGCAAATACTGTAACGTTGCACATCAGTGGCTGTGGAAGTGCTTGGCCTTATCCAGCTTGGAAAATGGGCTCTCAGCCCAAAGGATCTATTTGTGAGCTGCTGGTTTTGTGTTAACTGCTTGGGGTCTTCACCATCCTCACAAGTGCTCTGATCTCTGCACTGGGAGAATGGCTGGAGCTGAGTCAGGGCAGGTTTAGTTGGAGATCAGGAGAAGGTTTTCACCCCCAGGGTGGTTGAGCACTGAAAGAGGCTCCCCGGGGTTTGGTCACAGCACCAAACTTGTCTGAATTCAGGAGGCATTTGGACAGAGCTCTCAGGGACAGGGTGGGATTGTTGGGGTGTCCTGTGCTGGAGCTGGACTCAGTGATCCTGATCAGTCCCTTCCAACTCCTGAGGGGTGTTAGGATAAGCTAAATTAAAAGCTCTCAGAGCCAGTAAGTGTTCAGATGCAGAAGGAGCAAGCCAGTAAAAGGAGTTCTGAAGTGGGAAAAGGAAACCTTCCCAGTGTGTGCTGGAGCCTGCAGTGCCTGGCTGTGGTCAGGCTCAGAGCTCCCAGGTCTGGGCTGCCTTGGAATAACTGTTCCGTAAAGTTTATTCAGCTTATAAAATCTCTGCTCAGAAAAAACAGCCACAGCCAGAGATTTATGAGCTGGGCTGAGTGGAAATGGTGCTGTGAGCTCTGTGTGTGCAGCTTGAATAGTTCAGCTTCTTGGATCACCAGGGACGGAGGAGCTGTGCCCCTTGGAAAGGGGTTTGAAGTGTAAATGTAGCAGCATCTGTGCCCTGGAGGTGAAATTGCTTCACCTTTTGGGCCAGCTGGGTGACTCCAGGCTCCTGTGGCCGTTGAGATGGGGCAGTGACTGCCTGGATTTTTATTTGGTGCCCTGGATGTTGTGTTGGGACACAGAAAGTGCTTTGCTGGATGAGGAAAGAGGCTTGTTTTACTCGCTGTTTTTGCAGTAGATTAAAGTTTGTGCTCTGCTTTTGTTTCTTGACACAGCTGGTCCCCAGCCAGGGGAAAAACAAGGCTGAACATTCCCAGTGCTTTCACCTTTGATGCTTCCTTCCCCTCCTCGTTCCACATCCACGCTCCAATGCAGCCAGCTTTGCAGGTTAAGGAGCTTCCAGCAGGGCACTGCCAGTGCTGCCAACTGCTTGGAATTTGAGCTTCCAGCCCAAGGCAGGCAGAAGCTGCCCAGGAATGCTGACTGCTGAAATATGGACAGGAGAAGGAAAGGAGGGAAGCACAATGTGACTTTTGGAAGTGTTAACTCCAGTGTGCTCTGGGATCTGCTCCTTCTAAAAGTTCATTCCAGACCGAGGTGTGAATTAATAGTTGGGACCATATTGCTGGTGGAGCCACCAGCAGGTTGTGGAATTTGAGTGCAGAGGGTTTGGGGTTTCAGGGTTTGTTTCTCAGGGTTGTAAACATGAATAAAAACACATTCTTTGTATAATTGGAAACCTTATAAAAGTAGTTGTGCAATCGTGGCTTGTACAAGTGGCTGTTTGACAGAGCAGAAGGGCAGTCCCTGCCTCAAGGGGCTCCCAAATGTGGAGGAACTTTCCCAGGCAAACTTAAATAGTGGCTTTTTTATCTGTTTGAGCTCAGCTTGCAGAAGGGCTCGGGGAGATGTTTCAGTCCTTTCATCGCATCCCTGAAGCAGGCACTGCAGTTGCTGTGCTGGTTTCCCACATGAAAACGTGGCAGAGGAGAAGGGAGGAACGAGGATGGAAAAGGGAGTGGGAGACCAAAAATGGGAGCAGCTGCAGCTCATGCTGAACCTGACTGTGCCATGGCATCCAAACAGCCCAAATGACTCCATCCTTGGACACATTCCCCACAAAACAGGCTTTTATGTAACAGCGGGGTGCTGGTGATTTGCCTCCATGAAATGAATTCCTGTGCTCCTTTTGCCCCGAGCTGTGCAGAGACCACACCAGAGCTGGGCTGCTCTGCACTCCAGCAGCTTTTAGCTCCTCTGGATGCTCACAAGTTGCAGCGCTGGCTGGAGCTGTTGGATGAAACACAACTGGAGCTGAATCCCAGGATTGTTCTTGTTTCATTTCCTCTCCATCTCCCAAGTTTCCCCCTCCCAGCCCTTCAGCACCAGTGTTAACTTCACTCTGGCTTCAAAGTGTTTTGCCAGCACCAGGTACCCGAAACTCCTGGACAAACGTGCCTTGGCTGGGCAGTTTTTGCTCCCTTCTCTACTTCAGAAAAACCTTGTGCTTTAAAAGGGGTAGAAGGTTTCTCAATAAACCATTGCTATTTAAAGAAAACAATCGATGCTGAGGCTTTTAAGAAAATCCAAAGCTGTTACATGAAGCCAGTTACCAAAATGTTGCTTACTTGGCCTTTTATCTCCTGCAGCCTGAGGGAGAAAGTGGTTTAGTGTGCCTGATTTTGTAACAGGATCTAAATTGTAGGTTGGACTGTCTGGCCAAGAAAGGCCTTATTGACTTAGGAAATATTAAGGTGATCAGATAAATTGGGTGGAGTGAGTAGTTTTCCTTTCTGTGTTCCTTCGGTGTCTGGCTGAGCATGAGTGGAGGTTCTTGTTCCCTTGGAGCAATGCATCATTTAAAAGGCTGTGCCAAATTTAGTACATACTCTTGTTTCACTGCTTTTTCCAGTGCATAAGTGGGCTGAGACTTTGGGAACTCAACCCTGCCCTGCAACAGATTCCTGTGTGACCTTGAGGAAGTCACTGGATGTCTTTGTTCCTCCTTTTCCCCACCTGAAATGCTGCTGCTTTGTCCAGTCTGCTTGGAAGGTTTTGGAGCAGGTCCTGTCTGCTCCTCCAAATTAGTACAGGGTGTCCCAATCCTCTCTGATTTTAATGTAAAAACAAAACCACCGTGCCAGGCAACCGTACTTAAAAAGCATATTTCAATGCCAAAAAATAAATGAAAGGTACTTCTTGTTGCAGGCACAACATCCATGGTTTTTAGAACGTTTGAAAAAAATATAAATTCCATAATCAATGTCTCCAGGAAGGAGACACAGGAGTTTTTCTTTTTACATAATTTTCTGTTGGGGCCTGAGTGGAACAGCCAACAAAACAGACATTTAACAAGTAAAGTTAAACAAAGTTTTCAAACTGGCAGGGGTGCTGCTGATTTCTACCTACTCTGAGTTATTTCAGCTCTTTCTGGTGGAATCCACATGTACTTGGTGCCCCTTAAAGGAGGATGGGAACAGGAGCAGAAAGATCCAGGCCAGAGATGCCACTGAGTGTCTTGGGTGCTGATTTTTTGTGCTATGTGAGCAGTAATTCAGCAGAAATGTCCCTGATTATGGAAATATGTGGAGAATGTCTTGTGGGCGTCCTGCAGTTCCTTTTTTTCCCCTGAATTAACTGTGATCCAACTGCTAAACATTACTCAGTGATGTATCCTCTGAAGTTAGCCCGAGGCTTGCTGGGGAAATTTAATGTTTTCCTTTGATGTCTGCATGGAACCTCGCTGAACATGAATGGGAAATTCTTCAGCACAAAAGGCTGCAGCTCCTCCAGGCTGAGAATTTAGGAAAAATCCAGGACTCCTGTGTGCCTGACTTTCTCGTTTGGGGCCGGGTTGTTAATGAGGGAGCACTTAGGAGCTCTTTTTGATCTTCTCAGTCGGGAGTTGGGAGGTTGATCAGGAAAATTCCTTTCCAGTCCTTGTGGGCTCTCTCTTTCCTGGCTGCTGGAGCCTGAGCCTGGTGGTTGAGCAGCTCTTGGGCAGATTTATGGCTCGCTGAAAGCATCAAACTTTGCTCCATGTTGCAGCTGCAGGATCTCAAAAGGATTTGAGGTTTTGGAGCTTCCACAGAAGCTCTGGATGAATTCAGCTGCTTGGGAGCACTTGGGGTACCACATACAGGTGAAAGGAGCAGCAGCTTCTGGGTTTTTTGGTTTGACTCTTTGCTTTTTTTTCCCTTTTTTTTTTTATGTGGACAAGGCAGTGTTTAATGTTCTTTAGGGCTTTACTTCTCAGCAGCCTGCTGATATTTGTAGTTCAGTTCACTCTGAAGATGTGAAGTTATTTGCTGGGTGTGGGGGCAACATGCACACAAGGCAGAACAATAAATGTGAAATTACAACGAGGGAATCTTTAACCTAATGGAAAAAGAGGCATTTAATAAGTGTCCAGGACATGTCTGATGAAAATCCTGCATTTCCACCAGAGGAAAAACCAGTGTATGAGGTGAGATGGGTATTCCCTTCTCAAGGGTAAAGTTCTTGTTTCATTACACAGGTTTTATTCTTGCTTTAGAGTAGATCTTGTTCCTTCCCAAATATGAAGTTCCCAGCTCCACAGTAATGAGCTCTTGGCCAGGAGGAGCCATCCCATCATCACACCTGAGCTCCTCTGGGGCACGGGCCAGTGGATTTCACCAGGATTGCAGCAATTCTTTCAGGAAAAGCATTTAGTCTCCCTTTAAAGATTCAGGAGGGGAAATTCACTGCTCCCTTTGGTCATTTTTTCCAGTGGTTAATCATCCTTACTATTAAAAATCAGAGACTTTGAATTTAGATTTGTCTGACTTGTGCTTCTTGTCATTGGCCATTATTTGATTTCTTTTGCTAATAAAATACATCTCCAGTCCCTGCTCTTCTCCTATAAAAGGTCTGCAGTAACCAAAGTCACTCTTGATCAGTTTTTGGACAGACTAAACAGACTGAGCTCTGTCTTGGTGCAATCTGATTTTTTTTCCAGTTTCACATAATTTTTGTGGTTCTCTTCTACATTTTTAGCATTTCAGACTCTTTTTTAGGGATGGAAACAGAGCTGGTCTCATTGTTGCAGCCTCACACTCTGCAGCAGCATCTTCTCAGCTCCCACATTTCATAATTGTATCAGTCTCACTGGCTCAGCACTGCACAGAAATCTTCTGTTCCTTTATTTGCTGTGAGCTCTTCGTGCACCAGATTTATCCATTTTATGCACATTTCTAGAAGCTGTCCAGTAGCTTTTGGATCCTGCTTTCCAGCTCTTGTTCCCTAATGAATTTGCCACTTCCAGGCATTATTCAGAGCTTGCTCTTAATTGCAAATATTAGAGTTCAAGCAGTAAGTGATAAACAGCAAAGCAGCTCCGGGAAAAGTCATTAGGAGATTTTTTATCTCCCATTTCAGTGCTGTGAACGTGAGGGGGAAAGCACCTTGTGATTCTTGGCTTCCATGAGGTTTAAAATTAAATGCAGGTCCAGAGGATTTCAGTGCTCAGTAGAACAATGTGTCATCAGAGCTTTTCCTCCAGCTTTTCAGCCTTCATTCGACTTTTCCAGACAATTCCATCCCCAGAACCCTCTCCAGGCAGGTTGGTGTTGGCAGGGAGGAGGGCAGAGGGTCTGGGGTTGTTATTTGAGTCCCTCAGCTCCGTGTTTGGGAGGGAATAAACAAACAACGAGTGCCCTTTGCAGGGAAAAGTCAGGATGTGAAATCCGAGCTGGGGAAGGAGAATTTGTGGCGCTCATTCTATAATGCAGCCACTTAAATTAGATCCTTCTGTCCTGTGGAATTGCTTCCTCTGGGGTTTACCCTACCAGTGTTCCCTCAGATCCTGCTGCCCATAATGGGGTTGAAGAGAGTCAGGATCAGGTTGTTTTATTTAGCCAGGATATGGTTGTTTAATAGAAAAAGCCCCAGGTAATTTGTACCTCCTTGCATAATTGTGTTTATGCAGCAATTAACTGCTGTGTGATTTTTTAAATATTTCATTCTGTTCCAAAAGAAGGAGGAAAAAGGTCATAAATCACAAAGAGTTTAGAATTCCCTGTCAAGGAGGAGGAACAAGGTAAAAACGGATTTTTCTAATCCATCACTTTCTTCATGGAAACAGCTCTCCTTTCATCTGCTGCTTCCTCTGCCTTAGAATTGATGACCTGGGCATAAATAAAATATTGCTCCCATTTATTATCCAGGGAGCTGCCAGGGACGAAGGACAGTTGGATCATCAGGGGTTTTTGCTGCAACTGCTGCAAATCCTGAACGACTGGAGCTGGGGAGGTCTGAGCCCTCCTGGGAGCTTCAGCTGTTGGCTCTTGCTGTTGGAAAAGGAGGGAATTCCAGCAGAACCCAGGGCTTGCTCCTGCGAGGAGCTGCCCTGGGAATTTCCCTTGCAGGTGTGTGGTTTTAATCTGATTTATCATTGTAAGAGCAGCCCAGGAACAACACAGAGCTCTGCTTTAATCTGTAATTTAATCACACAAAAGCATGGGGGCTTTTCCCACCTGCTGCCTTTGGGGAGAAGACCCCGAGGAGTCTCTGAGGATAATTTCTATTTTGGAGCAGCAGGAAATGCTGTCTGAGGGCTTCACATGAGCTTTGGGGGAGCTGTTGTGTCTGGCAGCCAGCAGCACATCCCTGCAGGAATCCTCTGCAGCTTTCCTCATCCAGCAGGACTGGATTGGGCAGGGATTGAAGCTCAGACAGACAAGGAAATTCTGCCCAGTCTCCTCTCTTAAAATGCACCATTACAATCACAGCTGTTAGGATAAGCAGCAATAACAAAGGTAGAAACTGAGGCCAGATACCTGCAATTGGGAGATTTAAAATCAGAGTTAAAATCTGATTCCAGCTCAGCTCTGAGGACACATCCTCCGTAATAAAAGAAATTTTAGTATCAAAACTTCTGTTGCCAAGACACAAATATTAAGAATTGAGGTGATGGGTTAATAAATGAATTATAATTTCAATAGATGGTGAAATTCTCAGCCATGAGGTGTTTGGTGACTTCATTTCCCTGCAGTGGATCTTGCCCAGGGACACAGGGGAGCTGCTGCCCTGGACAAATCTGCTTTTGCTGAGAAGCAAGTCTGCCCTCAGTGTCAGCATTGCTGCTATTATGGGCTGCATTAATGGTAAACAGTGCTCCACTGATACGTGGACACTCACTATTATGCTGCTAATTAAATAACTTGTTGCATTAGCAGTTTCCATCTTCCATCCCGGCTCTGTGTTTATCTCCAAAACCCATGCAGCAGCAATAATTAATGTGGAAATAAAAGGCTTTATTCTCTCCCTGCCACTGCTTTTTAAAAATGACTGGATTGGTGGATGCTTTGAGCCTAGAGGAGAACAGCAGCACTCAAAAGTGGGGGATAAAACCCACAGCAAAAATGACATTTTTCATCCCTGTGTGCCCAGAAAGGGCCTCATTGTGACCTGCTGTGGTTTTTCACAGTAAATAAGAAAATTCTCTCCATATTGCCCTTCTTCATGGCAAATGTCAGTGGTGACTGAAGTGCCAGGGTGCCAAACTCATGCCAGCTGCCAGCTCTGGGAATGCTGCTGCCTGCTGGGAACGAGCCATGGAAGTGCAGGGATCAGGGCTGGGCAGTGCCCAGGCTCCCTGCTCTCCTGGGATTCACAATCACCCATTTCTGCTCTGCTTTTCTCTGCCCCTAAAGAAACGGGAGTAATTGCTTTTAAAAGTAAACACTCCATCTGCTCTTTGTCCCCACAGTGCTTCCATCCTTTTTCATCTTAAAGTCAAGTTTTGAAGCACAACAGCAGCAGCAGCAACCAGAGACTGTGGAAATCACAAGAGAAACCCCAAAATATTGTGAAGTTTTATAGAAGTCATAAATCTGATGGGTTTTTTTTTTTTTATTTGCCTTCAGTAGTTTGTGCCCTTAGCCATTTGCATTTTGAAATTTCACTTTGAAGTCTGTGAGCTGGAAACTCATTTGAAAAGAAATAAGAGCAGAGTGCAGGAGCCCAGGGCTTCAGGAAGGAGGGGGAATAGCACAGGGCTTGTGATAACAGGAGGAGAATTCAGTGTTGTGCTTGAAGTGAGTCAGGACAGCCTGGCAGGCACGGGAGGGACAAGGGGACAGAGCAGTTTGCAACTATTCTGTGAATTTTGGCATTTTTATAGGGTTTGGCTCAGGATTTAACTCAGTCTTAATCTGTGTTAGAAATCCAAGTGCTCGAGGAAAAACCTCCCCCTCGATTTTAGGGAATTTGTATTTCCCTGAGTGCTGCTCTTCATTAATTGCAGAGCCTCGGAAGAAATTCTCTTTCTCCCTTCTGCAACTGCAACATAAAATCTCCCCTTTGAGAGAAATCCCCTGTCCTGCCCTCTGGGTATGGATTAATAACTGGGAATGTGCCCCTGGATCCTGACCCATTTCAATCCCTCCATCTTCCTGGGCAGCACTGACATTCCAGGGATAATGCTGGGTGTCCCTTGGTTCATGATATTTCAGCATTTTTTGGGAATCTTGTGAAAACGAGGATTTTTCTTGGCTCCAGCGCCCAGAAATGTGAGAGGATGAGAGAATCTCCCATTGAAAACCAAACCAAACTGGACCAAAAAAGTCCTTATTGAAAAGAATTTTAAAATTAGCCATTCCTTAAACCTGCCCAAGGGTTTTAGGGATCAGGAGGCTGCTGTATGGCACTGGAACACTGGGATTTCAGAGCACAAGGATTCTTGTAGGTTGGAGTAGGGCTGGGGGCTGGACCAACACCTGGGAGGCAGAATAAAAAATTGCAATGATATTCTCATCAGAATAAAACCAGACAAAAAGCCTTTCATCTGTGCACCTTCCTGCATAACCTGAGCCACAAAATCTGGAGCTGTCTGGGCGTGGAATGCAGCAAATCCTGGTTATTCCCTGTGCTTTTGCACAGCAACACAAACTGCAGGGGAATAAAGGCCACGCTGAATTAATTGAATTATTTCAGAGATGAGTTTGGTCCACTAATTCCATATCGACTTTGGGCTTTAAATAGCATTAAGGACCCGTGGTAAAACTCAATTAAAGCTCAGGAATGCAGCTGGAGCAGGGGAAGGTCACATCTGGGCACGAGGTGCAGTAATGGAAGCTGTTCCCTTGACGTGGCTCTGTGTCTGGTGGCATCAGAGCAAAATTGAATCTCTGTTTAATCTGATCATGGCCTGCCCCTTCTGTGAGGAGAGCAAGGTGGAATTAATGAACCCTGAGGAGGTTTCTTGTAGGCTCTGTGGGTTCAGGGACCAAGCAATTGAACTCCTGCTCCCCTGGGAAATGCTGGAGTGTGATGTGAGGGGGTGGTTGGAATGGCCGGGCAGAGCCTGGAATCTGCAGCAGGAATTTACCGGTTTTATTTTCCATTTTTCCCCCTGCTACACATTTTAGGGCTCATCTTTTTAATCAAATTAAATCCAATCAGGCTTGAAAGGTGCCACAAAGGCTGAGCTGGGTGTGGGATGTTGGAAAGCAGCAGGTAGGAATTGGGATTAGTGCATGAGCAGAAGGAAACCTGGGGTTGGGGTTGGGGCACATCCTGGTGCTCAGACTCCTGTCAGGTTATATGGACACCACATCTTGCCTTACTTACAGGTCTCCTCTCCCTGTTCAGGCTGTATTTTATGGGAGCCTCTCCTCCTTGGGTGTTTAAGGGTTAGATCAGCAGTGGGAATAGATAAATCTGACAGTCTGTGCTGTGGCTGCAATAACTCAGCCCCCAAAGCTGGGAAATGGGTGATCCCAGATCTCTCTGGAGAGGTTCCTGTGTGAATTGCTCAGGCACAGATTCAGTGCCAAGGGTTTGTAACATCCCTTCTCTCCCTGCAGCACTCTGCCCTGGGTGGACAGCACAGGGAACTTTTTTTGTCCTTTTTGGAAGACCCTGGTTGTGTGCTCGTTTGTCTCCTGATGCTGCCACCCCTCACTGCCCCTCCGGGGTGGCTTTGGGCCCTCAGCTCCCTTTGCCTCCCTGCAGTGGGAGTTGTTTCAGGAGCAGCCTGTGAAGGGCCACACGCCGTTCCCTTTCCCTCTTGGACCTCTTTGGGCTTTTTCATCCCTGTTTTATTGGGTTGTTCAGAGGCTGCCAGCTGGATACAGGTGAGCAGGATTTTCTCTGCTGCAGTCTGCAGGGAACAAGATCACCGTGCAGCCATTGAGCCCTGGCAACTGCTTCCTCTTTTTCCAGATGATTCCAGCAGCTCTTTTTGTGTTTAGCCTGTTGTCAAACAGCACCACAAAGACTTGGGGTGTTAATCCTGTCTCTGTTCAGAGAGTGGAGCTGCGGAGTGGGCTGTGCTGTGAGTGAGGAGCTGCAGGTGCTTGCAGCGTCGGTGCCTTTCCCTGGCATCACTGCTGGGATGGCAGAGCTCCCTCCTGGGTCTCCAGCAGTCAGCAGAGAGGGGAGTGTGCCAGAGCAAAGGTCTGGAGGTGGGCCAGGGAGCAGGAGAGGCACAGCCCTTCCCTGCACGGCTCTGCCAAGGGCACCCTGCTCAGAGCTGTGGGTTCAGCCCCTGGGGCTGGGAGCAGGTATACAAATGGATTTACCCAAACAGCTCCCAAGGTCCTGGCTGCTGAACAGAGCAGATCCATGGTCCTGCAGGCTGGGCCCATCCCTGCTGGGCAGGAGCTGGCTGTGGCTGCTTCAGCAGCATCGGTGAGAGCTCAGGTGCCTCTCTGCAGGCTCAGTCTCTGTGCTCTGCCTCTCTGCCAGCACATTTAGAGAGCTCCCTATTCCCCAGGGCTTGTGTCTGCCCCACAGGCACTCCCTGGGACTGTCCTTTCACTGGCTAACAGGGCAGAGAGGGAAAAGCCATTTCCCTCAAAAAACATCTTGTTTTTAAGAGAATGATTTCACTGCTCTAATTTGGGATCAGCGCAGCTGAGGAGCCAGAACGAGTGGCTGCAAATTGGGTGGCAGGAGCTTCTTAAAGCAGAGCAGCTGCCAAAGCATCTTAACGTGGAGCTTCTGGTGAGGAGAGAGAGGATCTGCTCCAAAGTGCTGACTCCAGGCTCTGCTTCCCACCTGGGTACTCCAGTCAGTATTCCTTGGGCCCTGCAGCTTTGGGATGCCTCTCTCCTGAGCAGCCAGGAGTGGGGAGGGTTCCTGAGCTCAGGGTCAGGAGGAACGAGCTGTTGTGCATCTCCAATCCCAGCTCGAGGTGGTTTTTCAGAAGGCTCAGGCAGGATGGGGAGGTTTGGTTGTGTTGTTGGCACGTCCAGATGTGTTTCCAGCCAGACCCTGAGCGTGAGCAGGGAAAAATATGTGGAGTTTGGGCTTCCAGTGGGAAACAGCCACAGAAAGATCCTTTCCATTTCTTTCAGCTGGAAAGTGATGCCAGGAGCTGTTGTTTCAGAGTCTGGATTTCTGTGGGAGGGGGATTGAGCTGCACCTTTGAATGTGGATCAGGAGAATCTGCACAGGGAAAATGCAGAGCACAGAAAGTAGGTCTGGCTGTCACTTCAGTGCAGATCAAGTGTGTTGTGGAAATCTTTGTGTGTCTCTTAAAAAAACAAACAAAACAACAAAAACAAACACAAGAGCATCTGCTTGTGTATAAATATACCTGGGTTTTTTTTCTGATTTTGTGGTTCCCATTACAGCATGTGCCAGTTTTTCTGGTGTGCCAAAGAGCAGGAGCATCTCCAGGAAATGCTCAGGTTACAACACCCAGATAAAAGCTGCCTGTGCCACCTCTATAAAGATACAGCCAGCTTATCTTGCAGAGGACACATGCACTGGGGGAATTTGTGGTTACCAGACTTCTCTCCCTTCTTTTTATGTGTTTTGCCAAATCTTTGCTGGCTGGAGGGTGACTGTTGAGACAGCACTGAAAGCTCAGCAGTGGTTTGTTGAAAGCTCAGCTTGGGCAGGGGTAAATAATGTGATTTTTTTTTTCCAGTGACCACCCTTAGATACCCTCAAGCCCTGGTTTGAGCTGGGAGGAAGGGCAGGCTCCTCTGGAAGGATGCTGCTGTCCCTGGGAGTGGAACAATGTCCAGTGAGCCCCAGCACAGCTGATGGCACTGGGTTTGTTGTTTATTAAAGACAGACCTGTGTACAGCAGGAAGAGAAAATCCTATTTCTGTACCAATAAAAACTCTGCTCCCACAGTTGCTGCTGTTGGCAAACTCAGTCAATTTGGTGTTTTTGGAGAAGTATTTACTGGGAAGGACTGGATGCTGAGAAAGCTTCATCCGCTTGCATCTTGTTTTGGTGGCACACACGTGGCTGTGGGACTTTGTGCTTCATCCCTGAGCCCTTCCCACGGCATCCCAGGGCTGCAGCAGGGACAGGCAGTGCCCTGCTGTCAGCCTGGCTTGGACCCTCCTTTCTGAGCAGGGAATCATCCTTTGGGCTCCCACCGTGCCCCCAGCTCCCTGGGATGGTGCAGGGGGGTTTGGCAGCAGCCAGGCTGGCTGAGTGTGGGCTCTGACAGCAGCAGGAGCACGGAGCTCGAGTGCTGCAGAGGGATTAAAAGGAGCTTCTCTAATAAATGCAATTACACAAACATGCTTGAGCCATGTGTCCTATTTAATTGCTCCCCAAGAAAAGAGGCATTCCTCAGGGCACTGCTTTTGTCTGAGCCAGAGATATCCCAGTGCTTCAGGCATCCTCTCTGAAACCACAGGGGCTCTTCTGTGCCCTGGGTGGCAACTAATATTGGGCTTCAGATTCCTCTGAAGATCAGTTATCCCTCCAGGATGCAGGGAATTGTGTGCCAGGCAGGGATTTTGTAGCTGGCAGAGCCCTTGCTGCCATGCAGACCTCACAGGCAGCTGGCACTGCTGGCTGTGGCTCCCTGCCCGGGTGCCCCGTGGCATTTTTGCCCTCTGAGGTGCCTCTGCTCCACATGGAAAGGATCCTTTTGCAATCGGGGATCTTCCCAAGGAAGTGTCAGGGCTTTGGCTGCTTCTCCACGAGGCAGGAGTCGGGCAGGTGATGGAAGGGGACAGCCCAAGGAGGGCAGGGACCCCCCAGAGATTGTTTTGTGTGATGTGGGGTTGCTCTTGACCAAATAAATGACCACTGTTAGAGGGCCCAGAGGTACAACATGAATGTTCCTCTTCTCCCTCAAAATTCTGTCCCTCCTTTTAAGGGTTTTTGGTCTGAAATCATCAGCTGAGGTTTTCACAAAACCACTGAACATTCCAAGGTTCCTGGTGAGGTGCAAAGTAAAGCAGTAAATGGTCCAGAAAAGCTGATTTTTGACTTCCCCAGGCTCTCAGTGCAGACGTTCCCTGAGGTGTCCCACAAGGTAACCTGTGTACAGACAGCCCAGCTCCTGCTCACAAGCACCAAATGTTTAATTCAGTGTGTGCCTGTCAAAGCACATTAAAAATGCAGGTGGCACTTGGTGCCTGTCAGCCTGGCACTGTCACAGGGTGATGGCACAGATGTGGCACACTGGGAATGCTGGGAATGCCTGCAGTGTCCTGCCAGGCTGGCACTGCCCTGATCCCCCCAAAACTCTGCCTTTCCACGGTGGTCTCTCAGCTCCTGAGGATGTGCCTGGATTGTCTGGGCTGGTTTGGCTGCTCTGTGGGTCTCTTGTCCCTGTTCATCTCCATCTCCTGCTGGGTTTAGCCCCAGTCCTGAGGATCTCCCAGTGGGAATGTGAGGTTTGCAGCACCTCAGGGCTGAGGCCTTTTCTGGGATGCCTGGAGCTGTGTTGGTGTGCCCGCTCCTGGCACAGACACATCCCAGTCCCTCTGCTCTGGTCAGCACCTGCCTGGGCAATTCCCAAGGAGAATTCTTGTGCAAGTGCAGTTTGAAGAGAGATTCAAAGCCATTTCTGCAGCCTTCAGGTGAGGCTGAGGAGTGGTGTGAAGTTCATAAACACCAGAAGGACGCAAAGAGATTTTCTGGGACACGAGAGAGAAAACTCAGCTCTCGTTGGGCCTGTATGGAAACACTGGGAATTCCAGGTGTGTCCTGGGAAAAGGGCAGGTGCTGGAGCTGGAGAACAGTTGCCTCTTTCCTCTCAAGCAGCCAACTGAGCTTTGTTTTCTTGCCTTGCAGTCCTTCCAGGGCAGCCAAGGACGAGCGTACCTCTTCAACTCCGTGTGAGTACCCAGCGCGCGCCGGGGGGGATCTGACAAAACCCTCCTGGAAAAGGAAAAAAAACCAAACCAATTTCCTTCAGAAAACCTCTGCCTGGGAGTTGGGAGCTTCCTGCAAACGGTTGGAGGAAGAGGCAGAAATAGCCCCTGATTCATATTTGAGTCGTGTAGGGGTTTCAGATAAGCAGCAAGGAAAAGGTGATTTTTTTCGTCATCAGGTTGAGAAATCAGAGCTAATGGCTGAGTCATTCTCCTCTCCCAGGATGTAGTGGGACCAGAGAACCAGAGTTCTGTAAATGTGGAGATGGATGATATCTAAATATGGACTTCATAAAAACTGAGTATAGTTTTCCCAGTGACTGGAAATAGTTTTGGGGAGGTCACTTCACTGCTGGTCTGTCTTTCAGCAGAACTGCTGATTTCAGTCACATTTTTCAATTTTCCATTTGGGAAAGTAAAAGTACCATTTTATCAATTTGAGAATGAAAATCTTTCTCAAATGCCTAATTAGCCCAAGTGACTGGAGCGTTATTAATCTCCTGCTCAAAGCTTTCATTGAGTTTTTTAGTTGAATAAAAATCCCATTTTACCTTTTCATTCTGCCTTGGAACTGCCAGAGAGCTTTGTTCTGGGCACAGCTGGGAAACTCAGAACCTCCTGCTCATGTTTTCAAACACTGCAGTGAAATCACTGTCAGCTTTATTGGAGCATCTTGATGTGGAAAGGCACTAATGGGGAGCATCTGTGCTTTGTCCCAGAGTGAACGTGGGCTGTGGCCCTGCAGAGGAGCGGGTGTTACTAACAGGACTGCACGCCGTGGCAGATATTTACTGTGAAAACTGCAAAACCACGCTGGGCTGGAAATATGTGAGTATTTGTGTCCCTGGCTTTGCCCCTGGGGCAGCTTTGCTCCAGCTGAGGGGGTGGAAAGGTCGTTTTGGGAGCCCAAAATGCAGGTTTTCATCTGTAAGCAGCTGGTTTCCTCCTGCCTTGTGTGTGTTGCATTTAGAGAATCAGTTTTAATGTATTTTTATTTTCACTCAGAATTTACACCTGGTTTTGGTGGGTGCCCCTCAGTGACATTTAACATAAATGAGGATAGCTTCAGTCCTGTGGTTCACACTGCCTTTTTTCTGTTATTCTGGTAGATGTTATCAGAAAAATAGAACGCTCCATTAATCCTGTGTCCTTCCTACTGGAAATGCTGTTGAACACGAGCTTATCTGTTTGCTCTTCAAAAATTCAATTACCTTCCAATAAAATCCAATGTTACATCCTAATTTCTGCTTCTGGAGGCCCACGCCGTTTTGTCCAAACGTTTTCACCAGCGTCTGAACTGGTGCAGGATTTAAGATTCTAGAAGCAGGATTGAATATTCCAGAAGCAGAATTTGAGATTCCAGAAGCAGGCTTTAGGATTCCAGAAGCAGGATTTACAATTCTAGAAGCAAGATTTAGTATTCCAGAAGCAGGATTTAGTATTTTAGTCTCGCATTTTAGGATTCTAGAAGCAGGATTTAGGATTCCAGAAGCAGAGTTTAGTATTCCAGAAGCAGGATTTAGGCTTCTAGACTCCATATTTAGGATTCCAGAAGCAGGCTTTAGTATTCTAGACTCATGTTTTAGGATTCTAGAATCAGGGATTGCAGAAGCAGGATTTAAGATTCCAGAAGCAGGATTTAGTATTCTAGACTCATGTTTTAGGATTCTAGAATCAGGATTTAAGATTCCAGAAACAGGATTTAAGATTTTTTTTCCCTCAAAATTTTCCTGAGAGCCCACAGGAAGACCTGCAGTTGACTTTGTCTCTGTGGCAAGGCTCAGATTTGCACCAGCATTCCCAGAGCTGACCCACGACCTGATTCCCACCCAAACACCACCTCAATCTCACTCTGCTCCTGCTTTCGTTGTAGGAACACGCTTTTGAAAGCAGCCAGAAGTATAAAGAAGGCAAATACATCATTGAACTAGCTCACATGATCAAGGATAATGGCTGGGATTGAGCGCAGAGCCCAGCCCTAGCAGCGTGTAAGAGATGCCATCAACCGAACATTGTATCCAAGAGTGAGAGAGTGACTGAACGCTTGGTTCCATGCATTTAGAGGCTCTGCAATCCAGGAGCATCTTCACACCCTTCTCCATCTTTATTGGTGACTGGCCTCTAAATTTCTGTCTCTCTGTCTCTTTGCTTTGTATCTGTTTGTGAGTTGACCCTGGCTGCTTCTCTCTCTGTTCTGGCGTTGGCTCAGAGAATGCACCGAATGCCCGACAGCCATTCCACGTGCCCAGTGCTGATCCAGCCCGGCCGGGCTCTCCTGGCACCTCCCAGCCGGGGCAGGAGCACCCCGAGGTGCGGGCAGGAGAAGGTGGGAGAGGGGTGGGAGAGTGGGGAACCATCGGAGGGTGATGCTGTGCTTCTCCTCTCAGTCCTGGCTAAGCAAGGCTTGAAATTGAAACCATCTCCTTGTCTGAATGGACAGAGAAATATCTCCTTGTCTAAATGGACAGAGAAATGTCCACTTGTCTGAATGGACAGAGAAATGTCCACTTGTCTGAATGGACAGAGAAATGTCCACCTGTCTGAAAAGGACAGAGGAGTATCTCCTTGTCTGACAGGACACAAGTTACCTCACGGCCGCGTTTCCTCCCCGAATCCATCGGCGGAGCCTCAGCCCGAGCTGGCTGAGCCCGAGGCAGAGCCAGTTCCCCCCACAGCCTGGGTTTTGTTTGCTGTTTTCCAGCTCCAGGGCTGGAGGCTGGAGGGATTCCCTGCCTCTCCTTTCCCTCGCTGGTGCAGGGTAGGGAGGTAGGTCCCAGTGGAGCACGGCCGTGGGGAGCGTCCCCGTGGCTGGAGAAACCAAATCCTGACCCGTGAGCCCTCCAGAGAGGAGGAGAAAACCACTTCAGGCACAAGGAGGCTGGAGCTGCAGTCTAGAAAATGTGGTGGGGTGAAAAAGGCACGTGTGAGGCAAGGAGGGGGGAATTCCACAGAGGAGGATGGGGACAAACAGTGACAGAGGGTACCCCTGGATTTCCTGGCCTCCCCTGAGCACCCTTGGCGGTGTTGTACCAATCTTTCACAAGTGCAAGGAGGAAAATGCTGTTACAGAACCTTTTCCTTGGATCCCAGGCTCCACTGGGGGAGCCTGGCACAGAAATGGGGCGAGGAGGGAGCCGAGTTGCTGGCAGTTGTGTGGCACAGGTGGATATTTCAAGCCCTGAGGTGTCCTCCCCAAATGGCCCCCCCTTTTCCCACTCCCAGCAGCCCATTGCAGGCACGGGGAGAATGGGGAAGAAAAAAAGAAATCAAACATCTTCCCACCACCCCTGGAATGATCTATGCCTTGAGGGGTGGATGTGGGTGTCAGAGCTGCAAGGGACAACGAGTCCTTCCCATTTTTGTTTTTCCCTGGTGATTCCTGAGCACCTCCCGAGGGGGATGGTGGGGAGGGGGTGTCCTGTGTGACAGGGGAGCTGTGCCAGGCCAAAATAAAAGGAGAAGTTTGCTCTGCAGCAGTCCAGTAGCTGGTGCATAACCCAGGACTATTGAGCTGAGTTCGTTTTGTCTCTCCCCGAGTGAATTTTTCCTTTTGTTGGCAGAATTCTTTCAAGTAGGTTAATCCACGGGGTGGGGAAATCTTCCTTAATCCAGAAGGAAAGAGTGCTGTGCAGGGGTGGTGACTCCTTATGAAACAGAAGCTTTGGAGCTGCAGTCTGTCATCACTGGCCCCCACCCCCAGAGATTCCAGGGGGCTGTGGAGGAGTCATTTGGTGCTCAGTTGGCAGGGAATGGGAACAGAGACTCTCCCTAAGGATCAGGGTGGAATTTAGGGTTGGATCCTTGTGCTGAAAGCCAAGCCTGATGAAGCAGAGGTTGTTTGTTTTCTCTCTCAAAGCTCTGTTCTTGACAGCCTTGGAGAAATGAGGTGGAGTTGGCCGGGCTCCCACAGGGGATGGAGTTTGTGACCAACCTGTCCAGAGGTGGCTTCTGCCCTCACCCTCCTGCTCTGGCTGTGTAACAATTGCTTCAGCTTTTGTTTTGGATTGTCTCTGCTTCTGCCAGCCACATTCCCTCAGTGGCAAATCCAGTAAAAATCAAAAATTCCACAGCACCTGCTGTCTTGTGGACTCTGGCACTGACCTGGTGCCATTTCCCCGTCCTTTCATTGAGGATCCATGGCAATTTATTGGGTTTTGACTAGTGGGAAGCAACTCCTGTTCTTCAAAGAGCTCTTTAGTCTCCACAGAGCCTTTAAGGGAGCTGGGAGAGGTAAGGGATCATCCCAAATCCTGTGAGGCTGGCAGGAGCACACAGGGCTCGTGGTTTGATGTTGGTATTTGGAGTGACTGCTGATCAAGAAGCAAAATAAAGGCAGGGCTGTGCAGAGAACTGCTCTGAGAAATACCAGCTCCAGAGAGCTGCCAGGTGGAAATGGTTGTATCCATTCATTTGGGATGAAAAAGGACAATGCCCCATCAGACCTGGCTGGTTTCTGCTGGTCACAGGTGTTGGGCTTTTAGTGACAACTGCTCCAAGCTTGAATAGGGCAAGGTCTTAATCTGCTTTTAATTGGTTTTGTGCTGTCAGTCTCTGCTCAGAGCCTGGCCCCGAGCCCTGGTGGAGCCCAGTGAGTGTGGCTGTGCCTGTCCCCAGCACCCAGAGAGCTCCCTGGGGAGTGGCTGTGATGTCCCACACAGGTGGGAGAGCAGAACTGGGCTTGTGCAGCTCCTGTGTGTGTCCAGGGAGCAGGAGGAGCTTTAGCTGGCTGCCGAATCCCCTGGGAGCTGGGGGCTGGCAGGAATGTGGGATCTGTGCTGGTGACACAGAGTGACACACTCAGAGATAACCAAAGAACTTCCCTGCTGAGCTGAGCCAGGTGGGGCCTTTTCCCAGGAGAAGTGGAGATGTGGCCCATGGAAGCTGCTTGAGCAGGAGGTGCTGCTCTCCATGGCAGCAGCCTCAGGAAAACACGGACAGCAGCGAGTTTTCCTCCTTTTTTTGGTGTCCAGCCTCGTGTCTGGGCAGCTGTGAGCACCCTTGAGTTTACATCCCCCCCTCTCTACCCTGAAGCTCAGACTTGAGTAAGTTTTAAATTGTTTTTTGCTCTGGTGGATTGTCTGGTGTGAAATCCTGACCCCTGTAAGAAATATTCAGATGATAATATATACAAAGCAGAAAAAGTAACCCCCAGATGTTACCTTGTGAAATATACTTTTGTAAATAATATTTAATTTTTTTTAAAGAAATAATATATTTGGTGCTGTTTTCTCAGAGCCCCTCCCTGAGAGCACTTTTTTTTTTATTGTTGTTGTTTATGATGATCCTGTTTCCTTCTGTATTTGTTGGAAAATATGTTTAAAGGGAAACAAAAATCATAATTTACGTTGTCCTCTGAGGTGGATCCGTGTTTCCTGTGGACGTGGCAGGGGAGGGGACTCCCAGCTGGCAGGTTTGGTGGCTGGGCTGGGGACAGCAGCCCCCGGGGGGGGAATTTGGGCTGCGAGGGGCTGCAGGCACTCAGGAGGGCTCCGGTTCCCCTCTGGCTTTCCCTGGGGCCCAGATCCCCTTTGCTCCCAGCAGGAATCCCCCGGAGCCCAGTGGGGCTGGGATCCAGGCCTGGAATTTCCCCTGCACGGTGTGGGCTGGGGTGCAGGAGCTCGGGAGCTGCAGGAGCCGGGGCTGGGCAGCAGCTGCAGCCTCAAGTCGCTGCTGCTGGGGCAGCAGGATGGAGGATGGAGCTTTGAACCCAGTGTTGATTTTCACCTAAACCACAAATCTTTGGATCCTGGTTTTATTTTTGAGGGGAGGTTTTTTTGTTGTTGTTGTTTTGTTTATTTTTTTTTTAACCAGGCTGCTACATAACAAATTAGAGTAAAAGTTTACCTCTCTTGGCAGTAAATTCATTTATTTTGTTCTCCTTTCTGTCTTTAATCTCCCCCCTTCTCACCCTCCTTCGTTTTTATTTCACTTGGTCTCTTGTTTATCCCAAAGTGGACCAACAGCACGAACCCCTGGGCTGTGTTTTGCTGAGCTGCTCAAGAACTGTCGCAGGCTCTTTCATTCTCTGGGTTTGGAGCACTTCAAACCCCACGGGGGCAAAACCAACCCTGCGAGACAAACCCCGATGTTCTCCTGATGATCAAGTGAGAATTCTCTCTGTGTGTGCATTTTTCTGCCTGCTCTGTGAGAGTGTGTGAATCATGCATTTCACTGCGCTCCCCTGCTTCGGGAGGAGCTTCCAGGTGAAGCAGTTCTGGGATGAAGAGGGGACACCAAACCCCAAGCTCAGCTCAGTGGGAAGGAGCTCTTCCCACCACGGGAGAGGCCTCAGTGCTCAGAAACAATCAGGTTAGACAGAGATTTTCTGCAGAAATCCTGGTGAAGAAGAACAAGCAGAAGAGGGGAAACGAAATCATCTTGAATTCAGAAAAAAAAAAAAAGTAAAATCAAAGATCAACATATTTAAATGCAAGCAGAATGGCATTGTGTAAGGTACAACCACAAATAAGCTGTTCTCATCGTTACAACTGTGTGTATCCTTTGTTTTGTTCTTCCTAAGGAAATGGGAATGCTTTCCCCACTGACAAAACTAAGGACAATGTTTCCAATACCAGCCTGTCTATGGATGCTCTTGTGTTTACAAATTGTGTATATTTTTATTTCTTTGATCGTATTTTAATTTTTTTTTTTGCATATTCTTTCAGGTCATTTGCTTCAGTCATAAATGCAATTGTTTGTTTTCAAATAATTGGTTTTCACCTTTCCATGTATTTGTACATTGTATATAGTTCTTCAGTATTAGAGGGAGGCGTATTGTTTGTCATATTTACAATATGTGTTGGTGCTCATTTGAGAAAATAAAATTTTCCAGTACTAAAGCTGCTGGTGCAGGTTTCTGCTCTATTCTGTGCCAATCCCTGAAATGCAGAGCTGCTCCCAGGGGATGGGAAACAGCAATTCCTGCTGCCTGCAGCCCAAACACCACCGCAGCCCGGGGGAAGGCAGTGCTGGATCTGGCTTTTTGGATGGATGCAATCCCTGTTCATGCACTGCTGCAGGTGGCAGGGCCCTGTCCCCGTGCCCTGTCCCCGTGCCCTGTCCCCGTGCCCTGTGCGGCTGAGCGCCCTTAATTCCCCACAGGGCCAAAAAAGCCACTTAACCCTGTTTGGGACAGCCCAGGGGCTGAACTCGGAGCCTGCACTGGGAGTGAGCTCAGGCCCGAGAGGCATTCCTGGGAGCTGGGAAGGGCCAAGGACGATGGGATGGGAGCTGATCCCCCGGCCTGGGCAGCGGGACAGTCCCTGCAGTGGGGTCACAGCTCTTGCTTTCACCAAAACCTTAATTGCTCCTCTTGGCCCCACACCAGCCTGGGACGCTCTGGGTGTGTCCCTAAGAGGCGCTGTCCCCGCCTTGGGGACAATGGCATCCCAAAATAATGACCTGCAGGGTGTGTGTGGGCAGCTCCTGGGCTGGGCTTGTTCCTGCAACCCCACTGGAAAAGCCCGGAGGTTTTGACCCTGTGTGGGAAGCCCCCGGGGTGGGGAGGGGACCAGCAGCCGTGGGGACGTTTCTTGTTCCCCATCCCAGCTCTGTGCGCGGCTCCTCGCCAGCCCCGCAGGGAAAATCCCGCCGGGAAAAAGCGTCCTGCTCAGCATTTCCCACCGCGAGCATCCGAGTGACAGCAACGGGGACAACTCCAGGCTGTCCCTGAGCAGTGGCCTTGAGAAGAGCCTCCAGGCCGTTGGGATGGAGCTGGAAAAGTGCCGGGACCGCCCTGGAACGGTGCCCGGGGCTGGGGGGGAGCGGGACCGGCGGCTCCCGCAGCCCGGGGCGGGGAGGGACCGGCCGCGCTTGGGATGCGGGCCAGCCCCTGCCCGGCTCTTCATCAACCCGCAGTGAGAGCCGGGCCGGGCCGAGCCGGGCTGGGAACAGCCCGGCACAGAGAGATGACCCAGGCGGCTGCGGCCCCGGGCTACGGCAGCGGCTCTGCGAGAGGGAGCGATGGAGGGAGGGAGGGAGGGATGGATGGATGATGGATGGAGGGATGGATGATGGATGGATGATGGATGGATGATGGATGGATGGATGGAGGGATGGATGGATGGATGGATGGATGGATGGATGGATGATGGATGGATGATGGATGGATGGATGGATGGATGGATGGATGGATGGATGGATGATGGATGATGGATGGATGGATGGATGGATGGATGGATGGATGGATGGATGATGGAGGGATGGAGGGATGGATGGATGGATGGATGGATGGATGGATGGATGGATGGATGGATGATGGATGGATGGAGGGATGGATGAAGGGATGGATGGATGATGGATGGAGGGATGGATGGAGGGATGGATGGATGGATGGATGGATGGATGGATGGATGGATGGAGGGATGGATGGAGGGATGGATGGATGATGGAGGGATGGATGGATGGATGGATGGATGGATGGATGGGTCCCCGGTCCCTGTGAGGTGACAGCACTGCCGGGTCACCGTGACCTTCCCCGTGGCCAGAGGACAGGCTATAAAGAGCGGCGGGGCCGAGCTTGGGGCAGCTCCTCTCCCATCCCACCGGCCACAATGAGGGATTTTTTTCCAAAGGATGATCACGAAGCTAAAAATACAGCAGCGCCAGTGGCCTTTAATCCCGGTTCAAGAGCAATCTGACACTCCTGCTCTGCTTCCCAGGCGGCTTTCAGGGACGCGGGGATGCTGCCAGCTGCTGCTCCGTAGCTTCACCCGATCCCTTTCCTCCTCCACTCGGGGTCCGGCCCCACGGGTGCCCCTGGGCTTCCCCCAGCGCCTCCTTTCCCAGCGGGACCCCGGCTCCCTCCGGGCGGCATTTCTGGCTGTCAGGGAGGATTTACAGTAGCGCCTTCAGGCTGCCAAACACGCCGGGGATATTTTTACCCGGCTCCAGGGTGGGGTATAAATAGAGCCCAGGCCGTTCTCTGTCGCTGACCGAGAAATGTCCCACAGAAGCGGGCCAGGCACCAAGGAAATGTCACCTGGACGTGGTCACCCCTGGGGGTGCTCTGGGGGAAATGACAGAGCCCTGCTGCCACCCCTCTCCATGTGACCCCAAAAAACACAGAGTTCTGCTCTGTTTTGGGGAGTCTGGGGGTGTTGTGAGCACAAACTCTGTCCAGGGATGGGCACCTTGAATTAAACCTCTCCAGGATTAAATCCCTCCATCCGTCAGGGCACCCCCAGTCTGTAGAGGGGATCATTCCTGTGAGGGCAGGCACTGGGGGACTCAGAGAAGGACAGCAGGGACAGGGGGTGACAGACATCAGCTCGACTTCTGTGAAAAAAAAAACCCCAAACCCATGGAGCTTTTCCAGGCTGGCCTGTTATTTATGGCTCGGGATCAAGCAGCTGCTCCCGGCGGGGGCTGCCCCGCTCTGCTCCACAGGGAAGGCTCCTGCAGACGTTTGTTCCCGATGGATGGAAACTTCTGATGAGGTGAAGTGAAATGCTGGGGGAAAAAAAAAATCATAAAATCCTTTACCAGGGCCCGAGCTCACCCCGTGGAGCTGTGCCCCTGGGTGAAGGGCCCTGAGCGAGGCTTTGGATGGCTGACAGAAACAGCAAATGCTATAGGAGACTTTTATAGAGCTCTGCTTCCTCGTGAAAGCCAGGCTGGTGTTTTGTTTTCCACTTGGACAAGGATTTTCCCATAATTGTGCTATTTTTATGGAGGTTTCAGACAGAAACAGAGGCCTCTCCCAGCCAGGCCCTGGTGCTGGAGGAGCTGGAGCACGGGAGGGTTCAGCCTCTGACGCAGGTTCCCCATCTTTGCCAAGTGCCTTTGCTGGCAGATGTCTCACCCTGTGGAAATGGGGGATTTGCTCCAGCTCTGCCTCCCAGGGATTTTTCTTTTTTGGAGTTTCCTGCCTGGAGATGAACTGTGGTGCAGATGCTGCCTCAACCAGGGGGAAGCAGCAGAGCCTCTGTGGCACAAAACGGGGGCTCAGCCAAAACTCCTGCTCCGAGGACACAAAAAAGGAACACCTCAGCAGTCAGTATCAATTCTGACACACAAGGGGCCCTTATCTCCCCCAGGGCAGCTCATCAACACCCCAATCACTGCTGATAAGGCAAAGGGTGGGGAAACACCAGGAGTGATGGCTGAGAGGCCACTGAGGCCACCAGCTGTGCCCATCGCCAGTGCCTCCCCCAGTCCCCAGGTTTTGCTGGTTTCTGGACATATTTTTGCTTGGAAGGAGCTTTTTTTGGAGTGGTGTTGCTGCTGGAACCTCAGCTGGGATTTGCTGCTCAGTGTTGTGGCAGGTCAGCGGGAAGGAGCCAGGTGGGAGCAGGTTTTATGGGGAGGAAATGAAGTGGCTGAAGGGTTGAGGCTGTGTTATCTTTAATTTGAGGTGGGATTTCTGTCTGACTGCGGGATTTGAGCTGCTGTGGCTCCGTGTGCCCCATTATGGGGGCAGCAGGAGGAGGCTGTGATGGGGCACTGTTGATGCAAATCCTTTTGCAGGCTTGTGGAGGTGAATTTAATCTTTAGAAGCCTGCTGGGAACGAGCTCTCCTGGGCTGGGAGCTGCCAGCAGCCGGCCAGCTCTGCTGCCGGCGCCTGGAGCCATTAGCAGGGCACTAATAATGTCCTTTATTAAATCACAGCCACGTCATCAGCTGCACTCGGGGATGTGGCTGCCTGCACGTCCCCTCCCAACCTGCCTGCTCCTCTGGGTGCCGTGGCAGTGGATTTTTTCCTGTGGGTTTTCAGCAGTTCTTTGCTCTGGGGATCCATCCTACAGAAGGAGCTGGTTTTTACCCAATTCATCCCCAGGTCCTGGTGGCCTCAGATACACAGGGAGTTTTTTTTTGGCTGTTTGCTGTCAGCAGGAGAGGGTCTGTGAGCTCCTGAGTGAAACCCCTTGTGCCCACCCCGAATTTCCCCCAAAATACAAATAATTCAGCCCAAACTGGGCTCTTGTGCTCTTTGTACCTGCCTTGGACCAGGCCAGGCTTTGCTTGGGTTTACTTGAGCTGCTTCCGTGAGCCCCCATCACAGCCCAGCTCTGAGCATGTGCATCCCATGCCCGAGGGTCCCAATCCAAAACTATTTGGGAACCAGGCAAGGTTCAAGCCTTAGGAAAACCCCACCCTGGCTGGAGCTGCTGGCTAACGGGGACAGGGCTCCTTTTGGATTAGTTGCCCACAAGCAAGAAAAGCTATTTTGAACCAGAGGCTGGGAATGTTTGAGCTAATCCCAGGTGGAAGCTGATTAAGGGCTCGTGGGGGGAGATTTGGAGCAGATCCTGGTGGCACAGGGAGCCCGGCCACGTCCCCCGGCTGCTCTGCCCGGCCAAACCACCCCAATCTCCAAGGAGTGAGAGGAGGTGAAGCTCAGCCCAGACATTCCCGAGGTGCTGGAGGGGATTTCTTTGCACAAACCCTTGCCAAGGTCTGTGGAGCTTAATCCTGACCTTTGGCAGCTGTTGGGTGCTGGGAAGGGGAGAGCTCTGTGCTCCTTTCCAGGCTGGTGAGCAAAGGGATCACAGGGGCACCTTCAGGAGCCCTTCAGCTCCGTGTCACCCACACCAGGGAGCTGGCAGGGGCTTCATCCTGCCCTATCCCAGGGAAATGTTTAGATTTTGGGCACCATTTTCAGGGGCTTGTAAGTTTTTCTGGTGGAGATTCCCACCCTGGGCCGGGGGAGCTCTGCTCCGTGCTCTGAGGGGGCAGTGGCTGTGCCAGGGACCCGAGGGTGCAGGATTTGGGTGGGATCTCGGGGATCCACAGCCTTAACCTGCACGGACAGAGCTTTCCCCAGGGAAGGTGCTGCAGGTTCCCATTCCCATGGGTCTCTCCATTCCCCTGTGCCAGGCACGAGGGTGTCGCATGTGACACCCAGCATTGCTGCCACAGGAGGGTGGCACAAACAGCAAATTTTGGGTCTGGTGCCTTCAAGCACTTGGAGGAGGAAACCTTAAAGGCAGCCACGGGGGATCTTCCCAACAAACAGAGCAAAGCCACCACGTGGGAAGAGTCCTGCAGATCAGAGCTGCAGGTTGGGCTCTCCTGAATTAAATATTTGGGTTTTATCCACCTTACCCAGCCCCAACCCAACAGCAGCCCCTTGTTTGAGGCTCACAGAAACACAACCCAGTAAAGAGATTCCTTGCAGCTCCTGAAACCACAGAGCTTCCTCCACACAAACCCTGAATTCTTCCCCACATCCTGCCCTGGGCAAACACTGAGCAGGACTGAGAGCAAACAGCACCAGGTGTAAACACAGCAGTGTTTCCTCTCCAGGAAAATATTGACTTGCCTCTCTGATCACTCCTGGACTGAAAGCACATTTGGAGCAGCTTTTAAGGAATTGCTTACATTTCATTTTCCTTATTTTTTTTCCACATGGAGCCCCACAGCAGCAGCATTGTGGTGAAGTCAGAGGTGTTTTTAAAGACCCCGTTTCAGGTGTTTATGTGCTGCTGCACACAAATCACACCTCAAACTGTGAGCCCTTGTCTGCTCACAGGCCCTCAGCGCTCAAAATATTCCTGAGGCTGAACCCCTCCTGCCCAAGGACCCCCAAATGTCTTCCTGCCTCCTTCCATCCCCAAATTCCCCCCCAGATTTAGCTGCTGCACAGGGGAGCACCAAACCCTGGCCTTGTCCTGGGAATTAAGGGAGTTTTCCTCCCAGCACCGAGCTCTGTTTGTAAATTTTTTCAGGCATATATTTGCATCTCTCTGATCAGTGGGGGAGCTGGGAGCAAAGTTTCTGTTTGAGGATGCTCAGCCCGCCCCTGCTGTGGGGATGTGGGAGAGGAGAACAAATTAACACAAATTAACTTGCTCCAGTCGCTGTTTCCTTCCCTTAAAAGTGGATGAGTATTGGTAAATCTTATTTTTCAGAAGTCCAGGCTGTAACCTGGGACCTCTGGACCCTTTTTCTGCTCTTTCCCACAGTGGGGTACAGGATCAGAGCATCCCAAAATTGGCTGTAGGTAGGAACAAAGCCTGGATCCGAGTGTGGAGCTGGGGAAGGACAAACTGGGAGCTGCAGCCACGGGATTTAGGACACATTTCTGGCAGCCTGCACTGAACCCTGTGGCCTCCTGCTTGTCGTGTGTCCATTTTCCTTTGGAATGCACCCAAAAGCTGGGGAAGCAGAACTGCAGCTCTGTCCATGGAGCTGAGCCGTGCCCTCCAGGGTGACGTCACAATTTGTGTCCGGATTAAAGGGAAATTAAAATTAATCCTCGCAGTCCAGGGAGATCTCTGGGGTTTAGCATTTTCCCCCTGATCATTCAGTATTTTTAGCAGATTTTTTTTTATTTTTAGTTCCTCACAGAGGCAGCAGGTACTGGAAATCCCAGCCCCATCCCAGCAGCTCATCATCTGCGCTGGGAGCGATGGGAGGAAGGATGGTACCAGGGAAAATAAAACTGGCTGGGGTTGGCTCTGCCACCCAGAGCTCCTCAGAAGGGAGAGAATTAAACCCCAGCCAGTAATTAATCAAGTGTAAAGCATCTGAGCCATGCTGTGCTGTGAATCTCTGCTGGGAATGTGCTGCTGGTTGGGGTGAGACCCCCAGACCCCAGAGATCCTGTGGGATCCCCCTGCAAGGAGCCGCTGGCTCTGGCACTGCTAGGCTGGGGTGAATCCCAACAAAAGCAGGGAAAGAGGAAAAGGATCAGGGTTTGGAACAGGCCAGGAATAACCATCAATCCTCCCCAAGGAGCAGGAGGTTCAGATGAACCCTTTGCTGCACTCAGCCTCGCAGCATGCTGAAAAGTGGAACAGAGCAGCGAGGTTAATATTGAATTAACTCCTCTCCTTCGGATCACGGCTCGGTGTCACACCAGAGCAGATCCCAGCACCCCAGGATTTATATTTCATTGCAGAGGGTTTGCAGAGGCAGGAGGGGCACGGGGGGCTGTGTTGGTCTCGGTGGGAGTGGGTGAAGCCGCTCTGCAGCAAACACAAATCCTTTCCCAGCGTGTCCAGCCAGGCACCGAGCCGGCACAGAGGGCCCGCAGTGCCTGGCATCTGTGTCAGGTGGCTGGAAAACACAGGGAACACTGCTGGCTGAGCGGGGCACGGGCACGGGGCAGCACAGGGAGCTTAATTAAGTCACTCACAGCTGGCTTTGCTAAGGAGCCCTGGCACGCAGCGCTCCCAAATCCCACTGAGAATTCCTCTCTGTGCAGGGTCCGGGCCCCTCCCTGCACCCGCGGGTTTGGGGTGGCGTGAAAAATTGATTTCTTGATTAAAGTCTAATGCGTGGTTTAATTAAGGAAATCCTCCCAGTTCAGAAAGTCATTAGGAGATGATTAATTGGGATGAGGCTGGGAGCTGCCTCCTGGCGAGGAGCAGCCGTGGCTGCTGCAGGACCCCAGGGCAGCGGGGTCACTGTCACCCATGGGATGGAGCCCGGCCTTCCTCGGCAAACCCATCCCAAAATCTCTGCAAAGCCAGCCTGGAGAGCCGTGCTTGAGATCCCTCTGAGCCACTGCTGGTGCTCCTTCCAGTAACAGTTTAAGGTCTTTCACTTCAAAACCTTTAATTTAATGGTCACAGCTTAGCTGCAGAGCCCAGGGAGGGTCTTCCAGAGCTGATCATCCCCCTCCATGCCCACCCTGCACCCACAACACAGTCCTGACCAGAACATTTTGCTTTTCCCCTGATTATCTCTCCAGTTCTCGCATTTATTTTATTTATGATGAAGACAGCAGAGGCAGCAGCTGCTCCAAGGGGGGTTTGCTGCCTTCCAGAGGCCTGGGGTTGATGCAGGCACCAGCCCCCAGCATGAGCTCCTGGTGCCTGCATCACAGACGGGTTTTATTCTTGAAATGGTAATTGAATACTAAATGGTAGATCTGTCAAATAGATTGGGTGAAAAGATCAATTTGCTTTAGATAGAGGAGATGATATTTCACGGCACAAAAAAGGAATTATGGAGAATCAGTAACAGCCTGTCAGTGTGCACCGGTGGGAGTTATTACACGTGTCTCAGACGCTCTGATGAGTCTGAGGGTGAAAAATATTTGGGCTGAAGGAAATTTTGGTCACACAGCTGCTTTAGTGGTTTGTTTGTAAACACTTCTGCTATACGTTAGTTTAGGCTCAGTGGATGATATTGAATGAAGGGGGAAATATTGCTTTGCAGTTCAGTAGTGAGAGTTTTCTATTTTTTTTCCCGTCCCCCCCCCCTTTTTTGTTGGTTTTTGTTTGTTTGTTTGTTTGTGGTTTTTGTTTTCTTTATTGTTGTTGTTTTTGAGAGGGGAAGCAAAGTCTGGAGAACTGGAGAGGCATCCAACACTGTTCAACAAAACAGGGGTAATGAGGTCTTTTTATGTTAACACCGAAATTGTGCTCTGAATGTTTTAAGCAATGTGTTTAATGAGCTGTGTGCACCCCAAAATCGCCCCACAGCACCCCCCAAAAGGTGTTCAGGTGCTGATCTCCCCCAGGCACTGATCACAATTGCTAATTAACCTCCTTTCCTCCAGGAACTGCAGCAGGGGTGAAGATGCCCTGCACTGCCAGCCTGCCCTCCCTCATGCCCCGCAGGGTTGTTTTGTCTGTGTAAGTTCAGTAAAAAAATAAAGTCCTAGAGAGCAAAATTCAACCTACCATGAAAATGCACCACTCTGGCAAACAGTAACTGCAATTACATGCCCAGCCTCACCCTGTCCAAAGGACGAGGTGGCTGCTCACGTGTCTGCAGGGGAATTAAGGTTTTGCTGTGCACATTTTCCAATCCTCACTCATCTCTACAGTGAGAGACTCTTTAAAAAATATCACGTTGCTCAGAGCTCCATCCCACCCGGCCTTGAGCACTTCCAGGGGTGTGGCAGCCACAGTTTTTCTGGGTAACACCTCCTCACCACCCTCACAGGTTCTTACCCCAGAAAAATCTCAGATGTGAGCGGTTTAAGCACTCCCCTCGTGCCCGTGAGCACATGGAGGGAACAGAGTGCACAGCATCAGCTGTCAGGGAGCAAATCCAGTTCAAACACACAGTTCTTAATGCTGAAGTCGTTAAATCTTTGGCTAAACTAAAAAGGCAGAGTGAAGAATGTTTTTAATATGCTCAGGAAATCCTCCACACTGGATGAGATCAGAAGAAGCCATTAGTGAGGATGGACAGGGATTCTTCTCCAAACAAAGGCCGATACTGAGTAATTGCAATTCTATAAACAGAGCATCGCTTCAAAAACTCTGTGGCTGCCCCAGCAGCCAGGGAAGCATCAAACCCTGGGGTTCAATGTGAAGGTAGATGGATGGAAAATAATTAGGTGCCTTAACAGTTCCAAGCTTATTTTCCAGTCCACATTGTCCTTGAGCCATTATATATTTAAGGGGTTTGCTCTGCACTAATGGGAATGGAATTGCCAAATTCCACCCTCACTCGGGGACCAGCCTTCTCCAGCTTTGTTCTTGGGAATTAAAGGACAGAGACCAGACTTTTTTTTTTTTCCTCTGAATATGCTCACTTTTATTTTTCACAAAGCTAAAAAGCTGCTTGCTTTATGGATTAGATTTTCTCCTAAAAAAAAAGAAAAAAACAAAACAGCAAAAACTGTAACTTAATGTAATAACTAAGAGAGTTAGTGCAGGGTTTTATTAGGTCCCAACAGCTGAGGAGCATCTGAGGGGTTCTCAAAAACATCAGTAAACCCTCAGAACATCATTAACCATGAGGGTTTTGATAATAATTTTATGGGGAGCAAAGAGGTGGGCCAATTGATTTACCAATCCATGAATTTCTGTCTCCAAGTGCCTTCCCAGATTAGCTGTTAGTCACCCTGCAATACGTCTCCTTCATTTAATGTTCAGTTATAAATCCCAGCCTTCAATTAAAGGAGCTGGGCTAGCAGTCATCATTTGCTAGTAATGGACTCAAGCTGCAAAATTTGGCTTCAAAGCTCAGAGCTGTGTGGACTTATGGTTTTAGCTCGCCCGTTATAGAAATAAGAAACAGATGGGATTTGCAGGCCTGCTTCAGACTCCTCGCTCCTCATCAGGTCAATGTTGTTTAAGTCAAATCAGATTTTCAGCCCGATTCATTCCTGCCTCTGCCTGTTGCACTGATGGCACACAAACTGTCCCCGGGGATGGAACCCTTAGAACACTGGGTGTGGTCTGGATATCCTGGAAATGAAATATCACCCCTGGTTCTGGTGCGGCATTAAAGGCAATTGGGAACATTTGTAGTCAGTGCCAGCCAGGTCTTCAACATGCATTTCTATATCAAAGTTCTCATATTTTTAGAAGTTTAGAGCTGAGAACTGCACCATATTTCTTTTTCATCTAATGAGGTTTCTGTGAGACACATGGAAGGGATGGGTTTGAGATATTCTTAGCAATTTAACACAGGCACAGCATCTTGCCTCAATTTGTTGTAGATTCCACTCCTCAGGGCAGGCCTGGCAGAATGATTCCTCAGGGATGGTTTCCAAGGGAAATGGTGGCTTCCTGCTCTATCCCAACTGAGCCTGGGTATCTTCCCTTCGGAAGCATCACTTCAGCTGAACAAATTATTAAATTTCGTAGTGAAAGAACAGGCTCAAACTGCATTTTGCAGAAGGTGATATGAGAGTATCTCATGGTCCTGTCTGGTTTTTAACCTAGGTATCATTTAAAATAGGGCTGTTCAGCATCTCAGAGCTTGTGGTGGTGTGGAACCGTCTGTGGTTTGCTCTTGTGTGCCACTCATCAGGAATTCCTTGGAAAGGAGAATTTCCTGAAAGGCTTTCACTCCTTCCTGATGACTTGTGGAGATGGTTTTAGCTGGAAAAAGGGATTTATGAAAGCATGGTGCTAAAGACTTGCAGACAGGCGTTGCCTCAAACAGCACTGCACCCCAGAGATTGCCAAATCCAAATCGTGGGCAAAATAAAGAGCTGCTGTTCCCAGGCTGCCTGGGCAGCCGCCCTGCTGCTTTTGCCAGGGATGCACAGAACTGGAGGATCTGATAAGAAAACACTTTCATGTTGCTTGAAGTTCAGTGCCAGCCCAGCTGAGACAAGGGCAGCAGTGCCTGGGGACAGGCAGCCACCAGCCACGGTGCTGCTGCGGGAATGAAAAGGGAAGGAGGGCAAATGTTCAGTCTGGAAAGGCTTCCAGCCTAATGTAGGATTAGTGGAAAGAAAATGGACTGCACATTAAAATTCACGAAGGAGTACGATTTAAGATCCATGAATCACAGAGCTACAGTTATGCAGGAGCGAGGATTTGGGTTTGTTTTTGTTTTTTCCAGAGCTGGTGGAAGCAGTGAAGTCATTACCAGGACATGTGCTCTGCCCTCCTTGCTGGGTGTTGTGGACACACAGAGCTGATGATACCAAAAGGTTAAACACGGGGACAAGAGGAAATGGGAGAGGTTGTACATTCCCAGAAGAAATATGAGGGGGATTTTGTGCTTTGATAGGCTCTGTCCTTGTCCCTGGGTCTCCAGGCTGTCTCTGGTAAGAAGGTACTTGTTTGGTCTGGGCGGATCTCTGAAGTCTGGGGGATGTGGCACTTGGGTATCTGTCACTCTGGACACTCTGTGACTCCTGGAGCCTTGGTCAAGTCATTTGATCTCCTGGAGCTCAGCCCTCCCCTCCAAAATGAGCGTGCAAGGGATGAGTTCATTCCTGGGAGGTGTGACAGCATCTGTGGTAAGGGTAAGGAGAGTTCAAACCTGCTTTTTTATCCTTAATTAAGCTACATGAGCCTCAGGTCCTTCCAAACAAGGCTGTGGAAGGAAATCCAGGTGAGCCTGGACCTACAGTATATGGTGAGGGCCATGGAAAGGGGAGGAAGGCAACCCCCAGCTCATCAACCTCCAGTTTTTTGTTATCCAGGAGAGCATCAAGGAGATCTGGCTTTTCTTAATGACTTAGCATGAGAAAAGCTCATGCCAGGGGTTAATTCTTCATCCTGCTGTTCCCCTCCACGAGGACAGAGGCTGGGAAGTCAGCTGCTGTTATTCCATGGTCTTAATATAGAACAAAAGGGCAGTATTTTGTCCTAGATTTAACAGCTGGAGAAATAAAACTACTTTGGGTGGCTGGAGATGCTGTCATGTGTAAGAGGGCATTTCCAGGGTAGTTTAGGGTAGCTGCTCATTCGGCAGTCACAGAAATATATTTAAATCACAGCCATGGGTGCACTCTAATGGGAACGGAGGGCCTAAGTGAATTATTGATTGTTTTGCACATTTGGTAAGGAAGTCAGAAGAGGAAGGATGCCTAATATACAGAAATAGATTGGAAGCCTCCCATGGGCTGTAACAGAAGTGCAAGCGTGAGAAGGTCTTAAAATAGCCAACAGCTTTCACTGCTGCAGGTGCAAAAGGCCTTGAATCAGTGGAACACTTCAGGTGGAGATCCAGGGGGATGGATCTGCTCCCTGCCTCCTGGATTTTTTTCCCTGCCTGCTTTCAGTGTATGTGCTAAGTGCCCATAAGCTGCCTCCCTTCATCTCCTTAGGCAAGTGTGGGAAGAAAATGTTATAATTTAACATGAACAATCTCAGACACCATTCAGAGATCTAGGTATTCTCCAATCTGCCCTGCCCCAGTCTCCAGGGAGACTGTTCCCATGCCATTCTGCACAGATAATTTCACTGATCCAAGGGCTGCTTGGAGGATTGCTGGGGGAGCTTTTTTTAAACCACAGACACGGTGTAGTGGCTTTGTATGAGCGTCACTGAATTGTTTCCAACATTCAGCTCCTCACCTGTCTGGATGGTGTGTGAGGGCTGACAGACAGATGGATGGACAGACCGTGCTCTATGTGAGAATGCAAACAGCTGAGCCAAAGCTTAATCCTCTCCCCAGCCCGTGACCTTTTTATTCAGGCTTGCACCTGGCAGGAGCAGCAATCATTCATGGATGTGGCCTCGGAAACAGCTGCAGATCTGACACTGGAGTCAAATTTAAAGAGGGCGATGCAGGCGTAGGAGTGAGGGGGGTAAATCAACAAAATCACTTCCTAGACCAACCTTAAAGAGAAAGCAGGGCTTTAAGAATATCAGTCGAGGCCTGCAGGGAGTACACCAGGTCTCTTCTGCTGAATACAATGATGTTTGTGCAGAAAGGTTTGCAGAACTGGGGCACAGAGACCTGAGAGTGTGACTGTGACTCACTGCAGGTCCGGGCCACGTGCAGACACAGCTCCAGAGCAGCCGGGAGGGGAATGGGATCGGCCTCGGGGTGAGCTGGGCAGGGCTGTGAGGCCACCAACAAGAGGATGAGCAGTTGCTGTCAGTTCTGTCACCCTTCGTGCCATGGCTCACTCAGACCTGGCTCAGGAGCTTCTCAACGCCACAGCTGAGATGGGTTCTCAGCAGAGAACTGCAAATCCCTTTCCAGCACAAAAATATTGTATTCCACCAGAGCGATTCCCAGCTCGGATCTGGTTGGACACTGCCCACCTGCAGAACACACCAAGCTAAACCAGTGCAGATTCCTGCCAGTGCTGTATTTCCTGCAGCCTGTTTTTAGCAGAAACCTGGGAGTGCAGTTAGGAATAACCTGGCTGTCCTGGCAGAAGGCTGCACTGTAGGAATTGTTGTTTTCCATGGAGCTAAACACAAGGAAAATATATTCATGGTAGGGGAGAAAGGCTAAATGTCTGATTCTGTCCTCAAAAAGAACCAATTTTTAACAAGCAGAGCAAGATTTGCAATAAAACTTGTCAATTTGTAAATGTTTGGTAGCAAGGCACTGTAAGACAGCAGATGGAGGTGTGAAAGGGGTTTGGGTTTTTTCCTGTCTAACACCTCCTTTCTCCAGCACTCTTCCTCTGTTTTAAGAATAACACTTCTTCAATAATGACTCACAGCCAGTGCCACAAAAATCCTGGCTGTCAGAAAAACTGCTGGGTGTGTGACAGGAGTGCAGCTTGCAGGGAGCATTGGTTTCTTCTGTCTCTGCTGAAATCACAGCTCGGGGATTGTTCTGCTAGAAAAGTGGCCCTACTTAGAGATTCCAGGCACAAGGCAATTACCTGTCTTTCCTTGCTGGATGTAATTAATAGATGTGGTTTTCTTCACAGGCACACAGAATGGACCACATTGTCCAGAGCTAGGAGATGAAAATTCCCCAGGAAATCAGGCTGCTCTCCTGGGAAAGACGGATAAACCCCACGGTGTAGCAGTAGGGGCTGGAGTATTCCCCACATCCTGCTAGATCTCTGCTAATCAGAAAAGAAAAGAGATCCTCTGCTCAGAAGGGAATAAAGATATCCTGAGGGATAATCCAGCAGAGGAAGCTGGCAGAGCCACAGCCCTCTGCCACCTCACAGAATTTGCAGTTCTGCGGGGAGCTAAACCTCAGGAAAAAGAGCAATTTTAGTCTTCCTGGATGGCCTGAAGGTAACAATGCTGCCCTGGGCAACACAGTTACTGCCAGAGCAGCTGCAGGGATGGGAACACATTTCTCAGTTATTGGAGCAGGGAATTGTGCTGGGATTCCTGGGTTCTTCCCCCAGCTCTGCCTTTGATTTGTGGTGTGTGCAGACCCCTTAATTTGTTTCTGTTTTCCCCATCTGTGAAACGGAGATAAGATCACAGGGGAATTGTAAAGTGTGCTTCATTAATGTTTATTAGACAGGGGGAAATCCTTAAATGAATGGCACTGTATTCCAGGAGGACAAAGTTCAAGACTGCAAAGAGGTAGATTAAAACCAAATCTGCTATTCCCAGGCTGGGAGGACAAGGAAAAAAAAAAAAAAAGAAAAAAAAAAAAAAGAGAGAGAGAATTGAAAAACCTTACCTAGCCCTGTGGCTGCCAAAAGAAAGATGTGATTTATATAAAATCATGCAGACTGCAAGTGTGTTTGCATAAATGTGTGTCTATTAAAACCATTAAATATTTCTTGGCAAATACACACCAAAAAGTGAAATAAGGGTGTGTTTGCAGTTTCAAATGTGTATATGATCACCGTGAACTGTAAATTACCAGTGGCAACATGACATAAGTAAATGGTGAGGCAATAAATTCGATATTTTCCATAAAGGAGTGTACCAACATGGAGTGTATTGGCACATTCCCCTTTTTTTGTCAGATTGTCACAAACCAGCTTATTGTGGGATTTTACAATGCCTGCTTGTTGGCAGACTAAACAAGTATTTGTAGGTTAGACAAAGCTAACTGATGGAACTGATGGAATATTTCCCAAGCTTCAGAGTGTTCCTAGTGGGGAAATATTTCTCCCATTTGCCAGAGGCAAAAATTGAGGGAATTTGGAATAACCAGACTCAGTGGGTAGCCTGAGTTTGCTCCTGTGGTGTGACACCAAATTTACTGTGTGCTTCTTTTCACTGATAGAGCCCAATGGAGGGTGGAACAACAGTGTGTGAGGGGAGAAAACACTGAGCTCCGGGCAAAATACACCACAAAAAATCGCGTTTTGGGGAAAGCGGGGGAGCTGGACTGCGGTTGGTGTGTTCAGTGTTCTGTGCTTGCCACCTTCAGGTCTGCTGCGAACTCACAGACGGAGCTGCAGCGCTTTCATTTGTTCATCACAGCGAGTTTTGGGGTTATCAAAGTCCTTAAAAATCACATTTGTTACCCACAGTGCAACAAGGCGCTAGCTGCACGTTCCAGAGAGACATCGATTATTTATTTCAGCCTTGCCAAGCCTGGGTGAACCCAACCCCAGCCATCAAAACTTTTTACTGTTTACACGTTTTAGCAAACAAAGGAATTAGTGTTCATTTGCCACCAGTCACATAGTCCACTTGTTAATTAGTATTCTATCTTCTACCGGTTAATGATTTGCTTCTGATGCTAATTAGTGCCGTGCTGAGTCTTTCTCTTTGGGGTCAGTGGGTTTCTTGGGTCGGTGGTCACAGAATTACCAGAATTACCTTTTACCCACTTGGAGCTGAGTTGGGTTTATCAGTTTCCTCCACATCTTGGCAGTTTTGCCAGATGTCCCCTAAATTCTGCATATTTTTTGTGTCCACTACCAAGGGTATCCTTTTTTCCCCACAGCTTTGTTAAGCTGCCCTTAGGTCTGAGATAATCGAAGCTTGTCCAGCCCTAAACTTTTAAAATTCTAACAAGTAATTTGTTTTTTCTAACACATCCCTTAGAGCTTGCTGGCTGCTCTCTGTTTCAGAGATTGAATCTCGTCTCTTGTTGATTAGGCTTGAAAGTATAAAAAGATCAAACATCAAAGAGCTTTTTCTCTCTCGAGGAAGAAGTTTTGGTGAAGCAGGTTTGTTTATCAATATATTACTATTTTCTATATGTGTACAATTGTGTTTTGTTCAATTTTGTGTAACAGCCTAATGTAACACAGTATGACATTTAGCTGACATATGGAAAGCGAATGTTACCGTGATTTATGACAGAATTCGAGATCGTTTCTTGTCCCTTAGATTTTAAAACATGTGGCACGATATTTTCTTTCTCATCAGGGTCGTTCCATCAGGACATTTACATGCGGACTCAAGGCTCAAGTTTTGTCATGAAACAAATCTGAGCAGCCCGGTCTGGCGGGAGTTCCCCCTCGCATTGATTTCGAGGTCTTTCCAACCCTCCGCACTTTGTAATTTGCTGATTTTTGCCATTTTTTGGGCCAATTCCGCAACCCTGAAGCCCCGCGAGGGCGTGAGGGGAGAGCGGGGGGGCGTGGCCTAAGGAAGAGGCGGGAAGCTGCGCGGAGGCGTGGCTTAAGGAGGAGACGGGGGAACCTGTGGGGGGGCGTGGCGCGCATGCGCGTGGCGCGCGCCGCCGGCGGGGCGCGGAGCGGGAGGGTCCCTCAGGTGAGGCCGGTGAGCCCCGGGAGGCGCAGGTGAGCCCCGGGAGAGCCGCGGGTGAGGCCGGTGAGGCCCGGGAGAGCCGCGGGTGAGGCCGGTGAACCCCGGGAGAGTCGCCATGGACGGCCCCGCCCTGCCCATCCGCCGCTCCCGCCGAGAGCTGGTGGAGGCCGTGCGGGAGCGGCCCTTCCTCATCGTCACCGGCGAGACGGGCAGCGGTAAAAGCACGCAGCTGCCCAAGTACCTCTACGAGGCAGGTAACGGAACCTCCCCCTCGGCACAAACAGTGATAAACTCGTCTGGTAGTCGCCCTGTCCCCTCGCGGGTGACGCAGCTTCGGGCTGGGATGTGGTGAGAGGAGGTGGCATGGTTAAACCTTTTAAATAAATAAAAAAAAAAACCCAAAGTGTGGCCGTGTGTACGTTATGTAGGTACTGTGGGTTATAAAGTGACCTGGAGCAGCACAGCTCGGTGTGTCACAATCACTGGCGGTGTTCAGGCTGGAGAAGGCTCCAGGGGCGATCTTAGAGCGACCTGCAGGAGCCTGGAGTGACAGGACACAGGGATGGTGCCCGCTGCCAGGGAGCAGGGTGAGGTGGGATGCTGGGAGGGAATTGTTCCCTGCCAGGATGGGAAAGCCTGGCACAGGCTGCCCAGGGAATATGCCCCATCCCTGGGAGCATCCAAAGCTGGAGAAGACCTGCAGCAACCTGGGATAGTGGAAGGTGTCCCAAGAGGGGCAGGAATGAGATGATCTTTGTGAAAAATGTGTATTTTATGATTGGCTTTTTGCAAATATTAAAAGGAATATTATATGTGTTGTGTTAGAAAGTTATGCTGTATTAATTTTTTAAGTAGTGTGTTAAACATAGTTGTAGGTTATAACATAATGTTAAAACAGAAACCATGTATGTGGGACATTTGTTTAAGAAAGGAATGAGGTACTCGCATCAGATAGCAGCCACAGGACACCTAAATCTTTCAGAGAAAGAGAATTTAATGTTCCATTATCAGAAGAAACGAACTTCTTCCCACCTTGCTCAGCCCTGAAGAGCTGTCAGGATTCAGAGGAAGAAGCTGACACTGCCCAGACAGAATCCTTTGTTTGAATGGAATTGATGCATCATGTATGAGATGTATGAATATGCAACAGGCTGTTGCTTTTAAGGGTTAATCCTCTGTTAATGTGTGTCCATTTTCGGGCTTATTTTGCCCAGAAGGAGGTACCCAGAGCATCCATAACTCTTAATTTTTATGGTCTCGTATTCTCCTAAATCCGAATTATCCAAATTTTTATTACTCTAATCATATTACTATTTCTATAACCATTTTATTACTATCAAACTTTTAAAACTTCAAAAACAAATGATAGTCATTTTTCACAATCCCTGATGTCCCCTCTAACCCAAGCCCTTCTGTGTCCCCCCCCAGGCCTGGCCAAGCACGGCGCCATCGGTGTGACCCAGCCCCGGCGTGTGGCCACCGTGTCGGTGGCACAGAGGGTGGCCGAGGAGATGGGCTGTGCCCTGGGGGCTCTCGTGGGATACCAGGTCCGGTTCGACGACTGCACCTGCGAGGTGGGGCCCTGGGGGAGTGCCAGGGTCACCCAGGGGCTGGGGGCTGCCTCCGAGCTTTGGGAAGGGGCTGTCCCAGCTGTTTGTGTCCTCTGGCTCATTGGAGGGTTTCTTTGGGCATTTTGGAGGTGAAACATTGCCAAGCACCCCCGTGCTGCTGTGCGTGAGCACAATGAGAATTATTTTAGCTGTAAAATCCTACATCAATGCATGGGCTAGGCCCTTAAATATTTTTTGGGGAAAATCCTTGTGGTGTGCTGGACAAATGTGTGATGTGTGTCGAAGTGTTTGCTTTGATAAAAGGCCAGGCTGGCAGGTGACTGTGTGATTCAACCTTGCAGGACACTGCCATCAGGTACATGACCGACGGGTGCCTGCTGAGGCAGATCCTGACCGACCCCCTCCTCAGCAAGTACAGTGTCATCATTTTGGATGAAGCCCACGAGAGGAGCCTCAGCACTGTGAGTGTCACCTCTTAGCTGTTTTTTTTGGGTCACTGTTTCTCCTTTTCTGTGCTCTGTTTATCCCTTCCTTTCACTTCATGATCTGCATGATCCCCAGGGGTTTGGACTGACTTTCCATGGATGTGCTTTGTCCTTTTGCTGTCCTAAGAGCACAGAAGTGCTGCTTTGTTCAGTCCATGTGGCACAAGATGAAAATAAGGCCTCTAATAGTGTTGGAATTTTTGTTGTTGTTGCATTTAAATGCACCTAAAACTTTGCTGGCTCTTGAATACTCTCCCAAAATTCCCAAGAGTTTAAAGCCAGAACACAGACTTTCTAGAATACTAATTTAAAAAATAAACCACCACAAAATACACAAATAAAAGCCAAAACACATGTCCTGCCCTAAGGCCCAATGTTTTTTAGGGTGTGTAGGTGACTGTGCAAAGAGATTATGGCTGTTGGGTCCATGGAAGCATCTAGATCCGAGTCCCAAAAGCTTTCAGAGGTCACCCTGACCCTTCTGTGGCCAGCAAGGGGACATTCAGGTCACTGAGACCTCAGGAGATTGTGCTGTGTGTCAGACAATCTCCTGCTCCAGCAATCTCCCAGTCCAGCTGGAAAAAGGGAAAATGCTTCCCTGAATCCCAGTTTGCCCTCAGGCTTCTGAGGGAATTGCAGATAACTGAGTTGAAGTGGTGGAAGGAGCAGATTTGTAACTCAGGGCAGCACAGAGTAAAATAAACTTGCTGAGGTCGTAGCAATAAATAAAAGCAAGGAAGGGTGCACACACAGTCAGGGGACACAGGTTGGAAAATGGGATGGAAAATGGGTCTGAGGTAACTTCTGACAAAGGACTTGACCAAGAGAGTGTAAAAATGAAAAACAAAGGGGTTTGAGTTACACTGGTGCTGTCTATAGGCTGTGAGGAGAGCTGGTAAAAAATTCATTAAACTCTAGAAACCAAAATGTCCATGGCAAATGTGTGTTTTCTTCAGCATGCTTGGGCCTGTGATATGTGATTTTCACTCTATCTACGGGATAAAATCATCAAACTTCCAAGTTTGTCAGGCTTTCCTAACAAAACCAGGGTATTAACACAGGCTGTTTCTGTTTTCCTGCTAGGATATTTTATTTGGTTTGCTGAAGAAGCTGTTCCTGCAGGAGAAGCCAGCAGGCAGGAGGACAGACATGAAGGTGGTGGTGATGTCAGCCACCCTGGAGGTGGAAAAGCTCTCAGAGTTCTTTGGGCACTGCTCAGTGCTGCACATTCCAGGGAGAAGTTACCCTGTCAAGGAGATATTCTGCAACCTGCTGAGCCCCAGGGATGTGGGCAGCTCTGCCTATGTCACAGAGGTTTGTTTTCTCTCTGGTTTTGGGGTGATTTTCTGGGGGAGGCCACAGGAATGAGCTGCCGTGTTGTGTTCTCAGCATGAAATAAGGGAGGATCAGTTGGTATGGTGAGTCCTAGCAAGAATTAAATGGGATTTAAACTGATTTTGGCTAGTTTGTTATTTGTTCCAGGCTGTGAAGGTCGCCCTGGATGTTCACTTAAATGAACCAGAAGGTGACATCCTGGTTTTCCTCACAGGTGAGAATTTTCCTGGGTACTCCAGGTGAATCACGGCATTGCCAGCAAAGCAGAAAAGCTTCCAGAGCCTGCCTGGTTTCTCCCAGAGCAGTGAGAAGGGAAAGGAGCAGGTTGATGCACAAAGCCCTGTGAAATGGTAGTTTTCAGAGAGTTTTAGGAATAGCCAGGTTGACTCTGTGTTGTCTGCACGGTTTAGTTTGTTGTTAATTCATGGAGGAAGAATAATTTTAGCTGTAAAATCCTCCATCAATGCATGGGCCAGGCCCATATCTAATATTAATGTCTAATAAAAAGATATGTAATCTTTTAAGGCAGATCCTTGGTGGGAGGCTGGATGTCACCTCCCAAACCCCCTCTCATTAATTCCTCATTTGAATTATGTTGGCATATTGCATATTGACAGAACACCCTTTTTTAAAGGTGTTGCGAGCCAGGAAGGCAGAGCTGCAGCTAACTAGGTCACTGAAATGCTCTTGTGTATCTTTTAGGCCAGAATGAGATAGAAAGAGCTTGTGATTTGCTTTTCAAGAAAGCAGAGTCCATCGATTACCGGTACGAGGTGCACGACCGGGCTGTGGAGGGGCTCCTCATCCTGCCTCTCTATGGCTCCATGTCCACAGGTCAGAGCAAAAATCTCACTCCATCACAGGAATCTGAGCTGCAGGAGTTGTTATAAACATTATCCTCATCAGATTTCCTGTTTGGGTTGGGAAAAGGGTGTTAATGAACCCCTTTGGGGCACTTTGGGTGGGGTTTTATTGTGGTCATCATAAACTAAATCAAACTTCAGCTTTCTCTGCTTCCTCTGGAGCCTCCAGTCAAAATCCAAATCCAAGTCTGGATATGACTTCAAGATCCTCAGGAAGGGGATATTGAGTAACTGAAAGTCCAGATGACTTTATATTTTACTTTTCTTTACATTTTATTTTACATTGCTTTATTTCATGTTGCTTTATTTTATTTCATTTTGTCATTTTGTCTTACGTCATTATTTTCTGTCATTTTAGATCAACAGAAAAGGATATTTTTGCCAGCCCCCAGAGGCATCAGAAAATGTGTGGTCTCCACGAACATTGCTGCAACATCTCTGACCATTGAAGGAGTCAGGTATTGATTTCTGTCCCTCATAAAAAGCTGTAACAGAAGGAATAACTCAGAATAAGGTCTGGGTTTGGAAAAACACATTTTTTCTGCTGCTATTGCCTTTTTTTTGGGTGTGTAGTAAGAAAACCATTGATATTATTACAGTCTTAGAGGTCACCAATATTTTTGAATCTATTTTGAAATCAAATCTACTAAATAACCAGGCTCTAGGTAGAATAAATGTGGGTTTTTTTATTAAATCCATGTGTCAGCTACCTGCTGAGCCCTCTGGATTGTTTATTTCAGGTATGTGGTGGACAGTGGCTTTGTGAAGCAGTTGAATCACAATCCCCGAGTTGGTTTGGACATCCTGGAGGTGGTTCCCATCTCAAAGTAAGTTCAAAATGTCACTCGCTTGCTGTTTCTGGGAGCTGCTCTGGCAATAATGCTCTGTGTTGGTCTCTCTGTAAAAAAATAAATAAAAAGGTAGGCAGTAACCTCAAAGCCCCATGATTTGAAGCCCACTTTAGGGTTTGAAGCCCACTTTAGGGTTTGAAAACCCACTTTAACATTTGAAAACCCACTTTAACATTTGAAAACCACTTTAACTTTTGAAACCCACTTTAATTGGTTTTAATTAACCAATTTAAAAGCAAGTAAAAAGTGGTTAAGGATATGCAACTTGCTAAAAGTCACAGATATTAAGGAGGAATTGGTATTGTCTGAGCTCTGAGCAGTGCTGGCTGCTTATGACAGCATCCAAAAAATGCACAAAAATTCTTCTTTATTTCTTGCCCAGCTGGATTTTTCAGCTGCTGTGCAGGAATACCTGTTCCATCTGTAAAGAGAGATATTTTGTGCTTGTTTGGGTGATACCAGAAGGGATGAAAGGTTTGAATGTTGGTTTTTTTTTGGGGGGCAGGAGTGAAGCCAAGCAGCGAGCCGGGCGCGCCGGCCGGACGTCGGCGGGGAAAAGCTTTGGGTTGTACAGCAGGGAGTTCTGGGAGCAGTGCATGCCTGAACACACCGTGCCAGAGATCAGGAGGACCAGCCTGACGTCTGTGATCCTCACCTTGAAATGCCTTTCCGTGCATGATGTCATCAGGTGAGCTCTCCCTGCAGGGGGATTATCCTGGGCCAGGATTAGGTCCCCGGCCAAGTGGGACACTTCAATCAGCTTTGCTGCTGCTCTCCTCTGCCATTCCAGCCTGGAGCCCAAGCTCCAGGCCAGCTTCAGCCTCTGCCAAAACTCCCCATCTCTCCCAAATTCAATGAGTTTTTTGTAGTGTTCCTTTAAATCCTTAAAATCCTTAAAATACTGGGGTTTTATATCTTCAAATGCTTAACATCCTTAAAATACTGGTTTTTAGTTTTCTTTTAGGTACTTACAGTCCTTAAAATACTGGTTTTTAGTGTTCTTTTAGGTACTTACAGTCCTTAAAATACTGGTTTTTGCACCTTTAAATGCTTACATCCTTAAAATACTGATTTTTAGACCTTTGAATACCTAAAATCCTTAAAATGCTGGGGTTTAGACCTTTAAATACTTACAATCCTTAAAATACTGGTTTTTTTAGACCTTTAAATGCTTAAAATCCTTAAGATACTGTTTTTTTACACCTTTGAATACTTAACATTCTTAAAATACTGGTTTTTACACATTTAAGAACTTAAAATACTGGTTTTTACATCTTTAAATCCTTACAGTCCTTTAAATACTGGGTTTTGTATCTTTAAATGCTTAAAATGCTGGGTTTTAGAGCTTTAAATACTTATAGTTCTTAAAATACTGGTTTTTACACCTTTAAATGCTTAAAATGCTTAAAATACTGTTTTTTACACATTTAAGTATTTAAAACACTGTGTTTTATTCCCCAAAAGTTTCATCTCTCTGGAAGTTTTTAGTTTTAAGACCATACAAGAGTAGAAAATGCAGTTTAGTGTGTGCCATGCTGGGATTTGTCATCAGAAATTCCTCAGCTGGAGGATGTACAGGAACACACAGAAGATGATTGTTATGATTATCTAATTTTGCTTAGAAAAGCTGCATTGGGGAGGTTTAAAAATTATTTCCATAAATATTAAAAATTTCAAATAAAATTTTAAATAAAATTTTTAAAAATTTAAATCTTTGAAGATATTTAATATATTTCAAATATAATAATTTAATATATTTAAAAACAATAAAAAATTAAAATAAATTTTAAAATAAATTTTAAACTAAATTTTTAAATGTTTAAAAATTATTTTCATAAATACGAAACTAACAAATCGACTTCATTTTTAACCCTAGGTTTCCCTATTTGGACCCACCTGAGGAAAGACACATTTTGGAAGCTCTGAAGGAACTTTACCAGTGCAATGCTATTGACAGGTAAAAACCAAAAGGTTTCACTCCAAGAATTTCCAATCTAAGGCTTAAAAATCGGTGTTTTGTGTGGACTAAAGGACGCTCCTCAGCAGCACAATGTGTTTCCTTATTTAACCTCCAGAAGTTTACTGGGATGGAGCAGAGTTTGGGGTTGGGGAGATAAAAATCAGGTCGTGCACGTTGTCCTGAGGTGCTGAGTGGCCTCAGCTCTGCAGCTCCCAGGCTGTGGTGGCTCAGGAGCTCAGGCCCTGCCCTGCCTAGCAGGTCCATGCAAAAGCTCAAGACAGGAAATGAGATCTTATCCTAAACTTCCAGGAATTCTTCTTGTAAATAATAAAAACTAAAAAGCTGGCTGTGCCTGCCGTGGAGCAGACACAAACAAGCTGGAGAAATGTGGATTATTTTATTGCTGGTGACACTTCTCCATGTCCCCAGCACCTGTGTGAGCACTCAGAGTCCAGAGGGAAGTGTTCTTACCCAGCTCACATTTAAACATCATTTCATTGGATCTGTATATATAAAAATAGATATTATATAAATGTAGAAGATATAGAATAGGATATATATTAAAAATATATAATTTTTCCTGTAAATATATACATTTATGTATGAGTTATAATAAAATGCATAATAAAATATATAATAAAATGTTAAAATATATTAAAATATATTAAAATATATTAAACATATTAAAAATATTAAAATATATAATATATAAATATATATATTCCCCTGTAAATATATAAAAATATATAATATAAACATATACATATATATTTATATATATCCTGTAAATAAAAATATATATAAATAAAAAATATATATTTACAGGATATATATATGATAAATATATATGTTTTTATATATATATTTACAGGAAATATATGTATTTAATATATATTTACAGGAAATATATATATATATATTTATATTATATATAAATTTTTTTTCTCTCCTATCAGGAGAGGCCATGTGACAAGACTGGGAGAATTCCTGGTGCAGTTTCCCCTCCCTCCCAACCTGTCCTGTGCTCTGATAAAAGCTGCTTCCCTGGACTGTGAGGATCTCCTGCTTCCCATTGCAGCCATGCTGTCCGTGGAAAACGTCTTCATCCGACCAGGTGGGAGCCCCTCTTCCCAAAAAACCTTCCCAGCCTTGGAGTCAGGGCACTCAGTGGGCCAGGAACTGGACAGCAGGCGCTGCAGAGGCTGCAGGGCTTGGGTTGGGAAAGTGCCTCAGCTCAGAGGTCATCAGGGGAAATCTGTGTGACATAAAAGATAAAGGGAAAAAAAACCAGCAGAAAACCAAAATGCACCCCAGCAGATGTGTTGCTGTTGCTGTGAGGGCAGACAGCAGGGACTGATTGTTTTTAGCAAACAATCAGAGGTGGGGCATCACCTCTGGAGTGGGGCATCACCTCTGGAGTGTCTTTTCTGTTCAAGAACTGTTTAACCAAATAGATGATTAGCTTTCTGTGAGAGGCTTGGCTTGGCACTGCCTCATTTCCCTTGGTTTTCCAAGTGGAAAATGTCATTTTGCTGTGGTTCCAGGGTAGTTTCAGTAGAGCACTGCTCCACTAGAGCTGAGCTCAGTCTTTCACTAGTGCTAAACTTGAGTGTGTCCCATCCTCCTGTCCCCTCCAGCTGTGGCACACATCTGCAGTCTTTGTGGGTTCCTTTGGCCTGCCCAGTCCCTGCCTGGCTCCGCTCCAGTTCTCTCTGCCCTCCCTCAGCTGTGCAGTTGGAGCAGCAGCCCCAGGCCCTGCTGCCAGCCCTGATAACCTGCATTCTGCCCTGGGCTCTTCCCAGTCCCACCACTGTCCCTTTGCTTCCCCATCCTCTGTGCCCCTGTGTTCTGCCTGTCACCCTCCAGCAGCCCTGTGCACGAGGCAGCAGGCACAGATCCCCATCCTCCAGCACTTTTTCCAGTGCCACATGTGTGGGATGAGGCCTCCCTGCTCCATCCTTTTAAAGCACCCACAAACTTCTGACACCCCCTAGCACAGCAGCAGCTCCAGTGGCCTTTGGTTCCTGCCTCCCTCTCCCGAGGAGAATGGGTGTTGCTGGAGGAGAAATCAAACTTTGAGTGTTTGAAACCTGAGGTAACACTGGAAATGTTGCATTTGATGAAGGTGAATTCCCACTAAACTCACAGATCCATTGGTTTTTATCTTTTTTGAGATCTCCATTAGTGTGGCAGTAGGAAAAAGCTGAGCTCAATAGATTAGAGGGTGCTGTGGTGGGGTGGGTTCAACAGTCTTGTTTTTCCTCTCACTTGATCCCTGTGAGCTGTCTGTTTATTCCTTTATCTTTCCATGTCAGCCTCTGGATGGATTCCATGTCAGTGAGAAATACTTGCTGAGAGACTGGAATTCTTCATCCCTGGTGCTGACTGATGAGATTAATCATAGATTTAATAGCATCTAGGTGCTCTTGTTCAGCAATAGTGGAAGGAGGAACAACTATAAATGCAGCTGTGAAAGGGGAGACAGATCTAAAAATAGAGAGCCAAAGCTGCCAAAAACAAACAGAAAATTAGGTAGTGATAATATGAAATAAGTGAAATAAATAATAATATGAAATAGTGAAACAAAAATGACTTAAAGTGAGATATAACTTATTCCTCAGGTGATCCTCAGAAGCAAAAGGAGGCTGAGCTTCAACACCAGGAACTTGCCTCCCAAGTGGGAGGATGCAATGACTTTGCAACCCTCTTAAATATTTTTGAGCAGTGCAAAGCAAGGTATGAAATTCTCTCTTACACTAAGTGGTTTTGCCTTGCTCCTAACTCCCAGTTTTTAGCTGTGCTGCAGTTACACATCTGTGTGCTCGTTCCTAATTTCAGATTTATGCCTTGTTGTGATCTGGAATTTCCATCCAGACACTTTTGATTTAACCTAACAAAGTATCTGCCTGTGTAGGTTGCTGCCTTTGTATGACCATAACAATAAAATAGAAGCAAGTTTCTTTGCAAGCAGCTGACAAAGGGCTTCTTTATAATTCAAATATTCCTCTTCTCAGCAAGTCTCCTTCAGCCTGGTGCCAGAAATACTGGATCCATTGGAGAGCTGTGAAATCTGCTTTTAGTGTGGAAAGGCAGCTGCGGGAAATAACCACTAAACTAAAACAGGTAAAAAAAAATAACATTTCTGGGCATGTTTGAGCTGTGTAAACTTATATTTATATTATAAACTTATGCTGCCTTTTCCAGTAGAAAATAAACCACTGAAATGTTTTTGTAGAGCACCGTTGCTTGTGTGACTCAGGTACAGTGGTGGTAATGGGCAAGAAGGAGAGTTTTTCTCCTTTCCTCATGGTTTCTGTCCAGAGTTTAAAATCCATGGGATGGAGGGGGTTTAACTGTTTTTTTTCCTGAAGATCCATCCTGATTTGTGTTGCTTTTTCTTTTCCCAGCTGCCAGACTTCCCTAAAGAGACATTTGAAGGCTCCAGAACTGAAATACTGAGAAGATGCCTGTGTGCAGGATACTTCGTCAACGTTGCTAGGAGGTAAGGAATGAAGTTTGGAGAACTGAATGGAAAAGAAATCATGCAAATTACTTTAAAGTGGGGGTTGATGTTGGTAAAAGTAGCAAAGTAGTAACTGCAGGTGAAGGAGATGTTTCTGCAGGGGGCTGGAACCTCTGCTCAGACTCTCTTCACTATTCCAAGGGTGTCAGCAGCTTCCCAGGAATGTCATTTTTCTGTCTGTGAAATGAACTCACCAGCTGAGAGTGGTTCCAGATATTCAGCTGAAGGGCTTGGAAATCTCCAGTTACCACAGTTTTCAAAGGCTTCACTCCCAAACCCTGTTGTTATTGTGGTGTTACACCTGCAGTGCTGCTGTGGTAAATCAGATATATTGTATTTCACTCTTTAAATGGCTTTTTACAGTTTTTACAGTTTAGCTCTGGAAGCACCTTCCTCTAGGTGGAATTTTTCCTGTGCTGCTGCTGATTTGTTTAGTTCAGTGTTGCTGTATAATCACAGCAATGTGTGTTTTGGTTTTTTAATTTCTTTTTTTCAGATCTGCAGCCAGGACATTCTGCACCATGGATGGGCATGGCAGCATAGTCTACATCCACCCTTCATCCACAGTGAGTTCCCAAAGCCTGCTGATAAAGCAGAAAAGCATCTCCAAAAGGAATAAAGGGGCAGATCCCTAAACTCTCCCTGCTGCTTGCTTTGGGCTCTGCTGCAGTGTTCATTTTGAGAGTGGGGAAGAGCCTCACTTCCTCAGGCTTGGTCAGGGTTTGGGTTATGAGGTGGGAGTGACACAGGCTGGACTTCCCCTCTGGCTCTTTGGATCTCGGGCAATTCTAAAATCTGAAAACCTCAAACCTGATAACACCCCCTCACATCTCAACCACTGCCATTCTGCTGCAGCTGGGGCTCTGAAAACCAAACCAGCTGTGAGCCAACCTTGGAATTTTTCAGCTCTACAACCAGGAGACACTGCTGGAGTGGATCATCTTCCACGACGTGGCCGTCACCTCCAAGATCTACGTGCGCACCGTGTGCCCCGTGCGCTACGAGTGGCTCAGGGACCTGCTGCCCAGGCTGCACCAGGTGGATGCCTATGAGCTGAGCAGTGTGGCCAGGGAAGAGGTGACTGAGGAGGAAATAACCAAGTGGAAGCAGAGGGAGGAGCTGAAAAGGCAGTTGGGTAAGCACAGTGCTCATCTCTCTGTGTGTGTGTGGTTTTCTGTCGCCACGTTTCTCTTCACAGAGAAAAGCAAGGCACAGTTCTTGCCAAGAATATTTCTAAAATTCACATTCTCTGAGCCTCAGAGAAAGAAAAAACAATTCTCATCTTGTTTACTGCTCCTGTGTGGTTCACAAGTGGCATGCATTGTGGAAGATGGTTTACCTGAAGGGAATTGGTGATTGGTGTGAGTGTTTTGATTCACTGACCTGTTGAATCCAGGTGTGTGTGTCGGGACTGTGGGCTGACAGGAGATTCTGTGCAGTGGAGTGCTTGGCAGATTCAGTTTAGATTTAATGTAATATAGTGTAGAATAATATAGTCTGATAAAGTAATTAATTAGCCTTCTGATACGATGGAGTCCTCCTCGTCATTTCTCCCGGACGTCAGGCAAAAATATCACTATAGTTTTCATTTTTGGACTCCTGTGTGTTTATTATGGCACGTTCTGGACTAGAAAGTGTTAATTTGTTTGGTGTAGCTGTGGTTGTTTTATTCTCACAGCTCTGCAATCCTTGTTTTCTGTCCCACCAGTTGAGTTGTGTTCTTTGCTTGCTGCTTCTTGCTGTGCTCCTCCTTTTTGGTTTCTTAGAGCAGAGCTTGAGCAGAGTTGAATAAAAGCATTTTGAGGCTGGTTATTAAGGTTTGTGAAGGGTATTGAGCCATTGATGCCCAATTAATGATGCCCTGGGAGAAGTCCTGAGAGCTGTGGGGCAGAGGAAAGGGAAACAAAATATCAAAAACTTCAGCAGCCATAGACAGAGAAGAAAAAGTCTCACATTTTGGTGAGTGTCTCATTCTGACAATGAACTTAATGCCAATGTGTAAATAGTGTTAATTAGAACTGGTGCCTGCTAACTGATCTGCCTGCTTGACATTCCTGGGATTCTCCTGTCAGCAGGTTCCTAAAGCAGCCAAGTATTCAAAGGGCCTCTTTACTCCTGAGCTGACCCTTCCAAAACGTCCATTTATTGTGCAGCAAATACAGATTTTCTTCCATTTCCTTAACAAAGGGAAAAATGCAGACTTGTGCTCAGGCCAGCATCTCTTGCTGCCCTGCATTATTGTATAAACTCACCATTTTAAACATGAATTACGTTTGGTATAAATAATGCAGAAGAGCCTCATCAGTTTATCTGAAGGAAATGTTCTCTGTGTCCCCCTTCACATTATGACGCCATCAGGCAATTCCCAATTAACTGGAGTTTAATTTTGACCTTACAGATGTTGTATTTCTGGCACCTTCATGAAAATAGGTGGCTGAATAGCTGACAAGACATAATAATTAGAAATATTTTAACAATGGATGCTGATTAAAGCCTCTTCTCTTACCAGCCCCCAGGACCAGGCTGCAGTAGCTGCTTCACTCACACAGGTTTTAGGCTCTCCGAGACCTTGATTTTTTATTTTTTTACTGTTATTTTAGACTTAAAATATTTTCTGCCTCTCTTGCCTTCTGTGAGAAGCAGTCCCAAGGTCTCAGTTCTCTGGGGGATTTTCTGATGGTGGCTGATCTGCAGTGTTGACTTTCCCCACTCCCTTATCTGCATGTTTTCCTCTCCCTCCCTCCTGCCTCCGGAAATTTTTTAGAGATAGTTTATCCCAGTGTTTTTTCCTGTTCTGTCTAGCCCAAACCTGAGTTTGGGATGTGCAGTTCAGAGAAGAAAGGGGTGTGTAGAACACAGGCTGCACATTCTCTGCTACAATAAAAAGCAAGTTTGGGGATGAGATGAGCCCAGCTGCAAATATTGACATGGGAGCTAAGGTGTGAGTTTATTTTCAGGGTTTTTTTTCCCTCCCTGCTGTGGTGCAGTCTGTCCTCTCTGGAAGTCATTCAAATGGTGCATGGGAGGAAAAAAAAAAAAAAAAGAGATTTTGTTGGGGTTTTTTTGGTATTTAACAAATAGGAAGACTTGTAATGCTGGGGGGTATTACATTCATATTTTCTGAAAAATCCCTTCGCCCAGGATTTTTCTCTTGGGAAGCTGAGAAGCCTCAGAGAAAAAGGAGAACAATTCTTATCTCATTTGCTTCTCCTGTGTTGTGCTCTTGTGGAATGTGGTTGGAGATTGTTTACCCACAGGTGATTGTGCTGTGAGTTGTTTTCACTCTTTGGTCAATCAGGACCAAGCTGTGTGGGGACTCTGGAAAGAGTCAGGAGTTTTCATTATTATCTTTTCAGCCTTCTGTCTGTATCCTTTCTGTATTCTTTAGTATAGTTTAGTTTAGCATTCTTTAATATAACATGGTATCATAAAATAATAAATCAGCCTTGTGAGAGCACGGAGTCAGATTCATCATTCCTGCCTTCATCTGGGGGGAACACAAATGCAATGGGGGCTGGGTTTGACACAGAGAGTTTATTTCTTTCTCTCCTTTTCCCCCCAGCAGGAGTCACAGAGAGCCCTGCAGGGAAGATGGAGAGGAGGAATGATGACCAGTCCATCCAGGACGCCCGAGCTCGGTACCTGCAGAGGAAGCAGCAAAGAGCTCAGGGTCTGAGTGGCCCTGAGAAGGAAGTGGGGTAACCCTGGTGCTCCCACTGCCAGGGGAGGCAGCTTGTGCAGCTCTGGGCTGCTTGCAAAATGCCCAAGGGCTGACAGGAGTGCAGGGAAACTTGTGCTCAGTCCCAGTGCCAAAGAGGACAAACACAATTCCCTTTTCCAGCAGGGAAAACTTCCCAGGCTGAGTTGTGCTGCTGCAGGTCAGTGGCAATAATTTCGTGGCCTCAGCTGTGGCTGAAGCCCTGATACCAAGTGTGGTGCCAATTCTCTGGCATTTATTGGACTTAAAGAGCTCTCAGTGCTGTTAGAAATGAAATTTTTCTTCAAGGTCAGTTGGGGTTTATTTTTGTAAGGAGTGGAACTGTAATTTTTTACCCATTTGATTCTGTCTGATGGTGGTCATACAGAACTCATGCTCAGGAAAATGTGCAGGAAGGGCTCTTGTAGTGGTGGGAGCAGCAGGATCAAATCCAAAGGGACATTTCCCACCTGCATTCCTGCGCTGTACCAGGTACACACAGGGAAATAAAAGTGTTTTTTCCTCGAGCATCTGAAAGAGCAAGGAGCTGCGGTGCTTTGTCATCATGAGGTTTGTTTCCTTCTCAAGAAAGAAATCCTGTTTTATCACCATAATAATCCTAAAACGCTGCAGGGCTTGAGCGAGCAGTTTGTGTAAGAATTTCCAAATAATTGGAAGAACTTGCTGTGATTTTTCCTGCCTCAGCTGTGTGCTCTGTGTCACCCTGGGCACTGGTTCAAGTGGTGTATTGTGTTTTATTACTGTAGCCTGAATAAAACATTCACCATTCCACCTCTGCCTCACCTCCAGCATTCCAGCACTGCCCAGCATCCCAAAACCTCCAAAACCAGAGGATTTTTTTGGAATCTTACAATATTATTGCTCACAAAAAAAGTGCTGGGTCTGGTAATTGTTCCTCTTGCTGTGATTGATGGGAAAGGGTTTTGTTCTTTCAGGCTGTGCTTTGGAGCAGCAGCACTGGGGCTTGACTCATCCTCTGCTCTGAATGTTGCTGTTTAATTTGATTTATATTTGCAGTGTCACAGCCCCTCATGAGTCAAATGCCATCTGCACCACCCAGTGGGCCTGAAATGAGTACACAGAATGCCCACTGTTCCTTGGGGCTATAAATCACTTGGCAGATCCTAATGCCGATTTTTTAATCTTTTTTTTTCTTTTTTTTCATAGCAAGAAGTGAGGGATTTTCCCCCCCACTGTGTTCCTGGGCTTCTCTGAGGTTTGGAGATGGGGAATTTAAGACAAAGTAAAAATTGTCTGGGGAAGTAAGAGTGAGCTGTTAAACAAAATAAGATTTCAGCCGTGCCAAGTGTGACAGCACCCACAGCTCTGGATGCTGCAATCATCCCAGGAAAAGTTAAGCTTTTACCTGTTTTACGTGCTGGAGCTCAAGTGGGAGTTAATAAAACACAGAGGGAAGCGTGGAGCTTCATTACGGAGCTGGACTCATTAACAGGGGCATGGGAAGAGTCCAGGGAGCAGCCCTGGGGGGTGAGGGACAGGGACACAGGGGACAGCAGGGACACCAGGGGGAGAGGAATCCATGGGATCATGGGGACAGGGAGACCAGGGGAGAGGAATCCATGAGATCCCAGGGACAGGGACACCAGGGGATTTGGGATCCATCAGATCCTGGTGCTAGGGATGCTCCAAGGATGGGGGATCCATCCATGGTAACAGGGACAGCCTGGGATGGGGGATCCATGAGATCCTGGTGACAGGGACACCAGGCGGAGAGGAATCCATGAGATTATGGTGACAGGAATGCTCCAAGGATGGGGAATCCATCAGATCCCGGGTACAGGGACACCAGGGGTGGGGGAATCCCTTAGATCCTGGTGACAGGGATGCTGCAAGGATGGGGAATCCATCAGATCCCGGGTACAGGGACACCCTTGTCCTCTCGGTGTCACCTCCGGGGGTGTGGCTCCATCACATCCCTACAACAGGGACACCCTGGGAGGAGGAGGAGGAGGCGGGATCCATCCCATCCTGGTGACGGGGACATCCCTGTCCCCTCAGTGTCCCCGAGGAGGGGACATCCCTCCATGCCGGTGCCAGGATCACCCCGCGGCGGGGGCAGGGGTGTCCATCGCACCCCGGTGACAGGAACACCCCGGGGGGAGTTGGTCCAGGGGCTCCCCGCGGTGTCCCCCGGTGTCCCCCGGTGTCCCCCGGTGTCACCTTGCCCGGCCGCGCCGCCCCGCCCCACGTGACCGCGCGCGCGCGGGCCGGAAGTGACGCCGCGGCCCCTCGGTCGCATGATGTGGCAAAAAAAAAAAAGGCCGGGGAAAGGGAGGGAGGGAGTGATGCGTCCCCAAATAGTCCCTTCCGGCGGCGCATCACAGCCGCCGCTGCCATTGGCGCCGCTCGCCGGGATCCCTCCGCGCGGCCGGCCGCCCGGCGGCAGGTGCGGGTATCCTTCCGCGGCGGTATCCTTCCGCCGGCGGGGGCAGCTTCCGCACGGCCCCGCTCCGCCATCGCGGCCCCGCTCCGCCCGCACCGCTGAGCCCGGCCCGGCCCGGAGCGCCCCGCCGCCGCCATGGCCCAGATCCTGCCCATCCGCTTCCAGGAGCACCTCCAGGTGGGCGCGGGGGCGGGCGGGCCGCTGCCTCGCTCCGCCGGGGGAGCCGCCCGGGGACGGTGCCGGGGGAGCCGCGCCGGGCCTGCCCGCGGTGCCTCCGTGAGGGCCGGGCGCGCTCGGCGGGGTGTTCGCCCTGCCGCCGTCCGGCTCGGGGAGCGCTGCCCGAAGGGCGCCTCCCGGGAGGCGCCGGGCCGGGCATCCCGCCCTTGCCGGTGCCCCGCGGGCCGTGCCCCGGCGGGGTGGGCGAGGCTGGCGCGGTGCCCGGGCGGGCCGGGCGGTGCGGGCCGGGCGCGGGTGGCTCCTCTGCGCTTCCCGGAGCAGCGCCAGGGGGAAATCCCGGCCCGGCACGGCTCGGCACGGGGTGGGGGGGTGAGCTGGGCAGGTGGCCGAGCTGTGTCCGTGTGCCGCTTGATGTTATTAATTTGAATGGTGTTAAAGGCTCTGTAGCTGTAAGGACAGGTTAGACCCTTGTGCCGGTGTTCCCGCCTGGAATGTCATTTTCTGGAAGGAGAAGCACGTATCGCAGCCAAGTGCGGGAGCTGCTGCGGCTCCCTGCAGTGCAGCTGTGGCAGTGCAGGTGCCCAGGTGCCAGCTTCGCTGTCCGCTGGCCTCTCCCCAACCCCGGCTCTGGCTCTCGTTGCACCAGCACCACACGCTAATGGTTTATTTCCGAGTGATGGCATTGAATTTCTCTAAGGTGACTTCCCGGAGGCGCTGGCGGCCCGTCCCGGGCGGTGCGGGAGTGCGGGGTTCCCTGGCGGAGCCTCGGTGCCTCCCTGTCCGTGGGTGAAGCTGCAGCGCAGGGAGGGCTCTGCGAGCGCCGATCCAGTTGTGCAATGGGCGCTTCCTATCTGACAGGGCTGAAGGGCGAAGGGCTGCGAGCCGCGGTGTTACCAAGCTGGGTTTCACTGCTGGAGGAGTGTTTTTCGAGGAGAGTTTGTCTAATAAAAGCTGCGTTGGCACACCTGGCCAAAGTCTCCCGGCAGCCTGCTCCCCTCTGATGCCAGTGTCTGTGTTTGGTTTGTGTTCAGCTAACTGGGGCTGTGGTGGGCACTCATACAGTGATGGATTTGCATGATTTACAGTGCTTTTTTTCCCTAACTCAAATGGAAAGCAGTTCGTTTCTAGGCACCTTGTTAAAGGAACCACTGCAGAATACTTAGTTGAAGGTTACAGCTCTTCACAGTGTCTAAGTAAACGCTGCTTTGGTGCTTCTTTAGGTGTGTAGCTGAGCACTGAATGGTTTTACTCCAATATCAGTTTAAAGGCAGGCCAGAATTCATGGTTTAGGTGTCCCTGTAGGGAGCACTGACAGGAGAATCTCAGAGCTTCACCTCCCAGCCAGTGCCTTGTCCTGGTGGTGGCAAAGCCCAGAGCCAGGTCCTGAGGAGGCTGTGTGCACTCAGGTGAAAGCCATCCCTCTGGGCAGCCCAGCTCTCAATCAAGCACTGTGGCAGTGCACCTTTGTGCATTATTTAAGCCCCAAACCTTGCATGTGACCCACTGCCAGGTCTCTAATGACATGAGCACTGTTACATAATGAAACTCATCTGCTTCACGCCAGAAGTGCTGGGAGCTTTCAGGCCAGCACCACGGTGGAACAGGACTGTTCTGCCTCCAGACTGATTATCTGTTTATTTGGGGTTGGATTTGCATTTTTCTCTGCCTGTACCTACTCAGTGTGGAGCACTGGCTGAACCAGTATCTTTTACAGCTGCACACAGGAGCTGATCCTTTCTCGGATGGGTGTGCACCCCTCTGAGCCTGGGTGCACATGGCTCTTGCCTTTGAACTTCCTCCTTTCATTTCATTGAAAAACAATACGGAGGAATTTGGATTCTAGGAGTTGCTTTTCTGCTGAAGTTCCTGACGTAAATTTTGGGAGCAGAAACACTGATATTGCAATGTTTTTGCTATCCATGCTCCTCGTGGATTCAATAATACAATTTCTTGAACTGTGCCTGACCCACATTGTCTAGGAAACTTGTTGTACAGGTGTTGTGCAACACCTGCAAGTTTGTAGTGATTCTTAATGGAAGATGAGGTACCCAGCTGGAGCCTTAGCCATAAAAAGCAGGTGATGGGTTTGAATGAGAAAGTTCTTGCGGGCTATTATTGAAATCAATCAATAAACACAGTGTGATCCTAGTTCTCCACAGATTCATTATAAGAGGTTAAAAAATGGTCAAGTACAAAGCTTGTCCTGGCGTTCAGCTTCCAGCCAGTCCATTAGCTGTTGCTGTTGGCAGCTTGGCCGTGTGATTTGGGAATGAAAAGGTGAAAGCTCCAGAAACCTTGCTCCTAAATGCCTCATCTCATCAATGTGTGTGGGGGCACAGTGCTTTGTACCCCAAATTGGAGCTAAAGGTGGACTTTGGACAAGTAGTTAACTTACTGGGGAGGAGGGAACTTTCTGGGGAGTGTAAAACCAAAAAGTATAGTCAGGTTCCAGGGTTTGTTTGTCAGAGTCACAAGCTCTGCAATCTCAGCAGCCCCAGGTGTGCAGGCTGTTATCTGTGTGGTGTCTGTTGTACACCCCTGCCTTGCCACCAAGGAACATCAACAACAGGCTGCGTGTGTTTCCCAAGGAAACTTCCCTTGGGAATTTTCAAGGAGGAACCTGATTCCTGTGCTATCAAAACTCATGTTATAAAACTTGATATAGCTGCTGCCCTTTTAAAAATTTATTTTCTTTCCCCAAAGTGGCTATGAGGAAACAATCCACTGTGTATGTAGTGGGAGATCAGAGTTCAGTGTGTGGGATGATTGCAAATCTGGTTGCTCCTATCCAGGCTTCAGGGATTCCTGAAATGTGCCTCTGTGTGTGTGAGGGTGAAAATAAAACAGCTGCTTACTGTGGTGGGTCAGTGGAGCTTTTCTAAGATGACAAGTTCTTGATGAGTGAGAAGGAACCAGACTAATTAGCAGGTGGTGAACTGTGATTGCCACTTAATTTAACCACACTACCCTGAAATATATAAATATTGAACTTGGACCGGGCCTGCTGCTGTACTGAGTTAAGGCATTAATAAATACTCTCCTGAATCTAAATATTTTTGTAAGACAAGGCAGAGAAAACTGCCAGCTCAGGCTGTGCACTTGATACCAAGACAGAACTGCTTTTTAACACTAGGAAAAGGGGGTTTGTATCTATTGTTCATTGATGGGGCAAACCTGAATGGCAGCTGGCTGTGCTGGTGTGGTGCTGCTCGCATGGCTCTTGGAATCACAGCTGTGCCAGAGAATAAAACAGGACAGCCAAGGCATCATGGAACAAAATATATAAATTCAATACTTTGCTCTAAATATGACAAACAGCAAAATTGTTCCATGCATTGTGCTGACAGTGAGTTTAATGCAGCCTAAACCACTAAATCTGCTGTAACAGCATTAGTTGGAAGCAGTTACATCCTCTGTTGATAATACAAGTCAGAATTAGAGGACTGATGTACCTAATGCTGTTTTGGTGGGATTCTTGCTGTTTGATTCTTAGCGGATCCAAATTCCTAGAGGCAGTGATTTTAGAATATTCCTACAGAGGGAAAACACCTAACAGAGAATTGAAGTGAGAGAGATTGTGTGTGTGTCTCAGCTAATTGGATAGGAGCAATTAGTTAAGCAGTTTATGAGCTGTTCTGGGCATGTCCCTCAGCAGGCACTGAGGTGCAGGGCCCTGCTGCCTTGGTGGCCGTGCTGATTTAGTGTTTCTGCTGGGGCTGGAGCCCCAGCCGAAGAGAAGGAGTGGGATTCAGTGGTGCTCAACTCCAGTTCCAGTGGGTCCAGCCTCGCTGGTGGAACTGAGGCAGTCCCACAGCACGGCCCTGGCTGCTGAGAGTGGCTGGGCCTCGGCCTGCTGAGGGGGAGGCAGAAGATAGGAAGGATATAGAAATAGGAGAGCTCTTGAATGTTAGAGAGGTCCCTTATCTGTTGAAAACACGACTTCCTAGGCTGTCCCAAGCTGTAACTCTTACCTTGCACTGGTAAATATGAGGTATTTTGCCATTGACTGGCTGTGGGAATCTCAGAACTGCAGGGAGTAGCCAAGAAAGCATCACAAACACAAATGGTTTTGTGTGGCTTAGGTTTGCTTTGCTGAATTTTCACATGTGGAATTAAAAGAGCAGCTCAAGTGTCTGCCTTGGTCAGTCACAGCCTAGGAAAGCGTGGCCTGGGATAGAGCTAATATGATTCATTGCACACTAAAGTGCTTCTCAAAGAAAATGGGTATTTTGCAGTTTAGTGGCATTTTCCAGCTTTGTGATTTCTAGCAGCATGCAGATAAGGAGTCTCTGGGCAGGGGCTGAGCAGCTGCTTGTGGCCACGAGAGCAGTGGTTATATCCTGTTGAGTGTGAGAGCTGAGGTGAAATGTGTGCTCAGCATTTCCGTGCCCTTCCTCGTAGGCAAGGAGAAATTATCTGACAGCTAAGCAGACTGTCACAAGAAAGGGAACATTACAGGAAGGGGTCAACAAAGAGACTCCTGTCAGCAGTTTTACCATTCAGTTTGATGTCCCATACATGTGACAACTTCTCTGGCTAAGTTACCAAGAATGCACTTGAATTATCTTCCAGTGAAAAAATAATTCTGGTAATCAGACGTTGCCTTACAACGTTACAATGACTCACATCTCAGGGCTGCTCAGATAAATGCCATCACAGAATTCCATGGTTCAGCAGAGCCTGCAAGTGACTGAAGTATCTGATCTTGGGTGAGATGAGTCCTTTGGGGCAACATCTCTGCTGAACACAAGGGTTGCTGCTGTCCCTGACAATCTGTCTCATGGTTCCACTCTACTGGAGCAGCTATTTCACAGAACACTTTATTCCTAACAGGAGTCTGGTGTCACTGATCTTTCCAACAAATGGTGGTGTAAAAGAACTCCAACTGTAAATCAGTTGCCCAAGGACAGTTAGCAAGTTCTGCTTTCATATCTGCTTAAAAGCCAAGGAAGTGGGTTTTGTAGTAAAATATAGCAATGTCTTAAATTCCTTTTTTTTGTTTTGTTTTGTTTATGAATCAGTGAAATGTAATGGACCTGATACAACATAAAATACTTGAGGGTCTCTCCCTTTGTAATAAAGAAAAGAGGAAGAAAATCTGCCATAAGCCCCTGTACTCCTCAGTTGAAGTTCAACTCCCGAGTTTGTACATGAAATAGTATTGAAATTTTCAGAATAAAAGCCTTCAAAGAAATATTTGCTGTCGTGTTTCCTAACAGTAATCTTCATCTCTGTTTGCTTTGCTTAGCTTTATAAACATGCCTGCCTTACTCACCTGAACTTCAGCCTATTTGGGCAGGAAAACAACCTATAATCCAGGGAATGATCTCTGCTCAGGAGTTCTGTGCAGCCAAGAAATTCACTGTTGGCTTTACCAGCTGGGCAAGGAAGTGCCACTCCTGGCTGGTGACACTCTTGTGTAACCAAACACAGAGATTGTCTCCGTCAGTCAGCTTCCTGAGCCTTGAAGCAGATGTGGGTCATACACTTGGTTTGTTGAGATGAAAGATGAAATGTTGGCAGAAGCAGTTTGTGTACTTAGAGACCTTGCAGATGGTTGCACCTTCATCAGAAAACATCTCCAGGCTTTCTTCAGAGCTCCTGTGCCAATCTTCTAAATCTTTGCAAAGGAATACCTCACCTTTGATAACAGAAATTTTAAAAGTCTCCCATCTCCCACCTGGGTCAGTGCCTCAGACCTGGCACTAGCAGATGGCAGTTTGCTGGAGATTAAGGTAAATCTGCCTTGCAATATCCAAGCACCTTTGCTGTGGTGGTTTTGTCTAGACCTCCCTAAGAGGTCCTGCCATCTGCTTGGACTTGCTGCTCTGATTTGTTCTGTTGACACCCTTTGAGTGTAGTGCTGTGAGTTATTGCCTGGCTGAGTGCTTGGCTCTCTGCAGCCGCCCCCCTCTACCAAATTAACGAGGAAATTTAATGCCTGAGAAATGATTTGGCACTTGTTAAGCCTGCAGCCCTAGCAAAAGGAAATGCCACATCCCAATAAGTCACTCCAGCTCTACCAGATCAAACTCCCACATCTTCAAACCTCCCCTCCCTGCAGGGGTGTGATTGGATTGTGCATTACCCTAGCTTATGTACAGGTCTAGAGGACACTGCTCAAAGTGTGAAAGGGACTTTTGAGCTTGAATCTAAAATCTTCTAAGTGGCTGGAGAACGTGTGGTCAGGTTCTGGGATGCTGGACCTCAAACACATGCTTAAATCTGACTAAAAGAGTTCTGACCTGTCAAGGAGTTAGGGTTTGATTTTTTAATTTTTAAATAGCTGTCAAATGCTGTCACCTGAAAGTTTCCTGGCTTTATTGTCCAAATATTCTCTGCATAATCTAGATCATCCATCCAAGTGACTTCTGTGAAGCTTGCTCTGTTAACTTGCTGTGCCGTGGCTCAGATGTTACTTGTTCCTCACGTGCTGTTGCAGAGCCTGGGCAAAGGGGAAGTGGAGTAAAACCCTCTTTATCAGGAGCTGCAAACAGGCAGGAGCAGAGCAGCTGGGGCATGGCCTCCTTGGAGCTGGTTCAGAGCACAGCTGATAAGAGCTCAGTGCTCCAAACCAGCACAATCAGCCTAAAATGGCTTTGAAGGTCTCGCCCTTCTTGGGACATCTTGGGCTTGAAGGTCTTCCAGAAAGAAAAATATCAGAATATTAGAGCTGATAGTTTTTCTAATGGAAGAAAATTGGAGTTCTTAAGATGTGGGCAAGCTGGATATCTGTGTGATAGGCCATGACTGCATTTTTGCTGTTCAAAATGCAATGAACTTTGTTTCCCTACTGACATCCTCCTCATGCACTTTGCAAAGGTACTGTTAACAAAAGAGTTTTGTTGCGAGCTGTACAAGAAATGTGGGTATGGAAGGGCTTGGGGGAGCAGGCTGTGGCTCAGAGACGGAAGTGGTTTATTGATAACTTCTGTGTTAAGCAGGGCCATTGGTGATTTCAGTAGTGCCCAGCTCTGCCTCCTGCTGCGAGACAGGCCTGGGCTAATTGCTAGACAGGCAGCTTTTTTTAGCTGCACAGGGATAAAGATAAAGCTCAGACACCTCACGTGTGATGGTAAGCTTGAAATAGTGATAGCTGTCAAAGCCAGTGGATGAGTTCAGGGAGGAAAGCTGGCGAGAGTGAGGGCTGAAGCTGCAGGTCCGGTGTGGTGAGTTCAGTGTGCTTTAAGCCATGTGAGTGGGCTCAAAGAGTGAGTTCTTAATGGTTAAGTTGTAAATGGACCTTGAAGACAAGATACCAAGTGCTTGAATGCCTCTCCAGGAAGCCTGCTGGGCTCAGTTGAAATTGTGCAACACTGTGTGTTGTGCAGGTTTGGGGTAGCATTGCTGTTTTGTCACCAAAAAAAAGGCAAAGTCTGCTATTTCCTGTGACATTCACAAAAGAAAGCTGCTTGTGGCTATACCAAGGCAATAACTTAATGTTAAACCTTTTTCTTCTCTTCCAGCTCCAAAATCTGGGCATCAACCCAGCAAACATTGGGTTCAGCACTCTGACGATGGAGTCTGACAAATTCATCTGCATCAGAGAGAAAGTAGGAGAGCAGGCTCAAGTGGTGATCATTGACATGAATGACCCCAGCAACCCAATCCGGAGACCAATTTCAGCTGACAGTGCTATCATGAACCCTGCCAGTAAAGTCATTGCACTGAAAGGTATGAAGTCCTGATAAAGGGCTGCTTGAAGTGGATGGAGAGCTTTCTGTAGAACTAGTTTATGAGGGACTGAGGTCTCCCAGGTAATTTATGTGGGAGGATCCTGCAGCAATTTTCCCCAGCTTAATGGGAGCTTAAGTTGAATGCATTTTCAGTTCTCCTGGAGGCAGCAGGGCAGGGAGCTTCAGCTGAGGCTTCCTGCCATTTTGCTGATCATTAGGATGAGTTTTTTCCTTCAGTCCAAATGCTTGCAGCTTCTGAGCAGGGAGAGCTGGAAGCCAAGTGTGGGCTTTAAGGAATCATGTTAGAGGGAAGTGAGACCTGATCTAAGAGTGTAACTCTTAGATCAACTAAACCTCTCCTTAGAGACAGGAAAACTAAGGCTGGGAAGGGGGGACAAATATTCCTGAAGGCCTTAGTTTGGCCTTGCTGAAAGAGACCAGTGCATATTTATTATATCAGCCAGTGATAAGAGGAGTAAAACTATGCAGGGAAGACTTGTGTGGTGAAGGAAGTACAAGGTCAGCCAGCTTGGTATCTCTGATGTTACAGAGAACAAGCATTCCTCTGGAGTCTCCAGAAATGTCCATCTCTTCCCCTCAGGGGCCCAAAAAGCCTTAAGTGCAGTCATTCTAGAAGTGCATGTATTGCTAATGGAAAGATTTGTATGTATCCAATGTTACCTAACTTTGACTTTAATACTGTGCTACTGTTTTGTCACAACTTTAATGCTTTCTTGTGTGTGCAGATGGTGAGTTACTTCAATTGACTGTACCTAGTACCTGTTGTGTCTTATGACAAGAAAAAGCAGAATAAAATGGCTCAGATTGATGGTGCACATGGCTGAACAGTAGTATTTAAGCAACTGAAGGCCAAAAACTCAGAGGTTTTTCATGCCCTCCCAAACAAGGGAGACCCTAAGATTGCCAAAATTAATCCACTCAAGAGCCCAAAATGTACTTAAATCACTGGGATCTTGATACTGAGCTTTTTATGAACAGGACTGGCCCTTTTGACTCAAGTCTAGATTTTGCCTTGTAATGTACCTTGCCTAGCATGTAGGAATGTGTTACCTGAATGTCCTCTCCCTTGACCCTAAAGCTCCAGCTGCACTAGATATGGAAACAAACTGCTGCCTGTAGCCTGAGTAACTCTGTAGTAGAGAGATTTCTCCAAGTTCTGGAGAAACTCCTCACTCAGCATCTTGCATCAGTTGCTGAGCTAATGGCTTTGAGCTAAATCAGTCCTTGGTGAGTGCAGACTTGCCTCTGTGGCACTGTGACTTCCTCAAGCTGGGCTACAGTTAGTAACTGTAGCAGATATTCTGGCCTGCATCCAGTTTCATGGGATCTTTTCTATTCCTCCTGGGCTACACTTATGTGTGCTTAAATAATTCTCTCCTATAAGTGGTAGGACTGGTCAGAACCTTTCTTATCTTCTCAACAGGAAGAAACAATTTCTTAGGCCACTGTGTTATAAAAACTGGTAGATATGACTGCAGGTGGCTGTTCAGGATGTTTGTATGCACCATTCTATGTGATTTGGAGAATTTTTCCTCTTGCCTTCTAGAGCTTGTGTTGGTCCCTAGATTCCTTCCCCTGCACAGTTCCTGTCAGTCTGGTTTGCAGTCAGTAGCTGTGTATCCCATTAGTGCAACCCCAAGGTTTTGGTTAATGAGCCTGAATTACAAAAGCCCTCTGCCAACCTGACTGTTCCATGTCGTGCCCCTTTAATACTTAAAACAGATGTGGACGTAGCTTTCAGTGCCACTGACACAGCTTCCCTCAGAGCTCCAAAGAGCCTCAGCATGATTGTAACCTGGTTTTGATGTATGTGAAGTATCCTCCAACCCATTTGTGTGGCTGAAGCTTTTGTCTCCTGCCAACCCGTTCTCCGCATCTGTTTGATTGCTCAGTAGTGGCAAGTCAGTAAAATCAGCCCTAGGAGTGTGGTCTGGTTCCAAGTGAAAGCTGATCCCTGAAGGTCTGCCAGTGTAGAGCAGCTTTTTCTTGAAGGAAGTCCCCAGGGTTTGATGTCCTAGCGCAGCTCTTCTGCTCCGTGCCGTGGCTAACGACGCTGTGTCTTCTAGCTGGGAAAACGCTGCAGATCTTTAACATTGAGATGAAGAGCAAGATGAAGGCTCACACCATGACAGATGATGTCACCTTCTGGAAGTGGATCTCTCTGAACACTGTTGCCCTCGTGACGGATAATGCAGTTTACCACTGGAGCATGGAGGGGGAGTCCCAGCCCGTGAAGATGTTTGATCGCCACTCCAGCCTTGCTGGTTGTCAGATCATCAACTACAGAACTGATGCCAAGCAGAAATGGCTCTTGCTGACTGGAATATCTGCACAGGTACTTTGCCTCCAGGAAGGTGTGGAAACCCCCGAGCTTGTCGTGTTGTCTCCTTTTACGGGAACAGGATTGATCTGTTTGTTTTATTAAATGTAAATGCTTGTCTCAATCTTCAAATAACAAACTTAATGTAACTGAAAATCTCACATTACTGTAATTGGATTTGTAATGATATAAACACTAGTGCCAGGTTAAGAGTCTGAAGTGATGCTGTTGTAAGAGGAAGCTTAAAATGGCAGCATATTGACCAATATTAAATGAAATTACTGTCACAGTGCTTGTTTGTCCTGACACTTGTTCTTTTTTGCGTAGCAAAACCGTGTGGTGGGAGCAATGCAGCTGTACTCTGTGGACAGAAAAGTGTCCCAGCCCATCGAGGGACATGCAGCCAGCTTTGCACAGTTCAAGATGGAAGGGAATGCTGAAGAATCCACTCTCTTCTGTTTCGCAGTAAGAGGGCAAGCTGGGGGTAAGGTAAGGCTTGGTTCTAAATATACTGTAATCTTTAGTGACTCACCCTGGTTCTCTGCTTCCAGGAGAACAAGTGGTTTTATGCAAAAAGTTGCATTTAAGGAAGAAAGTGAAGGACTGTGTCAGTCTGGATATGACATGTGGTGCATGCAGAGCTTGGACTACCTGGTGTAGCAAGAATCTGTGAGTGGAGAAGTTAAGTGGCATGTCATGACCAGCCCAATTAGCTGCTTGAAACATGTGACTCTCGGCTTCACAGGCTAAGCTTGAGGGAAAAGCTGTGGTATTCTTTCTTTGATGCTGATCCCTGGTATCAGACTCAACTAATTTCCAAATTACTGGATGAAAATTTAAAAAAAATGAAGCAATAGTGCTGCAAGGCTAAATAGTGATCCAGTGTAAATGCTGGAATTATGTGAGTTAGGCAGAGTAAAACCAGAGCTAGATTCAGAGAAACATCTTCAGAACTGTCTCTGTAGAATGTGAACCAACTTAAAAGAGTGTATCTAAAGTAACCTAACTGAATCCTGAAGCTTCCAAGTAATTAGGGGCAACTAAAGATCCTATTTAACTGTTTCCCTCACCTCTGGTACATGAACATCAGGTGCCATACCTTTAGCCAGTGAAAATATTTAGGAAGATTAACTTAGTTTGTCTTTGCATAAACTTGGGATTAATGCTGAGCAGCAAGAGAACTGCTGTAATTTCATTGTTGAATCTATTGTTAAAGAAATTAGATGCAAGAATTAATCTTGTCTCTTGCACAGCTGCATATCATTGAGGTTGGCACACCACCCACTGGGAATCAGCCCTTTCCAAAGAAAGCTGTGGATGTCTTCTTTCCTCCTGAAGCACAAAGTGACTTTCCTGTTGCTATGCAGGTATGACAGCTGCAAACAGCTCTGCAGCTTCTCTTGGTGGATGTGACAGGAGCAGGGAGGGCACTGGGAGCCAGCTGGTTAATGTGGGCCTGGGGGTTGGCCCTAAACTGGTGTGACTGGTGTGACTGCTGCTCCTGCTTCAGTAGTGGTAAAGGTGGAGACAAGCAGCATTCAAAAGCAGCATGTTCTTATTTATAGAAGAAATATCCATATGTTTTAACTGCTTTTCAAGCTCTTCAAATGTCATTTTGCTGTGATAGTACTCAAGTAAAAATAAAACAGCACTTCTGGCTGTCCTGAAATGGCCCAGCTGTTTGCTGAGTCTCAAAAGCACCAACTCATTTATCCAGTGCCAAATTTGAGTAATCTATTTCTGTTTTGCAGATCAGTGACAAGCACGATGTGGTGTTCCTCATAACGAAGTATGGCTACATCCACTTGTATGACCTGGAAACTGGCACCTGTATCTACATGAACAGGATCAGTGGAGAGACCATTTTTGTTACTGCACAGCACGAAGCAACAGCTGGAATTATTGGAGTCAACAGAAAGGGACAGGTAAGGAAGCTTGGCCTGGAAGCCACTTCTTTAGCTGATCCCACTGGCTTTTCATTATACACTGCAGGGTTCATATCTATGTCTAAAAGTTTCCAGAAATGTTAACTTTGAACTCTGCTCAGAACATGTGAAGTCTGACAGTGTTGTGAGCCCCAAAATAAATTTGCTGTTCTATCTCCATACTTAAACTACTCTGTGAACAAGTTACTAATACTGTACAGCCATGCCTTTAGCCCAGATTGATTTTGGGTGGATTGCTTGTTGAGCATGGGGAGTACAGAGCAGACTTGTTCCTGGTATCCTCTAGGATTGATTACTTAAGCCACTGAGTAGGGGTTTTAGAAAGATCCCTGTATCCCTGAAAGATCCATTGTATCCCTGTGTTTCTACCTCTGCAGATACCTCAATTAAACTGTTAATTGCCTGCTTTGGTGCAGGCAATGGATGACATTGGTTCTTTCTAACCAGAAGTCTGGTTAATGAAATGACAAGTATGAATTGTCAAGGGATGAAAAACTTTCCATGAAAGCCTAACTTTCCTCTCAGAAGTTATCTTAGCCTTTGGCTCACTTTTGACATTTGGGCTAACTGGAGGTTTCCCCTGGTGGTTTCTCCAGGTGCTCTCAGTGTGTGTGGAAGAGGAGAACATCATTCCCTACATCACAAACGTGCTGCAGAATCCTGACCTGGCTCTACGGATGGCTGTCCGCAACAACCTGGCCGGGGCCGAGGAGCTCTTTGCCAGGAAATTCAATGCACTCTTTGCACAAGGGAACTATTCAGAGGCAGCAAAAGTGGCAGCTAATGCCCCAAAGGTAAAGTGTTCAGAGCAGCACTGAGCTCTGCTGACTTCAGCTTCTTGCTTCAGGAAAGCTCAGTGAATTTTTCTAGTGGCAAGGACACAGTCTTGTTGCTGCTCTTGTCCCAAGGTAGTTTGGTGCTTCACAGGTATTTTGGGTGCTGACTGCAAGATGGATGATCTTAGAGTTTGTAAAGCCCACAGAGGAGGGGAGAGTAAATGAAGTAATGGCTATGGTTCATAACGTTTCTGGTACTCACCTTTGCTTCTCCAGTGATGCAAAAAAGTGTCTGTGGAAAGACAACCTCTAGCTGAGGCTGCACCTGGAAACAGGATAAAAAAACCCAGGCTAAGACTAAATTCATATGAGAGGAACTTGCTTGCAAGGCCAAGCGTGTCCTAATTCTGAACTTAAATCTGCATTGCTACTGAAATAAATTGAATGGGTTATTATAGCACATTTTCTGTCAAAGCATCTCACTGCCTGAGCTGGTGTTCAGCCATATTTCTCCTGACATTCTGGGCTGGCAAAAGATAGAAATGCTTGTGACAGCTACAGTGACATTACCTCCAGCTTTCTGGAGAAACTCTTGCCAAGCCACAGCAGCAGAAAAGAAAATGGATCTCTCTCTCTCTCTGGCAGGGAATCCTGCGTACTCCAGACACCATACGCCGGTTCCAGAGTGTTCCAGCTCAGCCAGGGCAGACTTCCCCTCTCCTGCAGTATTTTGGCATTCTGCTGGACCAAGGGCAGCTGAACAAGTATGAGTCACTGGAGCTCTGCAGACCAGTGCTCCAGCAGGGCCGCAAGCAGCTCTTGGAAAAATGGTTAAAAGAAGATAAGGTAAGTTTGGGGTCGATACCTTCAGAGCGATGGGGGGGAAGGAACAGCACTCCCTGACAGCCTCCCCCTTCCCAAGAAAATTCAGCTGGGAGCTCAGCAGTGACAGCAAGTAGCTGAGCAGTAGGTGCTTGCTCTGCCTGTCACTGTGACTCAAACTACTGCAAGACAATTGATCAAATTCTCACTCATTCTACGTTTAAAGTCACAGCAGGATGTGCAGAGCGTGGAAAGCTCTGAGCTGCTGCTGGGCTTTGCCAAACCAGTCCTTTGGATACTGACTGCAAGTGCTTTGAGCTGTGGTTACAGCTGTGTAATTAATGGGAGAAACATGCTGATAGAGCGTGTCACCCAGTCATGGCTCTGAAAAGTCGCTTGGCTCCTGTGGAACACGAGGAGATCGCTGCTGGGAGAGTCAGCTCAGGCTGTCAAGCTGGGCCTTAATGTTTTTAAGTCCAAAAGGAAGAGAAATGAGGAAGAGGGTGGTAGTGCATCTCAGCATGGTACTGTCAGGGTGGGCTGACTGCATTTCTGTTTCTGAGCAGCTGGAGTGCTCGGAGGAGCTGGGAGACCTTGTGAAATCTGTGGATCCTACGCTAGCACTTAGTGTCTATCTGAGAGCCAATGTTCCAAACAAGGTCATCCAGTGTTTTGCTGAAACAGGACAAGTCCAGAAGATTGTTTTGTATGCTAAGAAGGTGAGAGAAAATTTAATTGCTGTATCTGTCCTGTATTTAATAATAACCAGTGCATGTTCCAAAGCAGCTAGAAGTAACTGTGGGGAGTCTGAAGCCTGTATAGTATTTACTTTAGCCTCAAGTTTTTTATGAATAGTTACTGTTAGACTTCATACATGGGTCTTTCCCTGCTTCCCCATGTAGTCTTTTCCAAAAGAGGAAATCCTGGCTGGATTGTTTAATCTCCTGGCAGTAGCTTTTACCTAGCTCTGTATTTAACAAGGTGTGTGCTCTTGGTGAGTTCTCACTTTCCATCATCTTCTCAGGTTGGATATACTCCAGACTGGATCTTTTTGCTGAGGAATGTAATGAGAATCAGCCCTGATCAAGGACAGCAGTTTGCACAAATGCTTGTTCAAGATGAAGAGCCTCTTGCAGATATTACACAGGTAAATAACTTCATTGCTGTGAAATGTTGACTTCAAAGCATTAAATTGGTAAGAGGAGCCCTGCTCAAACCATCAGAGCAATGAGTTTGGATTTAGCTTTGGAAGCTGCATTGATTGCTCCAGTTCCTAATCAAAAACCTAAATTTCTTTCCTTTTTTTTTTTTTTTTTTTTTTTTTTTCAGATTGTGGATGTCTTTATGGAATATAATTTAATCCAGCAATGTACAGCCTTTCTGCTGGATGCACTGAAGAATAATCGTCCCTCAGAAGGTCCCCTGCAAACACGTTTACTTGAGATGAACCTCATGCACGCGCCTCAGGTACCCGCTCAGACCTCCTGCAGTGGGACACGGCAAACACTGCTGGCAGTGCCCAGGAACTGAGTGAAAATGTTCCCTGTTCCTTCTAGGTTGCAGATGCCATCCTGGGAAACCAAATGTTTACTCACTATGACCGGGCTCACATAGCTCAGCTGTGTGAGAAGGCTGGTTTGCTGCAGAGAGCACTCGAGCACTTCACAGACCTCTACGACATCAAGCGTGCAGTAGTTCACACTCACCTCCTCAACCCTGAGGTAAGGCATCAAACACCCTGCACCTACAAATCCAGCCTTTAATAACTGCTCTTCTGCTCAGGTCTAAAATGCCTTGTGTGCTCTTTGCAGTGGTTAGTGAATTATTTTGGGTCCTTATCAGTAGAAGACTCTCTGGAGTGTCTGCGTGCGATGCTGTCCGCTAACATCCGTCAGAACCTGCAGATCTGTGTCCAGGTGGCTTCCAAATACCATGAACAGCTGTCAACACAGTCACTCATTGAGCTCTTTGAGTCCTTCAAGAGCTTTGAAGGTTAGTCTGTACTTCTGCAAGAGGAGCTGGTGCTCACCTCATTACAGTTGTTTGTCTGTCTGCTGAAATCTAGAAAGCCATAATGAGCTTAAGTAGTTAGGCCTCAAGCTGTGTTGAAACAGATCTAAACCTTTAAGTTTCCCTGTTTAGGATGCATAATTTCCTAATAATTTAGGATGTTAAGTTGCATAATTTGTTTTTCTGAAATCCTGGAAAATGTTTGGAGCTGTAGAAAAACCTAGAATGCTGGCCTCTTGCCTTTGTCCAAAATGGGTGCCTTAAATTTCTGCAGCCTTTGGCATTTGTACTTTCAAGTGAGACCAGCAAATAATACGTTGACTGTTTCTCTCCAGGTTTGTTTTATTTCCTGGGCTCCATTGTAAACTTCAGCCAGGATCCAGATGTGCACTTCAAGTACATTCAAGCTGCATGCAAGACAGGACAAATTAAAGAAGTGGAAAGAATCTGCAGGGAAAGTAACTGCTATGATCCAGAACGTGTTAAAAACTTCCTCAAGGTAATGTTTGGATAACACTGGACTGTCTGGGGCTGTTTGGGGTTCTGATAAAACATGGTGTGTCACTAGTGAAATGAGGCAGCTCTGTGAAAATAGATGAGTTTTAACCTTTGCACTTAAGGATCCAAGTGTCCTCAAACCAGAGGTATCTGCCATGTTGACAGTACCTCCTAATGAAGTCTGAACCTGGAATATTGTCTAAAAAATGAGAATGTCAGGTCAGTTCCTCACTGTTCTTGCTAAGGTTAATCTGGCTTGAACTCTTAACCTGTAGTAAATGTACCAATTTACCTAGAACTTGTTAAAAATGCCTGCTATAAAATAGGAAATAGTTTACTTAACTTGAGAACACCCATAGTGCCAAATGAGTTGATAACTTAATGCTTATTTATAGTGTGATCAACTCCAACTGAGCAACTACAGAAACAACAGATGAAAAGAGTCAGTTAATTCCATGAATGCTTTCAGGTTCAGGGCTGATCTGTCTTACTCCTACACACTGAAATTTCAGCCAGGTGAGCCATGGTTTATCTCTGCTGGGAGATGCCAGTCAGTGGGAATATATCCTGGCTGATCCAGAGCATTGCTGGAGAGCAGGAAAAGATGGTGTGCTCAAAGTTCAGATTCTGTAGTGTTAGCACTGAGCTTACTGACAAACACAGCACTCTGAGAAATACCTGAGGAACCATGTGGGAGGGGAAAACTTTATCTGGGAACATTTCCTGCCTTCATGTTTGTTGGTTACATAGCATAGTCTTAGATTTTGCTGATCATATCTGAAGATGGCAAAACTCTTCCCAAGAGAATTCTCTAAAACTAACCTGGTGTCACCGAGGTGTAAGGTATGTAATTTGATCAAGCCACCTAAGATATGTTATCAAGCTGTCAAATTCCTGATGAAAGTTATTGTTTTTTGTGCTGTTCCATGTCTGGAATGTGCAGGACATGTACCAGGTAAATCTCCCAGTACAGGCCTCCCTGTGTAAAGTCCTTAAGTGTAATTTATATGTAGGATTATATTCTGGGATGTGCATGTTGGAATAAGTGATCTGAAATATGCATCCGGAATACTGTCTGCCACATAGACTAAGCTTCTGTACTGTAACCATTGTAACCTTATGCTGAAAGTTGGAATGCTTTTAGATGATTAATCTGGTAAGCAGTTTAAGTAGTACTGCTGTAGAGCTTAATTCTTACTGTTCTCTAAATCCATAGTTAGGAGGTATCACATGACACATGGCACTCAAAGTTAATTCTGTATATAACTTTTACATTATGAACCACAACTTAATCTAGTCTTGGTTAAATTTCTTTTGAAATCCCAGAGTGCTAATCCTGCACACCAAACACCAGTGGCAACTGAAAATATTCTCTATAGCCTAGGCTTGTCATAGTTGTATTGTGTTGTAAAACTCTATAGAGTCTGCCTTGCAAAGGAGCAGGGTTAAACTCCAAAAAGCTTTTTGCTCCTCACGTCCTGGAGTGGGTGTGAGTGCTCCCACTTTACATATTGCAAACAATTAGCTGAACAGCAAGCTGTCATTATTTGGTTGACTGTTGAGATTGGCTTTCCAAATTCAGCTGCTTTGACAGTTTAAGTGACTGTATTATTTGTCTGCTTAAGTCCAAGAGCAAAACCAAATTACTAAAGCTCTTCTCTTTCTAGGAAGCTAAACTCACTGACCAGCTGCCTCTCATCATTGTGTGCGACCGTTTTGACTTTGTCCACGACTTGGTGCTGTATTTGTATAGAAATAATCTCCAAAAATATATTGAGATTTATGTACAGAAGGTAGGTGACAGCTTGCCCCTTGGCTTCAGTGAGTCAAACTGATCAGTTTTTACAGTACCATATACAGCTCCAGGCATCATGTTTAAGTATTCTGCAAACAGATTTGTACCTGAGACTGACATTTAAGTGATTATTAGTGGCCTCCAGTAAATTAGCCCTGATGTGAGTCAGATCTCATTCTTCAGTCAGGTTAAGCAGTAACTCCCACTCATGTGCCACTTGAAGGGGGAAGACTTGGTAGAATAACTTTGGAGTTGTTGGGGTGATTGTAAGTCTCAACATTTTGGAGGGGGGAGGAGGGGAAGTTTTCCTTTTAACTTCCTGCAGGGACAAAGTGGATTGCTCAGAGCTTCCTGTGGGAGCTAAGTGAGCCACTGGGCTGGGATGGGAACACCTGTTGACTGAAGAATTGACTTTTGAGCTTGTTCAGAACCTCGGGAGGCTGGGAGTAAAGGTGGGAAGATGGGGTGGATCTTAACAAGTGGAATTCTGGGGATAAGTATTGCCTGCCCTTGCTCCCTGACAGCATCCTGACCTCTTTAAATGCTCCTGTGTAGGTGAATCCAAGCCGTCTGCCCGTTGTTATTGGGGGACTGCTTGATGTGGATTGCTCTGAAGACGTGATCAAGAACCTCATCCTTGTAGTGAGAGGTCAATTTTCAACTGATGAACTTGTTGCAGAGGTTGAGAAAAGAAACAGGTATTAAACTTCTACAAGTCTGTTACCAGTTCCCAGTCTGGCAGTGCTTGCTGCTCATCCATCAGTGCATGTCACACAGCTGAAGCTGGTACTGACACAAGCAGAAGCTGCCACTGGGTGACAGCCAGCTCTAATTCTTGGCTGATGTGGGGATCTCTCCAGATAACTTTGGTGTGTATGAGGTGTATAAGGTTACAGCATTATAATAATGAATCAAAATGTAGGTTAGAACAGAGCACTGTAACTCTGGTTTAGTTACTGACGCTGTCCTACACCAAGACTGGCCTCCAGACTGTAGAAATTATGCAGTTGGATATTTACTTACTCAGCCTCTAACGAGAAAATCAATTCCTTCTAGGCTGAAGCTGCTTCTGCCCTGGCTGGAAGCAAGAATTCACGAGGGCTGTGAGGAGCCTGCCACTCACAATGCACTGGCCAAGATCTACATTGACAGCAACAACAACCCAGAGAGATTCCTGCGTGAGAATCCCTACTATGACAGTCGTGTTGTTGGCAAGTACTGTGAGAAGAGGGACCCTCACCTGGCCTGCGTGGCTTACGAGCGTGGACAGTGTGATCTGGAGCTGATTAATGTACGTATGCCCAGGCTGCTGCCTCCTGATTGACTTCTAACATCAGCGTCATGGGCTACATAGAGAGCTTTAGGACAAAAGCATGTATTTCCTAAAATGGATTAAGCTGGGAAGTTCATGCTTCTAACACACAAGAGGAGGTGGCTGTTTAACCTCCCTCTGCAGCTTAATGAGAAACGGGAAACTCTCCTGCCCATCCTAAAATGGGAGGGTAATGGAGTATCAAAGGCTGAGATTCCTAGTCTGCCCCTCAGTTCAGAGTTTCAGTACAATTATCTGTGGGCTCCGTAGCCTTGCCTTCCCTCTGAGCAAGCTGTGCCTTTCTGCAGGTGTGCAATGAGAACTCCCTCTTCAAGAGTCTCTCCCGCTACTTAGTTCGTCGTAAGGACCCCGAGCTCTGGGCCAGTGTGCTGCTGGAAAGCAACCCCTACAGAAGACCCCTGATTGACCAGGTACAACTGGCAGGACATTGACAGCCTTGCCTGTCCCAGCTGGATTTGCAGAACCTGACATCACTCATGTCTCCACGCCGTGCTCTGCCTGCAGGTTGTCCAGACTGCGCTGTCAGAGACCCAGGACCCCGAGGAAGTCTCTGTCACTGTGAAGGCCTTCATGACTGCAGATCTTCCCAATGAGCTCATTGAACTGCTGGAGAAAATTGTTCTGGATAATTCAGTGTTCAGTGAGCACAGGTGTGTGAAATGGAAACTAAGCCACAGGAAACTTGGAGTTATTGCTGTAACGTGAAGCAGCAAATAAACTAATACCTTCTCCAGAGGGGAGGGTGAAATTCTCGATCATTATTTGATAAGTATTTATTTCTTTCCCTCTTCAGGAACCTGCAGAACCTTCTCATCCTTACAGCTATCAAGGCTGACCGCACCCGTGTCATGGAGTACATCAATCGCCTGGATAACTATGATGCCCCTGATATAGCCAATATTGCTATCAGCAACGAGCTTTTTGAGGAGGCATTTGCTATCTTCAGGAAGTTTGATGTCAACACATCAGCTGTACAGGTATCTTCGATTCTCAGGCTGTAAAAACTCCCTGTGCATCCCCACACCAGGACTTTGCTGGTGCTTAACAGCAATTAGCAAAGTGCCCAAAGCTGCTCAGTGTCTTGTCTTACAAAACAGAGCAAATGTTGTTTATTGAAACTTTGTGAGTCTAAAATCACTCACGCTGTGTGGTTGTATGGAGTTAGTCCCTCTCTTTTAAAAGCTGTGGATCCATTGAGGAACTCAGATAAACCCCAGCTTGGTGTGTTGTAAAAGTGACCTTTCTGAGAGTGGCTGATCATGGTTATGCTTTTCCCAGGTGTTGATAGAGCACATTGGGAACCTGGACCGTGCCTACGAGTTCGCCGAGCGCTGCAACGAGCCTGCAGTGTGGAGCCAGCTGGCCAAAGCACAGCTCCAGAAGGGGATGGTAAAGGAAGCGATTGACTCCTACATTAAAGCAGATGATCCTTCCTCGTACATGGAAGTCGTTCAAGCTGCTAATGCCAGTGGTATGATTGAGTTTTATTTACACCTTGGCTGTTGATGTTGCTCGGCTCTTTTGCCTGGTCTGCTCAAACTGCAGTTCTGCCAGACCTGTATCTTGATGCAAATAGAGGAATTTGGCCCTTCAAGGACTGCCCTAAATAAGAATGGGAAAAGGTAGTGTATTCCATCTGCAGATAATCAGTGGCCTGTAATTTCCTTCTTTAGCTAGCTGGAGACTTCTTTCTTTGGTTCTTTGTACGAAGTTAAATAAGATTTTTGTTAAGCCCATTCTGAGACGATTTGATTAATGCCTAATGAGCAGTGTGAAGGTTGTTGATTGTTGGGGAATAGCTGTAGAAATATGTCAAAATTAGGTTCAGCTGATTGTTTAAGTTAAGCACAAATGTCCCCAGTGGTGGGAAATAAACATTCTGAACTCCTTTCCATAGGAAACTGGGAAGAACTGGTGAAATATCTGCAGATGGCACGCAAGAAGGCCCGGGAGTCGTATGTGGAAACAGAATTAATCTTTGCTCTTGCTAAAACAAACCGCCTGGCAGAGCTGGAGGAGTTCATCAATGGCCCCAACAATGCACATATCCAGCAGGTGAGTGGGACTGACTTTGTTTTGCTGACTCACAGAGAGGTGTTGGGAATTCTATCTCTTTGGGTACACACATAGATCTTGGCCTTTAAATCCATTTGACAAAGGCTTGAATGCCCCACGTTTAATTCACTGGCTGAAAAGGTGCAGGAATAACCTGGCTGTGCTGTGCCCCAGGTTGGTGATCGCTGCTACGATGAGAAGATGTATGAAGCAGCCAAGCTCTTGTACAACAACGTGTCCAACTTCGGCCGCTTGGCCTCAACCTTGGTGCACCTCGGCGAGTACCAGGCAGCCGTGGATGGTGCTCGGAAAGCCAACAGCACTCGCACGTGGAAAGAGGTGAATTTACTGCTCTGAGGTCAAGGACTTCAAAGCTGGGGCTTGCTCAGAAGCCTTGGTTCTAAGCAGTAACACAACTCTCAATTCCAGGTCTGCTTTGCTTGTGTGGATGGAAAAGAATTCCGCCTGGCTCAGCTGTGTGGGCTCCATATTGTAGTGCATGCAGATGAGCTGGAAGAACTAATCAACTATTACCAGGTAATTAAGCTGATTCCTGTTGTACAGTCAGTTCTGTCATGGCAACCCTGTCAAAATCTGGGATTCTGGATGGTTGCTGATGTGAAATGTCTCTGTCTGTGTCTCTAAGGATCGTGGGTACTTTGAAGAGCTGATCACTATGTTGGAAGCAGCACTTGGGCTGGAGCGAGCGCACATGGGGATGTTCACGGAGCTGGCAATTCTCTACTCCAAGTTCAAGCCACAGAAGATGAGGGAGCATTTGGAGCTGTTCTGGTCCAGAGTCAACATTCCCAAGGTGAATGTCTGAGGCTTTAAATTTAGCTGAAAACACACCTTTTTGGGCTGTCTGTACCCAGCTTTTGCATGAGCAGCTCCTGAGGTTATTAATGGCACTAGAACCTGAGCACTGATGGAAATTCCAGTTAACAAATATTGCTAATTCTGCCTTTTGCTTAGGTTCTGAGAGCTGCAGAACAAGCCCATCTCTGGGCTGAACTGGTGTTCCTGTATGATAAGTATGAAGAGTATGATAATGCCATAATCACAATGATGAATCACCCAACAGATGCTTGGAAAGAAGGCCAGTTCAAGGATATCATCACTAAGGTATTGCTTTCCCGGTGAAAGTTATGTCTGGTTTTCATTTAGATTTCCCCACAATCAAACTCTTGCTCTGAACATGCATCTTTACTCCTCTCTAGGTGGCCAATGTGGAGCTGTACTACAAGGCAGTTCAATTCTATTTGGAATTTAAGCCTCTGCTGCTCAATGATCTGCTGATGGTGTTGTCCCCTCGGCTTGACCACACTCGTGCTGTCACGTTCTTCACAAAGGTAATTTTCCTGCTATCCAGATGAAAACAAAAGCTGGGAAAGCACTGAGCTGTAGTAGCATTTTAAAATGCTTAGCTGCTCCCCTGCCTGCCAGGGAAGATGCTAAGAGACTTCCACAAAAAACTGACTTAAATGTGTCTCTGTGATTCCTTGAAGGTTAAACAGCTGCCCCTGGTTAAGCCTTACCTGCGCTCTGTTCAAAATCACAACAACAAATCAGTCAATGAGTCCCTCAACAACCTCTTCATTATTGAAGAAGATTACCAGGTATGTCTTGTCTTGAAGCTCTTAATTCTGGATTTACCTCATATTCTCAGCCTTTGTTTAATGTGTAGAAACACAGTTTTCTTTCTCATTTTCAGTAGTTTTTACCTGCTTGCCTACATTCCTTAAAGTGAATTAGTGGTGAGGAGCCAAGGATTGAGTGGAAAAGTGTTAGTGGCTTTCTGAGAGCATTTTGTGTCATTCCTATTGGGGATAGAGTGGCTACTCTGTTCTGAGTGTGACAGCTTTTATTTAAGGCAAACAAACACTGGGTGCTACCAAAAGGACTCACAGAAGAGGCAAACAGTTGTGATGTCTGGCTGTTTTACTGTTTTCAGAGACCAGCTGCCTGGTATTCAGAGACTTAACCTAGTGAAAAATACTGACTGAAACACTCTAAACCCTGTGTGTGTCTAGCAGCAGCTTCTCAAATAAATAGCAGATCTCTGCAGGTCTGGCTGGGGTACTTTATCTTCCTACAAGCACAGAACTAACGGAAAATATTTGCATTTTGTGGGTGCAGTTGTACATCTGAGGCGTGACTTTTTTTTTTTTTCTGCTTCACTCAGGCTCTTAGGACTTCTATAGATGCTTATGACAACTTTGACAACATTTCTCTGGCCCAGCGTTTGGAGAAGCACGAGCTAATAGAGTTCCGAAGGATCGCTGCCTATCTCTTCAAAGGCAACAACCGCTGGAAGCAGAGCGTGGAGCTCTGTAAGAAGGACAGGCTCTACAAGGTGAGACAGCAGCAGGGCAGCTTTAGCAGCTCTGGCTTGTTGGCTCTGAGAGGAGCTTGGTTAACAGCACCTTGTGGGTTGTTGTGCCCCCCGAGGCTGAGGCTCTGTCCCGTTGCAGGATGCCATGCAGTACGCTTCCGAATCCAAAGATACCGAGCTGGCGGAAGAGCTGCTGCAGTGGTTCTTGCAGGAGAACAAGAGGGAATGCTTTGGTGCTTGTCTCTTCACCTGCTACGATCTCCTAAGGCCGGATGTTGTCTTGGAAACAGCGTGGAGGCACAACATTATGGACTTTGCCATGCCATACTTTATCCAGGTCATGAAGGAATACTTGACCAAGGTAAGAGCAGGTGCCTCTCCAACACCCAGAGCTTGTTAGTCACTGTGGTGAATGCCTTGAGACTGTCTGCTTGCTACTAACATTGATTTGGGCTTTGTCCAATGTCTGTCTGTCCATGTCCACACTTACTTTTCAGTCCATCTGGGGAGAGACTTCGCCCTCTAAGAGGCTGAAACACTTGCAGGCTTCACCCTCTACCAGTTACAGAACCTACATCAGTAGTATTTGCCTGACCCTGGGCAGTGTCTAAAGGAGTTCCAGGCTCCAGGCATTTCCTGTGCTGTGTCAGTCAGGAATCCCAGCTGGGATCAAGCTTTAACTAAATTCTAGACTGTGTACTAAAACAGCTTTATAGCTAGACCTGGAGATAACTTACTCTGCTATGCATTTAACTCTACTTAATGGCACTAATTATGACTCAACTCTTATCTGAAGTGACTCAGGAGGGGGGAACTACTTGATAGTGCTCTGACAGGCCTGAACAGACTTGAGTTAAATCCAGCTGTCACTAGCAAGATTTTCCCAGCTGAAGCTTTTGGAGTATCTTCCAGTGAAATGGTGTAAATTGCTTAATGATTAAGACCTTTCCAAGCTTGAGTTCAGCTTTTACTTTCATGCAGTCAGTGAAGACTAAGGTGCCTGTTTGTGCAGAAACTTGCCTGGCTGTTCCTTCCAAAGGCAGGACTACCTGTAGTTCTGTAGCCAGCCTGAAATGCTGTTTTGGGGGAGGTGGGCTGAGCAATACAACTGTTTGTCAGAGATGCCTGTACCAAGCTAACACCATGCCTTTGGTGGGAGTAGTAAATTCTTAAAGATAAAAATTTCCTGATCTGATAAAGGATTAGGATGTAGCTTTGGTGTAGCTAATGAAGTAAGAGCCAGCAAGAAGCAGTGCTGCCTTTCTAAAGCAGATACTTCTGGTGTGCTTTTGTTTTTACTCACCTGTACCTTAATTATTTCTTCCCTGACGCTTTTGTTTCTACCTTTTTATATGCTAAATATGGAATTTGATTTTTCTAAGCTGCACCTTCTGAATTCCTTTGCAGGTTGATGCAATAAAGGAAAAGGTGAAAGTTGATTCTTGTTTTCCATCTTTAAGTCTGGAGGACTAAGTCTAAGGATTCTGCATGAGTTTTTTTCTTTCCTATGTTTACTACACTGCTGCTACTGCTTTTTCCCCAAACAAAATATCACTAAAGCATTTGCAAATTGTTTAACTCTCACTAGCTAGTGCTGTAGGAGAAAAGTAGATTCATTTGCTACTAATAAGCTAATAGATCCTCAGGAAGGGCATACAGGTGATCAGTTGGATCACAGTCAGCCTGCAATTGAAACAACACACAAATACTTACACCAGTGCTATTATCTGACAGCCAATCTGACTGGAAGAACCTCCTACAATAAGAAATGAGTCTGTGAATCCCTAAATCAGTCTGGCATTTGCTGGTTGAAGGGCTGTGATCCAGTTCCTGATCTCTGGACCATGACTAATGCGTGCTGACCGTAGGCAGAGTAGATACTGGCTGCTCCAGAGGGACTCTTCCTCACTCAGGTGTCAGTTCTCATGGTGCTGATTTAATCCACACAGTGCTCTAGTTCATGTAGCAATTGAAAACTTCAGCTGTTACACCAAGTCTGTGGTTCTCCTCCCTATAGTAAATTTCTAGTAGTTGTCCAAAAAAGAGACTGCCTTCCAAGCTCTTCAGCTTCACTAAACTTCTCCTGCTACCTCATTAAAAAAATATATAAAAATGGTAATGCTTATTGCTCTTCTGAGGCTACTCCAGGGCTTGCCTTTTGCTACGTAACTTTGACCTTCAGAAGGGCAATCCAAGGTTTTCTGTCCATCTGCTTCCCTACAAATGCCACTGTGATCCTCCTGAGCCCAGGGGTCAGCCCTAGCAGGAGTTTTCCATTAATGTGGCTCAGCAAAGGGCAAACCAAAGTGACAGGCAGCTTTGAAGATGGACTAAATGCAAAAACTGCTGGCTATAAAGACACCACTGGAACTCGAGGCTAACCTAAGACACGTAGTGTAAGGTCCTTCAGCAGCTAGTAAGGAAAGTAGGAGAGCGTGTGTGTGAAAAAAGGTAATTGAACTGCAGTGTTTGCATAAACTACGCATGTGTAGCAGTCATTGCAATTACATCCCACTACTCCTGAAGCTCCAAGGCATTGCTGTGGGCTGCGTGTGGTTTTTTGGGGGGAGCCTGTATGGCAGTCATCTTCAGACCTCACTCGTGCTTCAGTACTTTTGCCTCTTTTTCATGCACACATAACACGATAACATTGAATGCATGTTACTTTTCCTCTGCAGCTTATTGCAGTCCCTGTGGAAAAGCCTTTCAGTCAATCTTGCTCCAAGTGTAGGGCCCTGAAGCTGGTGATGCTCGAGCAAGTGGTGTAAGAACCATCCTGCAGGCTGGTTTCAACCTTGTGCTTGTTCTCGTCAGTATTTGTTCAGCTCTGAGGGGAGGCATCAAAAACTGGGTCCAAAATGCATTGAATGTCCTGGGCTGGAGGCTTTCCAAGTGTGAGTAAGCCGAATGCCTCTGCTTAGTAGCAAACTCTGCACATTCTCCTTGGATTTGCATCTCTAAACTTGTGCTTCTGTGTTCAGTGTGTCGCTGTTTTGAGTTAAAAACAGTGCAGTTCCCAGCACGGTGTCTGGAAATGAGTCTTGGAGCATTGGATACGATCCCGTGCGCTTTGGCAGCAGCAAGGCAGATGCTGTGGGAGGCAACCACCAGGCTGGCCATGGAAGCCCAGTCACTGAGGGAACTCGAGCTCAGGACTCCTGGAGTTGTGCCTCAGCTTGAGGTTACAGAGGAACAGGTTTATGGAACACACATTGTAACTCACAGCTGAAAGGAGGAGCTCCCAGCTCTTGGAGCTGCCAGCAGATATTTGCTCATGGAGCACAGTTCAGCTCAAAACTCACTTGTGAATCTTGGAGCTGAATAAATAACACTGAGCCCGTGTAAGTGCAGGAAACCTTCAAACTCCTTTATTAAGGACACAAACGAAATGAAATATTAATCTTGTGAGTTGTGTTATTGTCTTTCAAAGTAATTGGCGTGATTATCTCTGACTTTGTTCTAAATCTTATCTCCCAGGTAAAATACCAATACCTCATTTTGTGGTTTTAGTTTCAGGGCCTGCCTTAGACAGTAGAAATGCTGAGTTCCCTTGGATCTGTCTTAGAAATGAGCAATAATTCACTACAGAAGTTCCTTCTCTTGCCTTTCTGTAGGGGTGGGCAAACAGCACCACTGCACTCGCAGTGCAGCAGTGAAGCTGGCCAGGCTTGTCTGTTACTGTGTGTAAAGCTGGAAGAATTGGAGTATCTGTGGGTTTAGGCTGACTGCCACACAGTTCTGGAGTGGAAAAAGCAAGTCTTATACACATGCATTCTCTGCATTTGACTTAAATTGCATGAGTGAATGGGTTTGGAAAGTGAAATCTTGAGGCTCAAGTGACATGTCGGATGCTATTGCAGTCTGCTCTATCCAAATACAAACCAGATTACTTTGCCTCAATGTCACCCCCAGGGAAACTTCTCCAGGTCTGGGCGTTATCTTGGCAATTGCTCTGAGGCCAGAGGCCTCCAGTTGAGACTGAACTCAAATCTGAGTCTGAGTCCAAAGACTGTCCAGCTCCAGTCCAGTCCAGAACCTTTTGTACAAAGCTTCAGCCTGGAGTGAGCTTTCAAAGTAGTTGAAAATCCCTCAGTGAGGGGTTTTTTTCAGGAAACAGACAATCTTGACTGCACCAGTACCAACATTGCTACTTGAATTGATCTTAACTTGTAAATGGTCTCCTTTTCTTGATGGGTGTTGACATACCACTAAGGCTTTTCCACTTCTCTGCCACGAATAAGTACCTGTTTTAGAGGAGATTTCTTTAATTGTTGGTCTCAATTCCAGGTGGATAAACTGGATGCATCAGAGTCTTTGAGAAAGGAAGAGGAGCAAGCTACAGAAACACAACCTATTGTTTATGGTAATGCTTTTGTTTGTGTGTTATCAATTACATATTTCACTTTTAAAACAAGCCTTCCCTAATCTTGTATTTTTCCTGAGAAAGTCCTGGGGAATGGGAACATTCTCCATGTGAAATCAAGTCTTAAGGAATGTGTTCCAAAATACTAGATAAGTGCCACCAGATAAGTGCTGTGGCTGCTGAGGTGGGCTGTGGACTGCAGGACTGAAGGTTGTCCTGGCTCCTTAAGGAAAGGTGTACAGGAGCTGTGCTGTTCCAGACTTCCAGCAAGGGGTTATTTGGATCTTGTGCAGTGTGCTTTATATCTAAAGCATATTTATACCTATTTTATATTTGGTATTTTCTTCATATCCACGTTATCCTAGTAAGAGTTTCTTCACTGTAGTCTTTTTAGCCATATGTTGTGTCCTAGCTTTTGTAGGAAAATACCTGTTCTGGCCCCGAGGAAGCCCAGTCCAGGTCAGCAGGGTGAAACACAGAAAACAACCTCCTGAAAACTTTCAGGCATTTAGCAGAGCGATTTCTCGGTTGAGAAAGAGGAGTAAGATGCCTGTTGTGTGTTGCAGGCCAGCCGCAGCTGATGCTGACAGCGGGACCCAGCGTGGCAGTTCCTCCGCAGGCACCTTTCGGCTACGGCTACACGGCCCCCCCGTACGGGCAGCCGCAGCCCGGCTTCGGCTACAGCATGTGAGATGCAGCACAAGCCAGTCTGGAGCAGCAACTTTTCTTACTGAAACTCCACCGTCCCTCCCCGCTTTAACTCATAACAGGGAAAAGCAAAGAGTTCTGCCTCGTGTTCTTGTAACCTTTATTTCATGAAGGACTGTTTTTTCTAGCGCAAACGATTTGAATCACTTCTGTTAAATCTTTTTCACATTCCATGTCATTTAGACTTTTACTTTCAGAAGGGGAATAGTTTAAACGACTTTGTTCAAGTGGGCTTTTGCAGGACTGCTTATTACCATTAAGTCTATTGTGAAGATTCTGATTTGCACTCTATAGTGTTACACTCTAATATTGAATCTTAAGTTCATTGTATGTGAGCAGCTTACGGTATGTACTGTCTATTCTAAATGCATTTAAGTCTCACTGTATATTTGGAGAAAGCTAAAGCCAAGATACTCGTATTTGACCTTGCAAGACTGCTGACAAGAGACAACACTAATCAGCATATCCTCCCTGGGTTGGATTGCATAGCTCTAAAAGAATTTAAAATGCGTACAGACAACCTTGCCTGACTTAAAATGAGTAAAAGTTTTGGGTTATGTTTTTTTGGTTTTGTTTTTTTTTTTTCCCCTTAACCTATGCAGGTTTTTCCAGTTACGCATATAGAAAATGCTAGTGTCTTTTTGCTCACTCCATATGTAACAGATGACCTTATGTTGTGCTGTATCCTGTGCTTTTGTGGGACATTCCATTCAGGAACAGAGCACCATGATTCCAATCTGTGTATTTACTAACCCTGCCCTGAGGTTTGTGTATGTTGGATATTGTGGTGTTTTAGATCACTGTTTTGAGTGTACAGAAGAGAGAATTCAAGCATATTGCTGTTCAGTTTTGTTTGTGCAATTTGAAATTACGCAATTTAAAAATAAATTACTGGACTGTGGACATGCTGCATAGTGGTAGCTTCACTTTACTGTCTTCAAAAAAAGGACCTTTGGACTCAAACCAAGTATTCCAGTGCTGGTAGTGGGGGGCAATGCAGGCGTGTGCAGGGGCTGAGGGGCCAGCAGCAGAGCAGCAATGGGGACCAGTAGTGGGGTCTTGCACTGAGGGGGCAATACAGGAAAATATGTAATGCTTTTTCTAGAGAGAGAGATTATGCCAGAGAGAAGAAAATAGCACTTTTCACCAGTTGGCTGCACTGTGGTCAACTCCAGCATATTCGACCAGATGATACATTAGGATTGTAGTAGGGTGTGCCCGTTCAATTGAGATCATGTTCTAGGTATGTAAATTGCCTTAAACATATTTAGCTTCAAATAAAATTGACTTAAATGTTTCTTTATGAATACTGTCATATTTGAGTGTAACGAGTCTGACAGCACTGGCCAGATTTCCAGCAGCTCTAGGAGCTCCTGTCTCGTAACCAGGAGCCACTCTGGGCATCAGGATCCAGATCCCACTCCCTGTTCCTGCTGTGAGCTCCAGGTGAGTGCTGTGATCCTGGGGCTGGGCACTGCAGCACTTCCATGGAATGGGGCTGGCAGGGGCTCATCTGCCCCCCCAGGATCTCTGTGGTCAGCAGGGGTGGAGCAAAGGCTGCAGTGAGTCCCTGAAAAGGATTCTGCCTCTTAAGAGGTGCAGTATAAAAACATTTCCATCCTCTGTTTATTGGCATTTCGGCCCCTCTGCCATTCCCTCTGGGTCTGTGGATGGCTGCAGATGGAGATAAATCCTGTTCCCTCTCCTCCAGACTGGTTCACAACACTTGGCAAAGGTGCTTGACAGCAGAACTCTCACAAACCGTACAGGTAGAATTAACTGGGACCCCCAAGGTGCTCTGATCTGTAACAGGGTGCTTCCTTGAACCCAGGAGTGCCTGTTAATCCCAAGAAAACCAGGATTTGAGTCTGTCCCTGAGTGCCCAGCTGTTTATATGGAGGGTAACTCCCCACACCTTGGCTCAGCTGCACATTTTTGCACGTGTAGGAGCTGCTCAGACCCCTCCAGAGGGAAGCTCAGCTTACAGCTGCTCCCCACAACCGTTTACTGGTCTGGGCTGCAAATCCAGTAGAACTGGTCAGCCTGGTACCAGTTACAGGTTGTTTGGGCAGGAAGTTGGCTACAGTTTCCCCCAGCTGCAGTTCTTAACTGCTTCAGCAGCTGAGCCTTTCTGAATTAAAGAATGTATGCACTCCAGAAAACAGGCAGAAAGAGGAAACTCTTAAACTCCACCAACCAATGTGCACAATCCTCAACCAATTGTACAAATTGTAAATTTACTGAGTTCCTTCTTGTGCCAGCTCTGCCCTCCTCAACTGCCCTGAGCCTAGAATTTTCTTTCCCCCTTTTGGAAGACAAGCTAGAGAAACTCATGATTTACAAATTAAATCTTAGAAAACTTGCTTATTTTATTAACACTGAGGGAAGATACGGAAAAAAAACCCAACTTAGATTTTTATCCCTTCAGTACTGACATACACGAACACATCCAGGTCTTTTTTGGTACCGGTTTAGAAGAGTTTAAGGTGACCAGAAACTTTATCTATGACATCAGCTGGTCCTGGTCCGATCCCAAGGACTGTCCTGGAGCCTGGAGCTATCTGAGTACGCCCAGCATCCTGTATCAAGCTCACAGTCAGCCCCAGGCGCTTCGCCTCAGCCAGCAGCTGCACCAGAGTCTCTTCGTCGGGAGCTTTGAGGACCACTTTGGGCTGTCCACAATATTCCCACTGCTTCAGGAGCTCGGGATTCCTTCTGTGAACCTGCTTGTAGGCAGAGACAGCAGCGTGGGAGCACTGTGCTGCTACTTTGCCCTTGCCCATTTTCAGGTCGTTGCGGACGATCAGCACCAGCTTGAGCTCCCCGGACTCCCCCATGATGTCGGCCTCGCCCCCCAGGCTGTCGGAAGGCTCTGGCACTATTCCAGCTCCAGGCTTCCTGCGGAGCCTCCCCCGGATGCCCCAGCCCAGGCACACGCCACACACGACTCCGATGATGACATTCAGGAACTCGGGCTCGAAGAGAGAAATCATGGTGGATTTTGGAGACTGCCTCTGGAAGGGGGGAAAGACAGAATTCACTTGAGCGTTTCTCAGCTTCTGAGAGCATTTTGTGTGCTCTCACCTGGTTTTCAGTTGGTTATTTGAAGACAAAGAACATTTGTTAGAAACACCAAGGAACAGTTCCCCAGACACAGCTTTCTGACTGCAAACATGTCACTGGTGATGGGCTTTGACTCAGAGCTAAGATAAAATGAGAAATTATCATAGACTCAGAGAATGGTTTGTGTTGGAAAGGGCCTTAAATATCATCTGTTCCACCCTCTGCCATGGCCAGGGACACCTTTCACTATCCCAGATTTCTCCAAGCTCCGTCCAGCCTGGCCTTGGACACTTCCAGGGATGGGGCAGCCGCAGCTTCTCTGGTGCCAGGGCCTCACCACCCTCACAAGGAAAAATGTTTTCCTAATATCCAGTCTAACCCTCCTGCCTGTCAATGTGAACCCATTTTCCCTTGTCCTGTCTCCCTCTGTAAACAGTCTTGCCCCACCTCTCCTGTAAGTTCCCTTCACCTACTGGAAGGCCACAATAAGGTCACCCCGGAGCTTCTCTTCTCCAGGTTGAACACTCCCAGTTCTCTCAGCCTTTCCTCATGTCAAAATTACACCTAAAAAAACGGGGAGAGAAACTGTGAAATGCCGGAGTTTTTAAGTCAATACCCCAAATTCAGCTGAGGAGCGGAGCCGCCTCCAGCTCCACCGCGGGCTGCGGCACCTCAGCCCCGCCAGGCCCGGCCGCGCTGGAGCCCGAGCGGACACCGAGGGTAAAAACCGAGCGGGGAGCGAACCGTGCGGGACCCCGCGGCCCTCAGGGGGGAAATGAGGAGGCCACGGGGGAGCATCGCCTCGCTGCTCACCTGCCGCTCCCGCCTGCCCGCTCCGCCGCGCCCGCCCGGAGGTGACGGGGCCGCGGCGCTCGGGAAGTGACGGAGCCCGGGGCGGGCCGGGGCGTGCTGTGCCGGGCCCAGTTCCGCGTTGTGCCGGGGCCGAGCGGAGCCGCTGGAGCGTGGTGAGTGCGGGGCCGGGCCCGGGGCTCTCTCCCTGCGGGCGGGGGTCTCGTCAGCGGCCCCTCAGCGCTGTCCATCGCGCCCCTGCGCCGCCGCCCCGCTCCCCTCACGGCCCCTCCGGCTCTGAGGTGACGGCGCCCAGAGGAGACCCCCGGGCCGGGCGGCCCCCGGTGCTGTGCGAGCCGGGGGAGCCGTGTGGGAGCCGGGGGGCGGCGGGAATGCTGTGGGGGAGCCGGGCGGGAGGGGAGGCTGCTGCTCGCCGGCTTTGAGGGCGAGAAATGAGCCGCGGCCACCTCCCCGCGCTGGAGAGCGGCTCTGCTCCTCCGGAGCCCCGCGGAGGGTGGGATGGACTCGCCCTGCTCCGGCCCAAGGGACGGTGCCTGATGACACAGGGAGAAATCCGTCCTGCTCCCTGCGGACAGGCAGGTAGCGATGGCCTTTGTCTGCTTTTCCACTGGAAATGTGCTGGGCTTTCCCGGCTGGGTGCTCCCTGCATCCCTGTGGGCTGCCTGGGGCTCGTGGCTGTGAGGCCCAAATCCATGGGAACATTTCTGCTGACTGGGGTTAAACATCTTGTCTGGTTTTTATTTCTCTAGCCAAAGTCATGTGGTGTTTTCAGCAGATAATAAAGCAGCAAGGTTCCCGTTTTATTCCAGTTTTGCCTCTCAGATGCCTGGCAGGTCATGAGGGTGACCTGAGAGAAGGGGTGATACATGTGTTTGATAGCAGCTATTTCTCCATAAAGTGCTGTGAATCCAGGTTATCCCCTTCCAACTGCACTTACGACATTTCTTCAGGGTTTTCTCCTGCCCTTGTTCGCTGTGCTCTGTGCTTACCAACAAGTGGGTCTCCTGGTTTGGTTAATGGTGACAAATGTGGGTTGAGGTGGAGAAAATGTGTTATTCTTTCATGCCTTGGACCGCATGTTGTGTTTGGGCAGTGGATTTTGGTGCTGTTTTGCTGTTAGGAATTCTGCTCTTTCAGAGATATTTTCACCTCAGTTTGATGGGGGATTCTCATGCTTCCTAACACCTTGTGATAACATACATCAGCTCTTCTTAATGCATTGATTTTCCCATTGAAACAATCTTCGTTATTTCAGTCCTCCTTCTTCCAGTCCATCATTTCTGCAGCATGGAGTAGACTCTCCTTTATTCCTTATGGGCTAAGTGACAGTTGTAAGGATGGCTTCATCCCCTGTTGTCAGATGAGGGTTTCAAAAGCCAGTTTGCAGTTGTGCAATGGGAGGTGAGCTCTCTTTATTAGTCTGAGCTTTGTTTCGTGTCCTGCCGAGCTGCTGAGATCACTGGTGTTTGTAATTGCTGTGGGGAAGGGTAGGAGGACATTCAGTAGCTTTCAAGTGGGTAGTAGCAATGAGGCAGGTGAGTAGGCTGGAACAACTGTGCTCTTTCTGCCTTAAATCTTTTTTTTTTTTTTGAAGTTGTTGCCTTGGAATTCCTTCTGAATGTCATAACTGCCTCTGAGCGAGCAGCTCTCCTTGGGGTGATCTGTGCCATTAGTGCATGCTTGGAGATTCCTTATTTCTTAAAAGACTGTGTGTTTCAAACAAACAAACAGCTTGAAATTCCTGATGTACTGTGATGGGAGACAGAGTTATCTGCAGGTTGGAACTTTAACTTCTCTTCCTTGTGGACAAGTGTGAGCTGAGTGGACTTTGCCATTCCCTGAGGGCAAAGGGCACAACCTTGAAGCTGTTGCAACACTGAGCTTTTTGTACCAGCTTCAAACACGATCACAGGACAGCACCAAAGCCACTGAGCCTTGCTGGTTTGGGTGCTGCTTGGACCAGAGGGAGCCAGATGTTAAAAGTGAGGCAGGCAGTTGTTCAGGGTATTTCAAGCTTATTAAAAGAATAGTTTTCTTTCTCCCAGGGCTCAGAATTGGCCTCTGTGAGCCTTGTCTGGGCAGTGTGTCCTCACTGGATGGCCAAGTGTGAAATCTGAATTGGCTGCACTTAGAGACTGTTCCGTGAAAAGCAGAATTTGTTATCTCAGGAGCTGCTTTCAGCCACTCTGGGCTTTGTGTTCATCCCTTTTCATCTGTGCTGTGCCTCCTCTGCATATCCTCTTAGCCCTGGGTCTCACCTTTTCATCTATTTATCTCTACTGCTGTATTACAGCACCTGATGCTGCTGCTGGATGTAATCAAAATTCATGTTTCACCAGAAAAAAACACACCAAAAGGATCAGTTTCATATATGTGGCTTTAATGGCAGGAACAGAACTTTCCATTAACTCAAAAGAAATTGCAAGGCATCCCTGAAGCTCATGTTACAACAGTCTTTCCTAAAAGGCATCCCAAAGTCCCATGTTTTTGGAAAAAATGGGAATTTTAACTCTAAATTCTAAGATGATTTATTTGGGTAGGAATTGGAAAATAGGTCTGGTGTACAGAGGCATAACCCACAAAATGGAAACCTGTGGTCTTTAACTGAATTACTTCTCCTTTGAGAAATTAAACTATTTAAGTTGGGAAAACATTTTTGGTGTGGGAATAAATGCACTCCTATCAAAATAACCCATTATGGCTAAATCTGCAGAGATTTGGAACATCTTTCAGATGTGGCCTCATTTATTTTAATTGAATACTTCCCAGGAGTGCTGGAGGACTGGAAAAAAAAATCGAGCAGTTACTTTTTCTATTTTCTGTCATCTTCAGGAAAGTCATTAACCCCCAGGTGAGGGGCTGTGTCACTCCAGTGTCACTCCAGTGTCACATGAACAGTGCTCTCTTGCTCTGTAGGGGCAGCAGCCTTGCAAGAGGAGTCTTTGGGCTCCAGTGCTGCAGAGCTGAGGACGTGGTTGGCTCCTCCACTGCCTTCAGATCCTGGAGAAGTGGTGGAGAGGGAGTAACTGTGAGGAGCTGGAAGGGGTAGGTAATGTTTCACTTCCAAACTGATCCCATCCCTCACCTGAGTGTGCTCCTGTGCCAGGCAGTCTTTGGCTTTCGAGGGAAAGTGCTCTCCAGGCTGTTTCTTTTCCAGGGAATTGTTAACTTTTTCTCTCTGTAGAGCATTTGATGACTGAAATAAATCCCTCTCACAGATGTGCAGTTCTTTACCCACCTGGAAAGGCTGGATTTTAATCCTTTTTTTCTCCTTATTGTAACTGGGGTGTAGAAAAAGAAGAAGGAATATCAGAAAAGTTGAGGAGAATGAAGCAGCAGGAGTGGAAAATTTGGCTTTAAATGCAAGAACTAACTGGAAATGATTTCCAACTACCTTGGAAATGATGTGTTGCTGAGGTGGCTGGGGGAACAAAATTCTTCAAGCTCTAACTCTGGTTCTGGGAGCTGTGTGAGCTGGAGCTGATGGAGGTGAGAGGAGTCAGGGCTCTTTCAGTAAGAAGGGGTAAGAATGAGTGATTCAAACAATGTCTGGGAGAGCAGTGAGATCCTGGAAACAGCTTCCTCGTTGTTCCAGCACACTGGAAAGGAGTCCTCCAGTATTGCTTAGAACAGAGCATGAGTCCACATTCTGCTGCTGCAAGTGAGAGTGCAGACACCCAGCTGCCTTGTCCGAAACTGGTTCCTTTTGCATAAGTGCCCCCAACACTTGGGTGCTTCCACAGCCTCCCCAGAGCTGCAGGGAAGAGACTTTTGTCCTTTTCTCTGACTACAGGGAGCAGATACTGCAGTGCCCAATTTCGTTGTGTTCTCATGCTCTGATAGCTTGTTTTGCTTTGTCTCACTTATGCTGTGAAGTCAGTCACAGTTACCATAAACCCTTTCTGTTGACCAATTTGCATTTTTGACTAGCAATAATTGTCTTTTTATACTTCATGCTTTGGGTTGCACTGAAGCTCAATGGTGGATTGTCAGCTCTTTGTTCAGCCCTACAAAGCAGTTCTTGTGTGAGCAGAGCTCTAACAAATGATCTCAGCCACGCTGATACAAAAACTGGCCACAGTTGTTTTTTAAATAGTTTATTTTTATGTTTGCTGCTAAGTACTCCATGCAGTAGGCAAATTTATTTTTAGAGATGGGCTCTGTGTCTTTCTCAGCATCTGTCAGAAGCGAAGTTCTGTTTAGCAGCTGGAATTGAATTTGCTGTGGTGAGCTCTCATGGATTGGGCGTAGAGTTGAGAATATGGAGTGAGTGATTGAAGGACAGCTCCATTTTGGGTCAGCCTCCCCCTAGCTCATCCCTGTGGGGAGGCATTAGTGCAGGGCTGGTGGTTCTGATGGGCGTCAAGCAGCACAGCAGATCAAGGGTGCTGAGCTGAGGGGATGTGCATCCTCCAGTCCCTTTGCTAAGATGCTTTGAGTAGAATTAGGCTTAGTAAACCAGGCAGGTTCTTTTCTGGAGCCAGGAAGGGTTTGCAGCCCGTTCAGCCCTGCTGTGGGATAGGTATCCCATCTCCAAGTCTGCTGTGTTTTTCAATGGGAATTTTTAGAGCTTTCCTGCAGAATGGTTGAACTTTTAAGACCTTCTTGACAAGTGTTTGTCCTCCAAGTGTGGAAGGGGATTATTTATCTGCTTCAGTGCAAGCACTGACTTGTGTACTTGAGGTGGTGTTATGCAAAGCTAATCCTGGATTAGTGCCTTTCCAAGCAGGCGGGGTAAAAGTGGCTCTGGCAGTTGAGCTCCTGAAAAAAAAGCTGTCATGCCTTGGGAACCACACACCTGAGCCCCCCAGAGATGCAGGAGTTTCATGGATTGCACTGGAATTCAGTGTTGTGCACAGCCTGGGCCTTGGCATCAAACATGGAGAGCAGTTGGCATTGCACTACGTGGACTTCCTTGGCGTGTAATTAAGCTGAGAGCAGAGACCAAACCAATCAAGACTTTAATTCTGAAGGCTAGATTTGCACATGTGAAAAAAGATAGATTTCAAAATGAGGAACGTGCGGCTTCCACTGAAATTCGTGGCATTTTTTTTTCTAATCTTTGCTATATTTAAGTCAACAAAATGTGACTGAAGTTCCCTAAGCCAGAACACTTTTTTTAGTGTTGCTGTGTGTGCTCAACAGCTCTGGATGGCTTTTGCTTCCTAAGCAGCTTTCTGTGAACATCAGGCTTGCTGGGTGTGAGTGTGTAATTTAAATATTGCCCTCTGCAGTTTGAGCTCTGTGTGTGTAAATTTATGTGGGGTATACAGGGGTATGTGTGTATATAAACTTACACTGGAGACGTTCATAAATACTTATTTAAATAAATATAACAACAAGCAGAACTGAGTGCAGTCAGAAACAAAACACGACCCAGCTGTCCCGGTGGAACTCAGGGGTGGCTGAACATTCGATCCTGCTATTGCCATAGCAACTGGCCTGTTATCCTCACCTGAGGACTGGGCTAGCTCCAGAGGGTCAGGCTGCTCTGAACTCACCTGGGAGAGGGAGAGCTTCCCATTTCCCCGGGCTTTGAGCAGTCCCTGGCCTGCAGGTAATGCAGAGTGGTGCTCTAGAGCTCCCACTGCAGCAGCTCAGCCTCTTGTCCTTGGCTGACTCAGGAGCCCTTGGCATTTTTCAGTTTTTGCAGAGGTGTTTCGTTCATTTTTTAAGTGCTTTGGGTCTTCTGGGGTTCACATTGCAGTGAATAAAAGCTGTAACATGCATGAGATGAGTTTCTGCTGCCCTGTTTAACCAGACAGATTTCTGTTTCTGCACATTTTGTGTCAGGGGGAGGTGTTGAAGAACAGACTCCTTCCTGACACCTCAGTGCTTTTGACTACAGTATTTTAACTAAAACCTTTAATAATGATTCTGGCTAACAATTTTATCTGCATTGCAAGTAATGCACAAGGCTTGTACCTGTTTAGAAAAGCACCTGTCTAAAACTGACTTGTGACACCCTGGAAGTGTCAAATACAGCATCTGAAATCTTTGAACACTTTATTTAAGAATTTGACAAAATTATTGCAGTCTGAATCCAAGGGGTGATCTCACTCCTGTTTACCAGACCTGATTTGCTGCCTGGCTCTTAAGCCTAACATAAATCAACGGGGAAGTACTTTTTCTGTAGAACTTCAATTTCTTCCCCTGGACAGTTTTATATAACCTGTCATTTCAATATTGCACCACTTTTCTTTCCAACAAAAGCAAGGTATCAAAAACTGTAAATCAGGTATGCTTACAGGGAGAAATACAATGCAAATAAAATGCTTTAGCTTTGTGGGAATCTCTTTTCCAAATAAAACTCTAGAAACTGTTTTAAGATTCAAGAGAGCGTTTTTAAAACAAGGAGTCTGACTGGTTGCTCTCTTTGTGTTTGATTGCATAAGAATTGTCAGCTGTTCAGGGTTTTGGGGTTTTTTTTTTGAAAGTAAGAAAAAAGGCAGCTCTTGCAACACTCTGGTTTGTGCTGGCTCCCACTTCTTGCATTATTTACTCTCCTGGGTAAGGACAACCACATCTGTTCTTTTGGGGTTTTGTTTTAGGGCTGATCTCTCTAGAGAGAGGCTAAACCAGCAGAGAGTATGGACAGTGGCAGCAGAGCTCCCATCAGAAAGCTCTTGTCCTCTGAAGAGTTTGCCTTTTGTGCTTCAGAGACAGCAGGCTGTGCAAGGCAGGAGATGCAGCTCTGTATCTTGGTTACCACACTGAGGGCTAATCTTTCAGCCAGGGAGGTTTTTGACATAGTGACAACCTGCAGAGCTTTAGTGCCAGGATGAGGAGCACACCTGAAGCACCAGTCTCAGGATGGAAGTGAGGTTTGTATGAAACTCTGCTGCTCCCGGAGCCCAAACAGTGGGTTGGGTCAAGGAGGGGGTTTGTTTGATGAGCTTTTGTTCAGCTGTTAGAAGTGAGGGAGTTTTGTCATTCGAGTGAAAAATTTAGAATGATGTAGGTGGAAATGTTTTAATCTTTGTCACTGTGGGGATTGAATCACTTTGTGCTGTTGATGGTGTAATGCAGGATGAGTGTGAGCTGGATTTGGAGAGCTGCTGGGTGTTTGTCTGCATCCTTTCCCTGTGAGTGCTCCTGACCAGAAGCACACCTTGTCCTTTTTGGGTTTCTTCTGCTCCCAGGTCCCCACACGTGACTGATCTATGAAATGGCAGAGAATGGCACAGACTGTGACCAGAGACGCATAAGAATGAGCAAAGAGCAGCACAATGGCAGCTTCACAGGTAGGTGGGACATCACTTTGTGTTCTCAGCTGCCCCGCGTGGGGTGCAAAACTGCACAAGATGGAAAAGGAATTGATTCTGGTTTTCTGTTGAGGCCAGGCTGGATGGAGCCACCTGACCTAGGGAGTGGCAGCTCTGCCCGTGCCAGGGGGTGGAATGGGATGGGCTCTAAGGCCCTTTCCAACCCAAACCATTCTGGGACTTTATGCCCACATATTGCAGAGGGCCTCCATGCCTGAATCAACCTTGGAAACCTCAGTCAGCTCTGAAACTGCAGGATTTAGGATTTCAAAGCCATGGAGTAGATTCATGCTGTGTATTTCCATTCACATTTCTCTTACACTCCTTTCCTCTCCCAAAGTTCTTGATACATTTAAGCCCCACAAAGCTGACCTGGGTACCAACAGAGGCTCCAACAACAACAAAAAAAAACCTAAAAAAGTTTAACTCTGTTGGCAAATGTGTGGCTGTGGAAGTCAGGCTGTACAACCCCACCCTTTGGCACTGAAAAGTCAGTTCTTGGTAATAAAAATCTGATTTACTCTGGGACAGATCCAGTTATTAGTCTCCCAATTTCTAGCTGTTCTGTTGAAATTCAATGTCACTATAATTTATTGGTTTCAGTGATAAATTACCAACAAAACAGTTTTAACTACTTCACCTCCTGCTTCTCCTCTGTTTTTCCTGCTGGTATGTCTGAAGTAGCCTGGGGTTAATGTTTAGAACTCATGAAAAATAACCTGAAAACAGTTAATGAAGATTTTTGTGTCACTGAATTATCCATGCTGTGTAGTAAAGCATGGAAATTATAATCATCTTTGTTTGTTTCCTGTCAGCTTTGAATGTGCCAGTTCCATATTTAATTAAGTTTTGTAATCAAGTGATTTCTCAAGTTGTGTGCAGTCTTACACCATTGTCTTTTACGACCTTTTACTAAAAACAAGGTCATAAAAACAAGGTTGAAACATTTTTATTACACATATTAAATGAAAAAGATGAACTGCATGTTTGTATGTATGGAACAAATTAAAGCCTTTTACTTAAAAGTCTTAAATCATTCTGTAACTCTGAGGGAATGTGGATGTTCTTCAGTATTTGCCAGGATTTCTGTTAGTTCATCTTGAGCAACTGATTTTACAGCTGAGGAGCACAAAATTAAATGGGCTGTGTGACTTATGAGAGCTGCAATTTCTGTGTAAATATCAGCATCTGATAAGGCAAAATGTTTCAGTGATTGGAGTAAGACTGAAATAATGCATCTTGGTTTCCAATATGCTGGAGATCAGATTAGATCAATATTTTAAATGCAACAGCTTTTTAAAAATCTAAAATTTATGAATATTATTACAATGCAAAATAGAATACATGTGTTTTGACTGTGTAGTAAGTGTTGTTTAAACAAGTTTGGTGTCTGTTTGGATACAAGTGTATTTTTTCATTGTTTACTGGTGTTATTTTTCAAATCTTATTCCAGAATTCCTTTTCTTTAAAAGTTTAAAAATCATTACTGCTCATTAGCTTGACAACCTTTGAACGAGCCATTCTCCTCCAAAAAACCAGCTCAGCTTTGGGGTTTTATTCACCTTATTGTGAGCACAAACAACACCTTGATGAGCAAAGCCTTTTTGTGAGCAGGGCCTGGGCTGGGCGTGAGCTCAGTGCCAGGCAGGGCTGTGCTCCAAGAGCAGCTCCTTTCCAGGAGAGGAGTTTGGGAGAGGCTGGCCAGGCTCCTGCCTGGGAGGGCAGGTGCTCCTATCCAGTTACGCCGTGTAATTCCATCCTCTGGAAGTGGGAGGCTGGGAATAGCTCTGCTGGAAAGGAACCAGCTCAGAAGTTCAGAGGGAGATGTCCCTGCAGCAGGTGCTGAGGTCACATCTGACCTGGGGTGGTGGCTGCTTTCAGCTCCTCGGGCAGTGCCCTGCAGAAAGGCTGCTGGGGGTGCCAGGCCTGGGGCACTCTGAGTGCCAGGGGCAGCAAACCACTGCGGTCCCTGGATGTCACCTCATTCCTGAGGCATGGCAGCAAATGCTTTGGGATCAGGAGAAAAGATGACTGAGAGCTCCCGTTAACTTCCTAACAAATTTAAAAAAAAAATCAGTGTATTTCTGGGTGGGATAGCAGCTGACCTGCCAGCCTGTGCTTGTACAGATTTTATTCATATTGTTTTTTTATTTTCATTTGCAGATTCCTCGGTGTTGAGTGAGCGGAAGCGAAGGGAGCGAGAGGAGAGGTTGAATATTGTGCTGTGGAAAAAACCGCTTGTTACCTTGCAGTATTTTTGCCTGGAAACTCTAATAAACTTGAAGGAATGGACCATAAAGTAAAGATCATTTCTTTAACTTCTACTAAGCGTTCTGGGCAAACCCATGCTCTGATTCAGTAGGTCATTCTGACATCTCACTTTCCCTGATGATTCACAACTTGGAAACTGTTTTTTTCACAGAACATGTGTATTTCTGTTCCTTAAAGGTGGCTGCTGGATCATCCCACACTTGCAGCCGTGCTCTCAGATCTTCTGCCTAAATTACATAAGTGCAGCAAGGTGCTTGGGAGAGAAAATGGCAAACTGCCTTTCTGAAGAGTTGAATATTCCACTTTGAAAGAGTGGGACAGTGTTTAGGGATCCTCAAGGCAAAGGGATGTTGTGCTTATGGCTGCAGTGTTAGCACTGGCCTACTAATGCAGGTGTTGGTGTCACTGAGCAATCCTCAAACAGCTCAGCCAGGGCAGAGATCAGGGTTCTGTGGAGCTTGCAGTGATGTTTATGATGCTGTAAAGAGGACTTTGCTTCTCTGTGGCCCTTTTACAGCAGGAAATGATTTATTAAAGCACTTTCCTTGAGTGTTATTTCCACACTGGATAAAACCAGCTTTTATTCCAGTGAGAGGATTTGTGAGGAGCAGTCCTGCCGTTCCCTGCTAGCGCTGAAATGCAGAGCCAGTCCTCAAGGCACAAGGCCCAGGGGTTTAGGCTGCCAAAACATGAGTGTAATCTGGATTGAAAATGCCAAGAGTAGCAGCCATGCAGGGCTTGTGTTGGTAAATGGGCTGTGTTGTGCTTGGGACTGAGTTTACAAAGCCTTTCCCAGGCAGGATCTAATGTCACCTTGGGTGACTCCAGCTGTTGGGCTGCTCCTCTGCAGGCTGAGCTGAGCCTGGTGCTCAGGGCTCTGCTCGCTCCCTCTGGGCCAGGCTGGAGGTGCTGGCAGTCCACATTTACTGACAGTTTCCATTTGCTTTTGAAATTATTTGTATGAAAAATACTGGGTTTATGTAGTGTCGTATTAATTTCCTTTTACACCCCACACCCCCCAAAAAATTGAACCCCCATAATTTATTATGTGCATTCCTTCACTACCATTAGAAATTGTCTCTGAGAACTGTTTTACTGGGTCTGACATCTGTAATTTCTGACACTCGCCAAGCATTTATTTAAACTAAGCAGAAATAACATTGGAGGATTTATTTTAAGACCTCAAATCTTATTTGGCTTCCTAGACATCCAGTTTTGTTACAGATAGCACTTGCCTCCTCTGCTGAGCAGCACATTCAGTTGTCTGGCACTCCCCTGACAGAATCTTTACAGAAAATAACCCTGACTATTACAAGCTATTGAGACCTCAGATTGACTTCTAATGATCTCCTGTGTTCCACTGCATAAATTGTGTTTTGAATGACAATGATTTGAAAATTCAATTGTCATACTAATGTAAGCAGCACTAACTTTAATTTTAAAATGTTTTGAGTGCTCTTTTCAGTTTGCTTAATATGAAATATTTGTGACTGTTTTCCTGTATTATGCCTCACATTTCTATCTTTCTGTCTAAATAGATAAGTTATCTTTATAGTTTGCTATTTTAGGCTGGGAATTCTAGGTGATGCTGCTAGCACTTGCTTTTTTTATACATCATTAGGTGACAATATAGTAGTGTTTTCTGGAAAATAATAAATGTATTTGCTAATCTACTGTGGGTGGCCACATACACATCAAGCAGGAAAAAAAAAAGAGTAAAACCAAACATGATCAAAAATTATTTGGTAGCAAATTACTTTGGAAAACACATTTCTCCCTTTAATCACCTAATGCTCCAGAGTTACCTAAAACATATTAATTAAATTTGCAGCTGTTACAAGATACTAATTTTAATAGATAAGGGGAAACAAAATCATGTAAGGATTTGTTCCTGTGACTGTCACTGTGGTTCTGCCCAGCAGCACAGTTGGAAATCAGCTTCTAAATTCCACCCAGCTCGTCCTTGCCCAGGGCCAGTGCAGGGCCTGCTTTGCTCTGTGCTTGGCCACAGCTGCTGCTCAGGGCCTGGGTCTGACTCTTGGCTCCAGAAGCTGAATTGTTTTCAGCTTGTGTTTATTTTCAGTCAGTTACTTTGCTTTTCTTTATTAACAAAAAGTAAAATATGAGTGGCTGAACTTTGATCTCGCTTGCCAGTGACGCGGGGATTTTTCCCTAAAGAGTAAAGGCTCCCCAGATATTTTCTTGGGAGGTTTACACTGCTGCCATTGTCCCTGCTGAGCACATCCCCAGTCCCCAGGGGTAACTGAGTTACTCTGAAATGCATGTTTCATGATGAAAAACCCTAATTTGCCATTTGTCTTTAAGATTGTGGCGGCGGCGAGGGGTCCTGGCGTGCGTGTTGCTGGCACTGGCAGTGCTCACAGCCCTGTACTACATCGAGGGAGCACATCAACAGGTACCACCCCTGCTTCCCTGGCTCCCACTCCCTCCCGGTGCTGGGAATTGAATGAATCCTGCTGGCATCTCCATGAATTTATAATGGATCTTTTGAGCTGCTCACTAAGGTTTTGTTTCTCACGTCGTGACTGCTCTGTTGGTGTGCATGAGTTGTGTTTCAGAGGTGGGGAGGGATGAGCTGTGTCACTGGATCTGTTCTGGTGGATCTGGAGGTGTCTCATCTGTCCCTGAGTGAAGCACACCTCGGGTGCTGCAGCACTCCTTCACAGCTGCTGTCAGCAGGATTTTAGTGGTGCTGGGAGCTCTTGAGGGGAAGGGTTACCCTGAGTCGTGGCAGAGCTTCGTGCTTCCCAAGAAATGATTCTCGTTGCTGTGGAAGGTCTCCTGGCAGCTAGGACAGGCACAGACAGAGATGTAAAATGGTTTCGTGGTTCACATCTGTTCCTGTGATGTGAACACAAAGCCTGGTGCTTTTGCAGCACTGGAAGTGTAAGACATGGCTCAAGCTTCGTGATGTTGCTGTCTGCACCCTTCCCTTCCCCATTTCTCTTGGAGTTTCAGATTTTCCTGGAGGACAGGGAGCCCTTTTAAAAACCAGCTGCTGTCACAGCTGTGAAATGAGCAGGTTCCCAATTCCAGAGAACTTGCTTCCATCCCTCCTGCTGGGGTGTGGCACTGCCTGCCTGAGGGATCTGCACTTCTGGAGCCCAAGTCCTGACTGCCCAGGTTTCCTTGAGCCTGCTGGGAAGAAACCTGATCCTCTGGGCCTGCTGAGGGCAGTGTCACCCTCAGGTGACAGCCAGTGCAGGAGCTCCCTGCTAAGGAGGTGTCAGCCATGTGCACTTGGCATTTTCAGGATGTTTTTGTGCCCTGGCAGGTTGGAGCCTGGATAAGAATGGTGTAAAATTCACCTTGGTGCTGTTGGTCCATGGATGGTGTAGAATAGTACCCAGGATTTGCTGTGGCTTTCCCACATCCCCTTATTTCTGGGTGCAGCACACAACCAGCATTTTAATGTTTTCTTAAAAGTAACAAACCTGCTACTCACGGCTCCAAGGTGCAACATCCAGCAGGGTCACTGGGAGTGCAGCTGATTTGATTCCTTTCTTTAAGCTGTTCAGACAATTCCCTGAGCTGCCTGGGCTCTACTTGACACTGCCTGGGGCTTGCTCCTCGTGGGGCTGTTCTGAGTTTCAGCCTCCTACTATTGGACCTGAATTTCCATCTGTCTCCTTGGAAACTTGCTGATTCCAAAATGTGGGGGTTTTTTTCATTTTTAAAGTGCAGTTTCCTCTATATGTCTGTGCTGTTACTGAAATAAATTGCAAATAGAAGTGTTTAGGAGTCTATTTCAGTTGTTATAATCCAGATAAATGTCTGTGTTAGCTTGTAGCTTAATTTTCTCCCTTGGAGATTTCATAATTTGTATTTTTTTCTTTTTTTTGTGCCTTTCCTTGCTCAGTATGTGCGGTACATGGAGAAGAAGTTCTTCTGGTGTGCCTACTGGGTAGGATTGGGCATTCTGTCCTCTGTTGGGCTTGGAACAGGTCTCCACACCTTTCTGCTCTACTTGGTAAGGATATTTCCACACCATGTCCTTTTTGAATTGAGTACTTTAATTGTTGCATATTTTAAAAGAGGTGAATAAATAATTTTCTGCAAGTTCTCAACAATAAATACATCTCAAGTTGGTGCTCTGGAGAATGCTGCTCATGTTCTACACTGCATCACCTTGTTCTGCAGTTTGTAAGCTCTGTGTTTGTTGACTGTGGATATTGGCCTACTGCTGGTTAATCCTCACTTTGAAACAATGAGCCAAATCTGCAAGCTCTATCCTCTGATCTCCTCATTTCAATGAAGCCTGTCCTACTGTGTGCAGCTCAAGTGTTTCCATTTAAAATTTTTCAGAGTATTTTTTAGTAGCTTAAAATGATCGTTTTTCCAACTGAAGCCACCAAAACAGGCAGCTGGTCTAAAGTTCAGTCTGTATTAATTTTGCTTTGAAAATAATAGCAAGAGCAATGTTTTTCTGTGAAGATAAAATATGAAAATTTGCATGATGTTGTTTATCTCAACGTAGCTATGAAAGTCAGGGAAATGTTTGGGTGTGTTTTGCTTTTGGCCATTGGATTAGTTCCTGGGTTATGAAACCACTGTCCTGGATTCAAGAAAAGGATTCATGGCCACAAAATAATTAAAACCAGTTCATGCAACAAATGTCAACTTGTATTTGGAACCATTACAGATGTTTACTTTCAGAGCTGCTTTAATCATTAACAATAACACAGAAAACACTACAGGGAAGTGCTGCCTCTCCCCCAGCAGGGCAGTGCCTGGGAGATGGAGTGGCATGGGGTGAGCAGCCTCAGATTTGCTCAGAGTGTAGCTTCTGTCCTAAAGGTTGTGGAAGGAATTCCTGCTAAACAGAACCAAGTTTGTGCATTGAGCCCTGTCAGACCCCAGGCCACTTCAAAATTATTTTGGCACATGAAATCTTCCTAAGACAGCACCCCTTCTTTTCTTAAAGGAGGTGGAACCTTTATTTTACTCTATATTAAAAAATCAAAGTTCTAAATTCCTTCAATGTAGAAAAATTAAATTCCATAATACATCACTTCGATCATCCTGTGAGATATGTGAACCTCATGGAGGTATTAGGCCTTGACCTGAGCTGATGCTGAAATAATTTATAGGAAATACAATTTCTCAGTTGGTTTATCAGTGTAACTTATGGTGGGTGTTTGGGAGGTTCACAGCCTTCCAAAGATTACAGAGATGTGTCACCCAGGAAAAGAAATGGACTTTAATATTGGTAGGGAATGGGTGTATTTGGAGCATACAAGGGAAGGCTTCACACAACTTTGTTAGGAGGGGAAAACAGACTGAACAGATTGCACTGAGTAATTAGAAGGTGGTTATAGAGTAAAATGTAATAGAAATGTACCATCAACATCTAAAGTGTAAATACTACAGGAGAAATACTGGTTTCCTTTAAATATATGAGGCAGATAAGCATGTTCCTGATTCACTGAGGGAATTCCGTGAAGGCAGTGAGTGCAGGAACAATGAGAAGCCAGGATTTGTTTCTTTTTTTTTTCTCCTGAGCAAAATTTAGTGATTAGCATGGTCTGCTCAGGTCAATTAACACCTTCTGGACACTGCCTGAGCACCTCATGGTTTACACCTCGGTGGAAGCCACGCGGTTGTTGCCACTAGATGGCAGAGGGGGTGTAAAAACAGCAGCTCCTGACCCTGACAAACCGTGTTTGAACTGTTCGTGTTCTTATCACTGCAGCTGTACCAGCAAGGTGTACTTGGAATGTGTTATCAGTGTAGTAAAACAGTGCTCGGTATCTGCTCAGAGGGAACAAGGAGTGCTAACCTGAGGCTGCTGCTGCACCTTTTAGGGGTGAGCTCTTTCAGAGTGGTGGTCTGGATTTAACCCATCTGGAAACAATGCAATTAGAAGCTCCAGCTCTCAAAGGGAGGAGTTGTAACTATTTTGCTTTGGTATTTGTACAGCAGTTCCCTCTAAAATAGAAATATGACACATAAAGTGGGGCTCTCAATATTAACTTTTGCATTACCGTGGATCTACTTTCCATGTTCCATATGCTTTAATTATATTTCTTCATCATGGTAAAACTTATTCTTCTGTTGACTCAAAGAAACGAGAAGTTACAAAACAAATCCTCCCCTGCTTTAGTGCCTGGATTTGCTGGCAATAGAGAATAGACCCAGTAAGTGCTTTCAAATTGCTTTTAATTAATTGCTCATTTTAAAGCTGTATGTACGGGGAGATTGTTGGGAATGCAATTACACGCTGGGAGAACAATGCCCTTGGGCCCACCCATGTGGTGCTGAGCTCTGCTGGGACTTGCAGCTCTGTCTGTGCCACTGAGGGCACGTGGAGGAATTGATGGCATGTAGGCACCTGCTCAGGCTCCTTCAGCTGTCACACAGGTGCACCTGAATTAAACACACTGCATTAGCCATCTACTGCATATGGCCGTTCCCAAGCTCCCAAGCACTGGGCAGGCTGTGCAAGTGGTTATGCAATGGCTGCAGGATATGAATGACTCTGATGTTTGCTTTCCCTGGCCTGCTTAGCTGTTTTTGCAGTGTTGAAAACTGTCATTTGTCTGGATCCTTCAGAGCATCTCTCACCAGCTGCCTTTTGGAGCTGCGTGCTGGTGCCAGGAGAGATCCCAGGGTTAGCTGAGAAGGGAGTACTTGGAAATTGCTAAAAGTAGAATTTAAAGCAGCCTCAGTGTGGGAGGGGTGTTGCTGCCTCAGGATCATTTCAGTTCACATCTGATTTGGGATTTTTTTGATCAGCAATCCTTGGTGCAAGAGAGACAGGTCAAGTGTGTCAGTTTGATACCAGGCTTTTAATTGCTGTTCCTGTGATTGGAGAGCTTTCTGTATGTCAGAGGGGGCCTGAACACTGTCTGAATTATCAGTTCCTAGTTTAATGCTGCTCCCTTAGTTGCTGCCAGCACTGGATGTAAAATCTGACATGGCTTTTTGGGAAACAATTCTCGTGCTGCACTTGGCACTGAGCTAAGGGCTGGCACAGAGCAGACCTTCAGCGCAGGGACAGGGAAGCAGGCCACTCTTCCAAGAATCCTTTCCATTCTGACGCTTTCAAAACAAGCCTGCTGGCTTATTTTCCTGAAGCCCATTAAAGGTTTTTTCACAGTTCTTTAAAAACAACCCTTAAAAATAGGAATCATGATGTGGTTCTGTAGGAAATAAAACGATTATGATTAATGACTCCAAATATTGGTTTTAGCAGTACATGGCTTTTTCCTCAGTCCTGAGATGTTTTCTGTTGGTGGTAGATTAAAATACGAACAGCATGAATCACCTCATTACCAGCAGAGGATGGCTGAGGGTAACTCATGAGGAATTTTTGGTGTTTGGACATCTCTGAGAGATCTTTGCTGCCGAGAATGAATGAATGAGGTGGCGGAGCTGGAGGGCTCAGGGCACGGGAGGTGCAGAGCTGGGCTGGCATCGTGGGCTGAGGCCATCCCCACCCAACGCTCTGCCTCGTGCTTTGGTTTCACTTCAGCTCTGAAAAACGGATTTTTGTCAAAGATGTGGCCAAAAAAAAAAGTGCTTAAAACGAGTGGTTGAGGGCGCGGTAAGTCCCCTCTCCCTGGGGAAGTGAAATCCCTGAGGGGATGAATGGCACCGAATTCCTCACCCCTCAGAGCTCAGAGCTCTGGCTGTTTGCATTGTTGGTGTTTTTGGTGCTTAAATGTGGATTTTGTTTGCTGCTGCTGGAGCTAGGGGGACAACTGAGGGAGTTCATTTTGATTTAGCTGCTGAGGGGGTACATGATTATTTAACTGCTGAGGGGGTTCATTTTGATTTAGCTGCTGAGGGGGTACATGATTATTTAACTGCTGAGGGGGTACATTTGGGTTTAATTGCTGAGGGGCTTTGTGCTGGTGGCCGGGCCCTGGGCGAGCACAAACAGGAAATGTGAGGTACAATAGCAATGGTTGTGCCGAGGTCCAGCCCGGATATTTCAGCGCTGGAATATGTGGGTTTGTCGGGAATTCTTACAGTGCTGCTCGGCAGCAGAGTGGAAGAGGGCACAGCAAAAAATAAAGAGCAGAAACATTGAAAAAATAAGACAAGAAAGAGCAGAAATGTGCCTTTAAAGAGAAAAGCGAGTCAGAAAGGCAGTGTCCTTATTGCCTGTGCTGCCCTGAGAGAGCCGGGCTGGGTTTGTCTGGTTTAAGGGCTCAGCATCTCACTTTCATTCTGAATTGGTTCCCCTCACCCAGGGTCACATTCTGGCCTCCCCAAACAGTCAGAGTTTGCAGCTGAAATGAGCCCTGTGTTGGCCCTACCCAAACTGGTTTAGGTTAGAATTTGAAGATTTAAAAGCCAGACACTTGTGCAATAATGAGTCCATTATCTTGGGGAAAAAAAAATGTTGGTGGTGTAAATAATTTTTAAAAAAACAAATCCACACAAATAAACGGTTTCCTGTCAGGACTACTAAAAGCTTTTTAAAGTCAAACTTAATTCCTTTTAGTTCTCTTGTTCCAGGAGCTGAGCTTGTAAGAGGACTCATGATAAAAATTACTTAAGTCCCTCGTAAAAGAGAAGCTCACAAAACAGGACTTACTTCACTTTTATGAAGTGGACAGAATAATTTAGATACCCACACAATTTATTCTCTTTCTTTTCTCCATTTACTTCCTCGTGACTAACACAGGAGTATTTTCATAGTAATTATCAGCTTCAGGAGAGGTTTTGCTCTTTCCACGCAGATCATTCAAAACTATTGTGAGTAATCCAGAAAATGATGGTTCTGTGTGTAAAGGAAAAAGTGAGAAACAAAGGCTGAGCTGCCTCAGCCAGGTGGGAGGTGCAGCCGTGCTCCCCTTCCCAGCGCTGAATTCTTCTTGTGAAGTGAGGTGTTCATTTCCAGCCCTCACTGTTCTCCAATTCACACGTCAACTTGCGAGCCTAAAACAAAGGAAATAAAAAAGGGCTCTGTCTAATACCTGTGCTCACGTTACTGCTATTGAATTGCTGAGGCGGTTGAAAGAAAAATACGTGGAGGGTGCAGAAGGCACCCTAAAATAAGTTGAAATGGAGCCTGTTCGTGTGAGGGTCGTTTTGTCCTCTTACTCTGTCATTTGTTTCTTTCCTGTCTTTAAAGTACTTCCTCCAGCTGTCATAAGCTTTCTACAATGAACTGAAATATCCTGGAATACGTGAATCAACATAAAACTTTTTTAAAAATCACTTTTGCAATTATCTCCCCAGAAATTCCTGCTTCCAGCACACCTGGGCTCTGTTCTTCTTGAAACTGCAGCCCTGATCTTCACTGATGAACTGGGAGGGTGTGCTGAATTAACTGGACACTGCTGCTGAATCAGTTGTGCAATCTGGGTGTTCCTTAAATCTTCTGGTGGCTCGCTTGCATTTTAAAAATCTGAGGTGAAAAGTGATGTTATCAAGGAGAAAAAGGTTCATCTCAGGTCTTGGTCCCTCTGAGTGCTCCTGTTGTTGTGTCAGATGCCTGTCGATACCTACAGAGAGTAAACCCAGCACTGCTGCCTCAGGTCAGGCTGTGCATGAACAGTCCCGGGGTGGTGGAGGAGTTAATGGGACGGTGGCTGCACCCTTTTCTTCCTCCTGAAGGTTGATGGACTTTACCTTTTAGGAGCTTACACCCTGTTTTCATTATCTGCTCTCCACTTCCTCAACGTTTGTTCTGTCAGATCTCTGCCGGGAGGGCACATTGTGCTTTCTCCTCATTTGTTCTCTTGGAGTTTCTAAGGTTTTCTGGTTTTTTTTTAATGCACAGCCTGAACTTTATACCTTTCATGTCCTGCTTCCTGGAGGAGGTTGAAAACAACGATAATTGTGCAGAACGATCTCTAATTGGAGATTCTAAAGCCAGTCACCTCTGCTGGTGGCAGTTTAAATAAATGCTGAGGTTTACTCTTTAGAAATGAGGGGGTGGCTAGGGAAGGGCAAGGAGAGAACACTGACAGAGTATTTAATGATTTTATTGATGATTTTCTGTCAGCAGCAGAAGATAAACTTGAATTCTTGCAATTGTACCTCTCCCTGACATGAGTCTGTTCCTATAGAAAGGAACAGCCTTAAAAAAATCTCCTTTTCATGTTACTCCTTAGAGCAGCACCGTGGCCCTTCACACTGGCAGTGGTGCCATGTGCCTCTTGCCCTCAGTGGCTCTTGCTGAGTCAAATTCAGAGCTTGTGGCTGATCATTTGGAATTTCCAGCAGCTCTGCACTGTGGGGCAAGGCTTGGCTGAAGTGGGACTAGAAACTTCACCACAGCCACGTGAGTGTAAAATTAATACACAGCTTGAAACGCTGTGAAGGTTTTCTAAACCCAGCCCCTGACCACTTGATGGATGTTGGTGTCACTTGAGGATGCTCTAGGTACAGGATGCTCTGTCCCCAGCCCTGATTTCCAGCCAGCACCACATACCAGACGTTATAAAATCATGAGACATTTTAATCTCGGAGCACAGACAGACAGACAAACTGCACATATTTACCAGCCACCTCCAGACCAAGCTTCTCCCTCTTAATCACAGAGCAGTTCTCTCTGTGGGTAGTTGTCCACTGCTCTCAGAGATAAAAAAGATGCTGTTTAAGTGTGGTGTGACTTTCTGGAGAGGTGTAATGACTTCATGGATAAGTATGGGATGAGTCGTGGCCTGGGGCACCACTCAGAGGATGTTTCCCATGAGAAGCGAGCTTTTATTTTTCCAATTTATCTCCATCAAATGCATCATGACATGTTCCCCCCTGTGCAAAGGCTGAGTCTTGGACCCAGAGTGAAGAGCAGTGTATCCATGGAGGAAAGCAGATTTTTAGTGCATTAAGTTCAGCAAGGAGTTCAGGGTAATATTTTTCTTGCTGGCAGACATATCACTTTTCTTTGAGAAATGTTTCTAAATTAAAGCCAGTCTAAAATTATATCTTCCCCAAAAATAAAAGGTTAAAATTAGATGTGGTTGTTCTTGTATCACTGGAGCAGCCTGGCTGTTCTGTGAAGGGCCATGTGAGAAACCAGCACTTGATGCAGGATTTGTTTGGAGCTTTAATTGACTTCCCAGTCCAGGTGCTCAGAATGATTAATAATGTGAAAATATGATTCATTTTTAATTGGATACTCAGTCACTTTTCCTTATGGTAAAGACTTTCTGCTGTAAGAATTACATAGAACAGCATGTTTTTAAGGATTTTAACTGGTGATTTTTTTTACATGTGGCTGCTGTCTTTTTCTACTTCCACAGATGAATTTCCCAGCATAATTTACAGATAAAAAGATTTTTACTTTCCAGAAATTTCATAATACATCACTTTAATTAACTTTTTTCTGTGCCATTCCAACTTGGGTGCCTTCAACCACTGGAATAAAACTCCTTTGAATGCCTGTGAGTTCAAGAGTTCAAAGTTACCTTCTCTGAGACATCGGGGTTGTGCAGACAGGGATTTCCAAACTCCCCTGAACTGCTGTTGCTAAGAAATAGATTTATGTTGAGTTCATCTCGATGAGCAAATCCCGTCTTGTTTGATTTGCAAATTGTACAGATATTTCTAACACATCACATTCCGGCCTGACCACAGGCTCCTTCTGGTCGTCAGCAGTGGCAAGCGAATGTTTCTCACCCGAGTCAGCAGAATGCTTCTCAGTTTCCCCTCTGCTATCCTTTTTTAGTGCCTCCTGCAGCTTAAAAGGGAAAAAAATCATTGGAAGAGGGTGAGGGAAAGACATGTTCAGGATCTTACATGCCCTGAGTGTTCCTGCTTTGGCCAGGAGCACATGTGAATTGCCTGGGATTTAGTGCTGGGTGTGATGGGGTTTGAAGCAGTTTTGTTCTTTTCAGAGGTAGAGCTCCAGTCACAGTCCAAGGGGGACATCTGAGAGGACTTCCCAAGTGTTGAAACAAACTGAACTATTGCAGGAGGCAAAACACTCCATATTTCCTGTGGCCCCACACAGAGGAGGAGGAGGAGGAGGAGAGGGTGGAGGAGGTGTTATTTGTGAAGAGAATTAAAAAACTGGATAAGAATGAATCCTCCTGGCTGTAGAGTCAGGGCTTTTCCAAAGGTGGCACCTCGAGCCTGTTTGAAGCTGGTTCCCTGCTCCATTCAGGGTTAAACCATCACTAAATAGAAACAAACCCCCCAATGCTCTGCTCGGCTCCCAGCCCTTCAGCCAAGCATTGTTTGGAGGTACCCAGGGCTTTGGGGAGCTCCAGAAGCAGATGTTGGGGTGTTGCTCTGAGCCTGGCCTGGGACAGAGTCCCTGTGACCCCCAGGACACCCAGACACGGGAGGAGGGCTCGGGATGGCTCTGCCTCCCTTCGCTTCCGTGCCACACTTCATCCCTCTGAACAAACCATTTGCACTTTATTCCTCATTCCAGTTCAAATGTGGCTTCTGTGGCTTCCACCACTCCGACTTTTTTCCATTATAGAATTGTTTACATTGCTCTGGGAGAGTTCTGTTCCCTTGGCCTGGCCTTCAGGTGGCCGTTTGCAGCTGTTTGGTGAAACGCCTTTTTTTTTTTTTTTTTTTTTTCCCTTTTTCTTTTTCCATTGGCTACTCCCTGTGAAATTTTTCCTTTTGCAGACATTTGTTGAGACTGGGAGGGCTCTCAACAGGAGGGTTTGGAGGTTGTTCAGCCACTTCCAGGGTGGCAGTTCTGCTGGAAGAGGCTCCTGCAGAAGGGCATTTTGTCCTTGTGTGCTCCCCTGGGATTGTAGGACCTGCTTTATCCACTTTGGGAAGAAATTTGGGTGATGCTGAAGCCTTGCAAGGACTGGGGGCTGCTTATCACTACTGATTAAATTTGTCTCTTGCTATTCCAAATAAGCTGACTGTAGTTCCTCTGTGCTGTGTATTCCGAATGTGGTGGCAGTGAAAGCCCCACCTCTGGATTCCCAATCTCACTGCCTGGGCCATGGCCTCGAGGGATTGAGGGAATGGTCATTTACAAGCCAAACATGGGATTTCCTCCGTGCCAACCTGCCTTTCAGGAGAGTTTCACTGCAAATTTCTGCAGGTGAAAACCATTCATTTTAAGATGATGGCTTGAGACCTTTTTTTTTTGTCCCAAGGTAGCTGTCAGGCCTAGGGAGGGGCAAGCAGGGGATGGGATTAAATCCTCCAAATTTCAGAGTGGAGAGAGAGGTTCCCAGGTTTGCCATAAATGTACTTTACAATTTTAGGGAGGTTTTCAGATCTCTTTGCATCTGCCCTTGGTGAGTGGAATAGAAATGTTATTTATTTAGCTCTGAAGCTGCTGTGGAGATGATCTTGCTACAGGTACCAAGAAGTTTTATTGCCATTAGGGCCTATAGAAGTATTAATAATATAAACTATTACTCCTTGGTTCATTCTTCAAGTCTTTGTTCTCCCTTCCATATCAAAATCTCTCTTGTGTATCAATTTCTGGATCCCTTCTTTTTTCACTTTTATTTTGTGGAACCTTTTTCTTCTCCTCAGGAGAGACTGTGCCTCATTCATCATCTCACAGGTTTTGTATTTCTGCAATCCAAAATACACCCAAGCTCTTGGAATGATTCTCCTGTAAAGCAGCAAAGAATAAATAAAAAGCATTTTCTTGCTCTCAGAGCAGCTTGTCCTTCACCAGTTGCATGCCAGAAGAATGGGTTTATTTGGAATTGTTTGCATATGACAACAGTAGTTGCAGCTGCCATACAGAAAATATAACTGGTGTTTTATTTCAACATTCTTAATTCACTGCCGCTGAAAAATTACAGCGTGGATGTCATAGCTCTGAAATGTTGGTGGGTGAACCTCATCTCCCCAGAAAATCCAGGAGTGCTGGAGCTTCTCCTTTTGTGTGGGACCTGCGCTGGAATTTCACCCTTTAGTGTGCAGATGAAGCTTTTGGGGCTGGATGGTCCCTGCATTTCAGAGGGAGCTCTGGGAGCCTGGGCAGGGCTCAGCTCTCTCACCCTTTCCCTCTGCTCTGTAATAAATTCACCTTTGATTTTTTTGGGGGGGTATATCAAACTCCCTTATTGCTCTAATAAAATGAAAATAAATTAAGATTGCAGATAAAAACATAAATGAAAATTGCTGGCAGTATTTCCCAGCACGAAGTCAAAACCCATCAAATAATGAAGGGCAGAAGTTAAGGTTTGTGTAATTTGTTCTGCACTTAATGAAACTTTTAGATTTATTTAAATGTGTGGTTTTACATAAAGATCTCATTTTAATGCAGTCGTTTTATTTTTTTTCCCCTCCCTCTTCCCTGGACAGCGTTTCCATGACCTTTGTTAAGTGATTGTTTTTTAGCTACAATGTCTGGTGTTCAGCTTGTTTGAATTGCTTCTCAATTCTTTTGTATTAAAAATAATAGCAATTCTTCCAGGTTTTTAAACTATGTAGCAGTTCATTTCTTGAATAGATTTTTATGCTCCTTTTATTTGGAGGTCTGTCCCAAAAAATCGTTCAGCATAAGGTGGAGACTAAAATCAATTCAGATAAATGGTATTTAAATAATGTTTAAGTTTGGAATTACATTTCAAACCGTTTTGTAGCAAGAAGCACTGAGGTCCCTTTCTTGTTTACTCAGAAAAAACAGACACAAATTAAACAACTGGCTGTTGGAGAAATATACAGAAGTTAAGAAAGTCTGCTGCAAGATGTCATTAAACCCAGCCATTAAAAAATCAATATATAATTTAAATGCCTAATCCTCTAAAAGCAGCAGTAGGGAAAACACCTCCTCTAATAAAGCTGTGGGTCATAAATACCTTAAGGAGAACGTTGTAAAATATTTGAAAATTCCTGTTTTTTTTTTTAAATTAAGGATTCTTATTTCTCTTTAGCAACCTTCTAAGTGGCAGGGCAAAAGCTGAAAGGCTCCCTAACATTTCAGTGGATCAAAAGAAACATTTAATTTTTTTAAAAGTACATTAGTAGCTCAACATTGTGATTCAGATGGTCTTAAAAGAAACTCTAACAAACAAGAATTTTACAGAAATGACATTATTTAAAGAGAGAAACACTAAGTTTTAGCCTAGGGACAAATGTTGGGGGGGGGGGGTTGCTAATTTTAATTTTTACTCTAACTCACATAAAATACAATTGAAATTTCTTTGGTTTTTTAAATTTTATTTTATTTTTTCAGGGTCCACACATAGCCTCAGTCACTCTTGCTGCCTATGAATGTAACTCTGTGAACTTCCCTGAGCCTCCTTACCCGGATCAAATTATCTGCCCTGATGAGGAGACAACTGAAGGCTCCATCTCCTTGTGGGCAATCATCTCAAAAGTCAGGCTGGAGGCCTGCATGTGGGTAAGGCTTCTTTACAAACCTGCAGTTTCCACCTGGGTGTTTAATTTCTGTGGCCAGCAATGGACAAAAACTCCTCAATTAGCAGAACAGTGATGCCCAAGGTAACGTGAGGAGTGAACCTTTTAGCCCTGATCATTTTAATGCTTTTTCATAGGATATTCCTGGGATGTTTTTATCAGCTGCAGTGCTGGTTCCTAAATACCAGCAGAGAATTTGAAGGCTGTTGATGTAAAAAGTAAATTTTAGGAAGGGTGTCTGCACCCCAGGTGATCTGGCAGCTCTCAGATCTAAGCAAGAAATAATTCAAATAATTTTGGGGCTGTAACATGAGTGCAGTTCCTCATCTGCAGGACTCAGGACCTCATCTCACAACTTGTTCTGGGCTGCAGCAGTAAATTGGATTTAATTAAAAAGTGTTCTTTTCCACATTTTATACATATTTTAATAAAATATTTAAATTTTCGATTACATTTGATTTAATTTAAAAGTGTTCTTTTCCACATTTTTGCATATTTTATTTCTGTTTCTCTGCCTGCTTCCACTTTTCACTTAAAAGCTGAGCTGCTTTTCCTGTTCAAGTGAATCAGGGTCTTAGGAAACTCTGTCACTGGAACTTCCTTTCAGTTTTCCTCTTTTTTTTTTTTTTTTCCCTGCAGCTTCTTGTAGAAGTTTAATTTTTGGAGGATTTTTGGTCAGCCAGGTTGTTTTTTTTCATTACATGTAGATCATTTTCAGTTGCAGTTTACACAGATGCATCTGCTGTGAACTACGTGCCAAATTAACTTTATTTTGCTGCTGACTTCCTGTCCTAGCTGGTGATTTAATTACTAAATTCTTGGTTGTCCAACTCAAATGCAGAGAAAGGAAATTCTAAAAACAGTATCTGATGCCTGCCCTGGTATTTTTTAATATATAAGGCAACTGGTCCCTACAATTTTTTAAATAGCAGCTCTTGTGTTAGTTACAAAAATTCCAGTCAGGTTGTGTGAGTTTAGAGACTAAAATCAAAATAGCAACAGAGAAAGTGAACTCACAGCCCTGTCAAAAAGCAAAGTACAGCTTAAATTTGACTCTTAATGAAAGTCCAGAATTGCCTGAATGCTCAGTAAGTAGCTAATCACACAAACACTTACAAGATTATAAATATATCTAAGATTTCTTTTTCTTTTCTTCCTCATCCCCCCTCTGCTGAAATCTGTTTAATAGAGACGAGCAATAAAGATGGCATTTACAGCTACGTTTCTAGGGTTGCAAAATAAAAATGCAGCTGAGGGTAAACATCTCTTGCTTCATCTGCAGCATGTAAAAACTGAGCTACGAGGAGAATTAAATTCAGAAATGAGAGAGCAGAGCTGCAGCCTCTGGAATCTCGTGTCCTCCAGAGCAGCCATGGGGGAGAACAAGCAGTGCCTTCGTGGTCTGAGCTTCCTGGATCAGATTAGGGAAAGGACAAGGGAATAGGAACATTTGTATCCCACTTTTTCACCCTTTCCCCCCTTTTTCAAGTTCCCTGTCAGCTACCTTTGCTCTGAACTCTGTCTCTGGCTTTTCCCTGGGGAGCATCCTCTGTCCTCCGCTGCTGTCTCGTGTAATGTTATGCTTTCTTGGAATGTTTCTGAGTACATAAACACTGCTTGCTAATTTCCTGTAAGCCAAATCAAGTTGGCAATTGCTGCTGCTCTGCTTCCAGGGTGTTTCTTTTGTCCTAATTCCAGCTCTCTTCTTATGGAAGCTGTGGAAGAGATTTATTTTGGATTCTGTCACTCTTCAGCTAAATGTCCACTTAGCAAATGGAATGGTGACTTCCAGAGGGTGAAAAGGCTGATTTTTGCAGATCACCCCAGGGTGACTTTGCGGAGCTGTGGCTGAGTGTCCTGTGGGGTGAAATGTGAGGATTTATCTGCACAAGGGTCACCAAACCATCAGCAGCCAACTTCAGCTGGAGATTAAAACCATTCCTAGTCCCCAGCCCGTCAGTGATGGCCATTCCTGCTGATGATGAGAGTTACAGGGATTAAATATCCCTGTGCCCGAGGAGTTATTAGGTGGGATGAAAATGATGCTTTTTGCAATCCCTGTAAAAGTTGGCTCCAGCAGCCCTGGCCTGCAGAAGGGCTCAGAAACAATCTCTTAGGTGAATGCCAGTTTTCACAGCCTCCCATCCCACAGGGACAAGGAATTCAATAGTGCCCTATATTTTTTAATGTGTTGCAGCCTTTTTGGTTTTTTACAAGAAATAAGGGGAAAGAATAAAAATGTTTAATTGCTTGGGATTAGCAGAACAGGCTGCCTGTGTCCTGAGCAGGATCAAATCTGTTTAAAAGACTCTTTCTAGTGGAGTCATTTCCCAGTTTCCTTTTCTGAATGTAAAAGAATTTTGATTAGCATTTGCCTTTCCAGTTTGTTGTGAGTCCAAGGAATCTCCATGTAAAACTGGCATTCGGAGTTAAATGGTGCAAACATCTAATGTTACAAAAAGCAGTTAAATAGTTACTGGTTTGGAAGCCTTAATTGCTGCTTTTGCTCTTTTTTTTCTTTTTTTTTTGCTTTTATGCACTTAAGGAACCTATCTCCAGCAGACATGAAATCATATGATTTTTGTTGCACTTCTGAAATGTTTTGTAATAATGAGCATGTGACTTATCCAATTTAAAGAAAGTTCATGTCCAGTACACACATGCAAACCTCTTCCTCAGTTCACAGAACGAAGCCAAAGCAAATTGGCAGAGCCTGGAGGAGCAATGTGACTTTTTCTTCTTGCATCACCCTGAGAACATAACCTCAAGTTAATTTTTCTGAAGTGTTGTTGCTACTGTTTTCAGGCTTATCTTCCCCTTGTGCCAGAAATATGCAGATTAATGAAGTTCAGCTTGTTGCAGTCATTTAAATTTTTTCTTCTGTGGAAAACAAGGGCATAAACATTTGAGGCCTGCGTGCACTTTGGGTGCTTAAACTGAGAATTTAACTGCGGTGGTATTTAAAACCACAACCTGTTGATTTGGAATATCCACAGCAGCTGGAATCCTTGCTTGCAGCTGTGTATAGAGCAGGAACAAAGGAAATTGAAAAGCTTTCACGTTGCTTCAAAGGAGGAGAAAAGCATTTGTTACTCACTGCTGACCCTGGGAGAGAAAAGCCATCTGCAGGGAGCACATTCCCGTGCAGTGCCCAGCTATTGTCTCTTACCTGCCCTAAATTTAAACCATCCTGAGTTAATTCCAAGTTCCTGTTCCATCAGCCTCTGTTTATCCATATGTTCAATCTTAGCTTGTCTCTCTTTTTTTCCCTGGGTTAAGCTAAAGCTGCCTTTACCCACAAGACTGAAATGAGTCATTTGATGTCCTGAGAAAACAAATACAATTTTCCTGCGGTGAGAGAGCAGCCGTCCTTTCATCTGGGGTTGGCTCCAGCTATCCCAGCTGAAGGAGAGGGAAAACTCGAGCTCAGGCTTCGCTTAACCTTTTTTTTCCTTGCTGTAGTAAAACCTGAGTCTGTTTTCTAACAAACACTTGCCCAGAGTCTCATGACTGAACAAGCAAACTCCGGGACAGCACCGGGGAGGAGCTCCCGGATTATTCTGGAGGCCCCTGGGGATCAAGGGTTGTCACATGCCGGGGAATGTGTCTGGCATCATGTGGTGGGGTGAGACACAGCAGTGCTGACTCAGGATGTGGGGGACAGCAGGGATGTGGGGGACAGCGGGGATGTGGGGGACAGCAGGGCCACCAGCTCCAGCCTCCCACGGCTCCGGCCACGCGCCGCTCCACGGGGCCCCAGGGATGCGCAGGTCGTGTCTGCTTGACCCTGCAACCCCCAGGCTTTCCCTGCACAGGGAAAAGAAAGGGAAAGAGGGATTCAAAGGGAACGGCATTCTGTTGGAAGTGATGGGAATTCTGACCTGGTGGGTGAAAGCAAACTGCTCCAAACAGCTGGTCTTGGCGGCTCGGAGAATGGCCACGGGATTTGTGCGTGTCACATGTTTTGTGTTTGGGAATAAACAGGAAAATAAATCAGGATTGTTCTTTTCCCAGGGTGCTGGTACAGCCATTGGAGAGCTGCCCCCCTATTTTATGGCGAGGGCAGCCCGGCTGTCGGGTGCTGAACCTGATGATGAGGAGTACCAGGAATTCGAGGAGATGCTGGAACACGCAGAGACTGCACAAGTAAGGACAGTGTGTGAAACACCAGAGTTAATAAAACACAGAGCAACTTAGAGGGAGTAAATAACCACTCCAATTAAATCAGAAGGGGCCAAAGAATCAGTTGCTGTGAGTTCACAACAGACTTCCCAGGGATGGAAAAAGATCCTGCACTGGGTGATACTTGTGGTGATGGGAGGACAAGAATGCAGCTTGTTGAAGCAGATAAAATAGTGCAGCCAAGTATTTGCTACAAGTACTGCAATTATTTAGAGTTCCAAGAGCAGCACAATAAAGGTAGGGAGACACTGGATTGGGAAAACAGGGCTAGAGGAGCTGCTGTTCCATAATCCTGGTTCTGGCTGCATTTAAATCCTCCCTGGGCCAGAGATGATTTTCAGCCTCAGCTCATCCCTTTCAGATGACATTTGCCTGCCTTGCCACTGACACCCTCAGGGACTAGTGTGTGACCCATTCATCAGCCTGAGGAAACATTTTTCCTGATGTGGAAATGCAGCAAAATTGCTCCAAGTCCCTTTTTGTTGCTCTTGTCATTTATTTTCTCCAGGGCTTGAATAGTGCACAGTTTGCAATTGGTGCTGCACATCAGTCAGGTACTGCTGTGGATAATTTTTCCTTCAGGTCAGGAGTTTGCATCCTGGTCACGAGTTCCTGATAGTGTTTTAGACGAAATCAAACATTTTTTCCTCATGCTGTTTGCCACCGAATTTTCCCCTCTGTATTTTTCCTTCTTATCCTGTTTTGTCTGCCACTAAGTTGAAACGGGTCATGAGACTGCTGTTAAAAACCAGCAGATGCTATTTACCATGCGCTGATGTCTTTAAACTCCTCTGCCAGGGTACTTTCTGGAGATAAATATACACTTTTCAAAAAAATGGATGAAGCTTTTCCATGAAAATGGTTTGTCTGGAAATACTGAGTGCAATCTAGTAATTCTAACAGTAAACCCTGTGTTTCCCAAAAGCCTCCCCCTACTAGAAGGTTCCAAAGGGTTTTTCTGCTATTATAAATAGTAAATTCTTCTATTTTTTAAAAGATGCAATAGGGGGAAAAAAAGAATCTGCTTTGTTCTTTTGTCTCCCATCAATCTTTGCTTTGCAAAGTAATCCCTTAACTGTATGAAAATCAAGTTGTGGTAAAAAAAACAACAAGGAAACCAGTTCAATACATGACTTCAGTATCTGTGTTTACTGAAACTCTCCCAGCAAATTATATGTGTGTACAGTTGTGGGAGCAGCCAGAGATGGTTTCCAGAACGCACAGTGAGATTCTTGGGAAGAAAATTTTTGCTAGAGAGCATTTTGTCAGGCCAGGCCAAACTATAGCTGTATTGACTGCCTGGAGTAAACAAATGGCCTTGTGGAACTAATGAAGGAAAATGATGCTGTTATTTACCAGTACTTTTGATTTTATTTTCTTGGCAATTGAGTTTGGATTGAAGCGTGTTGTTTTGTGGATGGATGGCCAGGAAAAAAAAAAAAATCTTTCAAACTCCACTTGTGGTTTGGTTTCTATAAACTCTTTTAACATGAGGCTTTGACAATCCGATTAAATTGTATTGTGCTCATAAAACTGACAGTTCAGTTTTTTCCATTTGCTAATGTGACTTCCTTTTTGCTTTTGGCTTCAATCATGTTTTCTCTGGATGTCTGTGGGAGACAAGCCTGCCTTTCCTATGACCTCTGAAAATCCCAATCTCCAGCGTAGTTTATCACTCTTTGCCCTGTAATTTGTATTCATGAGCAGTGGTGATGTCTATTTTTAAATTGCTCATTAACAATTGTTATTACCTCCATCAGCCTTCTCCCACTTGGAGAGTTTGAAGCCTCACACGGGGGCTGTGACAAGTGTCCCGTGCCTTGGGGATGCTGCAAATGCTTGATGTCAAGTGACAGGAGCATTTTTTCAGTAGAAAGGTCTCCTTGCACCCAGGTTTTTTTTAAAGTTTGGGGATGGGTGTTGGATTTTAAAGAATAGCTGAGCTGCTCTTTGCCCATGAGGCAGAGCCAGCTGCTTTGACGTTTTTGCTGCGTGTGAGTTGTTCAGAGAGCTCATTGCTGCTGTTTCTCAAAAACAATGGTAATTTGGAGAAACAGATGAGCATCTTCTCTGGTGAGAATAGATCGTGGCTACAGCATCCAGCCTGAAGGATCTGGGAGGGGGAATATTCTCCTGGCTGGGCCACAAAAAAAACAGCCAAAAAAGGGACCTAAGAGGATTAAACAGCGTAAGGGTTTAGTGCTCCATTCAGAGCTACACAGAGTAAAATGCCATTTACTTTAAAGAGTCTATTGATGGATTTTCTGTCCTGAGTGTCAGATCTGAGTGACCTGTCTCCTTGTGCTGGCTTTTGAGAGAGCTCGTTAACCTGCAGCCGATGTGTCTGTCCTGTACTTCCCATTAGCACACTTGTGAAAAAGCCCCTTATTTTAAAGGAACACTCACTTCTCCTTCCTCAGTGTCCCTTTGTGTGCTCACCAGTGAGTCCCAGTTCCGTGCAGGGAGTGTCACGGCTGCCTCATGGCCGTGCCCTGCAGAAGGGGGTGGCTTTTCTTTGTCCCCAGAGCTGCCACAAGGCAGAGCCCAGCACGCCCCAGCTGGGATTTGTTCATACTTAGGGCAGAATTTAAAACCCGCTAGCGTTTCAAACAGCATCTCAGCTGCTGTGAACTCTCTTCCAGTGGGATTCCAGAGTGAAGGAGGGTTTTATCAGAGCTCCCTGTTAGCCACAGGGAGTATCTCCAGTGCAGCCACTCCAGGCAGCCTCAGTTAGGGGAAGTGAGCTCTCGGTGCTGGGGCAGCACTTTGGCAATGACACAGTCACAGCCACTTGGTGCAGCTTTGTGTCCCCCCACACATGAGCAGGGACTCTTTTTTGCCAGTTCAATAGCTGCTGGTTGGTAATTTTTCTCGGTTCTCTGTCATGCTGAAACACTTCAAGCTGGGGAGTGAAAAAGCAACCTTGGTGCCAGCTTCCCTCAGGGACTGGGTGACAGTGCGTGGGCCTTGCTGTATCCTGGTGCTCCTTGCTAAGAGGGGAAAGTACTGATATCTTTGAATATCTAATCCCTAATGGCTGTGAGTGTTTGGCTTCATTAAGTGGCATTTCTTTAAGAACTAATGATTTACACATCGGGGGTTTGCTTCTGTGCAGCCTCGCCCGCAGCCAAATTTCCACGCAGAAATATTTTCTAGTTGCCTATGCTACTATCAGCCACTGCTGTTTGTTTACTCTCCAAGCTGTGTCCTGCCTGGGGAAGAATACAGGCTTGGGGAAGGGTTAAATCCATGGAAATGCCGAGGTGCAGCAGGACTGGTTTGGAAATGACTGAGTGCCATCTGCACACTGACTGTCAGTTGTTGCTGGGACCTGTTTTTGCCTCCACTGAACCTTTACTGGTTGTGGTTTGTCTGGCCATCACATGACTTCTCTGAAAATTCCCCCTCCCCTCCATTTCCAGTAAACTGTTTGAACAGGAGTGACTCAGACTGAAACCAGCTTCCCTGTAACCACAGGGCTTGTTCAAGAATTTGTCAACGTGGACTCGAGAGGGTTTGTATTCAACTGAGCTGCAACCGCCTGCCTTGGCTGGGGCAGAGCTCCAGCGAGCCCCTGCTGCTCCCCGCGGGCAGCAAGGGGTTAAAGGCACGCTTCTGCAATGGGGACAGCCTCACGCATCGTTCCAGCTTTTCTGCAAACCCTGCCGGGCTCCTCCACATCTTCACGTGGGGTTGCTCCGTGCTGGAGCAGAACAAAGTCCGTGCCACACCCGGGAGAAGGCAGCGCTGTGTTCTGACACGACACTGACTTCACTCCCCGGGAATGATTAGGCACGACTAATGAGCGAAATCTCACTTAATTAGCAGCGTTTTAGATGGCCGCGTTCAAAACGGATCTCTCCCGTGATTAAATTAACAACTCCTATCTGATAAAGTTCCTGCTTGAAAAAGCTGCTGGCGTGTTTAATCGACAGCGTTTAAGGGCACTTGGTACAAGAAAAAAGAAGTTCAAGCAGACCACAAGCAGGTTTTTATAAAGCATTTATCATAAAAATGGAAGTGGAAGGGTCATGTACAATAACTGGGAAACCCTGACTTCTTTTTTATTTCTTTTTTTTTTTTCTTTTTTCTTTCCCAGAAATCACTTGTTGAAAAGGAACATCGAATTCCACTCATCCTTTCTCTTGCTCAGTCTTCCCTTTCCTCTCTTTATTAATTGTTATTTATTACCTGCTGTGGGTGGTCACCAGGAGGCTGCTCCTCACACCCTGCATTCCTCAGGTTTGATGCCAGTATTTGTTAATAGCTCTAGGGGAGGTTTCTTCCCCCTTTTTTTTTTTTATGGTGGTCTGTAATTAAACAGAAATTCACAACTGATCACACCTTGAGCTGCTCTTTAGACTAAAGTCCCCACGAGTGCTGGGGAGTGAGGTGACAAAGTGACAGTGTGTTTTCACAGGCAATATAACAAGCAGTGGGTACGCTGAGTAACAACTCAGTTTTGAACTGTTCTCCAAAATTACCTCGTTTAAAATAAGTTTTGGAATGAGTCAGTGGCAGCTTTAAATAAGGGAACTTGAGCGCTTCGTGAGAGGAGAGATAGCAAAGAGTTAAAACAGGCAGAGGGGAGACAATGAGAGCTGTGAGTAAGGAATGTGTAAAGCACCTCCTGGTTGGATTTCTCCGGGCACTGGCAGGAGAAGGTGCCCACATTGTTCTATTCATTTGCACACCTGCTCACAGATAAGGAAAAAACAGCACAGGGCATTGCACTAATTACTAATGCTGACTGGAGATGACTTTTTGAGTTCTGTTTTGAAGGGCTCTTTGTGTCTGTTCCCTAAAAATGATGTAAATCTTCAGTGTGGAAGTACATAAATCAGAAATCACCCAGGCAGTGAGGAAACCTGGGTCACTTTGCAACATTTTCACTCGGTATTAGGTCAGGAGGATTTTCTCAGTAACGAATTTCTCACTTTGCAACAGAAATTAGAAATAATGTCACCAAGTGTACTGGAAATGCTGGCAGCTGCATTTGCACAGGAGTTGTGGAAAAGCAGGTGGTTGGATTCTGTCGTTGGATTTTCATCCCTGTTCTGTGTGTGTTGGGAATGCTCAACACAGGTTTCTAAGGGGCAAATTTGTCCCTAAATACTAGGTATTTCACTCCTCAGTATTCTGAGAAAGACCAATAAATGATCAAAAGCTGGGTCAGAAAAGCTGTTTTAAATATTTTTTTTAAGGACAACCTTCAATAACTGATAGAAATTCATTCTGGTATCATAATCAAGAAAATGGCTGCTTTTCCCCCTCTGCTCCAGACACTGTTTAAATATCTGTGTTGTACAAGAGTCTGGTATGCAGCCCACTTCTCCGAGTGTCTGGGAACCTCTGTCCCTTCCAGGGAGAACAGGGGAGAGGTTGCACATCTGGGCTGAGAGGGAAGGCTTGTGTGTGCTAAAGGCTTTGTCAGCTGTGTCAGAAGTTCCTCACTTCCATTCTATTTTAATCCTTAACTTATGTCTGAGTCCTGTGTGGAGAAACAATTTTTTTTTTTCAGTGCTGATGGCTTTGAGTTATCAGAGATTGAAAAGCTCAGTTTTCGTGACTGGTTATCCAAAATTCCTTCCTTACCGTGTCTGGATCTTAAATGCCCTCAAAATAAGGCTTGATTCTTTAGAATGGATCTTTAAAAATGAACAATATTCTGGAACTGGCAGAGCTTTGCTCACAATAACTGATTGCAGTGGTAGCTTTGAGATAAATGAGCAGCTGCAGCGGGGTTTTTGGCAGTGCTGGGATGTTCCTTCACTCCACTCATCCCCTGCCTGTGGCTGTAGTATCTTGTCATGGAATCACAGAAAAATTCACCTCGAGAGGGACCTGAGGCAGTTTCTAGTTAAACTTCTTTTATTTTTTTCTTAGTCCAGCTCAGGTTCCTCCGGGCATTGTCTGGGCTGGTCCTGGAGCCCTCCAGGGCTGGAGGCTGCTCAAGCTTCCTGGGAAATCTCCTCCAGTGCTGCTGACATTGCCACTGACAGCTCCCCTCCCTGAAAACGGGCTGCAGCATCTGCTCTGCCAGCTCTCCTGCCAGATGTGAATAGAAAGTGGTTGTTCAGCAAGGAAAGAAATCCGTTTATTTCGAGTTTCTGTGCGGGGCTGGAAAGCTGCAGAGTGTCAAAGTGGACACTTGCTGCTCTGAGGAGCAGAGGTGGCAGGGGATGTGGTTAAAGGGGCTACAGCTCTGCAGGACAGATCTGATAAGGCTGAAAGGACATGCTCCTTCCTCTTCCTTTAGGCTGTTTCCTTTAATTGTGTCTCATTCTTTACGAAATTTCTTTATTCTTACAGCGTGTGAAGCGAAAGGACTTTTTATGTAGAAGTCTGAGGGTTTACAGTTCTAGCTGTGGAAAAAGCTGGCTTTAAAATTGAGTTACAGAGCTCACAGAGCCCTATAATCTGTGTTCCTTTTGGTATTTCCCTTCTGAACCTGAGTGTGGAGTGGGACAGGCTGAAATCTTGAAATGGAAGCTCCTGAGATGGAGTTTGTTGTAAAAAACCATTTTTGCTGGTTCTTCCCTCGAGAAGGGGGAGGGAGAAAGGAGGGAAATAAAAGGTTCCAACCATGGTTCAGATGATTAATGAAATGAAGAAAATACCTGGAAGTTCCTGGTGGAACTAATGGACTGATCCAGAGCTGGTTGACTTCATTCCTGCTCCTGTTAATGGGGAGATCTTATTTCCCATAAAATGGACCCATAATTTGGAAGTTTCACACTTTTACTCCACGACAGGCTAAAATTAAATCACCAGGAAAGCCAAGCTTGCTCTTGGAATGGACACTTCACTCTGTTGTCTCTGCTCCCACATGGCTTGCAAAAAATTCAGCTCCTCACACAACCCTGTGGCTTCTTTTGTGTGTCTTTTCTAGCATCTAACATCACTTTTAAAATCTGATAAGAGGACAATGGGTTTAATTGTATTTTCTATAGAAAAACTTAAGGTTTTCTGACCCAAGAACTAATTGTAGTTACTCGTGTCTGAGTTTACAAAGTCCCAAAGATGAGCATCCTCCTGATTATCTCTGGGTTGCAGCATCACCCCTTAACCTTAACATGCAGCCAGCCTGAAGAATTTGAAGAGAAACAGATGTGGAAATAAATCCCTCACAGTCTGTGTCCTGCATTCTCACCCTCAGAATGGAAGAATCCACCTTTAGATAGAATTTCTTGTTGCCTTGGGATTTGTCTGCAATATCTACTGTATGTTCATCCTTGCCTACAGATATTCTGAATGTTGAGCTCTCACCAGTTTCAAGCCCTCAGATCTCCAGCACAGCCTGTTTAATGAGGCTTTGTGGGTGCTGCTCTCTTCTTTCCACAGTTCTTTGGAGCAGCCAAGGCTGTTTTATTGCTGCTTGGTTGCCTTCATCTTGTACTTTTTGAAACTGTTTTCATGTTCAACATCTATGTCCTTTCCTCTTGCAACTTTTCCATGATTACCCAACTCCTTTTCCAGAATTTAATGCCTCAGAAAACCCAGACTTCTCATGAAGTGAAACTTAGAATCTGGAATATGTGCCCTGTGCCTGTGTGTAAATCCCTTTCTTTCACCAAACTCAATGCTTGCTCAGTTCTGCCACCATCCCACCACTGCTTCCAGTAATCCTTCAAGGCTTTTTCCAGCTCCCTCTTTTGGGGTTCTGATTTCCCAGACAGGACCTTTCTCTCCCAGATTTTTGGGTGATGAGGAAGTTTAAACCTTACCCCTCACACCCCCTCCTCTCCAGGCATCACATCAAAATCTCCCCTTTTCCTTTGCCCCTTTGCATTTACCTGGAAGCATTTTGGAGAAAGCTGGAACAGAGATCCGTGAGCTGCTATCACAATATTCCTGTTTGTAATTTACTCACATTTTTGATATTTTGGGGGGAGGTTGAGCAGTGGTTTTTGGCCATTGTGACCTCCCAGCCTTAGGTACCTCTCTGGCTCCTTTGCAGCTGCTCCCCTGCAGTCAGTGCTTTATTCCAAGGAGTTAATAATTCCTCCCAGTCTGAAATCCTGGAATCCATTGCCTGACCACAAATGGTCATTCTCCCATAAGTTGTGTTTGATTCCATTGTGTTCCAACAGAAAGCCAGAAGAAACAAAATACTGTGCAGCTCATTTTTAACATAACTGGGATTTTTACATAAAGAGGGGCACTGTCTTTGTAGGCAGCTCTTTAAATGTTAAGGACTCTGTAATTTTGGTGATCTAAGTGGTAGCTTCATACCCAGTCTTCAGTCTTTTGGGGGGGGAATGATCTCCTCTTCAGATGATTATCTGGATAATTAAACTTTTTTTATTATAACAGTAATAGAAATAATACTCAGATCTTGAGGGATTGTCCACACAAAAGGGACACGTTTGGCCTGGGGGATCTGCAGGAGGAGGAACTTCAGAGTTCTGGAGAACCATTGAGGTGTAACACATGCAGATCTCTCTCTATGCCTTTGCATTTTTTGTTCACTCACTCTCCTGTTTTCTGTCAGAGTCACAAATCTTGTGTACCTCCTTCCAGGCCTTCTAGAAAAATCTTATAACTCCTCCAAGCTAGCAGCTACCAGGTGAGGAATGTCCATGGCACTGCCCTGCTCCCAGCCCTGTGTGACTCCTGAGCAGGGAATGTGCTCCATGAGCTGGGCATGGACTTGACTCCACTCTGTGTTGAATCTGCCAATTTTACCCATTTATTGTAAAGTGCTTGAGGTATTTACAGCAGGAAACTAAAGGGAGAGAAGTTTTTCCAGGCCTCAAATCCCCGGGGTGTGGATCTGGATGGTTTTTTTCAGGGACTGAGCTGGGATGTGATGGGAGCTGTTGGTTTCTTCAGTGCTCCTAAAATCTGATTGCAGCGGTTTGAACATGAACTGTCACCTTGCAGAATCTGTGCAGGCTCCAGGGAACAGAGCTGGGGAAGTGCTACAGGTATTTTCTGTGGGATTCAGCCCAACTCTGATCATTCAGAGCTCCTTGGATACCTCCAGCTACTCCTGTGGATCAATCAACCAGCTCTGCACTTGCAGAGTAAGAAAAAAAAGAGGCTCCACAATTTCAGGGGGAACAATTAATTGTGACTGTTCTGTTACAGAGGAAAAAGAGGAAAAAATATTTATTAAAATTATTTTTTTCCTGGAGCTTGTTAGTTAAATCTGGTGAGTAAGAAAAAAAAAGAGGCTCCACAATTTCAGGGGGAACAATTAATTGTGACTGTTCTGTTTCAGAGGGAAAGGAGGGAAAATATTTATTAAAAATATTTTTTCCTCAAGCTTGTTAGTTAAATCTGGTGAGGTGCTTGTTCTTCCCTCACATTGAGGAGCTCACCAACTTCACAGTGGGAGGAGAAAGAAGAGAGATTAAATTATAAATGGAAACCAAATAAAGCAGAGGGATGGGGCAGCACTTTGTAACTTGGACAAGGTTGTCCATTCTCTCTCTCAGGAAGGATTTTCCAGGGATAAAAGGTCCATTTTTACACAGGGAGGAACATTGTGGCAGAACATGTAAATTCTCCTTACCATCCCTTTAGGTTTGGAAATTTGGGATGGTTTTTTATCCTATGGAGCCAGTGGGGTCCATGAAATGCTGAAAAATTCCCTTTTGCTGAGGCTGAGCAGATCCAGGAGAATTCCCCCAGCCCGAGCTGCCAGCTGGGCCTGGGGAATCATCCCTGACCTTTCCCTGCTCTGCTCCAGCCCAGTTTTGGGATGTGATGATTAACCCAATGAAGTCATCTTTAATCATTTAACCTTCCTCTGCCTGCTCTGTGGCACTCACAGGAAATCTATTTCCAAACCCCAAAAAATAAATCATCTTTGAAAGGGACACAGTGAGCTAAAGCATCCTGAAATGTTCTAAAGAATGAATCACAATTAGCTGGGAGGCCAGTCCAGTCTAGAAACTTTAATTTGGGGGGAAAATGGTTTGCCTGTAAGTAGCTGAACTTTTGTCTCTTTTCATATATATATATATATATATATAAATATTATTTTTAAAGCTGTAATTTATAAAAGTTGTTTTATTTCAAATGCTAAAAAAAAAAACAGAGAAAAGATTGTTCCCCGTGCAGGCTTTAGAAAAGAAAAAAAAAATTCTATTGTGAAATAGGTAAAAGTTGTAAAACTGGGGATTGTATTCTCAGAGAAATGAAACTTTGAAGGCTTTTTTATTGTTGCAGATGTCGCAAAGATTTGTCAAAGGAAATTTAAGGAAGGAACCAAAGAGAAATAGTTGTGAACTTGTTTTCACAGAGTAAATGTTGAGGCTGGAATTCATAGTTTTGTTGCAAGCCTGGTAGGTTTATTGTCCTGCAAATTATTCATAGCTTTGGTTGCATTAGGTCACAGAAAATAGGTACAAAAAATTTAATTTGTCTTTTGGCTTATTTAGAAAATGTGGGAAAAAGGAAGACCAATGACAAGTTCTTGAGTGAAATTTTTAGAATTTAAATTTTGCTTTCCATGAAGTACTTTGTGATAGACAATGTAAAACCAAAACTTAGCAAAGAAACAAGCTGAGTAATAACTTAAAAAAATAAAGTTATGAATTAACAAGGTGAGAAAATTTGCTCCAGCATTGGTTTTGGTTTGGGGTTTTTTTGAGACAAACTTGTTAAACTTTTTTTAAAGACCTTCATTATTAGCTTTTTAATGTTTTATATGTTTTTAGCTGGAGGGGAAATATTAGTTTCAAGGCAGCCTTGAATTCTGTAGTTAAGAAATGTGGGTGAGGGAAGCTGGTTCTTTTTAAGAAATCTGGTTTGAAATGGTGCACTGTGCTTTTCCCTAAGTTCATACAGTCAATTTATATCTAATTATAATAATATATTTTATTAAAGCAGCTGTGCTGCAACTATTAGTTTCTAGGTCATTTTCTAGGGAGTTTATTTCCATTTCCAGCTTGTGAAAATGAATACAACAGTGCATTAGCAACACAGTAAAAGATAATGGGGGAATAAATTAAAATCAGAATAGAAACAACTTCCATGCAAATAAATCACGGAGCCGTTTGAATTATTGTCCTGGAGTGTTTTATTTTCAAGATACTTTGCCATCAGATTTATGGAACTGCGAGGAAAAAAAATATTTATTGGCTTATAAAAGTGAAAATATTGCTCCAAGCCCGTGAGCTTTGGGAAATGGGGGAGAAAAGAGGAGCTGAAAATGGCCCCAGCGAGCTCTGCTGCAGAAATCCCTGAGGAGGGAACCGGTTCAGGACACCTTTCCCAAGGACAGAATCTGCTGCAGCACTTCTTGCTAAATGAATTTGTAAAAAATCCCAAAAACTGCATTTCCCTGTGTGTGCCTGGGGAATTGGAGAGGTGTTGTTTTCCTTGGGGAAAACCCTAGAAATAAATAAAATGGCAGGGTATTTTTATAAAATAGAAACAAAAGGGTGTTTTATTCTCTCCATCCCAAATCCTGAGGGTCCCTCTGGAGCTGGGATCCCCTTTTTGGGTTCATTTTCCTTGGCAATAACCACGAGGGAATTTGGGGCTGCAGCAGGAACTGCCCTGGATGTCGCAAGATTTTTGGGCTCGGCCCTCAGGAAATTGTTGTGTTTTGTTGTTTAGAACAATTTGTGTCAAAATTCGCTCTTTTAATGAAAGAAAAAAAAATAAAATAAAAAATCAGTTTTGCTTTCCAGATCGTTTCCTGTCAGAATAAGCTCAAGGGTTTGGTGTCAGCCTCACTGGGAGCAGGTTTAATCCCTCATGTTCTGGGGGGATCCTACAAATATCAGGGGAAATTGTCATTAAAAAAGTGAATTTTGATCTCTTCCATTTTTTAATCATGAGCCCAAGGTGTGACTCCTGGTCAAAGTGTGGAAATTCACCTTTCTAGGATATTCTGGAGGGTTTTTATATTCCTCTGTGGTTAAAAATGTCCCACTGAAAGATTTAGGAAATCTCATTTCTTTGGCATTTTTCTTACAGTTTTAATTTGAGTTATTTTTCCAGGCATTGAATACAATAAATAGAATTATTCTGACTTGATTAATAATTATTTTTTGGGTTTTGTTTTTTTTTTTTTTTTAGTTTTCAAATAGGGAATTTAACTGTTTGAAAGCACAGTAATGAAGAAAAGTTACTACTTGAAAAGGGGTGTAAAAAGAAGCAAATGGTCTCATCACAGATCTGTTATTTTTTAATCTCCCACAGAAAATGCTGTCAATTCTACAGCTCAAAATTTAAATAATATGCAAGAACACTGTGAAATAATTGTAGTTTTCCTTCTTTGGGGTGTAGTATTTAAGGTTTCAACAGAACTGTAACCAAGTTAAAATTGCATAAATGTAATTTCTCTGGATTACCCTGCAGTTGCTTTAATCAATAATTAAGGATATTCTAAATTCTACAATTCAATAGTAAAGGGTGGAATTCAGGATATCATTAATTATTGATTAAAGTCATTTCCTTGGGTAATTTATTGCATTGCTCCTGGAAAAAAAACCAGAATTTTATTGCTTATTTGTAGGTTTTTAAAAAGGACTGGTTTTCTTTTTTTAATGTTTGCTATTCCCAAGGATTCCCAGCTTTCTGGAACTGCTGTGGCCAAGCCTGGGCAGGGAGCACTGACCTTGCTTTTATTTTTCTGGACAGTTTTGCTTCAAAAGACTTTTATCTCCTGTAAATTCCCTTCTCACATGCAAAGAAGCTGCTCATGGGAATCTTTATTTTTGTTTTTTTGAGGGGTTTCCTGGGTGTTTGGCAGATTTTGAGGCTCAGGAAAGGACTGATCACAAAACAAAAGGAGGCAGCTTTGTACAGAGCAGCTGCAGTCACAGGGGCTGCACCTCCCCTGCTTTTAAAGTAATTTAGGCTCAGCTTTCTGGATTTTAATGAATTTCACAAGTCTGTTGTAGGCAGTGCCTGCAATTGGCCATTTTGATTGAGATCCTGGGTTTGGGAGACCAGATCTGAGGATATCGTGGGATTACTGGGCTCTTTCTGTCCTCAGAAAGTTCCTTCTTACCCCTGGAAATGGTCTTGGAGGAATCCATTCCCTCTGCTTGTTGAAGGAATAGGTGTAAGCAGCACTGGCATTCCAAAGATACGGGGAAGTAAAGAGTGGGAAGCGTGTTTCCATGGCAGTGGGAGCTCCGTGCCACTCACAGGGTGTGCAGAACCAAACCCCAGTGCCCGGGGTGCTCCCATTTCCACACGACTGTCCCTCCAAACTCCGCGTTTCAAACTGGCCTTCCTGCTTTAAAATTTCTCCCAGTTCCCAGGCAGGAGATGCTGGAGATCACACCCCTTCTGAGCTCTGTGCAGCCGGGCTTTCCTCGTGAATAATTTGCTTTTTCTGTTTGCAGGACTTTGCTTCCCGGGCGAGAGTGGCCGTGCAGAACCTGGTGCAGAAGGTTGGGTTCTTTGGGATCCTGGCCTGTGCCTCGGTGAGTTCCCCCAGGAACTGGGGCATTTATGGGCACAAACTGCAGCTTGGATGTCTTGCCATGCAATTCATTTTTGTTTGCACTTTCTGTGATGTCTCAGGGAGACAAAACCTGCTGGAATTTTGTTTTTTTTTTTTTTAGGTGTTGAGGTGTTGCATTTGAAATTCTTGACATCCTCAAATCCAGAGCTGTGCATGGATTGGAGAGTGGGAAAGTCTCTGCAGAAATCCTGATTAGGGTGTCCAGCCATCCCTTCAGTCCTCCCAAATCTGCTCTTTGGGTCATTAGGGACCAGAGAAGGCAGAAAAAGGAAGCAAATTTCAGTTGTGGCTGTGGAGCTACAAACTGCTCATGGCTTTTTTAATCAAGAGGTGAAAGGAGCATCTCCACTCATGCTATTTTAGTTTTTTATGCTCTTCTTTCAGAATAAAAAAATTAATATTGGAGGTTTAAATCTCTCTCTGGAGCTGGTAGAAGTGGTGTGCCTTCATCTTCATGTGGGATGTGACTGCAGAGTGTGGGACCCCCCAGTCCCATTTTTCTGGAATAACCACAGCATCACCCAGCTCTGAGGCTTTCACTCCACCCTTGTCCAGCATCTCTTGGTTTCCTAAACTGTAGAGATGACACAGCCAGCTGCTTGCTCAGATGTGGGTAACCTGTGTTGGGATTAATCTGATCAGAGTTGCTGACATAAAGCTCCTGCTCACTAATCCTTAGAAATGTTGTCATGTTTGGAGTGGAGTTTAGCCTGCAAGCTGCTCCTTAAATCCTCTCAGGAGCTGCTCCCTGCTCTGACACATCCCTGCCCCAGCTCTTCCCTGTCCCTGTCACCAGCACAGCTTGGAGCTGGCAGGGATGAGGGACTGGGCAAGGTGGAGGAATGGGGAGCAGGAGGAAGGGGTTGGTAAACAAAAGAGGTGGCTGTAAACACCCCAGAGTTCCTGCTCAGTGATATTTAAACATTTGTTTAACTTCTTCCCCACTTTGCTGCCCAGGCCCTGAGCTGGGGGAGGGATGAGGATCCACCAGGGCACACCTGGGGTTTGTAAACGTGCTCACACAACAGCTGCCAGAGAAGGGGAGAGGTGGAAGGTTCCTTGGAAAAGCAGGAATGCAGAGCTGTCCCTCTGTGTGTCACCTCTGGGTGAGCCAGGGGAAGGAAAGCAGCCCCTAGGTGTGTCCCCACCAGCCCAGGGGCTCCTCAGAGCTTCTCTGTGCCCTACCAGGTGTCTCCTCTGCTTGCCTCCCCTGTAACTGTGATCTTCCTTCTGGATTTTAGGCAGTTTTATTTGATGTGTGTTTTATGAGTGGAGAATTTGCTGGTGAAGTGGTAATGACTGTCCCAGCTGCAGGTCCTTGTCTCTCAAGTGGTGGCTTCTAAATGCTGCATAAAAACACCAGCAAATGGAAATGAAAATTCTGCAGGCTTATCCAGTGAAGTCAACTGACTGTCATGTTGTTTAGTGGCAGTAAGGAAGTCAGGATTGTCTGGAGTTTATTTCTATATAAAGGCAGCTCTGGGCAAGGAACAAAGCAAGGATCAGCCCCCAAGTTCCTCGCTGTGACTTGTGAGAATTTGCCCTCTTGTTTTTGTGGCCTTTTTTTGGCAACTTTGAGTAACAAGCACAGAGAAAACCTTGCTGGGGATGTGCTGAGTAACTTCTGCCCGTGGTGTGCTGTACCCACAGCACCCCTGCCCCACACTGGCTGCAGGGATTAAAACATTCTGTGAACCACCAGAAATCCCTCCCAGCAAGCAGCCAAGAGGAGCCTGGAGCAGCCTTGGCCCCCAGCAGCAGGATCTGGGTCAATCATTGCCAGTCCTGAGGCCACAGCAGCTGTCCCAGGTGGGCAGGGGAGCTGGAGCCTGCTCAGGGACCCGTGAGGAGAGCCCAGTTCAGATTTCCTCCTCTGCAGGTGCTGCTGTGGCTGCTCATAAATCTGAATTGCTGCTCTCCAGCAGTCCAGTCCAACCCTTTGTCACAGGTTGCAGGCTTGGTGGCACAGTGTCCTTTATTCTTTCCCAGTCTGCACTCTTGATTTCTTTATTTAAGTCTCAAAACTCCAGCAGTGCTGCAGTCTGTCACCCCAGTACCACGCTGCTCCTGGGAGTGACCCTGCTCAGACACTGCCCCTGTGCTCCAGGCTGAGAGGGAAAGGTTGGAATTCAGACACTTTCTTGATTTCATTTCAAAAATATTTTACAGATAGTATCACAATACCAAAAGTCAGGCCAGCAGTTTAATAATAATAAAAAATTCTTTTAATTTTAAATGAAATGCATATGCTTAATAAAATCTAATCAGTGTTTTTAAACTGGATACATATGACTGTAAATGCCAGTTTTTAATGTAGTTTCTCAGCTGGAAATCACTGGGGATCAGTTGGAACTCTGGCTTCCAAGAGTGATGTGCTTGTCAGAGAGAAAATTTGATAAATCACTCAAAATGGCTTTGCTGTGGTTTCTGTGCATTTCACATGGAAAACTTTTCATTAGCTTTTTTCAGGATCCAGGGGTAAGGAGGGACCATGAGAATGGAATTGTCTGGGACATTGTCTAGCTGAATCCCAGAGACTGGAGTTATGTGGTGCGACACCAACATTTTTGTAATTATTAAGACACGGGAGTTTTGGATCGAGCTGGAAAAGGGGAAACTGTTCATTTTTCAAAATGTCAGACTCTGTCGTGTTCCTGTCCATCCAATGTGTGCTGCAATTCACGAACCTCTTCCCCTTGCACTCCACAGATCCCAAACCCCCTGTTTGACCTGGCTGGGATCACTTGTGGCCACTTTCTGGTTCCCTTCTGGACCTTCTTCGGTGCAACCTTGATCGGGAAAGCTGTGATTAAAATGCACATCCAGGCAAGTGCTGCCCCTGCCTCAGGGCTGGAGGGGGGGAAACCTTTGCAACCTTTGATTCTTTCCCTGCCCGTTCCACTGTGTTCCTTGGGAATGAATCCTGCAGTCTCCTTGCCCGACCTGAAGTCATGGAAATTAATTTGGTGCTAGGGATTTACAATAAAGGAGCTGCTGGGCTGCTCCAAACTGAGGCAAGTGAGTAATTTATAGCTGCTGACCCGCTCAGGAAATTGGTGGTTAGCCAAAGCATTTACCTACAGCCTTTACCAGACTGCCAGGGCTCCAGCAGTGAGCTCCTTTTGGGTAACAAACACTCATTTGCACTTTGAAATGCCCTTTTTTAAAACCCCAGTGAGCCCTGCCGGGCTGGGCCAGCCCAGTTTGGGTGGATTTGGGGCAGTTTTGGGGCTGGTTTGGTGTCCCAGCCCAGTTTGGGTGGATTTGGGGCAGTTGTGGGGCTGGCTTGGTGGCCCAGCCCAGTTTGGGTGGATTTGGGGCAGTTTTGGGGCTGGTTTGGTGTCCCAGCCCAGTTTGGGTGGATTTGGGGCAGTTTTGGGGCTGGTTTGGTGTCCCAGCCCAGTTTGGGTGGCTTTGGGGCAGTTTTGGGGCTGGTTTGGTGTCCCAGCCCAGTTTGGGTGGCTTTGGGGCAGTTGTGGGGCTGGTTTGGTGTCCCAGCCCAGTTTGGGTGGCTTTGGGGCAGTTTTGGGGCTGGTTTGGTGGCCCAGCCCAGTTTGGGTGGATTTGGGGCAGTTTTGGGGCTGGTTTGGTGGCCCAGCCCAGTTTGGGTGGATTTGGGGCAGTTTTGGGGCTGGTTTGGTGGCCCAGCCCAGTTTGGGTGGATTTGGGGCAGTTTTGGGGCTGGTTTGGTGTCCCAGCCCAGTTTGGGTGGATTTGGGGCAGTTGTGGGGCTGGTTTGGTGTCCCAGCCCAGTTTGGGTGGCTTTGGGGCAGTTTTGGGGCTGGTTTGGTGGCCCGGGTCACAGTGCCAGATGTGCTGGGTTTGACGGTGCAGTTGTTTGCACAAAATGTGGAATTCTCTTGCAAATGCATCACCCTGCTCCGAGGAGAGCTGGAGTTTGGATTCCCTGGAGGATTTGCTGGTGTGGTCAGGGCTGGAGCTCAGGCTGTGTTTGGGATGTTTTCGGCTGAGTTTGGGTTTTTGCAGCGCCTCAGCCTCTGTTGTTTGGAAATCTCTGCTGTGACTCCCATCAAAACAGCAGAAGCTTTTAGTAAAAAAAATATTTCATGTTACAGCCTCATCAAGCTGCTTTAAAATCTTTATTTTGCCCTAAACACAAGCTCTTTTCTTCCCGTAATTTTTTAAATGGTTGTTTTATTTTGCCAGTGCTTAAACAGAAAACAATAAATAGATTTGGAAATTCTTCCATTTCTTGGGTTAAAACAGCTTTTTCTCCACACTTATTTTTGTATTAGCTGAATTTTCTTCTGCATTTTAATCCGTGTGTTGCTAAAATGTGTTCTGGCAGCACAGAAAAGTGAAATAATATTAGATCAATATTCCTTTTATTATTTTAATTGCCTTGTTCGGCTACCACAGTGTTTGCTGTGTAATTTATAGTGCTCCACACTCAGATCCCATGTAAGTGAAAAAACATTTCCCAGTGCCTTGTACAGTTGATAAATCATGATTTTGTAATAGGCTCAGCTTTTAGAATCCTCGTTTTCAAGCACACCCTTGTGCAATAGCCTTGATTTTTTGGAGTGATCTGGCTGGAGTTGGAATTTAGGAAATGTGAGAGTCATGGAAAAGGCTTTTAATGCAATGTTCAGACAGGAAGTGAGTGACTGCTGCAGAGACCATCCTGGGACTCCTTTTCTATTACTTTACCTAAAATTGTGTCAGTTCCATCTCATTTTTTCATTCTGATTTGCATAAGTGTTAATGATTTTGTGGTTAGTAGGAAATTAAGAGTTATTCTGATTTGTAAATTTTTGTTAGATAAAACATGGACTTTTTTTCTTGTAAGGTTGAAATTGTATTGGAAGTTTGTCTTTTAATATGTTTAATAGTTTTCATTATGATTAAATATTATATTTGGAATTATAGCTTCATGGGTACAGGTCTGATTTTCATTTAGGGTTAGGTTATTCAGGTTAGATTTTCATATTTAATATTACTCTGCTAAGCTGTTTTTATGAAGAGATTTTTGGATACATTCTGGGTTAGGTTTAGGACTCTGATTATTAGGGACTGTGATTATTCTGTTTTATCACAGGTGCCCAAAGGCTCTTTCTTTGTTCTTTACTTTTTTTTTTTTTTGCTGTTTCTGTCTCAATCAGGGGACTAAACCACATTATCTTCCCCTCTGTGATGGTGTTTGTGTGAGGGGCTGTGAATTTCTCTGTTTTTCCATTCTGACATTGTTGATGGAGTAAAGTGACCTTGAGCTTCTGGGAATGGGAGTTTGGGGAGGATGAGAATGGGCAGCAAAAACACTGCAAGAAATGCAAACTGTGAGCAAACAGGGGCAGAAAGTGAGCAGCTTTTTGTTTTTGTCTCCCGCCTCTTTTCTGAGAAGAAAAATAAAAGATATTGAACTATTGATAATATTGACAATACTGAAATATTGAAAATGTTGAAAAATAAAGCGGAGAGGAGGGAAAGCTGGGCAGGAGCTGCTGGGGAAGGAGCACAAAGTGGCTCCAGGCTTTGTGTGACTGCTTTTGTCCTTCCACAGAAACTCTTTGTCATCATCACCTTCAGCAAACACATCGTGGAGCAGATGGTGGCCCTCATCGGGTGAGTAATTCCCAGCTCGGTAATTCATTAATACCTGCACCCATCGGGTGGAAAACACTGCAGGAGGAGCTGGGCTGGGCTCAGGGCTGCTCTGCTCCAGCCTCTGCCCCAGCAGGGCTCAGCTCTCACTTGCAGCTCCTTCCCCCAGTCCCTGGAGGGTTTTGCTGGCCCTGGGGCTCAGGGTTGTGGGATCAGCACAGAACCTTCACCCCAAACCAAAATTCAGCCCCTCCACACCCAGATCCCTGCGTTTATGGGATGTCTGCCCTGGATTTTTTGCAGTGGTGTTGTGGGATCTTATGGCAAAAAAATGAGAATGTTTATAGAAAATTGTATTGATAGAAAAAAATCAGAGAATTCTGTGGTTCCATATTGAACACCTGAGATTTTATGCAGTGTTCCAGGCTGACAATAAACATCCTCCTTACCTGGAAGTACCTTATCCATTTACATCATCAAATCACTCGTGAAACACCAGAATGAGAAATTTGGTGTGTGGGGCTTGATCCTCGTTCTGTTAAATTCTGTAGAAATGGATAAAGTGTCCTGGTTTTGAGAAGGTTTGGGTTGGGTTTTTTGAAACTAAAATGAATCCAGCCTAACATAAATCCATAAAATAAATTTTGTGGTGTTCCTGCTTTTCCAAGGTTTCTTCTCTGGGGTAAATGGATATTTTGCTGCCCAAAGTGTAATAACTATTTTCACATAAAAACCACACTCCTCAAGAAAAGTTTCAGGGGAGGAATGTCTGGATATAATTCCTTTTAAACCAAAACTCCAAGTAGTGTTGCTGTACAAAACAAAAAAAAGGAGTGTCAGAAGAACCTTGCAGGGCATTTCCCTGATGAAACAAATCCTGGTTTATTACTCCTGATCTTCTCCTCAAGCATCTGCTCTCCACCAAAACTCAAAATTAATTTGTTGCTGTGAACATTATTTTAAAAAAGGGAGGGAGAGAGAGAAATGTGGTTTCTTTTAAGCATCCTGAGTTTTTCTCAGCATCAATCACTCCAGACAGTTTGATCTGCCCCTAGCTCAGGTACATTTCCAAGGATTTACTCTCCTGTGGATGCCTTGAGCCAAACCCAGTAGATTTTTCCTACTTCATCTGTCTTGGAGATAATTTTGCATTGAATTACTTCGAGTGCATTCACAGGAGCTCTGCTGGATTCGGGTTTTATTGGAGGGTTGATGTCAGAGTTAAAAAATGTTCCTGGGAGACAGTGAGATTTTTGGAATGTCCTGGTACCCTTGACTTTTCTCAAGCTGTCTCCAGCATTACCTCATCAATTTCTGTTAGAGGGGAGCCTCAAACATGTGAAACAATACCTTGCTCTAAAAGCCCTGTTATTGAATTAAACCAGAGCTCTGTTTAATGGTCAGAAACTTCATTTTAATCACATTCTATCCACCACAGTGACTTTTAGACTTTCTTTGTCAGGGCTGTTGCTCTTAAACAATAGGAAATATCAGAGCACAGTACCTGCAAATAATGAACATACTGATATCCAGGGTAGATGGAACCTAGGCAGAAGATTAAGCTGGGAGATAAAGGCTGAGAAAATCTGATTTTATGAGCCAGGGAGAATTTCTTGACAATTTTGTGATTTTTAGTCAAAAAGCAAAACTGATTCATGTGCAGACCTTGTTCTGTATTGTCACTGGGTGCTGCTGGGTCCCTCACTGAGCCTGCCATAACCAGGCATTTAATATCATTTAATTTGATGTTACAGTTTTGTCTGGGTCTCCATTACAAACAGATCATAAAATACTTTTCCTATTCATTAAATTAAAAAGGAACCTGAAAAGAAAACGTGGCAGGAAATCAAGAAGCTGTTTACAGAAAATTTGAAATTTTTGTAGAATTTTTTGGCAACAAACCTTGTTGGGAATGAGGGACATAAGTGGGTTTGAGAAGTGGGGTTGGTGTGAGGTGGAAATCCAAGCTGAGGAGGATTTCCAGAGATGCTGGAGCTCCCTGGGGCTGGGAATTCCCAGCCTGTCCCAGCAGCTCCTGCTCTGGGCTGGTTTTTGGTGCCTCGGAGCTGGAGAGGATCCTGCCCTCCCCAGGCTCTGCGACCTCCCTGGCTTGGGTGAGGGAAGATGCTCTGGAGGAGTTCTGTGTTCTGTCACTTCAGCAAGAGTTTATTGCTGATTTTATTTAACTGTTTAATTACCTCGTGTGCTGTGGGGGTTTTTGGCTCCTCCATCTTTCTGTTCCTGTTTTTTACCTCCAGCTGCAGGGCTGTTGGTGAAGTCACACCGTGCAGAGTGCTCCAGAGCAGGGTGATGTTCTCTGGGAAGGGGCAGTTTTAAATGTGGATTAAGAATTCCCAGAAAACTGCTGAAGAAGTAGTTCTGAAAGCACACAGCATCCCTAAACTGTGGCCACCCATTCTGGTAGGAAATGGTCAGAAAGAAAGAAAAAAATCTACATTTTTTTTTTAGGGAGAAATCCCACCCTGCCCACACAGATTCTCTCTGGCTGTGGTTAATGATGAACTCCCGGGCTGGAGTGTCTGGGATTGTCCTGCAAGAGGTGCTCAGGTCCAGGGCTGGATCCTACAGCAGAAGCAGTGAATTCCTACCTAAATCAGAATCCCAGAATGGTTTGGGTTGGGAGGGATCCTAAAGCTCCTCCGGTCCCATCCCTCACCTTCCACTGCTGCGAGCCCCATCCAGCCTGGCCTGGGACACTTCCAGGGATGGGGCAGCCACAGCCTTGTTAATTCTAAAAAATTGCCTTTTTAATTCTAAAAAACTCATCTATTAATTACTGAGTGCATAAACTGATTTGGAGTTAAAACAGAACCCAGTGAGATTTTGCTGCTTTGATTTTTAAATCCCTTCTCGTGGTGTTACCTCTGAGAATCCAACAAACTCTGGGAAATCCACCCAAAAATATCAGTGCTCCTGAAGTGTCCCCAACCCAGTGGCTTTTGTGGAAGAGCTTTCCCCCTTTTCCAGCTCTGCAGGGCAGTGTGAGTGATTGCTCAGTGAAAGAAAAGCAGTTTTTTTGGTCCCAGGTACTGGAAGCTTTGCCTGGACAAACCAGTTTGCTGCTATTTCTTGTGCCATAATTCTTTGCTTACAGCTTAATCTCAGTTGATGCTGGTAAAGGGAGCGTGGTGTTCCTTTCACCAAAAAAGCACAAATGAGATCATGGTGACTGAGGTAACTGGAAAGTCTGCTTAAAGATTGTTGGGTTTTTTTACTCAAAAATAATTTACAGTACAGGTTGAGGTTATTTTTTTAGAATACAAGGCAAGAAGTGATAAAGGAACAACCAGAAACCTTGTCCTGGGGTGGGAAGAGCTGGGCAGTGGCCTCACAACCTCCTGGGAGGAATTTTGGAAGATTAAACCAATCCCCTTGACATTGTTGGTTGAAAACTCAACAACCTTCCTGCCACAGGTACATCAGAAACCTGGGGGATGTGTCCTGAGCACAGCAGAGCAGCTCCACACAAAAATGGCTTTATTGCCCTGAAAGGGACACAGATGTGGCTGAAATTTGAGGAGCTTTGGTGTTGAAAGCCTGCCAGTGGATCACAACAGAATTAGAAGAGTTTATTTGCAAAAGGCTTGAAGGATTTAACTGAATAAGCAAAGATTTTTTTCCCTAAATTGAGTTTTTTAAAAAAAAAAGTATCTTTAAAAAGCGAGCAGAAGTTTGGTTCCAAAGAGCAGCAGTGAGCAGAGCTGAGGACGGCCAGGTCAGAGATGTTGCAATTCCTAATTTTGAAAGCACGGATGGAACATAACAGAATGTCCCAAGGAAGAAAGCCCTGGAGCCTCCTGGGCTGCCCTGGCCACTGGAGCGTGGCTCAGGTGAGCCACGTCAAACCTGGGCCCATTTGAGCCTTGTAACCTCCACCAGGAGCTTTCCTTCCCCCATCTCAGACAGCAAATGAAGCTGCCAAGGAGCCTTTTAACCCCAAAACCTTCCTGTTAAACCTGACCATAAACCAGGTTTATTTTCTGCAGCTTCAGAGCTCTGGACACAGAGAACAGCTCAGCCCCAGGGCTGAGCTGAGGCCAGGGGTGCTGCTGGGGGCTCTGCTTGCTCCTCAGGTTGGGCTGCAAAGGTCCAGCTTTGGGGAGCCCCAGACCCCAGGAGTCAGGTTTTGGGCAGCCCCAGGTTTCCCAAGCCTTACCCAAATTTTGAGCAGCCCCAGCCCCAGGTTTCCCTAAACCTAAGCCAGGTTTTGGGCAGCCCCAGCTCCCAGGATTCAGGTTTTGGGCAGTCTCAGCTCCCAGGATTCAGGTTTTGGGCAGCCCCAGCTCCCAGGATTCAGGTTTTGGGCAGTCTCAGCTCCCAGGATTCAGGTTTTGGGCAGCCCCAGCTCCCAGGATTCAGGTTTTGGGCAGCCCCAGCCCCAGGTTTTTTGGGCCCTCCCAGGAGGTTTTGGGCCTAAGGATTCCAGGTTTTTTGGGCAGGCCCAGCTCCCAGGGCTGAGTCAGGCCCAGGCTGAGCCCCTGTGAGTCACTTCAGGGTCCTGCTGGTGGTGGAGCCTCGGGGAAGTGGATGGTTTAAATACTGTGAGAATCTTTATCAGCACAGGAAATGACAGCTCATTAAAATACTAACCGTTGAGCCAGTTTAGATCACTGTCTGGAAAAAAATTAACCATTGAAGGCTCAGAGGGCTCACGCGAAGAAAGGTGCCCTGTTGAGACAAGGGACACGTTATGCAAATGAATCAGCTTTGCTAATTGGCCGCTGACATAAAAATATTTCCACTGGAATCTGTTTTTCAATGGTTTTAAAATACCTGACTTCCAAAGAAGTTGATACCACCGTGCTGGAGTGAAATTTTTGAGGGAGGGGTGGCTGAAATACCCTAAATACTGAAATCCCCAAATTCAGTGCCTGCTCCTAAATGTTTTATTGCTTGTTCCTAAATGTTTTATTGCTTTGGAGCTGCAGGGTGGATTTTTCCTGTGTTCTCACAGGGGAATGGAGAAAGGGGAATCTCGCTCGGCTGGTGTTGGTGGGATTGTTCAGTGATGTTTCCATCAGTGCTGCGAAGGTGACAGCCTTTGCCTTGCCCCTCTGGCCTGGCTGTCATTAACCCAGTTGAAATAAACTATCTGAAAAGAGCTGACGGTCCAGGCAGGGAGGAGCCCATCCCAGCACGTTCCCTTTCTTTGTGGGATCCTTCAGTGCCTCTTCCCTCCCTTCTCTGCAGCAGGAGATAATCCCTGGCCTTGGGCAGTGCCAAAGCCCCAGGGATTTGCTGCTGCTGTGTCGGAGCTCTTCCCTGTGTTCTTCCTTTGGAACTGTGCTGCCGTTTCCCAAGGGATGTTTTTCTCCGGCTGTTTCAGCCCAAAAAGCTGAATCTGGGCAAAACCTGCTGGTGTTTGCCCCAGTGTGTGGAGTCAGAGGGATTTTCCAAGCTGAGGGCTGTGAATATTGGAGGGATTATCCATAAAGTGGAGCCTGACTCAATATTGCATCACCTTCCCCAGGTGTGTCCAGCCTTGTTTGCACCCCCACGGGGCTCTGGTTTTCCTCCAGGTTAGAATTTCTGTGATTAAATTAAATTAAATTAAATTAACTCCCATGTTTGTGACCCACCCCCAGTGCTCCCAGTTTCCTGACATCCCACTGGGATGGATCCCAGTTGCTCTCAGGGCTCAGACTCAGGGCTGGCTGCTCTGAGGTTCTCATTTCCATTTTCACTTCCATCAGGATCAGTTTGAGAACAGCTCAGGGTTATTCATCAGCTGCTTCAGCATCATTTGGTGTCCGAGGCCTCAAATAAGAAACTTCCATAAACTTTCAAATTTTCATTGATGAAAAATCCCATGGTTTTGTTCCCAAAATTTGAGTCCACAGTGGCAGCTTCGTTTTTTTTGGAAACCACTTGGGAATTCTAACATTTCTCCCTGGAAAAGTGAACAAATATGCACAAATGCTTTGATAAAATAGGAATTTTATATCCTCATTTATGGTGTGACATATTTTTTGTGAGATGTTGGTGCAATGACACCCAGCATTTACAGAGAGCTGTGCTTGAGGATTTAGCAGATTGGAATTAATTCCCTGAGTGTTCCCAACCTCCCAAAGCACAGGCTGAGAGATTCCAGTCACTCAGGAGCAACCCCTGCTCCTAAAGACCTCGTAGGATGAAAATGATGCCTTTCAGAAATGCAAATATCATCATTAAATCGTTATAAATAAGTATTTTAATAGTAGTAAAAATGCAGATGACTGGAATATCAAACAACTTCCTACTTTTTGTAAGCTGGCCCAGGGAAAATACAATTTTTTTCTCCTCTGGGGTTGGTGCTTCATCCCGATGCCTTTGAGAAAAATCTTTCTGTAGTTCCAAAGGTTCTGTTAAAAAGATTTAAAGTTACCCAAAAATCATTTAACAACCAGTGAAAGGCATTTGAGGTGCAACTGCTGACGGTTGTTCTTGGAAAAGCAAATTAATTAAATTTAAACTCAAATTTGCTGTAACTGGACTGGAAGTTTTTGGAGTCAGACTCTGCAGGTTCTTGGTGTAACTTTTAAAATAATCCTTGAGCAACTTTGCTGAATTTCTGTCATGTGGTGCTCTAAACAAATGGGGAGTTTTGTTTTATTTATTAGAAAAAGAGCTTTAGAATTTGCCTTTTGGATAGAAATTGTAGCTCTGAGTTTAAAAAAAACCAAAAAGTGCATCTGTTGAATTACAAATACCAGGTAATTGTTCTGAAAACTGGCACCAAGAGGGTTTTTTCAGTGAATCCAATTTTTATGGGTGTTTCTGTTGTAGTATTAGAACAGAAATCATGGTTTTTACTAAAATGTTACCATTTTAGTGAATTTAGGATTACCAAAGGCTGCTGCAATTTCGGGGAGCCTGTTCTCTGTTTCAACTCCTTGTGAAACATTAAAACTTAGCAAAGAATCAGGATGAATCCAAACGAAAATTTAAATTTTAACATTAAGAGTTTCTAGAACAACTTCTGGATAAAAACAACTTCTGAATCTTAATTTCTCCTTCCATATTCTGGGTTTGAAAACCAACGGGTTTGATTCCCGAAGGAGCAGCAGGGAATTGGGTTTGGATTTTCCCGGGGTTATCTCCCAGCATCTTCCTGCTGCAGTGCTGGGAAATCCGCGGGTTTTTGGAGGTGCTGAGTGCAGGAATTGTGATGCAAATCTGGCCCTGCCTGGTCCCACCCGGATCCCACAAAATTCATCCCCAATTCCCCCTCCTCTCCTCGGGTCAGCACCGAGGGATCTCTGGGCTGGATTTGTGAGCTTTGCAGGGACACAGAACTCACCTAAATCAAATTAAATTCTTTTAAAGATTTTTAGATTTAAGATTATGCCTTTGGATATCAGGTGGCACATAAGTGATTAAATGATTTCATTTTGTCCAAAAAAGCACCAGTAACCAACACTGTGCTGCCGAGATGGGATTTCAAGAATTTCATGTGGATCCCTGATTTTCTAGGCTTTCCTCTCCTTTTTTCACTCCTTATTTAAATCTGGGCACATTTTTTTTCAGAATTAAAATATTTACAAATGTACCACAAACAGGAGCTGAGGTACTTGCTTTTAGGATCCTGAAGTTCTTCCAAATGGATTTGATAAAATTAATTTTGTGCACTTAACAAATAGTCATGCCCAGAAAAGGAAATAAAAAGTGAATTATTTAGTGAGAAAAATTTTGAAATATTGTTTTGATGCACCAGGAGCTCCTCAAGGCTCTGCTCTTGGGTTTCATGTCTTTGTTCTGTGTTTAATTCGATTTGGGGACTGACCGAGTTCAGTTTTGGGTGAGGAACGGAGTCATTCCAACACCACCCTGTTAATCATTGATCCCTCACCATTTAAATATTCCTCATTTCATAATCGTGCAGAAGTTCAAAAGTAAACCATTACCTTGCAGTCGCTCCTCAGGCCTCCCAAGGATTGGGTGAGAAAGAAAAGAAACCTCAAAATGTCGCCGGTGTTCCAGGCGTGACTCGTCCCGCGGGTCCTGGGAGAGCATTCCCAGGAAAGGGCAGTGCTGAGCCACCTCTGGATCATTGGAATCCTCTGGAACACTGACACATCTTGTAGGAAATGGATAAGGGACGTGCTTTGGGCACCACAGGGTTTTTTGTTTTTTTTTTTTTCCCAGAATTTTTACCAGTCCGGGCACAGAATTTCCTCACCCGGCGGTGAATCACGAGGGAAACGACCTTTTGCTGGGAAATGGGTTCAAAAAACCTCCTTTGCCCCCAGCCATGAAGGAAATAAATAGATTTACTGGAGGAGAATGAGACACTTTGTTTCGTGCTTTTCATAAATTCCTAAAATTAGAAAGCTGTTATTTTTTAATTGGGCTTCGGCCTGGAAAAGAGAATATGGTGTCAGTTCAGGAGGCTGAGGGGAAGGGTTTGAGCCACGGGGAGGGAGATGGGCAATTGTACAACTCCTTGGACGTACACCTGGTGTACCTCGGGTCTGAAGGGTTTTATAAACCCTCCCTGGAGTAGCAGCAGGAGTAGTGGGTATAATAAAACCAAATAATCAAAATTTAGGTGAGTTTTTTTAATGTAGAAGACCATGTGTATGACATGTATGTTTACTAAACCCTCCCTGGAGTAGCAGCAGGAGTAGAGGGTATAATAAAACAAAATAATCAAAATTCAGGTGAGTTTTTTTAATGTAGAAGACCACGTGCATGATAATGTATAATGTAGATTTCTTTAAAATGAAACAAAAATCAGAATCTCCCTTCTCTTTACAATTTAATGGTCAGTAGTGAGAGCTGCCCGTGCTGGGGTTAGGATGGGGTGGATCCGACTTTGGGAATGTTCTCCCCACACAGCTCAGGCCGTGGGGTTGCTGCTGATAATTTTGAATTTATATTTGAATTTGGGGAATTGAATAATGTAGAAGAACACAGTGCTTTCTTTAAAATGAAACAAAAATCAGAATCTCCCTTCTCTTTACGATTTAATTGGTCAGCAGTGAGAACTGCCCTGTGCTGGGGTTAGGATGGGGTGGATCCGACTTTGGGAATGTTCTCCCCACACAGCTCAGGCCGCGGGGTTCCTGCTGATCATTTCGAATTTATATTGGAATTTGGGGAGGCTTTGAAGGGTTGTGACCATCCTTACAGAGGTTTGGCTCTCCTGCTGAGTAGGATTTAAGGAAAAGCTGCTGGGAAGGCTGGAGGCTGCCGAGAGCCGAGCGCTGCCGTTCTCAGGCCGGGCTGGTCCCGGCTTTAGGAGCGGGGCTGTGTGAGGGCCCGGGCCGGGGCAGCGCTCGGGCTGAGGGCTCGGGGCTGAGGGCTCGGGCTCGGGGCTGAGGGCCCCGGGCTCAGGGCTGAGGGCTCGGGGCTGAGGGCTCAGGGCTCGGGCCGGGGCAGGGCTCAGGGCTCGGGGCTGAGGGGGCGCTGGACTCAGGGCTGGGGCCGGGGCAGCGCTCGGGGCTCGGGGCTGAGGGGGCTCTGGACTCAGGGCTCGGGCCAAGGCAGCGCTCGGGGCTGAGGGCTCAGGCTGAGGGCTCAGGCTCGGGGCTGAGGGCTCGGGACTCAGGGCTCAGGCCGGGGCAGCGCTCGGGACTCGGGGCTGAGGGCCCCGGGCTCGGGGCTGAGGGCTCGGGGCTCGGAGGCGCTCCTTTGTTCCTTTGTTAATCCCGGCTCGGGGGAGGCGCTCCAGGATCGCTCCCGCATTCTTTCGGGGCCGGGATGACGCACGGCTTGTCCTAAAAAGGACTTGGCCGGGCAGAGGGGCCGGCTCCGTGCGGGAGAGGGGCGAGGCCTGGGCGAGCAGTTTCTTTTTTAACCGAGGGATGACACAAGCCCCAGTCATTTCCTTATTAATCGGTTCAAACCAGTTCTTACAGGAACTGCCGCTGATAAATGTGGGACTTCTCCGAAGTCATTCATTGGGTTCTCGGCGCTGCTGCCTCCCAGGAAATGCTCCGGCTCTCGGCTTCCTCCTCCCTTCCCAGCGCTGCCTCGCTCAGAAAGATTTTTCTTTTTAAGCACTTTTTGAGGATCTGGGGAAATGCATCCCTCCCGAAGTATCAGATGAAAAGATGAAATGTGATTTATTTCTTTGGTTTCTGTTTTCTCGAGTAGCTTCGAGTTCTCTGCTGAGCTGTGGCTCAGCCTGAACTTTGTTCTGATTAGATAAAGTGGTAAGTTTAAAAACAAAAAATGTTTTTTTCCTTTTTTTTTCCTCCTCTATTTTGTCTTGTTCTCTGGGATGGACTTTCCATCAGTGCTATTCCGAGTATAGGTCCTTCTCTTCAGAAGCCATTTCAAGAATATTTGGAAGCTCAGAGGATAAAACTTCACCACAAATCCGACAGTGCTGTGCCACAGGTAAGACCCTCTTTGCCTCCCTCCCTCCCCGGCTCACTTTTCCCTTCCCTGACTTGTAGTTTTTACAAACATAACTGCCCATTCTGTTTCTCCAAGATCTGCACTGACCCAGGGAATAGCTAAAAATCTCTTTTTAAAAGCAACCTGGGAATTAAAAATATTGTGTGCTACTGGATTTAAATTCTTTAGAGAAAAAATGAAAGTATAAATCAAACCCGGTGGCTTGCCTTGCCTCTGCGTTAGCTGCCTCTTTGGAAAGTTCAATTTAAGGGAAAAAAAGTTGCCTTTCCACGTGAAATGGTGACAAACTGGGCAGCACCGGTGCTTCAGAAGCCAGTGGGATCTGTGGCTCAGTGGACAGTAAGAGAAATAAAATCCCCAAGCCTTTAGTCTTTGAAAGGAAAAGAAGTTACAGTGCTCCGGGCAGGTACAAGGGGCAGAAGTGTCCTTTGATACTTAAAAAGTGCTTAGTTTTTTAAAAGTATTTTTAAAAGCTCACCCTGAATTTTCAGTGGGACAGAGCAGCTTTGGCGTGAAATTCTTTAGGCTGCTGAGGCCTTTGGAGATAAAATCCAGGGACGCAGCTGACATTTCAGTGTTGGGAAGGTCCCTGTGCCCGTGTGTTCCCACAAAGAGCCGGAGCTGGGGAGGCTGTGCCGGGAGACGAGCGCAGATGCTGAGCTGGGCTTTGCTGCCCTCCTTTGACTCAAAGCTCAACTTCAAATTCCCGTGAATAAAACGCTGCAAGCGGCCCCGGCTCCGGAGCTTCAGGGCCACCAAAGAGTGGGATCCTAACGGGGAGACGAGCCAGAAAAGGCGATCTGGGGGAAAATCCCCACTGTTAACCAAGGACCCGATTGCTTTGCGAGGAACAGGGAGTGACAGGCGGGGGCTGCTAACTCTGAGCTCCGCGAATTGTTAAGGAAGCCCAGACAATACTGGGAATAATAAATCACTTCGGGAGCACTGGCAATGATCATCTGCCCGCCAGTGGGTTTGGCTGCCCCTCCTGCATTGTCTTTCAAGGGACTAAAGTCGGCTTTGCAGAGGGACCTGCAGGAACCCTGTCAGCTCGCACTTGGTTCCTGGTTTTAAACTGATTATTGCAGAATAGAGACACGCTCAGGCTTTCCCCTTTCACCCAGAACTCTCCGTGTTCCTGTCCACTAATCTTCATTCTCCTCCTCCTTCTGTTTTGTCTCTTCAGGGGGAAAACTGGCTATCCTGGATATTTGAAAAACTGGTGATTGTCATGGTTTGTTATTTTATCTTATCTATAATCAACTCCATGGCCCAGAGCTATGCCAAGCGACTGCAACAGAAGATGTACTCCGAAGAAAAAACCAAATGAGCTTGGGAAAAATGGGGAAAACCCCTCAGGACGGGTCTTGGCAGACACGAGAAATGACACAACTTTTCATATGTTTAAAAAACAACATTATTCAAAAGGGGGAAAAAATTTTTAACATCAATTTTCAAGTCTTAACAAGTTTTTTTTTTGTTTGATTTTGAAAGTAATTTGGATATTAGAGCAACGGTTTCATTGACAAACTTATAAACGTTACGGTAAGGTGTGAATGCTTCACGAGTCTGGCTTGTGTTTTACAGCATGGGCAGGGGGATGTTAAATGGAGTTTAACACAAATGTTGTCCTTCCAAATTACTTCCAAAACGGATGATTTAATACTCCCCATCTCCTGATTTAACTTCAGACTCACCTGAGGGTAACACTTTCTTTTGAAGGGTGGCTGGTTTGCTTTTTCCATAAGTTTCCAGACCATGAAAATGTAAATAACTGAGTCCAGGTTGGGTACAAACTGTTGCATGTCCCTCATGGTAAGGCTGTTCTGTCTGAATTCCCAGTGTCCCATTGCATTGCACGCTGGAAAAGCCACCCTCTCCAACTTCATGATGTTAGCAGAGATGGTTGATGTCAAAATGCTGAAGCCAACATTTTTTATTCTGTATATTTAGAATGAAGTTAAGATAAAAACTTTATAAAGTCATCTTATGATCATTCCAGAATTTCTTGTGTCAGTCTTTTTGAGCTGTTTCTTTTCCTCTCTCACCTTTGGATGCTCTGTGCCTGTTTGCTCACCCTTCCTGCACTAATGGTGCTCAAACCCTTTGTTCTTTTTTTGTTTTGTTCTTTTTTTGTTCTTTTTTCTTCAGAACCTTTTGCTTAGCAAAGGGAGGAGGAAGGCCATGCCTTGCTTGAAGCACAGTCAGTGCTGAAGTAGGTGAAATAGAGAACAAGATTGGTTATCTTAAATTCTGCTCAGGTGTTTGCCCCTGAGCCCTGAACTGTGGGCAGTGGAGGAGAAGAGAGGGGGAAGAGTTCAGATTCCAGCTGAAAGCAGATTTTGTGCACCCAGTAATGTGCAGAGAACTCTGGAGAACCTTTACCCTCATGCTTTAAAGTCGGATTTGTTCCGATCAGCGTGTGCCAGTTCCGATTCCCAGGAACAGAACTGATACTAAAGCAGCTCTTTTCCCTCCCCAGCGCCTCGCTCCCCGCTGCTGCTCTACCTGCATTGCTCTCATCACTCGTGAACAATTGGTTTTTATTTTTATCCTAGGGGGGTAAGCGCCAAGAATTCGTTTGCCTTTCTAATGAGCATTCTCAGGAGGTGGCCCCGAGCCCAGAGCTCGGCTCGGCTGAGGCTGCTCCTTGGCCAGGTGGGCAGGGCTGGAGGCAGCCGTGCCGTGTTGGAGCCCGGGGTGTTCCAGCGCGGTGCCGCCGCGGCTGTACCATCCTGTCGGATAGCTTATCAGACTGATGTTGACTGTTGGATCTCATGGCAACAACAGTCGGTAGGCTGTCTGACATTTTGGTATCTCTCATCTTCCTCATCCATCCCCAGCTGTTTCCATTGAGCACCAGCAGCACATCCTGGCTGTGCTGGGGCTGGCAGTAGCTCGGGTCCTGCAGGACAAAGCCCTGCCGAAGGTGAGGCTGCCCTGGGCTGAGGTTTGTACCTTTCTCTTGGCTTGCCTGGGAGCTGCAGGCAGGTGGGGTGGGCAGGGGCTGTGCAGCAGATTCAGTTCCAGAGCAGGAGTTGGTGCGAGGCGGTTCCAAGCACCTGCTCCTGGTGGACTTTAAGAGGTGAACAGTATTTAATAAATTTACCTTTTTTTTTTGGCCTGAATACGGCCTTTGACAATAATGTCACAAAGAACTTGTGGTGGTACAACTCCAAACCCCACAGCTGTGTTTGTAACTTGACCTTTTCAGCCTGCAGACCCTCGGGGTTGCACTTTGTAGGGCATCACTCAGGACACTGGATCAGTGACAGCCCGTGGCTGCTCTCCCTGCTCCCAGTGGCAGCTTTCTGGTCCCCAGATCTGTCACCTGAGGGATGCAGGTATTTATTAACCTCACACTTCTGGGATGGGATGGCGTTGATGGCATGCTGGGGTCCCTGTGTGTTCTCAGGTTGGAATCAGGACACTGCAACAATAACTAAAAGAGAAAAAACCCTTTCTCCTAGAGCCTGAACCAATAAATTGCACATTTCTAAATGCTTTAGAGGTCTCCTTAGAATTCTGCCTCTTGCCTGCTGGAAAACCACAAGGAAAACTGAAAGCTTTTTCCCACTTTTGGTTCAATATGTTTACATATTTATGGCGTGAAATATATATATATATATATATCTCTGTTGTTCTTCAGCTTGTGTTTCCATGTGTCCATTCCAATAAGCTCTGCTGTTATTTTGAAGCTTTCTAAGACTATTTAAAGAAAGGAGTGATCATTCTACCTGCTTTTATCTGGGAGATAAGACTTGGTGAAAGGTAAAAAAAACCCATAATAATAGAAAGAAAAGTGACACAAACCTGATGAGATTGCAATGGATAGTTTTATGATTGCTTAAATAAACAAAGAAATAACGTTTCCCAGTGTTTATTTCAGCTGGATTGTTTCCATTCTCTGTACTGAACTCTCCTGGTAACACTGTGACATTTGCTGTCCCAAACATTCTCCGGTGTGAGCACAAAGATAATTCAGCAGTTGCATTTTGTGCCTTCAGAGGAACACTCAGCCTTTAGCATTTGACCTGAAAACGTGGATTTTGCTCCCTTAACCCAAAGTTTCCTTTAGTTGTACATCTCTTCATTACACATTAGAAGCAGTCAGTCAGTTCAGTGTGTTAGGGACAAATCCAAAGGGATTCTTGCAAGAGGAACAATCTTGGCACAAATCCCTATTTTTAGCTGCTGTTTTGTGCAGTTAGACACTAAATAAAGTATCTTGCTCTTGCTTTTTTTTTTTTTTTTCTGGGAATGACTGAAAATCACACGGAAGTAACATCCCTGCAAGAACAACTAATGGCTTTAATGTGACAGATTTTTATTTTTTTTAGTCTCATTATCTGTGAAACGAGGTCAGGTGGGGCTGCAGCTCCTCCTCCTTTGGGTTCTCTCCCTGTTTTCCTGCCTGCCCTGAGGATTGTGCCTCCCCACACCTCAGAGGTGGCAGTGCCCCAGCAGCAGGGATTGTTGGTGTCAGCAGAGCTCAGGTCACAGCGAGCCAGGTCAGGTCAGTGCAGTTGCAGCCTCCCATCCATCAGAGCAGTCAGAAAGCTGCTGCTCCCTGTCCTCAGCCCTGCCCTGCCGGTTCTGCTCAAGCAGCTCCCTCACAACTCCCCCAGCTGCCTGTTCCTGCTCAGAGATCCTTGTCACCAACGCTCCGCAGTGGCTTGGTGCTGTTCCAGAAAGTCCTCCCCTGCTGTGCTTTGGGCTTCGTCATTTAATGTGTTAGAATCGGCCTCCCTCTCGCTGCAGGCACTGCTAATGCAAGCAAAACACTCTGGACATTCCCCTGATTATCAAGAGGAATATAAATATTGGTGACCCAAACTGATGGCAAGTGGAAAGAGTAGTGGGGCTTGGGTGTTCTTTGGAGGTAAAAATAATCAGTTTTCTCTGAAGCACATGGTTAAAAAATACTTTGCAATCAGCAGTTGAAAGGCTGAATGTAGTTCTAGATAAGGTAATTGGAATGACTCCCCTGAGATTTAAAATTCTGCTTTTTTTGCTGTAAATTTGGTTGGTTTTTTGGAGAAGAAGAAGGGAAGCAGTAAGGAAACAGTGAGTACTTCACCCAGCTCTCGCCAGACTGCAGCTGGTGGAGGAGGGGATCCTGCAGGGCAGGTGAGGGATCCGTGCTGGATCACTGGGACCCCGGGTGACAGGACTGGAGCAGTCCCCTCCCCTGTGAAGCCCCTCTGGTGCGTTCAGACAGGAGGGAAATATTTGCATATGCTCCTGCAAAGTCATTTTCAGAAGGATTATGGTGAAGAACTCTCTGAGCCTGCTGCGGCTTTGCTAATTCAGGTGCCTGATGGAGGGCATGAACTGCTGGCCTGAATTTCTTCATACATTTCACTGGTTTATTGATGCATCCACTCTGCCTTCATGAAAGGCAGCAGAGCATTGTTCTGGCAGAGGGAGAGGCTGGAACAACCTGGGTCAGCTGTCACAAGAGGGGAAGGAGCTCCAACAGAAACTCACCACTGTTCTGTCACCTCCCAGAAAACAGGGAGAGCCCTGCAATCTGTGACTGCTTGGAATGTGTTAAAAATTCAGGAAAAACCCCGGTGTTTTTGTCAAAAAAGGTGATTATTGCCATGTTTGAATTACCAGTACAGAGGCTGTTGAGGCCCCTCGGTGCTGCTGGTGTCCAGGTGTGGTGGAACAAAGGTGCAAATGGAACCTGTGGACGAGCCCAGCTTGGGGTTAGTTTGCTTTAGCACTGCCCTTCGTTGTGCTGAGGAGGTTTTATTAATTTATTATTATTATTATCATCCCTGAATTGAGTCAAAGAGCAGTGACTCCATTAGCATTAAACCAAAGGTCACCTCTCAGCAGAGCTGGTGTGAGGAGCTGCTGAGCTCGTGTGGAATCTTCCAGGGCAGTGCTCCCAGGTCATTGTTGGGCTGTTCCCGGGGCTGCCCGGGCAGTGGCAATGAGGAAACCGGCGGCTCCTTCCTGCTGCGAGGCGAGAGGGAGCAGAGTCAGCTCGGGGTATTGTTCCTGCTCTGATAACAGCCACACCCGGCTCCTGCAAACCGCTCTTCTGGGCCTCCAGAATGGGCCGGGGACTCTGGTGACTCTGGTGTCACCTGTAAGAAATTCCTACCAGAGCCAGTGCATTTCCCAGGGCTGTTGCATCCACAGGGAATGACCTCGTGCTGCCTCTGTGCTGTCTGGAAAGAACCTGCTGCTGATTAAAGCATCAATACCTTGTTCAAGGCTCACCCTTTGAGGCACTGTGGCTTTCCTCAGAAAGGTTAATAGGATTTTTCCATCCTTAGATGGGAAAACACAAGTTTCTGTGCTCGGCATTTCTCTGTCTCAGAGAGAAAACACACTCAGATTTACAACCTCCTGCAAATCCCACCACGGTCACAAAACCTCTCTGGGCTGGATGGAAACCTCAGTGCTCCCAGTGCCCGCTTTGCTGCAGCTGCTTTCTGGAGAGCTCCTCATATTTAGGATATTTTCATAACGTTTCATTTCTCAGATTCCTGCGTTTGCAGGTCTCTCCTCAGCCCAGTGGCCTCTTGTGACACAGGCAGTGCATTCCTGGGTGTTGTGTAAGGCTCGAGGTGGGGAGCAGCAAGGAAGAAGCTTTTAAGATGCCTGAAGCCGGTATTTACTTGACTCCCAACTAATGGGTTCCAAATCCATTTTCAAAGCAGTATTTTGCTACTGCAAGCGGTGATTTTAATTCTGTTGCCTCCTTTAACTCCTGGGCAAAGTGTCTCTCCCACTCCTGCGTGGAGCAGAGCCCAGGGCAGCCCTGGAGCCTCGTGGCCCAGGAGGAGCCAGGTGTTTGTGGGGGAAGTGAGGCAATCTCTGGCAATGGTTTCCAGTTGTGACTGAGAGATCCTTCCAATTCCCTGAAAAAGGAAAGGGCTGAAGTGTTGTTTGGCAGAGCCTGAGAGCCCTTGCTTGAAACTGTCGCTGCTGTCCCCTCCCTCGGGCCTTGGAGCCTCTGTGCCCTCGTGTGGAGCCGTTTTTGGCCAAGCTCAGGCCTGTTCCTGCAGGTTTGTTCAGCTGGAACAGGACCCCACGTGCTGAGGTTTCCTTGCTGATGTCACTGAAGAGTGAGCTCTCCTTTCACAGCGCACATCAGGTTTGTGTCTGTTTTCTATGTGAAAATACAGGGTTTGAGGGGAAGCCTGACTAAATTTTTAGAGAGGAAAATAATGTGAAACTCTGAGCTAGTGGCTGGTGGGGAGGAATGGAAGCTTTCTTCTTGGGAGCAGAGTATTTAATTGGATTTTTGGTCTTTCAGTGCCATGTGTATGGTTTGGACTGTTCTGTCAGTTGCATTTGGTTTCTTCACCAAAATTCAGCCCATAAAGGTGAAATTCACAACTCCAAATCACTCCATAAACACAATTGCTGACTCCAATGACTCCCAGTCAGCTCACACAGGCTGGAATTGCCCAGAGTGGGGTGGGGAGGAAACTTCCCAGAGTTTTCTTGGCAAGCGGCAGAAGGCCAGGCCAGCAGCAGCAAGCACCTCCATGGAAAGATGGATCCTTGAGCTCAGGATGGCTCCGGGCCATCGGGGAGGCAGGGCTGTGACCTGGAGCCCAGCTCTCAGCAGCCTCACTGAGGAGCTTGCAGGGAGCAGCCACAGCTGCCCTTGCCAGCCCAGCCCAGGCAGGATTTGGTTCCACCTTCATCCTGTGCCCCTCTGGGGGCTCTGCTCTCCTGATCCTCTGAATGATCCTTTACATCTTGGACACTGCTGGGCAGAAATTCCAATCCAGTCCTGCCATCTGCCCACAATGACACCGTCTCAGGCAACTGGAGTGTATTTCTGCGAGCCTTAAATAAACATGTTATTGTCCATGTCACCAAATATGTCCAATAATCATTTTAGCAGAATGCCCCCATTTCAGTGCAAATCCAGCACGGGGCTCCTTTCTCCTCACACACAATCAGTGAAACAAAAGCTCAAGAAATGTTTTTATGTATTTTTGTTTGGTTTTTTTTTTTGTTTTGTTTCACCAGTGGCTTGTTTTAGTTTCTCCACTTAGTGCTTTTACTTTTAAACCAGGAGTTTTGGCCTAGAGAACACCCTCAGTTTACTGATTTTTCTATCTTACAGTGTAACATTTGGGATTTTTAAGTTTGGTTTTAAGACAAGGTTTCTAGCACCTAATTCACACAGATGAGTGTGACTCTCTTGGGAGCCACTGTTTGGTATCTCTCAGGCTCGTATGAACAAGGGGTTACAATTTACATCCCTTCCATGCTCTTTATCATGGAGCACCTTAACTCTAAAAATTGCCTTGATTTCCTAACGAGCAGCTTCTCCAGTCTCTTCTCTGGGGCCGTTTCCACCTTTTCCCCGTGGCCGGCGGGAGTATTTCGTTCTTGCCGCTGCTGGAAAGGGTTAAGCCGGGCTGCGCCGCTCCAGGGCGGGGGCCGAGTCCTGCCCCAGCCGGGCAGGGGAAGCGGCCCGGCCTGCAGGGCCAGGGTTCCCACAGTGCGGGCTCAGGAGGGAGCATTGTGAGCCCCGCTGGGGCTGAAAGAGCCGGAAAGGCTCCGCGGCTCAGACTCGGATTATCAGCTGCGCTTCCAGGCCGTTCAAAGCCGCCCGAGTGTGCGGGCTGTGCCCCGGCAGCGTGGGCAGAGGCTGCAGCAGGAAGCTCCGGGGGAATTTGCTGCTCTGGAAAAGCTCTGTCAGGGCTGCCCTTGAGGAAAGTCAGCACTCAGTTCCTTTTGGGAGTTTTTTGTGCTATATCGGATCCATGAATCACTTCCCTGATTCCTCTTGTGCAGTTTTTAAAGTGGAGTCCAGCAAAAAGCAGATTTCTTTAAAGTACACTCAGTCCTATTTCCTTTTGGATGTTTGGGCTCTCATTTAATAATATCTATCCATACTAAATTTATTAGCAAATGCAGAAAGAAGTGAATTATTCGTTCGTTCAAGGCCCTTTTGTACCTTAGTGCTTCTCAGTGGTAATTTGAATATAATTTCCTCTTTACATGTATTAAACCCTGGTTGTTGTGGGAACCACAGATTTTTTTTTTTCTCTTACATATTTCCACCCTTCCTCTGCTGGTACTGAGTCTAACCTTAAAAACACCAATATCTATTTATGCCCAAAGAAATAATTTGTAACTACATTGATAAACACTAACCGTGTTTAAAACATTTCAGGTTGTTAAAGGTTATTTTTGATTTTGGTGGGTTTGGTTTATTTTGCTTTGTTTGTGGGGTTTTTCTTGGGGGGGAGGGTTTGTTTTGGGGTTTTTTTTGTGGTCAGATAAATGTTCTCCTATTCATGAAATGTCTGCTGTAGTTGGAGTTCTTGAATCAACTTCCAAGTGAGCTGCACCTGTCCATTGCAGCGAACAATGGTGAGCTGTGGAGCATTGTTCCTGCCTTCATGGACATCCTGTGGGGGCTTTGCCTACAACAAGCAAGGTCAAGGCCACTGATTCTGCTGTTCCTGCCTCTGAGCCACGGGCTTGTGCTGACCTTTGATCTACCTCTCTAATTGCAATTGTTAATGAAATAAAGGCCTTCTTCCAGGCTCTATTTACATAATTAATTTTATCAATTACAAAGAGAATTCTCCTCCACCTTTTAATGTAATTGCAGGTGATGACTATTTGATAGTGGCTGTTCACATCCTGACACTCTGACCCTCTCCACATCCTGGGGAAAAAATAAAGGAATCCCATCATAGATCAAAAAAAAAATGAAGGCTGAGTTTGGGAAAGGGTGTGAGAATTTCAGGACTGAAAAACATTCACAGGAAGAAGCTTAGAGATGCCTAAAACAATTCCTGTCAGCCCCTGCTCCAGAGCAGTAAGGGATTATAGCAGCTAAAACTTGAATTTTTGCTTTGAGGTTAGACATCTTACCTGTGTGCTGTGTTTCCTGACGTGGCACAGATTCTGCCATCAAACAAACAAAAAAGACCAAATATCCTGCTCCATTAGCCTGAAGTGCCATAAATAAATAACAAATATGGTTCAGTATCACTCATGGGTTCACTGAGCACCTGCTGTGTTTGCCTCATGCTCGGAATTATGAACAGAGATAACATGAGGTTATTTCTGCAATAAAGTTATTTATTGCTACAGCACTACACTGTCCCATTGCTCTCTTCCTGCTTTCTCAGGGCACTTACCTGTCCTCAGCCTTTTGAAAAACTCTTTTACCTGTTCTGTGAAGTGAGAAGGAAAAGGATTCCTGGGACTTGGCCATTTTTCCATGGAGTTACCTATTCTCATTCTGGAAATTCTGTTTGTGATCTGCTGAAAACACCAGGGGAATTTATTTCTGTGTTGCTGAACATGCTGTGCCTTTTGGAGGGAGAAGCTCACCATGGTCTCCTTTCCTGACCCTTTGTTCCTGCAAACTCGAATTGCCTGTGCTGTTTGTCTGAACTTCTTGTGCAATCTTTCCTGCAGTTTCTTCTGTGAAAATACCCAAATTAGACAATGGTTGAAAGAGGCAGAAACAGCAGAAAATCCCTTCAGACCAGAGCAGGCCCCAGCTCTGAGCTGCCATCTTTTGAATGAGATGGCACTAAACCATGGAGGTGCACTGTGAAATTTGTCCTTTTGGCAAGGAAAAAGTCCTTGAGACTGATTTAACTGTTAATTTTTGGCCTGTGGGATGATTTTTGTGGGAGACATGGGGGGAATGGCAACAATTGCCAAAGCTCTCCCTGCCTTTAATGAAGAGCTGACTGAGGCAGAAGAGAGCTCAGTGTCACTGGGTAATCTTTAATTCCACTGCTCTCTTTTATTAATTTGAATTCAGTGGGTGCCTTCCCAAGTCATTCCATCCCTTCTCCTGCCACGAGGGAGCTGCAGCTTCCCAGGGCACCACCTTGTGGTCGTGGTAAAATTCGTGCAAAAAAGGAGCCAAGTCCTTAAATTGACTTTGGAAATTAGAAAATGTATTGTATTTATGATATCAAATGATAAGTTCTTACATCTGCAATCTACCAGCCATCCTCATCACAAATATGTTTAAATAATTAACAAGTTAGTTAGCTTATAACTTGGAGAAAAACAGGAGTTGTAGTTTTGCTTAGTGAAACGGTCAGAAAAGGATATAGCTACAGTATATAGCAAATGTATTGAAAAATAGGTGTTTATTAGATAAAAATAATATTAATATTTTCAGTTCAGATTCAGTTCTTGCTATTCAAACACACACACACACAGACACTCTGCTCCTAAGACTGAAAAGTAACTCCAGTCAATAATTTACATACTTCAGGGAGTTGATGGAAGGTTTGCCAGCTTGGTTCCTTCAGAAAATCTCTATTTCAGACCATCTTGACAAAGAAATAAATCACAGATTGGTGTAACTGGAGATAACTTGCTCCAGGGTTGTGAAGCAGTCCAGGAAATCTTCCTCTTGGATTCCAAACTTTGTGTACTGGTGAAGGTAAGCTCTGTGTGTTGAAGGATGGGTCAGACATTAGAAATCAGGGAAAATATTGATAATTATTAAGGAAGTACCAGCATAATTATTTTCACTTACTTGGAAGCAAACATATTCCAAGCTTTTCCTACGATGCTGTCCAGAGGTTTCAGCAGGAACTGGCTGTTGCTGACCAGAGCAGCAGACTTTTCATACCTGTTAAATGCTCTGGGAGTTCTCCACGCATTAAAAGCATCCTGAGGGTTCAGCCACGATGTGTATAACGAGGGATCTTGGAAACTTCCTGTGGCAGAAACAGGACAGCCCTTTGGATAAAACCCACACCCGATCCCTGTGTGGCCTAATCAACGCTGTCACATCACTTCAGGCCTGGGAAAATATCTGCAGAGTGGGCAGCCTGTTGAAAATACAACTTTTAAACAGATTCCTCAGATTATCTGGAAGCACACTGGTGTGGATACTGCAGCTGCCAGCAATGCTCACCACTCCAGAAACAGCTAAATTTATTTTCAGGCATTATAGCCAAGAATTCCAGATATACAGACTGGAGTCTCTTCCTCCTTCCCTAAAGTGCTTCAGGAAACTCAGAAGTAAAAAGTAAAACACAACAGCCCCGAGCAATTGGACAACGTGGCCTTGGACAGCAAAATGTTTCTAGAGGGAATATCAACCTTAGGAGTCAAATGTGTGGTCTTGGGATGTTTCCACTTGCATCAGGTCTGGCTGGAAAGTCAGCAGTGAGAGGTGAAACCAGACCCCTGAGGTGCTGTGCTCCTCCTCTTACCCAAGTCCACGCTGTGCACATCTTTTCCTCTCAGGATAACCAGGTTGGCAATGGAAGTGTTGAAGTGCAGGGGTTTGTTTGTGGAGGGGATGGAGGAGCCTGGCTGTGGTGGTCGTACTTGCCAATCAATACCTTTGGGATTTGTGGAAAAGAGATGGAAAAGCAAGTTAATGTTTTGTGAAGATGCAGATGGGAACTATCACTGTGCCCCAAACTGAGACCTCACTGGAGTGTGGAGCTGCTGCACATGAATGAAGCAGCAATCACACAATTCCCAGAGAAAAGCACTGCTAATCCAGCAGGATTTGCCTGGCACTCACTCTGCCAGAGAAAATGGATACCTGCTTCTATACTTAGCAAACCTCCAGCCCATCCCTTGCATGACTGGGAGCTGTGACTGAATTCTCCATGGGAGAGCTGAGCCTGACTTCTATGTGTAGAAGGTGTAAAAAGAAAAAGCAGAGCTCACCCTGCAAGGAGGGTTCCAAATGAGTTATGTAAATGAAGTGCACAGCCAGACTGTCGGTTTGGTTTGTGCATTTCCAATAGTTCTAATTAGCTGAGATGTCTGGGAGCAGAGCAGGAGCAATCTGGGAGCTGCTGTGGCAGCTGAGGGGAGGGTGAAAGGAGCAGCTGGTTTTGTGGGGGCAAATTCCTGCTGAGGGCAGCAGCTTCTTCCTGAGCTCTAGAAAACATCCAGCTTGATTGCATCTGCACGATTGACTGTTCCAAGAGTGAAGGAGGGCTGTTTATTTACCTTCCTCCATCTGAGCATTAGCAATGAGCATCTGCCTGAGGTGTTTGATGAGGCCAGGCCAGCTGAAGGTGCTGTAGGGCAGAGAGTTCTCAGGCATCTGGGGGATGTTCCTCAGGCCCAGCATCCTGAACTCGGGATGTGGGACCAACGTCTCCATTAAATCTCCTGCAAGGAGAAATCAACAGCTGCTCATGTCTGACAGATATTGCACAGGGCAGCTAAAATGGGAAAGAGTGAGGAATGTTCAGAGATTTAGCAATTCCAAAGCCATGCAAACTTGCTGTGTATTACTGAGTTCTATACAGGGGGTTAGTAGCTTTTATTTGAGTTCAGAAATCTCAAGGACTTTCTCTGCACTCCAGACAGATGTGGAAGTTTAATTTTTCAAGCAATACGGGCAACTTTCTCTGATTCTTTCAAGGTACAAAGGTCAGTCTGCTGCATGTTGCTACCCAGTTGTCTGCTCACCTCTTCTGCCTGAGTAAAACTTAAAACTCTCGAGTTTGTTTCAGTTCATACAAACTTCTAACCCAAAGTGAAATGTGAAACTCAGTCCAAAATTCCTGCCGTGCACAAATTTCCTCTGACATGTAAACAGGTACAAGGGTGTCTGTGATCACTTGAAAAAAGAGAAACAGGTTTTTTGGTAAAGAATGAAACCAGAAGTCGGCGGGATCTGTTTTTGACTCTGCTACAACATTGGGGTTGAACTTCTAAATTGGTCTTTTTCCTGTCTTAAAACTTGGGATGTATCCAAACACATGAGCAAGGAGACTGAAGAACTCCAGTCCCCAGCTGACCTGACCCCAGAGAGGAGTGTGGCTGCTGGGTTTGGTACCTAGAGGGTTTCTGCTGTAGCCTGAGCCCCCTCCTGCTGGGTGAGTGGGCTGGAAAACGCTGCCCAGCTGGTGAGCAATGACTCGATTGACATCCCTGAAGGAAATCTGTTTGATGTTCATCAGCTGGGCACAGATCTTGTGGATGACATCATTTTCATGGACAAGGAGGGCATCTGATGAGTGGTACAGATGTGACAGAGTCAAAACAGAGTTGTAGTTTTGAACAATGACCTGGAAGCAAACAAAAAACACACACAAAGAAGAGTCAAACAATTTAATCTCCTTTTAGTCTATAATCCCCTGGCTCCTGCTGTTTCCTCAGTTATGATTTAGGAAGTGATTCATTTTCTTTGCCAGAGTGCAGAATGAGGTCAGCAGCTCAGAGCCTTTTCATGGAAAGAGGGCAAGACCTGTGAAAATCAGGTTATCCATCTCTCTCCATACAAACACGCTGGAACCAGCTCTGCCTGGGAGCTGAGTACAGTGCTGAGATAAGAGCATATCAGGAGATTTCTAGCTGGCTTCTTGAGAATCTGCATCACTTCAGCACTTAAATGATCAAGATTTTTTGGTGAAAATTCTTTAGCTGTGATACTGAGCCGCTTGAACTTTTTCAGTGTAAAATATACCCATTTTTTAGTTTATTTCTTTTGCAGATGTTTTGTTTAAAAGCAACCACTGATTATAAACTCCTAAATTCTATGTAAACTGTTAAAAGGCAACATGACATTCACCTCCCCAGTGCCATAGGGCCAAATGACGTGGTTCAGTATGAAGGAGGTTGGAAAAGCATCTCTCAAGCACTGGGTCACAAAGGCTCCCAGGCCTGAGCCCGTGCCCCCAGCCATGCTCATGATGGTGAAGAATCCCCCGAGTCGGTCACACCTCTCTGCTTCTGTCTGCACCAGGTCCATGATTGCTTCTTTGTGTCTGGGCCCGTGAACGCAGTACCTGCGGAGCGACACAACCAGCAAGACAGGGCAGGGTGCATCAAAACACAAGCAGAAAGGTGAAGTGATTCATGAAGGAAATTTTACTTTCACTGCCACAGCCGCTGCATTACCATCCTAGGGAGTCTGAGCAGCTCATCAGCCTCCAGAACTCCCCCAGGGAAGCTTGAGGCAGCTGTTCCTACCCGTTGGCCCAGTTGTTCCCAGATCCTTGCTTCTGGCAGAAGTGTGAGCGGCTGCTGTACTTCCAGAAGCCAGAGCTGGCAGCCATGGATAAGGCCTGGCTGATCACTTTGGGCTCCATGTCAACAAGCACAGCCCGGGCAACAGGCACTGCACAGGGAGGGAAAGAAAATTGGGGAAATGTGCTGATTGTTCAGGTGGGATGGATGGGTACAACATCCCAAGGTTATTCCTGCCAGCCACTTCAGCCAAACTCTTAATGGGACAATACAGAAAGGATCTGGCCATGCCCTGATTTCTGCTGAACCTCTCCTAGTGACAAAACCAAACCTGAACTCCAGAGAGCACAGATCTTTCATGAAATAAACCATTTGATGTTTCTGTGTGCTCTCAGACGCTGTGAGGGGAAAAAAAGCCCTTTAAAGCTGTACCTGCAGATTCCTCCTCGCAGAAGAACCGTTCCTTGCAGGAATCTTGGTAGGATTCGTTCTCCTTCTTGGAACACAGCCCATGGGTGCCACGGATGTCACTGCAGAGAGCACTGAACACCTCGTGCCCAATCTGGTTCCCACACTGCCCAAGCTGCACCGTGACAATTGACATCCTTATTCACTTGCTATTTAAGCCTGAAAAAGAAAATTATTTGTTTTCTCACTTTTGCTTGGTAAAGAGGATGGGAACAAGTAATTATAACTCAAGAGTTACAGGACTAGGATGCAAAATTGGAACTCTTTAGCCAGTTCAAAAATGCAGCTATTTTCCAGTTGAGAACTGCACCAGGCCTGATGCCAGAGCCTGCTGAGGTGACAATGGGATTCCCTGCAGAATTCCCCTTGTTTCCACCACACAGAGCAAACTGTTTGACTCCATCCTGGTATGTTTTGACACTTTTCCCCACTCAGCATTTGACAGCAGCCATGCTTTCTCACTTTTCTATTCCTTCACAGAAAAAAGGTCAGGTTTTTTTAAACTGTTTCGGTTATTCTGGGCTGCTGTTGTTCACTGCCATGCCAGCCGTGCCTCAGCACTCCTGTACCAGCACTCCCTGGCTCGCTGCCGTGCCTGTAGGGCGTTCTGCAGGCAGCTACGAGCTCACTGCCATTCCCGCCTGGTTCCAGCCCACGCCGGCTGTCACTGGGAGACCGAGCCACCCCTCACGCAGAAAAGAAATAAATATCTGAATTGCTGTCAGGAAAGGCTCACGTCCAAAGCGTATGACACCGATCCTCCCCTCTGCTTGGGGAGCCCCACTCGGGTCCCCGCGGCCACAGAACCCCCTCAGGAACGGGTTTGCCCCTCAGGGAACGCCGCCATGTTCCCGGCGCCCCCCGCCCTCACGCCCCTCGGTCCCGAGCCCCGTCCCCGAGCCTTCCTCCGCAGCAGCCCGTGGCGGGGTCCCGGTGCGGGTGCGTTTGCGGGTTTGGCCCCGGCGCTCCCTCAGCCCTCAGCGCTCACCTCCCGCCGCCTTCGAAGGGCCCGCGCGGCGCCTGCGCACAGCGCGCTCCGGGCAGGGGCCCGGCCGCTCCCGCCCGCGGCGGCTTCACGGCGCCCTCCGCGCACGCGCCGCCCGCGCGGCTTCACCCGCCGCCTCCGCGCACGCGCCGCGCCTCCGCCGGGGGCGGGGGGGGGGCGCGCGGCGCGCTCACCGCGCAGGCTCGGCGGGGCCGGGAGTGCGCGCCGCGCGTGCGCGGCGGGTGCGGGCGGGGCGGGGGCGCAGGCGCGCTGCGGCCGCGCAGCCGGTGATGGCGGCCGCGGCGGCGCTGCGGGGCGCGGGCCCATGAGGCGGCGCAGGCCCCGGGCACCCGGCGGAGCCAGCGAGGGGCGGCGGCGCCATGGCGGGAGTGTTCGACATCGACCTGGACCAGCCCGAGGACGCGGGCTCGGACGAGGAGCTGGAGGAGGGGGTGAGAGCGGCTGGCGGGCCGGGGAGGGAGCGGGGGAGGCCGCGGGGCCCGAGGGAGGGAGGGCGCGGGAGGCGCCGCGGGGCCGGGCCGGGGCCGCGCTGGGGCGGCGGCGGGAGCGCGGCGAGGCCGCGGCTGTGCCCGGGCAGGGCCCGAACCGCCGGCGCCGCCCCGGGACAGCCGCGGCCGGAGCGCGCCGGGGCTGCGGGCAGCGCCGCCGCTCTCCCCGCGGAAGTTCGGCGTCGGGATCGCGGCACAAGCGCCGCAGCGGGGTTTTTTTTTTTAATTGTTTCTGTGTTGTCACATGTCCGAACGTCAGTGCAGGGATGGCGATCTTTCTGGAGCCCTGTAAAGTCGCTGCTCTCGCGCCAAAATTAAAAGGCGAGGTTTGAAGCGCTGCGTTAGGCGAGTCAGCGCTGTGCATCTCGTGCTCTCCGAGCGGTGCGGCTGAGAATGGGCAGTTTGCAGCTCGTGATGCTCATCTGGGTCCTGTCAAAGCCTTAGGGGGATTCTATTGCATCATCTCTGTTTGTTTTTCTAGATCTTGAGCTGCTTTTTGGTATTGTTTTGTATATTAACCCTTTGCTGTTGCTCAAACTGCCGGTGCATTTATTTTCTGCTCTTTAAATACTAGTGACAGTCTTGGCGTCTTTGAGATCATGCAATCATGGAATGATTTGGGTTGGAATGGACCTTAAAGATCATTTGAGGCCACGGGCAGGGACACCTTCCCCTATCCCAGGTGGCTCTAAGCCCTGTCCTTGGACACTTCCAGGGATGGGGCAACCACGGCTTCTCTGGGCACCCTGTGCCAGGGTCTCCCCACCCTCCCAGGGCAGAATTTCCCCCTAATATCTAATCCAAACCTCTCTGCTCTGAAAAGTCCCTTCCATGTTTGCTGTAGATTCCCTGCAGGTACTTCCCTTGGGGAGATGAGCAGATACTGTTACCCTCACTCCCTGGAACCTGCAGAGACTTTGTTTTGACAGCCGAAGGCTTGAAAGCTGCTCAGCCTGCAGGAGAAGCTCTGTCTGTCACCTCAATAATCAATAAAACACTTGGCTTTCGAAAATGTTTCTTGCATCACCCTGTTAATGCTGCCAAGAACAGGTTCTGATCGAGGTGGCCAGCAAGTTGAGTGTGTTCTCTCTTGTGTTCCTGTAACTCAGACTCGGGGAACAATGAAACCATTGTGGATTTTAAAACCTTGCCGTGGCTGGCATCTCTGTGGACTTTGGCAACCTCGGCTGGTCCCAGGTGCCTTTTGGCAAACAGATAAAGGAGGGTGAGAATGGGCTGGAGATGAAAACAACCCAAGAGCAGGAAATGTGAGAGCGAGGAAGGAGGGGAACATCAGGAATGTGTGAGGGGAACAACATTCCAGTGCAGTTATCTCCACAGGGTGTGTGTGCTGGGATCAGAGAGGGGATGCAGCCAGAGCACTGCAGATCGAGGGGTGACCAAGGGGGACACTCAGGACTGTGCTGTGATAGCTGTCTGCTATCTCCCAAAACCTGTGAGTCCAGGAGGAGCCCAGAGAGCTCAGCTGTGAGTCCAGGAGGAGCCCAGAGAGCTCAGCTGTGAGTCCAGGAGGAGCCCAGAGAGCTCAGCTGTGAGTCCAGGAGGAGCCCAGAGAGCTCAGCTGTGAGTCCAGGAGGAGCCCAGAGAGCTCAGCTGTGAGTCCAGGAGGAGCCCAGAGAGCTCAGCTGTGAGTCCAGGAGGAGCCCAGAGAGCTCAGCTGTGGGTTTGAGTAGGCACAGCCATCCTGGAAGATCTGAAGTCTTGTTTAAAAGGAGTTTCCTCAAAAGCCATGTGGTTGTTTGCACTAATTGTTACGGTGAGAAAAGCCTCAGCCTCAATTTGGGTGTTTGTAATAAATGAAACAATGTATGGACTCAAGGGCTGGTGGCTTCCCAGGGCCTTTCTTGGTGTTGTGAAATGAGAAGGAACCCTGAAAAAATACCAGGATGGTATCTGAAGTGACTTTTGGTTAAATTAACACTGAGAATGAAACCCAAAGTTCACAGGAGCAAGAGCAGCACACGTAAACTGTGCCAGAGCCGTTGGGTAACAGGAGGAGTTGCTCTGGGAACTGAGGGGAGTTTATTCTCTGGGTTGAATTTTTAAAAATTCATTTGTTGGCATCTGAGAGCAGGGTCAAGGGCAGCTTCAGTGGCTTTCATTGTGAAACATGTCAATAAGCTGGATTTCTCTAATAAATGTCAGCAGGAGGACATGAGCTGGCAGCTCTCTGAGCTGGAAACAAACCTGATCTTTTGGACTCCTTAATTGCCTGTGGTGTTAGTAGGTGGATCCAAGAGTTAAATTCCCCTTTAGATCACCCAAAATAAACCAGCCTCTGTAAACTTTAACGTTGCAATGGTCTGGAAGCTGTTGAAAGTTTTGAGTTTTCTTTGGTTAGTGTTTTCACTTGGATAATATTTTAACATGCACTCCTTGGCTTGGGCTGACTTTTGCAGATCTCAGAGGGTTTTCTTTTTCTTCTCCTTCTCTGAATTTCACAAGTCATCAATATATTTATATTCAGTCTGTAGGTCCCGGGCTGTTCACCACAACCTCACAGTTGTTATTTTGTGTCCGTATTTTTAAAAAGAAGAATGTGACAGTACAGTGTGCAGCTCGCTAGAAGCTTGCCCTGACATTCTATTTGCATTCATTCCAGCTGTCTGCTGCCTTTGCACTTCTTTTGCCATGCAGAGCCACAGTTAGAGGCAAGGGATCAGGTTAAAAATTCTTTGAGGAAAAGATCTCTTCAGAAGTCAGCCTCGTTCCTCCATGGTGACTGGTTCTGGTGCTGAAGTGCAGGAACTCCTTCAGTTCTGATTATTGGTCAGAAAATGTGTTTCTCCTCAGAGTAAAGCTGAATTCTTTCATCACTGTTGGGATTTGAGTTCCCAGTGTAAAACAATCAAACCTCCTCTAGATTTGGAGTGCAGAGCAGTCCCAGCTCATCTTCCACATAATCTTTATTATTGATCTGATTTGCACAGTGCTGCAACAGGGCTCGGAAATTTCTGTGTAAGAGGAATTGCAAAGAAAATTGCAGTACCTTAACGTTTCTCAAGTTCACTTGGGGCTGTGAAATTGCACCTCTGATACTTGAGAGATTGAATAACAATGCAGCCAGGTGAGACAGGGGTTCCCTGTGTCACTGTTTGTGCTGCCAATCTGGCACAGAATTTAGTAGATCTTTTGATCTTCTGCTGATAATTTTTTATTCCTGACCCATTTAATTATATAGAAATGTTGTCTTTTCAAACTTAACAAGTTGTAAACCACATCAGTGCATTTATTTTTAATGCTTTCCTTTTTCTAATTCATCTTTCTTCTACTTTTCTCATCCCCAGGGTCAATTAAGTGAGAGCATGGACCATGGAGGAGTTGGCCAATATGACCTGTAAGTTGCTGCTAGAAAATACTCTGTATCATTCATGCCCACCACAGATAACTTCTAATTTTGTCACATTGTTAAGGTAAATAGAAAATTGTGTCATTCTGGTTCCATTTTTGAGTCATTTCTAGATGTTTCACTATTTCCTAACGTTAAAATTTGTCAATTGTATCTTGAAATAAAATAATAATAATAAAAAGAATTCTGGTGAAAGCTGCTGTTTGTCTTTTGATCCTTGTTTCTCCTAACAAATCTCTTACCTTTGAATAATATTTGTAATAAGGATATAATGATATAAAGAAATAACTGAGTCAGTTTGAGGTTTTCATCCTCTAACCTTAATTCTGCTGTAATGCAGAGATGTATCGTGCATTAAATTGAAGGGGTTTGAAGGAAATCTTGATATGATAAATCCCCAAAATCTGCAGGAACCTTCTCAGTGCCGGGTGCAGCTTTGCACACACCCAACAATAATTCCTGGTGCTGGGAGCCCTCCAGATCTCTGTCACTGTTCCTCAGACGCTTTCCAGGGAGTCGATGCTTTCATTTGCTCACTTCTCAGTACCAGCTAGACTCACGGCCTTGTTCTCCTTTTCCGCAGTGGGATGGAACATTGTGAGAAATTTGAGATTTCAGAGACCAGCGTGAACAGAGGCCCCGAGAAGATCCGCCCGGAGTGCTTCGAGCTGCTGCGCGTGCTGGGCAAAGGCGGCTACGGCAAGGTCAGCAGCCCCAGCAGCGAGCCCTCCCTCCCCCAGTGCTCCCTTGCTTTGCTCTCATTCCCCCCTCTCTGAAAAGTCCATTCTGCCAGAGGTGGAATGGGGCAGAGCCACCCCAGCTTGGCACTGAGGTCCCTGGCAGAGCCTCGGCGCTGGAAGCAGCAGGGAATGTCCCAGACTCATTCTGCAGCCAGTCTCTGCCTCTTGCCTCGTAGTCTCTGGGTGATCTCCCCTCTCTCTGGGTGATCTCCCCTCTCTCTGGGTGATCTCTTCTCTCTCTCTGGGTGATCTCTTCTCTCTCTCTGGGTGATCTCCCCTCTCTCTGGGTGATCTCCTCTCTCTCTCTCTTGCACAGCTTTGCTTTTTAGCTCGTGGCAGTTCATGCAGCTGAAATGTGTGATTGCCATTGTGTTGGTGTTGTTTAGGTGTTTCAAGTACGAAAAGTAACCGGAGCAAACACCGGGAAAATATTTGCCATGAAAGTTCTTAAAAAGGTAACCTGAATTTTACTCCTCTCTGATTCTAAGAAACCATAAATCTATCTCTCCATTTTAGAATTATCTAATTATTTAATATACCTAAAAATAGATTCTAGGATGTATCCAGTTTTTACTCAGATACAGTTGGAATTAAAATTCAACTTTGAATTTTTCTGTCTGGGTAGTTCTCAGCAGCTCATTTGAATAGGTCAGGAGGTCCTTTCCAAGCTAAATTATTGAGTGATTCTATGAAATAAAGACTTAAACCTCTGTAAGAAACCTCTTATGTCGACATTGTGGTGAAATGCCATTTTTGAATGCTGTTGCTAACTCGTGTGAAGTGTTGTAATTTAATAAACTCAGAATTGAACTCAGTATGAAAGTCTGCCTCATTTAGCATGTTCTGTGCTCACATATCCCTGCTTTTTGCAGGCAATGATTGTAAGGAATGCCAAGGATACAGCTCACACAAAAGCAGAGAGGAATATACTGGAGGAAGTGAAACATCCCTTCATTGTAGACTTAATTTATGCCTTTCAGACTGGTGGAAAACTCTACCTCATCCTTGAGTATCTCAGTGGTCAGTATATGACATTCTTTTGCCTCCTTCCTGGGGTCTTGCACAATCAAGAATTTGGGGGTTTTACCCTACAAGTAAAAAATTAGTGATGGCTTGGTGTCTCAAACTGAAACAGGTTTGTATTAAGAATACATAGAACATTAATAACTTTCTAATTCCTTACAATAAAGAGGAATGAAGCATAAAATAGAGAAGGGGTTTTAAGACTTTCTGTTCCACTAGATTTGTCATTTTTGTGTGTTCTGTGCAATCCTACAGAGTTGCCTGAGGGTTTAATCCTTGCAGGTTCTTTGTGACAGAAGAAAGTGTTACCTTTATTTCATGGTTAGGCAAACAGACACAGCTGAGAAGCAAATTTTTCAAGCTGTAACTACAAAAAAACAGGGACAGAAATGCTCTTGTTTTTAAAATGCTGATTTCTTCAGGTTGCTGGAATCCTGAGGTGAACAGAACAGTGGCTCAGTTGTTTTTTTGTGAAACAGCCTGTTGTACAGAAGGCAAAAATACCTGTTGCTTATAGTTTTCCTAGAAAATAGACTTTTGACTGACTTAAAATGATACTTTTAATTGAGTACAATCTATTTTTTCTCATGACAGGAGGAGAACTATTTATGCAGTTAGAGAGAGAAGGGATATTTATGGAAGACACAGCCTGGTAAGTGAAGCTATTTTTGTAAATTAATAGTTTGGGGTTTTTTTTCCAAGTGCTTAAACTATATTTAACTACTCATTCATTTTAGAGGGTAGTGAAAGAGCAGTGCAGAGGGTTTGGGGAGGGTGTACCTGTGCTGCCCTCACCAGTTTGTGCTGGTGGAACTCCAGTCTTGCAACAGAGGAGGGTCCACTGCTGCCTGCTCAGTGAGGCTCTGTCCACAGGGCTATGATCAAGGTTTGGGGGTTGCAAACTGTGAAAGACTTGCTTAAGATGCTCTGCAAGATTGAATAGGTCTGATTTTTGTTCCCTTTCAGCTTTTACTTGGCAGAAATCTCCATGGCACTGGGGCACTTGCATCAAAAAGGAATCATCTACCGGGATCTGAAGCCAGAGAATATCATGCTTAATCACCAAGGTAGAGCTCTAGGCATGAGTCAGGCTGCCAGTCCTTGGAAAACAATTCCCCAAAGGTCACAGCACCTCAGTTTAGGTGAATCTCCTTAGAACAGTGGCAGGGTTGTACCACTCCTGAGCTAATTGCCCTCAAACACAGCTTCCTTGGTTTAATAGGCCACAGCAAGCTCAACTTCCACGGAGCCAGGCATGTTTTGTGTGGTTGATGTGCCATTTCTGCACCTCTGGATTTTTTTTTTTCTTCTCTTGGATCACTGTGAAGTAGAACCTGTGACATTTCAGTCAGTGGGGATGAGTGATGGTAGGAAAGGCACTTTGGGTAGGATGCCAGATCATCTGTGGCTGAAATGACTTAGCCAGCAGCTGACACTTCCCACTGACAGCAGTTTCAATTCCTGATTGCACTGTTCCAGTGACTGTGACACTGATCAGTCTGGCAATCTGTACCACCCAGAATTTTCATGTTTTCCTAAACAACATATTTACTTAGTCTGAGTCTTTGTGCTGAATTATTCAGGGCACTTTACAGTTTGTTGAAGATCGTTCTGTGAATTTTGAAGCAGGCAGTAAAATTCACTAACCTACTTTTTTAGCTAAATGATGCTCTGCAGTCTTTATGTTTAAATACATTTGTCTGTGTTTGAATAAGTTTGGGTAGTTTGTCAAGTGGCAGCACTTGGTTTTCCCTGTAAGTGTGATTACCTTGTTCTGTTTTATAGCTGCATTGCTTTGTCAGACCATATGTGGAAATAATTCAAAGTAATTACAAATCCATAGTAAAAAATCCTAATTTTTCTCAATGTTACCTCTACAAATGGCAGGATTCTGACAAGTCTTAAATCTGATCTATTTAATTTCAGGTCACGTAAAACTGACTGACTTTGGGTTATGTAAAGAATCCATTCACGATGGAACAGTCACACACACGTTCTGTGGAACAATTGAATACATGTGAGCTGCACCATGAAATGCAAAAGTATTGCTCTGCTCTGGGGGTAATGCCTGTGGTTTGCCTTTTTTAACTGCTGGTTCATATGTTCAGTCACTTAGGACAACTTGACTTGATAAATGGGGTTTTGTTTGAAAACTAGCAGTCACAATTAATAAGAAGCTCATTAAAACACTTTTATATTTTTGATTTTTCTGCTTATAGGGCCCCTGAAATCTTGATGAGGAGTGGGCATAACCGTGCTGTGGACTGGTGGAGTTTGGGGGCATTAATGTATGACATGCTGACTGGAGCAGTAGGTGCACAGTTATAATTGCATGTATTTCCCTTTGTAGCTTTTCTGCTTCCCTGTACCCTAACTCAGCTGCATGTATAATAAATACATATATTGTATATATACACACTGCAAGGAAGAAAGAACCAAAATCCAGCTCTCGAATTTGACTACAGACATGAGCTGCTTTATCCAAACAATGCCTATTTGCAGTAATTTTACCTGCTTTATAAATGACTGAAGTGAGTTCTGTGTACACAAATTAGAGATCTGAACAAGTCCTGTTTTCCCTTCTTTTTCAATGGTGCTTTCCAGCCTCCTTTCACTGGGGAGAACAGAAAGAAAACAATTGACAAGATTCTCAAGTGTAAACTCAACTTGCCTCCCTACCTCACACAAGAAGCCAGAGATCTGCTTAAAAAGGTAGAATTTCAATGATTGTTAGTACTGCACATGTATGTAGAAAATAGAAATATAATGGTAGCACTGTGGCTGCTCAGTTCGAGCTTGAGTTGTTACTGATTAAGTCATTTTTTTGCTGAGTGGTACAGAAAGTGATTTCCCTTGAAAATACAACTGTTTTCAAGTGAATGCAGATTTTCCTGATCGTTCTGTATTCATCCTGCACACTACTCATTGAAGTGATGATTCATGGCAGAACTAGTCTGCTTATAACAGCATAACTAATTCTGCTTTTTTGGGTCCTGTTTCTTACCAAGCTGCTAAAAAGAAATGCTGCCTCACGTCTAGGAGCTGGTCCTGGAGATGCTGGAGAAGTTCAGGTAACTGGAACTTAACTTGAGACTTCTTAAATGACCTCATTGAAAATAAAACAGCTTTGAAGGTACCTCAGGGAAGGAGAGGGTCTTGAAGGGTAATGAGCAGAAGGGCTACATGGGACAGCTGATCAAAACCTGAAGTCTTTAAAGCTTAACAAAAGCAGCTGTCTGGCTATTATCTGGCTATTTGATGATTTGAGATTTGGAAAATAACTTCTATTCTTTAGCTCTGTCTTGCAGTAGATCTTTTTGAGTAGTTGCACAATGCTAATTGTGCAGCCCTGGAAGGGTGAGGATACTCTCAGCAGTCAGATGAAAACCTTGCCAGCCCTGGATTAGTGCAGCTCCCTGAAGGGAAAAGTGTGGCATTCCAGCTTGACTTTGTTTTTCTGGTGGTATTGACAAGTATTAGAGAGTCCTCCATATTTCAGAGTTCTGATAATTTGTCATTAATGCAGTGGTTTTTGTCATGGTTTAACTTGTGAAATTGGAAAATGCAGAGGTATTTTGCTTGTAAACTGCTTTTTTCTGACACTTCCAAGGAAATGGGGACATGTGTCTGACTTGGAGGTGGGATCTCAATTCTCAGCTCTTCCAGCTTCTCCGAGGTAGTGCTGCAGAATATTCTACACTAGACCAAACGTAATTTTGGAAAGAAACACCCCAGAGAAAGGGTCTGGATAGAAGATGTTAGTGGTGAAGCTGTGGGCTCTGTGCCCTGGGGGCAGGTGCTGACTGTGCTGTTGTCCCTCCTGCAGGCTCACGCCTTCTTCAGACACATCAACTGGGACGAGCTGCTGGCACGCAAGGTGGAACCTCCTTTTAAACCCTTATTGGTATGTACTGGGAATACTGGGAGAGAGATACGCCCTGTGTGCCTTCAGCAAAGCTCTTAATAAAACTGAGAAAGGTTCACAAACGAGTGCCACTGATTGCTGGTACTGGAGTTACATCAGCTCAGGGGACAGATTCACCCTCAGTTAAAGCTGGCAGATCTGATCTAGCACCTGATCTGCTTCAGTCTGAATTCCTCCTGCTTCTGACCCGTAGGTTAAACAGACCTAAAGTGCAGTTCACTCTGAGATCAGCTTCTAAACCCTCTACAGTAAGTCAGTACTTAGTTTCAACTAGATAGAGTTGCTAAGCAAAAGTAAATGAAATCACCCAATTAAGCATTTTCTGTGTTTGCTTATTAATCTTTACAATGTGTCTTGTGCATTATGAGCAGTTCGAGTTTACCTCATACCAGTGATGTGAAGAACAAGTTTTTATTATCCCATCTTATATCTGTTTTTCCCTCTGGGTACAATCAGCTCCAGCAGCTGTGGGTATTGCCACCTCTGTAATTCCCAGCTGCTAAAATTCTCACCTAAAACTGGCTGAAGCATCACTAATGTCAAGCATTCTACAGCATGGGGACTCCAGACCTTTTTCCCCTCAGAAAGACTCAAGATTGATATTTCCAAATATTTCTCTGAAGGTGGTTTTGGGTTTTTCTGTTAGTAGCAATTTTATGGAAGTTTCTTGTATAAACCAGATGGTTTTCCTACTTGTGCTTCCATGGTTGCATGAAGGCCTGCACAAATGAACACCTGCTGCCTTCCCAGTGACACAGGGGAATAAAGAAGGGATTTTGGAATTACTGCTGTTCTTTGAACAAATGAAACAATATTCCTCATAATCACTTATCCCTCAGACTATAAACACTTCTGTATCTGCAAAAAAGGGACAAAACTATCTGGAGAGGCCTCCAAAAACTAAATAGTTGCAACTGTTCTATACTGGTTGTGACAAGGGCTAAACTTGCAAGAATCTGGCATTGTATTTCTAAAAGTTTTTGTTTGTAATTTTAAATTTTTTTAAGGCATCTTTTTAATTCGTGTTCCTTTTTGATCCATAATTTTTGCCCCTCCCCCTTGCCTTTATTTCTCAGTGTCAGTGCCCATAGTGACCTCCCAGTGGCAGCGACAGGATTCCGACACCACTCCAGGGTTTTCCTCCAGCAGAGCTCTGCCAAAAACCCATGGAATGAACTCCATCCAGAGGCTGCACTGCTCACCGCTGAGCCATTTGGTTGATATCTGTAATATAAACCCTTAATCATTTTGTTTTTGCAAAGCAATCTGAAGAGGATGTGAGCCAGTTTGATTCAAAGTTTACACGTCAGACACCTGTTGATAGCCCAGATGACTCAACTCTCAGTGAAAGTGCCAACCAGGTCTTTCTGGTGAGTGAGCAGGGACAAGGGAGGAGTGACTCTGGAGGGGGAGGTTTGCTGTTGGAAATGGGGCCATTTCAGCTAAATTCCTTCTGTTGACTCCTAACACCTTGAAGCAAACTCTCATAACTAAACCCAAATCCTGTAACAGGTTTGAAATGTTTGAAGGCTTTGGAAACACTTTGGGTATTGCTGACGTTGTCTTTATCCAGCAGCCAACAAACAGTGCTGCCCTTGTGGAATGTCAGCATTGTGATTCAGAGCTGCACTGTGAACCCTGCACGTGGCATTGCTCTCACAGCCATGCAGAGGCAGCAATGGCCAGTCCAGAGAGCAAAATTAATTAAATTGAGCGTGCCTGTGGGAATCTGTGGTCTGAGGAGAAAAAGCTGGGGTGTAGCAACTCCCTGAAGTCCCACTGTTTGCTTCAAGGAGTGAGTAAGGGTTCATCTGTCTACATCGACTCTTCTTTTAATAATTTTCCTGTAATAATCAGATTTTCCTAAGTGCACAAGTGATCCTGAATGCATCCTTGCCTGTGAGTTGCAGTGCCTTTCTCCTGTTTTGCAGGGTTTTACGTATGTGGCTCCATCTGTACTTGAAAGCGTAAAAGAGAAATTTTCTTTTGAACCAAAAATTCGATCACCTCGCAGATTCATAGGTAGCCCTAGGACACCAGTCAGGTACTTTTTCTTCTTTTTCTTTTTTTTTGTAATACATTTTTTGACAAGTAGTTGAAGCACTAGAAATACAAAATGCAGCCTTGCTTCTGAGTAAGCCCAGCACTTCCAGTAGAAGTGATTCTGTTTTACAAACCACATTATTAAAGGCAAATCTGTGGTGTTGGGCAGCACATGAAGTTCTGATTTGTTGCTTTCCAGTGCTGATACAGCCTCAGTGGTGACTTTGATACAGCTAAAACTGTTTCAGAACATCCTAAGCACTAAAGAACTGTGCTAGTACAGAAAAACCCTTCTGCTATCACCTCGAAATGAGAGAACTTTACAAGAGGCTGTGGTAGAAGCCAGACATGGAAATTTCTCAAACTCCTGGAAGTGGAAGGATTAGAATTGCTTCTCCATAGGCATTTGAGCGCAGCTTCCTGCAGAGTAGGGGAACGCTTTGGTGCTGTGTAAGTCTCTGATTTTCTGTATTTCTTGTTTTAAAGCCCTGTAAAGTTTTCCCCTGGGGAATTCTGGGGAAGAGGTGCTTCTGCCGGCGCATCCAACACGCAGCCACCTGTGGAATACCCGATGGAGACCAGTGGAATAGAACAAATGGATGTGACAGTCTGTGGAGAGGCTTCAGCACCACTTCCGATCCGGCAACCAAACTCTGGGCCCTACAAAAAACAGGCTTTTCCCATGATTTCCAAACGGCCGGAGCACCTGCGCATGAATCTATGACACCACCACTTCTGTAAGCCTCGCAAGGTGCAAAACCAAGCACGGACATGAGCCCCCTTGAAGCTGAAATTGGAGGGCTTGTTTGGTTTACTTTTAAAAAGTGACAGTATCAAAGAATCGGTCGTTGCACAGAGAGACTTGGAAAGCAAAGAAAAACGGATTTTTTTTTTCCTGTCAATCAATGGTGCATAAACAAACAAACTTTAGCAAATGGTATTGCAGAACTCTAGGCACATCATCTTACTGATTCCAGTGACATCTTCTCACCTTATCAAGGATCTTTCAGCTTGAGAGCTCGAAACTGACAGTATTAAGGGGCAGGATGTTGCTTCAGAATCACTGGTGTAGTCGTGAATGTGTCGAGGAGGGTTGGCCCTTTCACTAGGCAGAGTTTGGAATGCCTGCAGGCTTGCAGCTGAGGGGTAATTAGCATGCAAGCTTCGTTAAGCTGTTTCCTACAATGGGGTGGAATCAAAGAGGAAAGCTAAACTTAATTGGTGTTTCACATTCAAAACATAATGAGGTTTTTTTATATATATATATATATAAAATATATATTTTTCAAATAGATTTTTTGATTCAGCTCATTATGGAAAGTATCCCAAAATGAAAAAAGGCAAACTTAATTGGTTGCTGTGAAGAAAAGTTCAAGGCTCTAGTTCTGATTCTCCTCCTCATGAACCAACCAATCAATAAATGAATCACTCACTGACCAGCCTGGCAGTGTGGGCTGGGAGAGAACCGTTTCCCTGCTTCCCCAGCTGAAATCCCTGTTTGTTCCTGCAAAGACAAATGGATTAACCAAACAGCAGTGCTGCTATGTTCTAGGCTTAACTGGAAGCCGTGGGCTCACACCCGTCCTGCTTATTTCATGCCTGTCCTCAGCAGACATTTCACTGGGAAACATCACTGCTGTCCACGCTGGGCCTCAGCTGGGCACAGCTTGGCAGCTCAGATTCTTACCCACAGAGAGGTCAACAGTGAGCAGAACACAAGGTCAGTAGAAACCTCTAGGAAGTACCACAGGAAACACAGACAAATCCTCCAGAGTATAAGGAAATAAATATTTTTGTAACCAGTGGGTAAGAATTTGAGGATTTTTTAAAATTATTATTATTAATGAAATTTTGCTTATGGTAGTTTCCTGCCATTATACATTTCTAAATTGATCAACTTTTTTTTTCTATGCTGGGGCAATAAATTTGCTGATTGTATGAGAAAAGTGTTCAATGGCCTTTCAGTGAATGTCTTCCACAGTGGGTCAGAACTTTAGCAAAACTTTAATTTAGCAAACATGTTCTTAAGGACACTATTTATGTTTTTAAAATTGTCACGATCTGTACAACTGACTTACAGGTACAAAGAATAAAATAAAGGTAAAACTTTACCTTACTTTAAATACTTCCTGCCTTAAAGAGAAAGCATTTCCATGAACATAGCTGGTGAAAGGGTTAATATCTGCAGAGCTTTACCCTAGAGTTAGAGTGTGGATGGTGTGTGCGTGTGTGTGGAGATGATCATGCAGCTGCATACAAGTCCTGTCACTTTTTGCCTGCCACACGTTGCATTATCTTTTAGTCAAACTGTGCAAAGTCTACTTCTGGTGTTTCACAACAGTAGGGATTTTTTTATTCTAGATTCTGCTTACTCTGTGGATACTGAATCTTTTTGAGCCATAGGATCCAAGCCATAAAACTCTGTGTAAGCATTGAATCCAATCACAGTGCTCTTTGCTGAAATGGGCAAGGCAGAAGGATTCAGCGATACCTTGATGCTATCAAAGAAGCAACACATCAAAATGGTTATGATTGAGAAAAAATTAGGGTTTTGGTTTTTTTTTACTTCCTGATAAGCTTTTTGTTGAAAAATATAATTTTTTTTTTTTAGTTTTAGCAGGAAAATCAAGTTACCTTACAGTGACAGACTGGAAGATTGCCACTGTTCAGTTGGTGACGTGGCCACGGGTGATTTGGTGGAACCAAAATCCAGGAGTGTTTGCACTGGGCCTGTCTGCAAACACACAGCACCTGGACTTTCCTGACATTCACTGAGGGTAAAGGAACTTGGTTTAAAAGCAAAAAAAAAAGAACTTTTTAGAGGCAGATCTCTCTTGGTCCTGGTCACAGCTACCAGTTGCTTTTGCTTGGCTGGATAGAATCGTCCAGTGGAGTTGGTTTAATGGCTGGCAAGAATGGCAAGAGTTGTTTGTCTGAGTTCACTGATCGATCACAAACCCAACCCATTGGTTTTCCAAGGAAAATTCCATGTACTGTCAATGTTTCAGCCCGTAGATTGTAAGTTGAATTCCCTACCATAACTGTGAAACTTTGGGAGTGTGACTCAGACAGCAAGCACACACTATGCAATATGGTTTATCCTGTATTTATTTGTAAAAATATCAGACATAGATCCTCTATATATATATATAATAGTGTCAAAATTACTAGTTGTGAACTAAGGGGAGTGGAGTTCTAGCTCCTGTCTGGCTATTTCAGATAAGTGCAGAATGCATTGAATATTGGAGAGCTTAACAAGTGCTTTCTTTTGTTCATTTAAAAATGTCTTAAATTTTTCATTAGAGTATAGAATCTTATTTTTTTTATTTTGTACAAGCTGCGCTTTTTTAATTATAATCACTGAAAAATTCACTATAATTTGATTTTATAGGATTTTTGTAGCATTACAAAAATATAGTAAAACTGAGGTTAATACCTGTTGTGGCTAACCATATAAAAGTATTAAATCTTAAACTTGAACAAAAGTCATATTTTTTTTTACTAGATGTTAAATAGGGAAATATTTTGTTCTGCAGGTCATTACCAGAAAAGGTTTCTAGGTCAGCTGTGTTACCAGCAGTTTTTCTTTTTCCCATTTGATGCAGAAACTATTCTGGTAGAAGATATTCAGAATTCCATCATTTTTCTCTGTGGGAGTGATGCATACATTTGGCGCCATTCGTGTACTAAATTGTAATTTTGGGAATGCTGGAATAATTCCTACCAAGACTGTCTTAATTGTGCCATCTGACATTTGAATGTCATCCTGGTATTAGCTCATAATAAAAGATAAAAATCAACGAGTCAGTTGTTCTTTTGACTATCCCTGTTCATTTGCTGTGCTGTTTAAAAGCTGAACTGCTGGAGAACATTTCATGTTGGAGTCCACTCTAAGTGTACAGCTGAAGTTTATTTTGGGTCCGTTCTCTTCTCAGTATTAACTCCCAACCTGCTCTCAGTGTTGAACAAAAAGTGCATCAAACATTGAGGAGGCTGTTCTGCTTTTAGGGCGGACGTTTGGGCTTTGGTTGGTTGATTTAAATTCTGTCTCTACAGCAGGCTCGTTGCTGTTTCATTTTCCCAGTTCAGAGGGAAATCCTTTATCCAAAGGAGAAATCATTAAGTACAAAGCAAATTACTTGAATATTTTTCCTGCAAATCCTTGTGTGCAGCTCCCATATATGAACTTCTCCAGTTGCTCTTTTCTAGACTAAATCCATCTGTAGCTGTCTGCAAGAACACCCTTGAGCTGCCTTAGCAGAAACAAAGGTAATCCCTGTCCTGGTTTTCATCTCTCACAGTTTACTGCAGCTAAATATCCTCAAGAGCTAAAGCAGGTGGATGTGAATAGCAACTAAATGCAAATTTAAACACATGTTAATCCAAGTGACCTATTTGTTTTTAGTTTAGGAAGTAGGCAGGCCCTAAGTATAACAGGAAATGTAAATCATTGTCTTTCCTGAGAGCTCTGATGGGAAATGGAGGAGGAATTCCCTCAGGAATAAAGACCCACGAGAGGTTCCTTCTGCTACTTTCCCCTGAGTTTTTGGGCTCTTAAAAATGACTGTGGGTTGTCATTTGTCACCTTGTGTGTCCCTGCAGACTCAGAGGTGCTGGTGTCTGGAGAAGGAGGAGTTCAGGGTCACAGAGGATGCCATTCCTGCATGCCAGGTACTCACTTTTTTCCCTGTCTGTGACTAAGATGAGAATGACTTGTTTGATTGATGAAGTGCCAATCTAAACCAGCTGACCAACATCTCTTCTTTATTCTTGGTTTTTTAATAAAACATGTTTGTTAATATTACTGGGTTTGGATAGAAAAATCAACAGAAAGAAGAGAAATTGTTCTCTGATCCCTGGTTTTGACCTATCTGCACACTTTTGTTACTACGATGTTGTAGACAGAGCCCAAAGGATCAGGGTTGATTGAAAACACTCACACTTTGTTGTACTCCATAAAACAATCCTGAGCTTTACAGGCCAGATGTAATGATATTTCTTAGCTTGAATCTTCCATCTCATTAGATTTTTATTCTGAGTACTGGATTCTGCCCTCGGAGCTGTACCTTTAGGGTATTCAAGTAAGTGTTTCACTTTCTAATTGTTTTTCCTGAATTTACAAGTTCCCTAAATGTCTTCAGGCAAGACAAGTTTGAGTGAATGGTAACTAAATGTAACTTTCCTGTAACAGAATAATTTGAGTTATGTTTTCAGTCTGATCTGAATAGCAAAGTGAAAAAAAATCAGGGAAGAAAGTGAGGTTACACAGGAGTTAGTGTTAGAAATAACATAAAAAGTCATGAATAAATTGTAACATTTAAAGGGTTTTTGTTTTCTTCAACCAGAAAAATACACCTGGCAGTGAGCAGTTGTTTTGTTCTTACATGAGTTCATACCAAAGCAATAAGGAATCGTCTTCCTTTATTCAACATGCACCAAACAAATAGATTCAAATGCATTTATTCTCTCTGATTCTTATGCAAACTACAAATTGCAAATAGAGTATAAAATAGACTCTCCCCTGTAAGAAAATCTGGTTCCTATTATGACAAAAATATAGTATTAAAGATTTCTTTTAAAAATACCAGCTTTATAAAATGCTAAGTAAAAAACTAACATCAGTGGTTGGTTTAAAGCCAAAAGATTAAGCCAAGGATCCATTAGAAGCCTACAAGAACCTAAAGGGAAAATATCTTGTTCTTGTGCTTATCTACAGGTGCAGTGAGAAACAGCTGCTGTTCCAGGTGCATTAAAAAGCTCATTTCTCTCATTTACTGGGCAAGCATTAAAGGTATTTAATGCCAAGAGTGACAAGCAGCTCTAATTCTCACTGCAGTCCAGAGTGTAAAATTTGCTCATAATCTTAATAAAATCAGTAGGTTGACCTTTTGGCTTGAGTTGTGTTAGAAGGATAAATACAGTTTAGTATAGTTTAGTACAGTCTGGAACCCTACTGAACTTTTAAAAGAAAATGTTGAATTAAGAAGTAATGCAGCACATTTCAAGGATTTGACTGTTTCCTATGAGAATCACAAGAGAAGCAATGCTGGCTTTTTCTGCATCCATTCTGAAAACTTCAGTTTTCTCTACTTAAAAAAGGTCAAGTTGCCATTTTCAGCACTGTTTTAAATACATGGCATCTGGAATTTGGGAACTCCCTCCTTGTGCCACCTACAGTTTAATCTGCAGTAAACTGAAAAACCTTAGTGTGAGCAAACAAACTGGAACCCGAGTTGTTTGACAAGCTTTAGAAAATCTGGAGATGCATAGATGTGGCTCCATCCTTCCACTTGTTAACATGGTCTGAAATAACAGTTCTGCAGAGTGGACAGGTTTTTTCTCTATTAAACCATAAAGAGATGCATTCTTCACAAAAAGTGTGCTGGAATGAAAAGAATGACAGCTTAGAGCTTCTAAGCTCTTCCATTTATATTATTTGTACAGTCAGATTTCTAAAAATAATCATCAAACACACACTCATCTAATTTTATGTTGTCTCATGTAACAGTACTTTAAAATAGTCTTTAATTTAAAAAAATGGGATTGTGTGTATTACCTGACAGATCAGCAGAATAGGCTTCTGAAATTCAGCTTGGCAAATGGAACAAATATCATCAGACTCAGAGCACTGTCTCTTGCTGGCTGGCACCCCATAGTGCTGGAAAACAAAGGATTTGCAGCAAGTATTAATTTTGAGGGGGATGAAAAAGCCACACCCAAATACCAGGACAGAAAGGAATTTGGAATTAAGGCTGCTATGTCAGGGAAACTTAAACCCCTCATCTAAAGGAACATAGCTAATTTTTACAGTAGAAGCAGGACAAAAAGGATTGTTTCACATCCTTTTATCTGAAGGGATGTGCAGATTTTTTGTGGGTGATTTGGTTGTTGTTCAGGTGACACCATTATCATTCAGTCAAGGAACTCAGACTGTGAAATGGGAGGATGAGTATACAGAGGTTCATTTAAAAATGCATTTGTTTCTTGCTAAAACAATACAAAGAAATGGGAATGAGGAATTTCTAGAAAGATTTTCATGTGAATTGGGGCTGTGGTTTTGTCATAGGAGAATTCAGTACTCACTGGGCGTGTAAAAAATATCCGTAAGACCTGCCTGAAGTTTCTCCATTGTCCAAAAAAGCTCAAAAGCTGAAATGGGAAAGAAAACTTGAGTTATGCTTAGTATTTTGTCACTGTGAACTAAAAAGCTCCCAAGCTTTTGATTCCAGCACTGGAAATCTCACTGCTGGTTTTGGATGTTGGAAGTCACATAAGCACAGCAATAGTTCAGCCTGACCCAATTTTAAATGTTTGAAATGTAACCAAATGAAGAATTTAGGCTGGAGTTTTTCCTAGTAGGAGTCTGGTTTTTAAGAGTGTTGAGGTTCTGAAATGAAGCACTGGAGTGCAAATATATCAGCATTATTATCATACTTGCAATGGTCTTTAGTCCTGGAATTAAGGTACCAGAGCATGAGGAAGTGTTGGTCATTTCTAAAGCCAAGCTGGTTACATTTGGAGCAGATGAGCTCTTTGGAGAAGCAGAGCCAGTAGGAAGATGGTTAATTTGTTTAGCTTCACACAGGATACCCCAGCAGAGAAGGTTTTGTTTCCTGGAAAATGGTGACTCTTTTAGCTGTAATTTTATCTTTATTTTGCACATTCTGTGTCTGGTGTGAGGGGACCCATGGCAGCTGTGTCCTTTGCTTTGCAATCCCAATCCATTGCCAGCTAAAGATGATTTTCAGTCCTGAGCCAGTTCTCCTGGAAGGCTGCAGCAGTCACACCGAAGCAACTTTGCAGTGAGTTCAGAGGGGAACGTTCAGAAATGTGTTGTGTCTGTAACCTTCCACCGACCATTCCAGCAGAAAACCACTTGAGAATTCTACATGAAATCTGAGAAGAGTCTAAAGCTTGCATACCTTGAGGATGAGGTAGAGAAGGCCCAGCAGAATGCCAAGGCTCCATCCCAGTGCAGTGTCCAGCTCCCCATGGGCCATGAGGTAACGGAACCAAACTGGTATGGGGACAAACATACGGTAATACTGGCAGAGTTCTTCTAACAGCATGTACCAGTAGCCCTAAGCAAGACATGCAAAGGAATAGCTCAAGATTTAAAACTCCCAAGGGTTTGCAAAATACACAGAAAAGATGCATTGTTATTCTTTGGAGTAGCTTCTTGTAATGAAACAATTAAATGTGAAGCACGGGGAAAAAAGATCAGAGGATGAGTCTCACAACTGTCCAAGTAACAGTAACAGAATTGATTGCTGGACTGCAGAAAATCAAATTATAGGCTGAATTGGGATGGTTTGGCGGATGCCTACCTACTTAAAGAGGCTGTCAGACCTAATTTCATAAGCTTTAAAAAAAGTAAAGTTACATGAAAAAGGAGAAGAACACAAATTTGGTCACACAGATCAGCTTGTCATGAGCCAGAGTTGTGTCCTGCACTCAGGGTTTGAAAGTGACAATAAGGTTCATTACATGTATAATCAATGTTTAGCTTAGCTTTTAAGGACATAAAGTTAAGTTTTTCATTAAAATTGTATTTGGAACTCTTTCTATAATGTACACTGGATGATGCCACAATTTGCCACTATTGACCAGATTCCTTCTTTAATTTAGCCATAGTTGGTGTAATGCAATTTTCAATAACTTCTCTGCATGCTACAGCACTAGCTGTAGAAAAAAGAGATCTTGATTATAAATCAGTATTTAGAGAAGGCAGTTGTACCTCAGAAGAACTTGTTCTGGTACATTGTAAGAGATAAAAACGTCCCAAAACACCCTGTTCAAATGTTACCACATCAAACTGTACTTGCTAATTTATTTTTTCTGAACCAGCACTGGTAATTGCAATTTTAAGATAAAATGTAATTGGTTTTGCCTGCCTCACCTCGGGAAGCAGATAAAAATAAATACACCACCAGTGAGTGTAAGCTTCTGAGAAAATGATTAAACCTCACTGATTTGAGAAATGAAGCAATGCATCAAATTCCTTGATCTGACACAAATATTCCTTAAGTTTATTAACAACAAAGAAAATTCAGGATTATTTTTGAAGAGACAGAAAAAAACAGCTGTATGCGTGTGCAGATCTTAAAAGATCTTGACAGTTCTTGTTGAGCATGTGCAAAATTTGCTGTGCTCCAGCTGCTCCAGGCCAACTGCCCGTGTACACATTCCTACAGAGCAGAAAATAAAAGGTTTGCTTCAACCCCCAGCTTGGAGACAGAAATAAACCCATTTATCCAATGATGTAATACAAGCAATTGTTTCTGATCAGACTGCAAACCTTTTTTAGCACCAAGCAGAGAAGAACATGAAATCCACAGGGTTTTCTTGCCCACGGTGTAGTGGTGGATTATATACAGACATTTAATTAAAGATTTTTCTCTGGGTAGAATTTAATAATTAGTTACTTTTACCATAAGAGAATCTTCATAAGGAATCAAAACTACAGCTTGTTTCCTTACCTTGGATTTAAAGGACATGATAAAAGAAGGCACCAGGAGAATAAAGCACTTCAAGCCCATGAAGAGGAATTTCAGAATAAAGTCTGTGACTCCCACAGTCCAAAGCACCTCCCAAAAGTTCATAAAATCCACAGTGGGGCTTAAGAAGATTAAGCTACAAAAAGAAGTATCAGAAGTTACTGGAGCACCCTATTTAGAGGAAACTGTAACCTGAGATTATCACAGCAGGTTTAATTAAAAAAGGAAACCTGGTTTACACCAAGGGAGAACATTTGCTAAGAAAATGAACTGCTCATTGTAAATGGATCACTGAGGATCTCTGACAAGTTTTCCATCCTGGAACCTTCTTTGCTGGAGCTTCATCACAGCCCCCATCCTCCAGAGCTCAGTTTGCTGTCTCAGTTTGGCATTTAGCCTTTGATTTCCAGCCAAGCTGCAGCTCCAGAATGGTCAAGGGGGAAAAATCAATTGGAGTCATGAACTCCACGGAGCCCCAGGATGCCACGTTTGGTATTCCCAAGGGTCAGAGCTGGCAATCAAAGCCAGGAATGTTCTCTGTGGTACAGTGGTGCCATTAAATCAAGTATGGAGTCTAGGAAATTCCAGCATACTGTTTTTAAGGACAGCACCTGTTAAATTTGGCAGAGGGGGAGGAATGGAGATTAAAGTGAAAGACAAACCAATGCCACAATTAAAGAAAAACAGCAGATAAAGTGTTCCCAGTTAATATCGGGGTAATTTATGGTGGGGGAGAGCTGTTTGTACACTTACCTGTGATACAGGGACTGAGAGTGGAAGGTGTAATACAAGAGGAGAGATGATCCACTCAGGTAGAGCAGTAACCAAGTGCACTGCACCTTGGAGCACCGTTCCTGCGAGGGATTGTAAAGACACGTTGCAGTCCTTGCCTCAGAGCAGTGCTGAAATGCATCCCAAACACCAGGTCTACCAGAGGACTTTATCTCAGGGGGTTTAGACCCCATAAATAGGAGAACTCAATGGAAAGGTAAAGCAGTAATTTTGGTATTTTCAACATACCAGTTTCTAGGTGTACCAAGGTTTTTTTCTAAAGACAACCCAAACCCACCCCACTCTGAAGAAACAGCAGCTTTCCCTTTGGGAGTGAACACAGAGCTGAAGATTTAAACTGTCAACTGCTATTTCATCCCACAAATACAAGTAAGAAGTTAATCCATAACTTACAAAAAAGTGATTTCAATAGTCAAAGTCAGAGGGGGAAAAAAACACCCCCTTGAATTTTGCAAACCTTGTTATCTGAGAAGTTCCCCTGTACAGAAGCACTAAGACTTTACTTCTATCTTGATAGCTAATATTATTAAGTAAATAAAACAACATGTCTATTCACATATCTTTTAAAAAATTTATTAACTTGTTAAAGTCTTGCTTAACTTAAAAAATTTTGTTGCACAGGGTGATACTTACTCTGAGAAAAACCTGATTTACTATGCTTTTGTTTGCATATGCATAAGTTGTTAGCAGCCCAATTCCAAGAGAAATGCCTATTAGGAAAATAGGATCAGTTATAAACATGAAAAGGAAAAAAAAAATCACTGAACTGGGTTAAAAAGCAGCCACTTCTAATATGTCTTTGTAATTAGAATTAATAGCTCAGACTCTCAAGCCAGGATAATTAAGCACATTGTACATATGCCAGCAAAGGAAACAGAAGCCACTGAAATGTAGTTTAGTAAATCTCTCTTTCTGACGAATAAAGCAAATAAAAATAAAGCTAAAAATAAATTGAATTACACTTCAGGCATGGCTATTAGTACATTTCTCAGCCGGGGGGAGGGGAGGAGGGTCTGTTCCCTCGGGGCCGGTTTTGTTCTACTCTACCAGTCATGTGCTGCATGAGGAGTTTGACACCGAGGATCAGGAGGTAGGGCAGGCTCTTGTGCAGCCACTGCAGGAGGTAGCGCAGCTCGGACAGCGAGCTGCCGCCCTGCTCCTCCGGCTCCGCGGCCGCATCCTCGGCCGCTCCTGCCTCCCCGTGGGCCTGCCCGTGCGAGCGGCTCTGCGAGCCCGGCCTGCAGGCCCTGGAGGCGGCGTTTTCCCTGGATTCCGCCGCGCCGGAGCCCAGCTGGATGCGCACATCCCCCGGGCAGGGGCTCTCTCCCACCAGCCTGGCCGAGGAGGAGGAGGAGGAATCATCGCCGCTGCCCTGGATGCTGTGGAGATGGGCACAGTCGGGGTGCATGGTGGGGTTTGCTCCTGGGGTTTTGTCTGATTTGTGTCTCCTAGAGTGGGATGTAAACAGGGAGGGTTAAAGAAAGAGATCAAGAGTTCGGGAAAGTAAAAATCCAATAGGTTGTGCTGAGTGTCTGTAAGATTCTCTGAGATCCCGCCCGAGTTTGTTGTGTGGGTCACATCCCCTCTCCACAGGACAGCCTCCTGCGTCCCAAATTAAAATGATTTCCTTCCCTCCATGTGCAGATTTTCCTGGCTGCCTTAGGAACAGCTAAAAGTGCAAATCAGAACAGCAAAAGCTGCTGGACGGGAGACCAGCACTGGCTTGTACAGGAGAGATCTTGGAAGTGCTGCATAATTTCACAAAAATAGCAACAGCAGTGGGCCAGAAAAGGAGCAAACACTGATGGGAAGGAAGCAGGGAGAACATTTCCCTGCATCCATTAATCGGGGAGCACTGGTTCAGACACGTCCAGTCAAAAGCAGTGCATGCTCAAAACTGAGGGCCATTATGAGATTAATGAGATTATCCTGTCTGGGGAAGGGAGCAGAACCAGGTTAGCCCATTTTCTAAAGCATTTAAAAGAGTGAAAAATGAAATGCAGCCAAATGAGGGCTGATTTATCTTTCCTTTGGCATCTTTTGGTTGTCTTTTGGGCACTTTTTCACTTCTCTGTGCGTCTTTACTCGGATCAAAGAGGGTTAAATCAACTTCTCTGGACCTGTGTGACATCAGAGTAATGATTTTGGAGAATGCCTCGAAGCTAAATTTGACACAATACTTGTCACTACGGAGTAATATTCAAACACTGAGAATTTTGATATAATCCTCTTCCTACTGTTCCAACTCTTACGGATTCCTCTTTGAAAATATTTTGAAAAATTCGCTGGGGACACAGAAACAAAGCAAAACTGATTTCACACAGCAAGTTGTGGACGCATTCACACGAACCTCAAATTCTTTAGCCTTTAAAAAGAAGGTAACATGAAAGAGTAGAACCACTTTAACACATGAATATGAGAACTCACTAATATTTACAAGTGCTGCTCCTCCTCCTACTATTTTTTTTTTTGTTGGCCAAAGATGACATCATACTTCAAAACAATCTCAATTCTCGTTCTGTATTTTTTTGCACACAAAAAAAGGATGAACTGGAGATGGTAATGACTAGTGAACAGTGTTACTGAGCGATGTTTTTACAGGAAGGAATAAAAAAGACACCCCATTTGCCCTGCAGTTTGTGTTTTGGGGCCGGGTTCTGCAAGAACTGACAGCTCGGTGCTCAAAAAGCCGGAGCTGGAGGATCGCACCTCCCCTGGCACTGCGCCGAGCAAACTTTCAAATCACCGAGTTATTAAATGGGATTTCAGAGAAGACTCCCGCACGCACCCAGATTTTGTTCCCCCCCCACGCAAAAATTAGCTAAAACAAGGCTCTTGAGAAAGGCCCCTTCGCGCATCGCCTGTCTCTCCCGGGGCCCCTCCGGGAGCTGCTCCCGCACCTCTCCGGGACCCCCGCAGGGTTTGAACCGCCGGGAGCTCCTCAGGAAGGCTCATCCCGGGACCCCCTCGGGTGGGTTTGAACCGCCGGGACCCCCGCACAGGGAAGGAAAGAGTGACCCCAGAGCCGCGTCCCCGTGTCCCCCTCCCTGCCCTGCCCTGCCCTGCGCTGCGCTGTGAGGGGACGCGGCGGGCGGCCCCTTTCCCGCCCTTCCCCTCACGGTACCTCATGGGGCGCCCGGCGCCTCCCGCCCGCCGCCCGCCGCCATCGCCGGGGCCGAGGGGGTGGGAGAGGGCGCGGCGGGGGGAGGAAGAGGAGGAGCCGTGAGGGGAGGAGGAGGAGGAAGGAGAGGAGTGAGGAGGAGAAGGAAGGCTCCGAGCTGGGCGTTGCTTTGGCAACGTCGCGGCCTTCGCCCCGTCATGGCCCGTGAGGAGGGTGCGCCTCCCCTCAGCCTCCCCGCCAAAACGAGGGGGAGGGTCCTGTTGCTTTTTATTGAAAGCCTCAATTAAAATTAATCTGGGAGGGCAATAATGAGGAAGGAAATGAAGGGATGGATGTAAAAGTATATGTGTACTGCCGTATCATTATTTGTCGGTGGCGATTAAGGGAGTCCTGCTGTCTGGAAATTGGCTTTGCCTCCCAGGAAACCTGAGGAAAGCGCTGCCCTAGTTAATGCTGCTGTAGCTCTTGGGAGAGGCTTGGAATGAAATAGATACAGGTTTTCTTTTGAAATATGCTCTTGAATAAATTAGTTTGCGTCCAGAAATGGCATCTGTTTTCCCTGGCTCAGATATTTTTCTAGAAAAAGTGTTTAGGTATGCAGCTCACACGGAAAGTGGGACTAATATCTAAGCAGCTTTGAAGATCGGTGCTGTGTTGTTTTTGAGTTAGAGTAGAAATGCTGGTTTAATTCCAAAGTTTGAATACAGCAGTGCTGTGGGGTCAGTAACCCCTGGAGAGGGAAAGGATGGGCCCTTAGATGTAGATGTTATGAAGTGGAAAACTAAGTGTTTGGAAGAGTTAAGTGGCCTGGTGTTCAGTGACACCATCTAACAAGAAAGCTTCTCTTTTATTTTCAAGGAAGTAGCTGAAAACACTGGCTGCCTCTCTGTGTCTCTTGGAGGTAGGTTTTGAGGAGGCAATTTGGTCTACTTTTATGATGTTTTTGGAAACTGTGCCTAGAATTTCCCGACTGGAAAGTTCAGGTCACAGATCCTCTGCATTTCTCCTGGGCTGTGGCTGATGGACTGGAAGAAACCTGGGCTGGTTATTACAGATATACTTAAGTATTAAACATACCCACAGGCCTCCTGTTCCTGCAGGCCCTCTGAACTCAGAAGACCTTTCTCATTTGTGGAATTTTTCTGTCTAATTATCTCAATGCTGCTCAGTAGCAGCACCAATGCAGATTTCAGATGCCTGGCAGGAAGCACTCAAAAAATTTTATGGCCATGTCCCCATCCTTCCAAGGATAACACAAACCTGTTGTGTTTGGCTTCTGCTGTGCCATATTGTTCATTCTCCCACTCTTTGCTCAGTCAGTCACTCGCATCATGTTTGGATTACAAAGGACAATGTGAAAAAAAAATCTTAATTTGCTTCTCAAATCGGGGAAAGCAATTATAAATCTTTTATTTTTAAATAGCGTTTTATGATTGGAAATTATGCATGCCTTCTGTACATCACTTGGAAGGGTATAAATATAAAAGATTTGTTCAGCTGTTTCTTTTTTGTAATTATAAAATGCATTAAAGTACAAATGTAGCTCTAAATCCACGTTGTTCTCAAACTGTTTCCCATTGCCACATGCACTGAAAATATGAAATTAATTCGTGGCAGCTTATTAATCAATGGTGTTTGCTCATGCAGGTCACTTGCTGATTTATCTCCAATTCACAGCTCATTAGAAGGTGTGTAACTCTTCAGAGATGTTGTTATTTAACAGGTATGTTTTCCTAGTGCCATTAATGACCTCTGGATTTAGTAACTCCTGACTCAAGAGAGATTTGGGAGATTATTCACAGAAAATTGGAAGTCTTTTCCCATGGGCATTGGACACATTAGGTCATGGAATACCTGGTGATAAATTTACCAGTCTGTGTTTGGATTCTACTCCCAGGATGCCAATAAATTTCACAGAGTGCCCAGGCCCATTTTCAGGTGTTTATACACTCAGAAGTATCCCAGACTTTCTCATCCTCCCAGGAACAGGTGGTACCTCCTTAATCGGTGCAATCAGCACCTTCCATCCCTGTGTACCTGCTCTTCCTGGGGTTGTTCAGTGCATGAAAACATCGGAACAAACCCTGATCCTTGTGGAACTCTGCCTGGGATGCCCTGGAAGCTCAGTATTTACCTCTGCAGCAACAGTTAACTCTCCTAGAAGTTGCTGAGAATTGTTTTATGGGCAGAAATATTAGAAAAATAGATTTTGTGTCCTAAAGGAGCTCTGCAGAAACCTGAGCAGGTTAAGGGATTACAGTTTTCACCTTTTGTATCACCTTTTTTTCATCAGAAGGAGCTGGCACTTAAAATGGGGTGTGCAGCATCATCTGTGGTGGAATTTAAAGGAGCTGATCTCAAATACAGGGAAAGCAATTTTAGTTAATGATATGATAAAAAAATGGGCTTTTTGGTAAGAGTCTGTAGGATAGCAGAATGTCCTGAATATTCAAAGGCTTTATTGGTTTGTCTTCATTTTACCCAAAATGCTGCTTGAGTGTGGAAGACTTCTGCAAAACTAAGAGAGTTTAGTTTAAACTGTTTGAAGGATTTGAAAGTCCTGCCAAGAGGCTCAAATAACCTTTAAAATTCGAGTGTTTCCTGTGCTTTGAGTGCTCCATCTTTTAAAAACTGTCTCCTGCAACTCTACAAACCCTGACTCCAGTTTGTATTTTGAGCACAAGAAAACAGCTCCTGTATGTGAGAGAGTGAAGAATAGAGCCCGGTTCTGAAAACACCCCTGAGGTGCTGGCTGAGTTTCACTGCTGAACTCTGATCCTCTAAGCTTTGTCAAGGAGACTCGTGAGGAATTCGCAGCAGATATTTTTGTGTTGCAATGACATCACCCCGTTCCCTGAGGTTTCCAGAAATCTTACAAGCCCTCTGTGTACAGCAGCCTGTTCATTCCTGTGAAGTCATTCTAAACTGAGAGTAATTCCACTGCAGTGCTGTCGTGTAATTGTTCCAAAGCTGCTGAATTAGATCCTGGAGCCTTGTTTGGGTTTTTTTTTAGGCAAAGATAAAGCCTTGAATGAGAATCAGCCAGCGGAGCCACAAAGGGCAGCTGTAGTTTTTGCTCCCTGCACAGGAGGGTGCTCAGCCTCTGTCTTTATCTGCAGGAAGGAGTGACTCCCGTGGTCATCAGGACCGAGTGGAGAAGCTGTTTCCTGAACCGGGCTTTTCTTGTAGTGACACTGGAGGATCTGCTAAATCCAGTGACTCAGAAATTATTCAGCTGTTCAGGAATTTCGGGAGGTGTGTGTTAATTGCTGCTGTTAGACCATTACGGAGGTATTTGGGTCAGAAGATGTAATGATCATGACGTGTGTATTCCCTAATGGGTGTCCTTAAAGGTGCCAGAATTTTCAATAGGATCTTTGAAGTTCCTCAGAATTAGGGTTTTTTCCCCGTCTCATTTGCTCATCTGAACGTGTGAATCCCCGTGTGAATCATCCAATTGAACAGTGAATTCTCATGTGTGGAGACACGAGTGGGTTTACCAGGAACGAGTAGATGAGTTTGTTAATTTATATTCCATTTGTAGTACCTGTTCGTAGTTATATCCTTAATTATTCTGCATTTTCCTTGTTAAGTCAAAGAACATCCTGAGTTGGAAGGGACACACTGGGATCATCCAAGTCCCACTCCTGGCCCTGCACAGGACAGCCCTGGCAATCCCACCATGTGTGTGACATACAGCAATGTGTTTTATGTTCCAAACCCGAATTATAACTCATAAAATGGAATTTGACTTTCTGTTTACCTTTTCAGGGATCAAAGAGGGGTCCTGGATGTTGTTGTCTGGTCAGGTTTTAGTCAAGTGAGTTTTCTGTCTGAAAGCAATTTGTCAAACCTGTGTGTTGTACAATATTCCAGCCCTCTGGGTGCACATCCAATTTAGTCACTGAGGAAAGACAGTTTTGTTTTTAAAAAGCAGATGTCTGGAAAAGGAAATATCTCCTTTCAGACCTTTTGGAATAAATACAAACCCAGAAATGTAGTAGGCAAAATCTTGTTTGCTCTGGTGAAGGGGATTCGTCCCCTTAACATCAGCTCATAAATATTTGCATCATTTCAGTCAATATTTACCTCACGGGTCAATAAAACTTGTTTTGCACTTCGCAGAGTTAATATTTACTTGCTGTTTTTAGCTTGGTGACAATATTTAAAACTCTCTTAAGGATATGGGGGGCTTTTCTACTTCTTTTCTAACAAAAGATTTTGTTTTAACAGGGGTATGTTGGTTTATTAGGAAGTGTTATCCCTGAATCACACCATGTTTGTCATGTAATAACATTATCCAGATTATGCCTATAACACTTTACAAGAATGAAAAGGATTTTTTTTTTGCTTGAAATTGGCTAAATGTCTTACTAAATTTAAGAGTAATTGCTCGTGTCTGTAAAATTAGGCTGTAAAACTTGAGACACAGGTGATCATTTGGAAGGTAAAGTGAAACTGAAATACTCCTTATTCTGAAAATTATTTTGTTTTGGGAAGCAATCACTAACTTAACCATTTTTTCAGTTGAGCCAAAGCACAGTGGCCAGGCTTGTATGGCTTAGGAGGAAATGCAGAGATGAATTTTAGATCCTTGAAGTTGACAAGACCGCGTTTGCAAACAAACAAGTTCATTTCCACGGAAGAACTTCCCCTGTGCATCCCGTGTTTCCCTCCCAGCTGGCTGTGTGCTCTTTGCAGTGTTGAGGTGCATGAGGAGTTGATCCGTGGCTGTCAACCTGCTCCAGCCTTTGTCTGCAGCCCGTGGGTGAGGGCCAGCCCAGCTCCTGTGTCTGCTGCAAGGAGATAACGGGGTGCTTGTTAAGCCACGTGTGTTATCTCACTGCCATGTACCCTGCTCCTGCCTGCTGTGCTGAACCCCAGTCCTCAGCAGCTTGTTTACATTTCTGTCACAAAAAAAAAGACCCCGAACATCTCCAGTTCTGTCCCTCAGAATGGTGATTTTGTGATTGATACGGTTAGAGGTGAGGGCGAGGTTATTTAATGGAAGTCTTCCGCTGAACTAAAATCTCTGAACTAAATCACAGCACACCCATATCCTTCAAACTGTCAAACAAAACATCTGCTTATGATAATGATTATCTTAATTGAAGAGTTCTAGCTCATGCCATGCTCTCCTTCATTAATGGAAAGAATTAATGAAAGAATACTTAGAAAAGTGCTTAACTGTTTAAGTAAGAGCTACTTCTGAAGTGAAACGCTGCCAAAGGAATACTGGAATTCATCTTAGACTCCTAGATAAACTTCCTCCAGGTGAACTTAACCAGGTTAACCATTTTTCAGCCTCCAATGCTGCAGGAAAAATGTGCTTCCTTAAATCTGGCTTGCTTGCAGACAGAGTCTGACACACTGGATTTAGTACAGCTGCAGAATTAACATTCAAAACTCCCATGCTGCACAGTTTCCCCACGTGTTTCATAAAAATGCTGTGCAGTTCCTCTCTCCAAAGCTCCTCTCTCAGGGCTTTAGCTGCCTGCTTGCCTCCCCTTTGGTTACTGTTTTCATTCATACGCAGTCCAATTTTACCCACTCACCCAAATGACTGTTCATTGTGAGATAAATATGGTAAATTGGTAATTCTGCCAGTATTGGCTCAACATTCGAGGTGTAACAGCTTCAGAACGTATTTTGAAGGTTTCTTGTGTTTCAGGTGATGGGAGGAAATGTGGGTTTCTTTCAACACCCGAGCTGTAGAGCTGGGATGGTTTGGATGTTGTTGAGTTTCAACGTCCACAGTTTGGGATCCATCTCTATCTCGTTTAATCCTTCAAGGAAGAGAATGGCTTAGATTCTGTCCCCAGATTTTCAGGATTTTTCAGAGACTGAATGTCATTCAGGAAGATTTTTGGGAAAGTAACTGATTTGATTTAGGGAGTAGATGGATTTTAAAGTCCCGTGGAAAGTAAATACCATCAGGAATACCTCCTCCTCCTCCTCCGTGGCTTTTCATGGCAAAAGTAGTTGTATTATTTTTGTATTCTAAAGAAATATTTCCTAACCTTTATTTTACAAAGACTCCTTTTTAGCAACCAACTAAATTTTTGTGACTTTTACCAGTTTTTCTGCCTGGATTTGGAAATCACTCCTTCCCTCTTTATCCTCATGGTCCTTCCCCTCCAGGAGAAGCTCAGCTTGGATTCCTGTGGAGTCAGCAGTGAAGGATGGGTTGGGAGCAGTGTGAAATTCTTGGTGGTGCTGCTGCATCTCCTGACAGGAGAGCAGAGCCACAGAGGAAACAGCATCAACATTCTTCATAAAGCAGAGAAAATAGGTGCAGGCAAATCCTTTAAATTGAACTATAATGAAATTATTGTTTATGGCCCAGCTTCTCCCTTCCATCCAGAATCTGTCATTTAGGTGATTGGGCCAGCAGGTGCAAACACAATTGAATTCAGGGAAATAAATAAGGAGGGAGGCTGGGGATTGTTTGCTAAAAAGAAGACATCTAGTTTACTAATTAGGAGGATTTATAGGATGCTGCACTTAAAAATAGATGATTATTGATAGTTCATCCTAATCATGAGAGTTACTTTATAGTTTGAGGTTTCTTCCAGCAATAACCAGGAGCAACAGCCCCTCTGCTGTGGGCACTGTTGATTGCAGCTGGAAACTTTCTGGAAGGCTGCACAGAAACAATGTTGTAAGTTTAGAGAGGAGGTAGCAAAAACTGTGTGTTACATCTGTCTTTGGATTAGTAACACAGAGCAAAGATGTTGGAATTGTTTTTCATTATAAGAGCATAAAAAGTTATAGGACTGTAGGAAACTAAGATGGAAATTGCTTTTGATATTCTCATCTAAAGGTATTTTAATGGAAATCAGAGGTAGATATTAAACTAAAATATTTGTCAGTGGACACTGCTGAAGTGCAAGTTAAATATTTTTAAATTTCATTTATTTTAAATGCAGTAGTGCTGATAACACTGGCACTTAGGTCAATATCATTTCTCATTAAAGTTCTGTTAACACTCACAGCTTTATCAGTTACCAGCGAGCTCATCACAGCAGCCAGGTACGATTACACATTTCCCATGCCTTTATCTAATTCATTTCTCCATCCTGCACTTCAATAATTTGAATCTGAAGTGTATCAGGAAAACAGAGTTGTTTTCTTCTCTGTGGAGAGCTCAAGCAGAACTGTTCCTCACAAAAGTAACAAACAGCCAGACTGAATTACCACGGAGGATGTTGCAGCTGAGCTTGTAAATATTATTTTGATAGACTTACATTTCCTTCTGAAAGGAAAGAGCATTAAGGAATATTTTGAAAATATGGAAAGGGAATAATAGAAAATAAACTCAAAACCAGTAAGATAAATTTGGCTCACCAGCCTTTTTGCCATTTCATGTCTAACATTCATTTTTGAGATATATCAGTTATATCAAGCTGAGGCCAGTTTAGTTTTATGTGCCTGGTAAAATGGAGTGGATTCACAAGGATCTGGCCCATTCTCTTCTGTCACCTCATATTTCTGTTACTGTGTCTGTACATTCTATTTTAACAGTTTGGAGAAAAATAAATGGAAATTTCTAAGTGAATATTTTTACATTCAGTTACTCCATGAAGCTTCTGTATTGCGTATTCCTCCAAGTAATTCATCATGATAAAATGCAATGCTGAAGTAAAAGAGTTAATTTAAATTTAGATTGGAAATTGAATTACCAAATGAGTCTAATCTGAGAGTTATGATTTCAGGTTTTCTTGTGCCCTGCAACAAATAAATGAATATCCAAGGAGTGGGACAGCCATGCACTCAGGGCTGGGGCAAACACTCAGCAGGAGCTATGGAATACGAGGATCCTTTAATACAGAAATCTGCACTTTGCTTTTGGCAGGGTTGTTCTGAGAAGGGGTTTATAATGCCCCAGGAGACTGGATTTTTCTGGATTTGGGAGGAACCAGTAGGTCTAGAGGTGTGTGGATGTATTTGCTGTTCCTCAGCTGCCTCAGGAAGTGCAGAACTTTGCTTCTACAACTTCCCTCTGGGTGCAGACTGATGTGTCCCATGGACAACCCAGCTTAGTGTAAAAATTAGTTCAGTTTGCTTCTGATTTAATTGCAAAATCATTCAGACTTTGTGCGTTTTCTCTGCGAGTAATCCAAATTTAGATTTCACTGTTGGTGCTACCTGGTTTTTTTTTGTGTGCTTGTGTTTAATGCAGCTGAAAGTTATTATGTAAAATGGGTGAGTTGGAGTCTTTAAAGGAGCTGCCAACTTGCATTTGCCTGAGTTACTTCAGCAGTGGAGAGGAGAGGAAGAATTCCAGACACGTCATCCTGATTTCACAAGTCTGCGGAGATCTCCAGAGTGGACTTACCCATCTGTGTGAGGTAGTAAATAGCTCTGTGCTTTTGTTCCTCACTAGGGCCTGCACATGTGTGCTCCAGCCATGGAATCCATGTCATCCATGGCTCCTCCTCTGGCTAGGCAAACTGCCCATCCCCTGGCTGGGCACAGCAGGGTCCTCAAGGCTGGCAGAAACGGGCACTTGCACTCAGAATCACCCTGCAGTGCAGTGCAGGTGCAGCACTTCCTCTCTGACCTTCCCCAAACCAGAAAAATTGGCATCTGAACATTCCTACTTCACTGTTCAGGGACAATACTTAGCTCATGATTAAAGTGTTCCTCCCTAAACTTGACATTTTTCTACGTTCACTCACCCTGAAGTGACAAAAGATAAGAAGGAGAGGAAAATGGAAAGGGAGGCTTCACTTGCTCTAACCTTGGTTTCCAAAACAATGCTGGAGAAAGCCACCCTTGTGTCTAGGCTTCCAAACCAAGGCACCAGCCTGGCCAGCTGGGGACAATCCCTGTCAGGATGTTGTCCACAGCTCCCTGCTCTGACAGAGCTTTGTTGTTCCCTTTAGTCCATGGCACTGTGGGAGGGATTTCCCCAGCCCCAGAGTCCCTGTGGCATCTCCTCAGCACACACAAATTCACCTTTCAGCTGGCTCCTACAAATCAAAGCCTCCTCGTGGAGCAAACCCACATTCCCTTCATTGTTGTTTCACATGTGTACCCGTCAAGGGTCCTTCTGGACTCAGTTCTAAAGGGATAATTGTACTACTTAAATATTAAACATGCAAGTTCTTTTTTTATTGTTAAACCAATATTAAAGTAGGACAAAGCTGATTTGTGGCAGTGCATTCCAGAGTTGCTGGCGTTGCAGCTGATGTCCTGTTCCAGCAATATTGGCACTGCCAGCAGGCACAAAAATGGAGATTTTAATCAAAAAACTTTATTGGAGATCCACTTGAGTTAAATTATAAGTTAATCCTGCCTTGTGAACTTCCAGGCTGTTAAAAAGGGCAAATGGCTGCAGTGTCCTCTGAAACAATTCAAACCCTATTTTTCATCAGGAGATGATTCCACTGCCCTGGAATTGAAAGTTGGGTGTCTTTTCCTCACAGATTGTTATTTAATCACTATATATTAGCTTTCATTGCCCTTTTGATATATTTAGGCTCATAAACTTCTCATTGACTAGATTGAATTTACCACGATGTTGTTACTTTTTATGAACAGAATGAATCAATAGCAGATCTGTTGGTTTGCACTGAATTGTTTATTTTAAGGGATGTTTAAACTTTACTGAGAGAAAATGGAAGGGCTGATACCCAGTCCTCCTCTTTAATACTCAATATTTGGTAGCTCTGAGTACAGCCTGCCTCAACAGCAAGTGCTGCACTCATTAGCCTGAGATCCAGGGCCAATAATATTTCCTAAGATTCTTTGAAATGTAAAATATTTTGCAGGATTCCAAATTTATGACATTTAATACTTGCAAATTACTTTATTGTTGTAATAGAAGGTTTTTGTTTCATTACTAGGAAATATTCCAGAATATTACTATTTTTTTCACTGAAAATAGTAACTCTGTCTTGAGAATGTCTGTCTGTTATCCCCTTATATATCTATATTTTTATATGTGAGGATATAGTAATTTATTTTCCTCTACTCCTCATATAATCTGTATAAACCAGTTGAATCCATCTAGGAATTTGAAGCACAGTACTAAGAAATATCACTGGGTTCACTTTACCATTGAGTTTTAGGTTTCTTGCTTTTTTTTGCTGTTTGTTTAATAATAATTAAAACCATCTATTAATCAAGGTCCATGTAGACAAGTGCAAAACTGTGCCTGGTGGATCTAAAAACTTGGGAATTCTTACATCAGTGTAATCAGGTGATAACAGCCCAGACTTTGTGCGTGCTGGAGGGATTTATTTGGATTCACTGTTGCCTCTCTGAGCTCTCTCCCCCATTATTTATGCATCTTTATTATTGTATTAAGTGGTTAATTAAATCTGGTCAGGTTAACCTTTGTTGATGATTAGAAGTAGGCATCTCAGCCACTGGAAAGCAAATCATTTTGGGTGGAACATCTTGTTCTTGTTTGAATAATTATCTTTGTTTACATTCACACAGCATTACTCGCTTGAACCAGACATTCTGGGGAAAGAGGGGGAGTGCCCAGAGCAGATTTCCAAATGTACAGAAATTACAAAGGAGAAAAATTTCCCTTCCTTCTCCTCTATGAGCAAAATAGGGAAACAGTTGGAATTAATAATCCAGAATTCCAAATATTCACAAAGAGCTGTAATTTGTTGTCAAATAACTTTTAAGAGCCAAACCTCCAGGCTGCCCAGCTGAACTGAGTCCTGCTTCCTCACTGAGAATTCTTCAGCAGTAGCATTCCAATATTTTCCTGGTGGAGTATTTGTCATTCTTTCCCAATTAGTACTGTTATTATTTTGTAACTCTATTTGTCTTTGTTCTGTGGTCTGTTCTTTTTTTGAGTGCTAGGGAAAGCTTCTTGTCATTTTCCCTGTCCTTCCCCTCGGTTTGATATTTTCTGCCAACTCCTCTGCTCTAAAGCATATTTCCCCCCTTTTCCTACATGCAATGGGATCTTACCTCCATTAAACTTTTGCTTTTATTGCTCGTGGAGGAGTGATTTTATCCCAGAAAAATTCTTCAGTCATCAAGGTAGGAAAGACCAGAAGGAGAGATGCCGAAGTGAACTCCTGGCTGATATTCTGATTCTTCTTTGGAAGAGCTCGACAGCTCAGTCAAAAGACATTCATTCTGAGGATTATTTTATTTTGATAATGAAAAAATTTTTTATGAACTGTTGCTTCTCTGGAGCGAAATTGTGGGATCATAGGAGATCTGTAAGCTCAGCTTACAGGAAGCTCAGTAAGAGCTGTAAGGAGATCAGGAGATCTGTAAGCTCAGCGGGTCCAGGAAGAGGCATAGTAGGAAATTAGAGAAGAAATAGAGTAAAAACACAAAAGGTTTCTTGGTACCACTATAAACCCATCATATATCTGTGTGAATACTCTCTGCCTCAAAAAGGAGATGTTAAAACAGCAATAGCTGTAGAGAAGGACAAAAAATGCAACCAAAGATATGGCAGATGTAGGGAAGGTGAACTGTGTTCCCATGTTCCTTCTACAAATGGCCTCCAAGTCATTTAAAGCTGTAACTTTCTTTTATACAATTCCTTTTCTGATTAAAATGGTCTTCTGTAAGTGATTTTATGATACATATAAATATTATGGTTATCAGTCTTCACAGTTAAAATAAGGCTTTTTTCTTTGGCAGGAGGAAGGCTATACATGCAAATTCAGATTCCTGATGCATTCCCACTAACTCTGCCCTTCTGTTCTGGCAGAATGAGGAAAAAATCTGGGGTTTGTATTTTCTTTTATTTGTTTCTTTATGTATCGTGTGCTCTCTGATTCTCACTTATTTCTTATTTCATTATCTTTCCTGTTCTTTTCCTTTTTTGTGGCTACATTTGTGGCTGCATTTTTTCTCTTATTTGTTTACTTTGCCTTGAACTTTCTCCTCAATCCTCCTTTTCTTTTCAGCCAGACCTGAATAAACACATTGAAGCATCATTTTTCTCTCCTTCCATTTCCACTTCTCTTCCTCTTCTTCTTCCATATCTTTTCCCCTTTCCCTCTTTATATTACAATTTTCTTCTCAGCATTTTTTGATGTTCTTCTTTCCCATTAATTTTCCTGTCTTTCTTTTGATATTTTGCACTTTACCTCGGGGGAGACTTGACAAGGACTTGGGCCTTTTTTCCTTAATAGTGCAAAACTGGAGAGAAACCACCTTAAAAATGTGTGGGACAAACTGTGTCCTAACTGTCCTGTGACATAAGGATGTCTGGGAGCAAATAAATTCCTGTTTAGCAAATTTAACTTCTCCTAAAAATTCAGGCTCCATCCTTCCAGCTGGAAACTGGATCATATAATGGGTTATTACAAGCTGTTAAAATTTGAGACCGAGGAGGGGGAATAGGCTGAAGTTATTCCATGGATTGTTCTGTTCTTTGTGGGAGGCTGTTAAAATAAAGCAACAGTATAAAAGATGAATTATATACAATTTAATGTAAAGCTGTTGGAAGCCATTAGGACATTTCTTCCTTGATTGTCTAACATTTGTGTACTTTTACAAAGTTTTACATTTTTTGGTTCTTTCCGAACATTATGAAAATTGTACTGAGAGGAGTAAATTCATCTGCATAAAATTGACTGCAAAGAGCAATTAGTCCTTCATTAATATGCAAATTTGGTCCAGTGCAGATTCATCTCTATATGAGGCTTAAATATGCAAGTCAGTCTTGCTGTGCGAGAAGCCCAGATGCTTTTATTTACTTTGAAATTGAGGGATTTGGTTAATGATGTTGTTGACAGGAAAACTTGAATAAATTTGATGATCACCATCTTTCATATTAGACGAGGCCCGTGGAAAAAAATTACCAAGTGAAATACCAATTTTATTTGGTAATTTCCTATTACCAATCTTGTAATAAAATGTAAGATAGAAAGTAATAGAGTTAGATTTCCTAATGTAGTTATCCTGAGACTTAAACTGTTCCCCAAAGATGGAGCCATTTTTCTTAAACTTTGTTTTTCCAGAGGGTAAAGACATCTCCATAAGCTGTATGAATAACACACTGCCTGGAGATTTAATATTGGAAAGTTGTTCTGTGACTTGCTTCGGTTGGTGAGAGGATATAAGCCTGGGAATGAAGGAGCACGAGCTTTGGAGATGGTTCTTTGTCACCTTCCATGATTTGTCTTTAGGGTCTTCTCCAGAATTAGTGTTGAGGTCTTTGCTCTGAACCCGTGGAACGCCCTGGAATCTGTCTGAACACACAGCCAATTCTATTTGGATCACCTAAGCTCCTTAAGAAACATTTTCTTAAATATCTTTAAATCTTTACAGCCCTTGGTAATGATACTTTCTTCCTGCTGGCATCCACCACAGGCTGGCTCAGGGCAGCAGGGTTTTTCCTCACCAGTAAATCCAAGCTCTGCTGTGTCTTGCCTCTCTCCTCTTTTCCTGCCCCGCAGCTCCTTTGGCACACTCAGGATTCATTGCCCTGGTTTTGTCCAGCATCCATCACTCAGCCAGGTATGGCAGCAGTTCCTTTGCACTCGTCAGTCTTGAGTCACCTGCAAGATCCCACAAGTTGTTCCTCCTCGTGTTTCTTCCTCTTTCTTTCTCTGCAATTCCTTCAGCCCTAAATTTGCCTTTGGCTTAAGCAGAACTGGTCTTTGACTTCAATCATGCCCACTTTTTCCTGGACCAAACCTGGTCTTCTGTCTTGCCTGAGCAAGGCATTGGCATTCCAAAAGAACAGAGAAAAGTGGTTTAAATGGACTGAACTGTGTGGTAATTTATAAAGCTCTGGTTGTAACTACCTGAGGACAAGTTAATAGATGAGACCATTTGATTCCTCTGACTTCCTGGCACAGCTGTTTGGGATATAAATCCTCACAACAGTTGGTTTCCAAATCCTGAATGTGCTGCACTAGGCAAAAAGTTTCTACAACCATGTTCAGGAGAGAAAAAAATTCAACCAAAGATGTTCATGTGGTCTTGCAGGTGAACCCAAGAGCAGGAGAATGAAGATGGAATTGAGCATCTGGGGGGAACAGAGGAGAGATCTGATAGTCTTGTAAAGGCTCTGGTTATCCTGCAAGGGAATCTGTGGTTTTTACCATCAGAATGAAGCACTGACAGTGTCAGAAGGGAGTTTATTTGCAGTACTGAATAGTTTAGGAGGTGATAAATTGATTAAAAGGTGAAACCTTAAAACCACACCATCTGCTGAGACTTAAACAGCCTTTGCCTTTGAGAACACAGAATTGTTGGGCAGTTTCTAGTATTTTTCAGCACCATCCACAGCAATCTTGGCTTTCTGATCTTGCTCCCAAAAGAGGAAAATATTAATTTTGAAGTGTATAAACAACAGGCATCTCAGCACAACCTGAGGTTGTCTCCTATCAACTATGTAATCTTTATATTCTAGATTAATAAACACTTCAGCCTTGGAGTTTATTAGTCCAAAATATATTTATTACCTCATAAATTCAAACCCCCTCCAGTTACCATCTAATTAAACTGCAGCGCTGTGCATGCTATCTTTGGGGATGTATTAATAATGGAATTATCTTGTGAAACAGTAATTACATACTTTGTGCATTCTTTGCCACACTCTTTCTTCAGTGTCTGTGTGATGAGTGGGGCACACAGTGCTCCATTGTTTGGAGCTCCTCCAAAGTCTCTGTGTATCCAAAGATAAGCAGATTTTTTTTTCCCCTCTTAGTAGAAGAGGGAGAAAAGTTTGTGCATTTTTTGTACTCAGGAAAGACCAATACCACCAGACTAGGAACAGTTATGAAACATGATTGTGCAAGTGATTTTAGCTCATGCTTTCTCCCCACTCTTTGAGGAGATTACTCTCAGGAGTAAAAGATCCTTGCAGGATATGCTTTGTTCTTACTACAGCTGCTAAAGGTGAAGACAACCACTTCATCTGCAAGAGAATATTCATTTATGGGACTTCACTGGTGACATATGTTTGAAATGGGAAAATGGGCTTAAAGCCTTCCTCAGGAGAGATGTACTCACAGTTTTCTCCAGTGGTAAGTGTACTTGCTGTATTCTGATTTACAAATGTATTGACTGTATCTGTGCTTTTGCTTTACAAGGTTGTCCCCCATCTTCTACTCTGGATAATTTGGACTGACAAGAATTCTTGTGCTCATTTTTCCTCCCTTTCTGCAGAATTAGGGGTCTGAATCCTGCCTGGTGTTCCCTGCCCTGCATGGAAAGAGGCACAGGAGGCAACACCTTCTGCACATAACTTCCCTGGAGTTTTGAAGAGCCTTATCTCTAGTTCAAGTACATCTGTTGAGCAACAGTGGGAGTGTGTGATTCTTGTTGACACAGGCTCTGCTCTACCTGACAGGAGGGGGGTTGATCTCCCTGCTACTTGCAGCACTTTGTGGGTTTAGGATCCATATGCTGTGTTCTCTTGCCTTTTATTTGTTCACTGCAGTTGCTGGGGCTGTGCAGTGTCTGCAGGAGAGGAAGGGCACTTCCCACCAGTTTACCCCCTGAATCTTTCACATCTTTTCAGCACAAGTTTTGCCTTCTCCCTGGTTTTCTGCTCCACAGGTTCTGAAGTCTGATACAAATACAAAATTGAGTAGTGGTCCCTCACTTCATACAAAGGGGTTTGGCTGAACTTCCAGCTGCAACTCCGTCTCCACTCCTGTATTGTGATTGCAACTTCATGTTTCACTTGCATTTTGCAGTCATTCAGGGGCCAAGTTTTCAAGTCTTCCAGACTTTGACTTGTTTTGATTTCTCTGCAAAATCCTACAAGAATTCTGCCAACAGCAAGGCCAATGTGCCTGAAAACAGATGGCATTTCCAGTACCTAAAGCCTGGTCAGGTGTGAGTATCTCAGTAGTAAGAGTGGCTCAAACTTGTAGCTTTGATTTTCAATAAGACTCTATTTGCTTTATCCAGTAATTTTCATCTGCCAGCACTCACAGTTATTGAAATCAGACTGTTTTCATGGATGAATGTTATTCTTTGGGAATAAAGGATGCCTGACAAGCTTCTGTAGTTTAGTGAATAGATTTTTGTAAACCACATAATGGAATGTAATTATTGTATGATATATATTTACAGAATCTCAAATGGCTTTATCAGCCTAGGAATTCACCTTGTGAGATTGAGCATCTTGTGCTTGGTGTCTTAACAGAAATGGGGTCTGACACCACTGTGTTACCACAGTGTAGAATGGAACAGTTTCCATTGTTATGAATGCAAACATCTGCAAAGAATAATTATATTTATGCCATATTGCTCAAACACACATTATTATTATTACAGCTCAGGATTAATTACTGGTTTGTCAAAACCTGCTGATCTCAAAACTTTTGTTTGTCTTCTATTTCTTGTGGCTGTTGATGAAAAGCTGGTCTGTGTGTCTCCAGAATGGTCCCAGGTTGTGTCTTGCCTGTTCTGTCCCTCTGGTTTTTTGTGCCTGGTGTCTGATTTGGAAACTTTCAAACTAGACACCTTCCTGATGTGTTTTTCCTGATGTGAATAAATTCACTGCAGAATTCTTGCAGAGCAAGAGATGTTTGTTGCCAAGCAATTACATCAGATGAAACATACAGAAGGGTAATATTTTAGTCTGATTTTTTTTTTTTTTCTACAGGCATGAATCTGAAGAAGAATTCTGGGAATTTAAGGAAGGAAAAAGACAAGGCTTTTATTTCTTATTTTTTTTCCCTGTCCTCTGTATTTTGCAGTGATTGCTTTGAGTCTGTGAGGTCATCATGGTTGAAGGCATGAAGATGAGGACATCAAAGCCTTTGCCCACTAATGACAATTACTCTGGAGACAAACGCAGCTCAGAAGACAAATGTTATGAGCTACCTGTAAGTTCTGGTTCACGAAACAGATGAGAATCCAGAGATACTTCTGAACTTGGAGATGAAATTTATTCTCAAGGTAATGGTTGAGCTCATTATCTGCTGCTCTTTCTAAATGTAAAGTAAGGAGAGCAGTGCCCATATATTCTCTCTATAACAGCTGACATGTTTTCTGCATTCCTGTGTTTGCCTAAGAAGTCATGGATAATCAATTTGATGTGCAAAATAAACTGCATGGATGAATTCTGATACATATCACTTGCCATGGCTGTGCTGAGAGGCAAAAACTTCCAGGGAGGAAACAGCAAGGAAAAATCTGCCTGATAATTTTCTCATCAGTTTTTCTCCAAGGACATATCTGTAGGTGGATTCTATAGACAGTGTTTGGGTATTTTTCCCTCCCCTTGAGTGGCTGGTTCTGTGTGTGTCAGTTATTTTCTTTGCTGCATTAGAAATCAAAGCTACCTTATCACTTCAGAATAAATATATCTATATTTATATCTCTATAGCTATCTCCTATAATGCTAATGAGGAAAAACTAACCTGAAACATTTCATTTTCAGCCTTTTCTTATTATTTAAATATATATTCTAAATTATTTTTAAAATTCCCCACATGTATTACAAATAACTTCCCATCGGATTGGGAAGCAGAATAGGCAGGAACCAGCAGCAGACAGATGTGATTATAAAAGATGTTCTGTTTGTCATAATGAGACTTATGGTCTTAATAAACTCTTAGAATGTTTTTAACACAACCAAATTAAGTAAGTTTAAAATTTTATTTTCTAGATCTAACTCTATCAGATCACTTTTTACCTTATTTTTGAGGACACCCCTCCCCTGAAATTTTTCTTAATTTTAGAGAATTTCTCACAAAATAGAGTATCCCTAGTTCCAGCAAAGAAAAAAGGGAAATTTGTACAGATAAAAAGCATGAATGACAATCCTGATCATGTGGAAAAAATCAATCTGTGAGCTTAGACATAGTTTCACATTAGTCTCCTCCTTTCTTGGAAATCCGTATTTCCCCCAGAATATCCAGCAGCGTTACGTAGCCTGTCAAAATTTGCTCATAACATTTCATGTCCTTCTGCTGGAAGGAAACAGCTGGATATTTTGTGTCGTGATGTGACCAATCCACCTCTGTTGTTGTCATTTTAATTGCTGGGGCTGTATTTTTAAGTCCTCCACAGAAGGTCTTTGTAGTGACAAGCGAACGGTTCACGCTTCGTAAGCAAACATAAAGAATGCTGCTGCTAATTGGAGAGGGAGCAATGCAGTTATGATTCCATCAACATTTAAGTTACATTGGGAAAGGACACGTTTTTTGTGGTGGTTGTGTTGCCACATAAAATTTTACTCCGAGTGGATTTGGTGGGGAAGGGTTTAGAACAGAACAGATTAATCCTGGAATTACAGGCATGGGGGAGATGGGAGTTAAATTGTTCTAAGCTACATCTGCAGTATAGAAAGCAGCATTTTATTGCTCTTTCTTTGAAATTGTAGTTATTAATTGCTGGCTTGTGAAATAGCTTGTCTGTGAAAATGGAAAGAGTGGACAACCTCAAAAATCTCCCTTTCCCCTGCCCTGAAGAACTGCAGCCACAGTGTTTCATGTGGAGGAGGACTCCTCAAAAATCACCATTTCCCCAAAAAAAAGGGTTCTTATTCAGTAATTCAGGTCTTTTGGGTGTTTCCCCCTTGACATTCTGCCTGTTGTACATATAGACTTCCCAGTTCTAAAAGTCTGCTGGACCTTGTGCTGAACCCTGGCTTTTTCCTGAATTCCACTTCCATGGAATACTTGGCTATGGATTAACACTTTTACAGTTACGTGCCCAAAGCTCTTTCCCCTTCATGCTGATTTATTTTTTTCCTACTCCCATCTCTCTTCTCAGGTGGAGCCTCATCTTGAGCAGCCTTGGGAGGGCCAAAGGTGCTTCCTTTTCCAGTTCCCTGCCTGGATTTTAGAAGATGCCATTTTTTAGCATCTAAACAAGGAAATCACAGCAATTTCCATGGGAAGAATCACAGAGATGACAGGGCTTCCCCCCAAAACACTGCCTGTGTAATTGCTGAAGACATTCCAAGCCACTCTAACGAAGTGCTGTCTGCCAGTCATTATGTTCTCCTTGGAGGACCATCTGTTGCACTTCAAATATGTAAAGGTCTCTATCATTTATTGCTCCAAACAAATCCAGGCCTTTGTCTGATGTGCTGGAGCTCCTGAATGGATTCTAAAGGTGGTTTCAGTCACAAAAGGCAGGGTGTTCCCTTTGGTTTTATCCTTCAGCTCAAATTTCAGAGCACAAATACGCTGATTAAACCAAAATCTGAATATTTTCAATTTCTTTAGAAATGAATTCTGAACAATAACAACTAAAAATATCTGAAATATGTTTTCATTCAGCCAGGAGGACATTGGAAGATTTTTGCATCTGGTGAACAAATCTTTCCATTGTAGTGGTATCCAGATTTGATATAGGCTGAGATTGGAATGAAAATTACCTTATTTTAACTAAATTAATTAGCTTATTTGTATCTGAAAATAGTGATTCAAAGGAATAGTAAAAAATAGAGTCAGCACTTAAAATGCTCAAGCCTTCCTTAGCACATGTCCTTTACAAGGATGCAATACTTGGTTGTACAGTCATTATTTATAGCTTAATTAGGATCCTTTCCATGAGTAAAATGAGCAAGATCAGACATTAAAATATGCTGGTTTTTGTTTTTCCTGCTGCAGATTTTAAAGAGGCTGTACAATCAGGTTGGAGAACGTGAGCATTGTATTTTCACAGCAGAAAAGTTCTGTTCAGAGATTTGCAGCCAGAGAAATCCATAACAATTTCTGTCTGATTAGGGAGTGGTCCTGTCTTTATCGCTTTCCCCTCTTCCCCTTCTCCTTCCTGCTCAGCAGCTAATGTTCTGGTCAGAAGTAATAATATGTTAGATCTTGAATGTCAGTAGCCCCAGAGATTCTGACAAGACTATTCATGTGCATTCATATGTCTTAACCAAAGCTGACACTAAAGAGAGCAAGAATTCTCATATTCCTCTTTTTATTGCTGTGCATTAAACTCAAATCTTCTCTTGGAGACCTCTGCTAGAAATGACAAATCCACCATTGGAAAAAGGCATTTTAGCAAGGTCTAAACAAAGCAGCTGGACATCAATCTGGCACAGGGCAGAGGCTCCTGGGAGAGCTCAGAGTGCAAAGCTGAATTCTGGTTTACACCTTCCAAATGCTGTGAGATAAATACCAATGGGAGATAACCATTCCCCCTAATCTTTCTAAATTTCAATTAAAAAGTGATTTTTTTTTTTTAACTATAGGAGACGTTCTTATAGAGATATTTGGATTCTGGTAACTTGAGGCTGTTTTCTGAGAAACACACACTGAAAGAATATTCTGCTCTACTTTTTTACTCTGGACATATTTTACACACACTTGTAGGATGGTGTGCTGCACATGTTTGGGTAATTTTGCAGAGATCTGATTAAGTTGTTAAAGCCAGGTAGGCAATTTTGCCAGCAGTGATATTTTTAATCTTCTTTTTTAAAATGGTTTGGTAGTAGTGACTAAGGCAGACTAGGTGGCTCTGGGCAGCTCGCCATTTTTAGGTAGTTTAATTTGTTAAAAATTATCTTTCTTCCCACCCAAATCCCCTTGAAACCATTTGGAGAAGAGAACTGTTGAACAGTTGCCAGTAATAAGTCCTGCTGAGACCTCTGTATCCTCCTGACAGAAATGTTGGTGCCAACTGGAGACTGACTGGCACGAGTTTGAACTCTACACTACTTGATGTATTTGCTTCACATGCACCAATTACAATAATTACCACCTCTGTAGCTGAAGTTTAAGCACTCACTCTGCACTCCATACCTCAGGTTGCTGGCACTATGTTCAATCCTATAATCTCAATTTTCTCGGAATAATTAAGTAGAAAATAAATACTTCCAAAAATGAGGAGAGAGTCTGAATGGAAATCAGAGGCTGAATAAGAGAGTTGTTTGTCATGTTGCTATTGTTAAGCTGCATTTATTTCTGTTTAATCTTTATTTCTAAAAGGCAGCATCTTCTTTTGCCTGCAGAGATTCACCAGGAGATGCTGTAATCCACTGACTTTTACATTCAGCAGTGGAGAATCTCTTGATGTGAAAGAAAAAGCAACGTGAACTCCTACTTTGTTTAAATGTTTTAAAAATAGAAATATTCCTTTCAAAATAAATGCTTTTGACTAGAAGAGGAAATCACCCATCCCTTACTCCCTTTGGCTGGATGTTTCCAGGTAAGATTGCAGGGATTTAATACCAGGACTGGCTTTAACTGCCCAGTTCCTGACGATTCCCCTGGTTTAAATCTGATGCAACGGGGACCATCTCTCCCCCACCCCTGTTGTCTTTCCAAGAGACTGGTTAATTTTTAAATTGGATCAGCAACATTTAGAAAAAAAATTGATAAAGTTTCTATTACACAAAGATAAGCCTTAGACTGAGCACAAACTGACTTGCCTGTAGCTTTCCTAATATGATTGCACTGTGCAGAGTAGATACTAAAATTTATATTAAAATTTCTTTATGCAGGTTCCCTCTAGGGAGAGGAAGAGGGAAGGAAAAAGCTTCATGTGACAGATGCTAATTATGCAGCTTAATGCACTTCTGGAAGTTGCAGAGATGAGAACTCTATAAGAACCGATCTACAAAACAAAGCCCATTTTCAACAGCATTTTTTTCTTGAATTCTTTTTTAATCTGCCTCCTCTCTGTTTTCCAGGAGGCTTTATTTCCCAAAGAGTACAAAGGGCAGGCAGTGTTTCAGGTGCAGAATTCACCAGCCATGGATGTGGTTGTTCTCCATTGTGTCTTACTGCTCTGAGGTGCTGTACATGGAATTGGGGAAGCCTCAAGGTTCTGAGCCAGAAGAGTTTCAGTTCAATCTTCCCTGGTTGATGTGTTAGTTTTCTTCCCTCTTTTGTGGATATTTTATCAGCTCCTCATCCTGGATTTAGGTTTCCTGGACAAATGATGTGCTGGGATGCTATAGAAGGATTTGTTGTGATGAATGTGTCAGGACTGATGAAGCAGATCCCAAAATGCTTTATACAGAGAAGTGAACTGAGGTCCTCAAAAGTGGGAGATGCAGCCACGCCAAACCCAGCGCTAGACACTAATCCTCTCTGCCAGACACTGAGCTGTGCTGTTTGAGGGAACAGAAATGGGAAAATGATCCTGAAATCAATTCAGACTTGCAAGAACCACTGTCCTGGATATCCAAATCTACCACACCCCTTTTACCAAAGGATTCTTTTTCCTCTTAGCGGTAAACCCATCCCAGAATTAATGCAGAATGCCGCTTCCCCTGATGTCCTTCACATCCCTGGATTTCTCCGTGGGGAGGAGTGACCTGAGAACCTCTCCCGCAGGGACATCACGGTGGCGCTGGGACTTCCGAGGGGCTCGGGCTGGCCCCGGGCACCCAGGAATGCTCCTCACAGCCCTGGGCTGCAGCCAGCCCAGGGAAAACCATCTGTTCCCCTTGGAAAGGGGTTTGCTTCCCCCGGAGCCCTCCCCCCGCATCCCGGCTCCGGCCCCAGCTGCCGTGTTTCGATGAGCACTGGGGGAATGAATCTCCTGCGTTTAAAAATACTCTGCTTCTATTTAGATGAAAAGAAGAATCTTGCTTGCCTACACTGGCATACAAAAATAGGCTCAGTGTGAGTAAATCTTCAAAGTTTCTCTTGGTGAATATATCTAGCCTCACTTCTTTTTTTTAACTTATATGATAAGTTTATTTATAGAGTGTCCTTCTTTCCTCCTACTCTAGCAAGACATTTGCAGAAGGTTGTCGCTCGTCTTGTTCAGGAGTCCTGAAATAATTTGCAGGGCCTTTGAAACATCATCGTGTTGCATAGTTGCGATCAACGTGCTGCTGTTGCACGAACATATCATATTTTAATGTGAATGTCAGGTTAGCTGAGACATTCAGGGCTTTCTTTTACTTTAGGTGCTTTACACAGGCTTGTGTTTTCACTTGAACACTGCGGTAAAAATTCTGCATGTAGTAATTTAAATTTTTCCATTTTACATGCAAGGCATTGCCTAGAAAATTAATGTGTAATATGAGAGGATTAGTAAGATGCATACACTTTCCAAACATCTCTTAAAAATAGCTTTCACTGTCACTGTAGCATCTTAATTCTGAATAATCTCACAGTCCTTCTGCAAATCTGTGCACGTAGTAACAGAGAAGCCACCTACTTCATCCTCTTGAACTGCACAATATGGATCTGGGCATGGAAAAAACTGGGGTTTGGAGTTGGGCTCTGCTTTGGCAGAGAGGCTGGCTGTGGGACTAGAGAGAGCATTAATGCTTGCATTAAATATTAAAGTCGGCTTTCACAATTCTTGCCTATCTTTTCAAAAAGGATCAGAGATCCCCACTTTGGAATTTGCTCCGTGGTGCAAAGCGCCGGCACAAACCTCGGGAATCCTCTGCCAAGAGGTGGAAGCTGTGGCAGGGGAGCCGAGGCGAGTGTTCCCTGTGCTGGGGCACGCTCCGTGCCCGGACTTTGGCTTGGGCTGGCCGGAGGTGCCCTGGGCTGGCCACACAATCCCAGGAGATCCACGAGGACCGCTGGGACCAACCCCATGGCCCAGGCCGGGATCAGCCCCGGAACGAACAGGAGCCCCAGCAGGGACACGGGCAGGGTGAGCCCGCGTGTAAATATCGAAAGGGGGGTGCCAAAAGACGCAGCAGGCGCTGCTCCGTGCTGCCAGCCCCCAGGACACGGCACAACGGGCAGCAACCGATGCCCGGGAAGCTCCACCTGAAACCGAGGAAGAACTTGTGTCCAAGGAGCCCCGGAGCACGTTACCCAGAGCTCTTGCGGAGCCTCCCTCGTGGCATTATCCCAGACACGATCCTGTGCTCGGGGCTACCCCACTGCGGGGTGTCCTTCCCCCCCTTATCCATCCCACCATCCCGGGGCCGCGGGCCCGGCCGGGGGCGGGACTCGAACCCGCGGCCCCGCCGCCTCGCCGCCGCCGGGCGGCCGCTAGATGGCGCCGCCCCAACGAGCAAGGCGGGGGCTCCGCAGCGCCCCGGACGCCCCTGGCGGCCGCGCGCCGCCGCCGCACCCGCCTTCCCCCAGCGGCGCCGGCGGCCATGGCGGTGCGCGCCCACGTGACGGCGCGGCGGCCAATGGGAGCGCGGCAGGGGGGCCCCGACCGCCGTCCCTGTGGCCGCCATTAAAGAAAAAGGGTCTCGGAATTACCCGGGAGCCGGATCCGCTCCCGCTCCGGCCATGGGGGACCCGCGCTGAGGCTCCCGCCGCCACAGGATGCCGCGGCCGGGAAGCCGCCGACAGAGGCACCGCTGAGGGGAGGCGACGCGCCGGCGGGGGCTTCGCGGCACCGACTCCGCCAGCGGCAGCAGCGGCGGCGGCCGCCGCGTCCCTGTGTGTCGGCGGCGCCGGGAATTGCGGGGCTCCGACCCCTTCGGGCTGAGCAGAGCCCGGGGCTCGGCCGCCGCCTCCCCGCCCTGCCCAGGAGCCTCGGGGAGGGGGCCCTCCGCCCACCGCCCCCGCGGGGACCCGCACCTGAGGGGAGCGAGCGGTCTCGGGGCTCCCCCGCCCCCCAGGACAGACCGCTCCGGCCGAAGACGATCGTTTTTTATATTCCCCCCCTCCCCCCCCCCCGCGCCTTTTTTATTTTTCCCCCCTGTTTTGTTGGGGGTTTTTTGTTTTCTTTTTCTTTTTTTTTTTTTTCTCTCTCCTTTATTTTTAAAGGACCGGCCTCGCAGCTGAGCTGGTCCCTCCCCGCCTCGCCGCCCCCCCCGCGCCCGGGGGTCTGGCGGGGGTCGCTTCCCCCTGCCCGCGGTGACTCGGCGGGCTCCGCGCTCCCCTGAAGAGACTTTGCGGGGTCCCCCGGCCCCCGAGGACAGCTGGGGAGGAGCAGGCTCCCCGAAGACACTCTGCGATTTACCGCGTCCTCCTCCCCCGAAAAGGCTGGGGATCGGCCTCCCGGAGACTCCTCCATCCTTCCCCGAAGAGACTTCGAGGGTCACCCGCAATTTCCTCCTTCCACCCTTCTCCCCCTCCCTCCTTTCCCCACGGAAGGAATTTTTACCCAACGGAGGATATTTTGGTGTCGCCCTCGCTGCGAAGAGTATTTCGTTTTGGGGAGGGGGGTTTTCCACACGGGAATTTAATCCCCCGCTGGGCTGCTGAGGAGACTTTTGCGGCCTTTCTCTCTCAAGGAATACCTTCCCCCCTCCCCTGCCCCCGCAGATGTTTTTTTGGGGTACACCCCAGGAAATTTTTCTTGCTCTGCCTTTACGAATTCTTCAGACTGGCCTCGCTTCTGGCCCCTGAAGTTTGTTTTTATGATTTTAAATTTTAATTTATTTGGAATATTTTTGGAGCAGGGGAGAAGAATCTGACCCCCCCACACCCTGTTGCCCTCGGACTCCGAAGAGACGAGCCTGGATTTTTCTCTCTCCCACGGCCAATCCTTCCCAGTCATTCCACAATTTGCCCCTTTCTCATCTGATGACTAAAGGAACAGGAGGAAGAGGAGGGGGGGTTCTGGATTAATTGCCCCCGCTGGATTATTTATTTTTTCCTGCTTCTCTTGCTTGGCATCTGAGAAGAGAGGAAGGAGGGATGTCAACTGATTTTTACCCCTAGCCCCCTGGATTAATTACCCCATTTTTATTCTCTTGTTGGATCAATTACCCCTTCACCTTACCTCCTCTCCCTCCCCTCCTTATGCGAACGAGAAGACAAGAGGAACAGGGAGGATTTTGATCTTAATCTCCCGTCGTTGGATTACTTACCACCTCCCTCTTTCTGTTCTCCCCTTCCACGGCGGCTTTACACCCCCGATTGAGCTCCAGAAGACGAGAAAACGTTCTGAGTTCCTCTTTAATTTTTTTTTTTAATTTTTTTTTTAAAATATATTTTTACCCCCCTCTCCCACACCTCTCTGTCTCTCCTCGCGGGTTATTCCCCCTGCCACTATTTCGCGTGCGTGTGTCTGTAAATCCCTTATTTAATTGTATTATTATTTGTGCGTGTGCAGAGCCCCCCTCCCCCTTTCCCTCTCGCTGTCTGTCTCTCCCTCTCTCTCTCTCTCTCTCTCTCTCTCTGTCTGTCTCTTTCTTTCTTGTCGGAGGCTGTGGGATAATGGCGTGTGGGTTGTGGCTGTGAGGATGAGTTCCTGCTTCGTGCCGAACGGGGCCAGCCTGGAGGATTGCCATTCCAACCTCTTCTGCCTGGTGAGTGTCGGCCCCCGGCGCACACACGCCCGGGGCCACCGAGGGAAGGGCTCGGAGCTCTGGGGGAGGGGGAAGGGGCAGTGGAAGCAAAGCAGCCATTTTTAGCAGAGCTTCTGCTGGATGAGCCCTCGGAGTAGGCCCTGCCTGGAGCAGCCAACTCTCCCATGCCCCTCTGGTTCCCCTCCATCGCTGTCTGTCTCGCCTCGCCCCTCCCTCCGCTTTCTTCCTGGGTAGTAGCCTCCCCGCAACTCGCCTTTTCCTCCCCTTGCCGTGCCTTCCAACTTTTCCTCCTTTCTCCCCTATGCCTGCCTCTGAGCGTGGTGTTTCTCGCAGGGGAAGGGAGCTGCTGCTGCTCCTCCCGGCCCCACATCTCGGGGAACTTTCTCTTTTCCCTCCTCACTCGTGACATCCCGGGCAAATCCGAGGCGAAACCTCCCTTCTTCCTCGCTTTCGAACGGATCCCTTTCCCTGCTTGTTTTTATTCTGGAGGGCTGCTTTTGGTGATGCCCTGCCTGTCGTGTGTTTTGATGTGCACCATTTTGTAGTCTTTTTTTAACCCAAATATCAAATCGTTCATATTGTTGCATTTTGGTAGCTCCGAGAGTAAATTCGATATAACTGGACTGTGATGCAATTTTTTGGTGTCTGTGCTGAGCTGTTTCATCAGCTTTTAATGCAAATGAGCTAATCTTAGCTGTCTGCCTGATATTTATGATCCTAGAGATTGTTACAACAATCCTGTGCCAATCTGTGGCACTCATATTTTTGGATGGAGGGGAATCTGGACAGCCTGACTGTGTCTGCAGCCTGCATCAGGCCTGCAGCTCCAGATTAATAGCACAATTTTAAATCTGAAAGTCTTTCTGAAGTAGCAACTGTTGCAGACAACCTTTCATCTAAATTGCTCTCCTGCTGAAGGTAGGGAGGCTGCCATGTTAGGTTTAAATGTTGCAGTAATCTTTTGTGTGTTGTCATATTGGGAAGACAAAAAATAGTAACTTCTTAGCAAAATGCCAGCCTGCCCGGCTCTGCCTTCCCAAAGAGAACCCGGGGCAATGCCTCCCCTACCTGCCTGAAGGTGCCTGTGCTCGAGTGAAAAAACTGAGTGCTAAAACTTGGTGTTGTGGTGGAGATAATCCAGGAATTGTCTGCTTCCCATTACACACAGTAGTGGCTCTTTCCCTGTGTAAAGTCAAATTAATTTTTGCCTAGGAAGGGGTTTAGTGGATCATTATCAACGTGGTTGCAGGTCTAACATATAATTGAATGATAAAACGAGGATTTAAATCGTTGAAATGTAGTGTGAGGAATGAAAAGTATGATAGCTCTGGGTAAAATCAGTGAAGACGAGAGATTTCCTGGGGGAGAGACAGAATTTTTTGCCATGGAGAAACTTGTGAAATTTTCCCAAGTGGTGGATGGCTGGAAGAATGTGTGATTTACTGTATCACCTATTTCCATGGAGTAATCTTGGATGGAAAAGGCAGTGTATGCATAAGTAGGCAAAAAGAAAGATGTTCTTTGCTAAGGCAAGTGTTTAGGAGATTGGACTGTGTCAGCCTGTGAATAATAACATTACTCACTCGTCTTTCACTCTTTTACTTTAAATCAAATCTGATTTTTCTCTGTGTAACCTTAAAGCTGCAGTGAAAACAAACAGCTCTTGCTTTACTGCAGTTATTTAACGAGCTATTAAACCAGGACCCCTGATTATTCCCAATTTATCTCCTCAAGCACACAAAACTTACCAACCCGGGTGTTTTGGAAGTAAATACAAGGGAATGTATTTATTTCCTAGTGAAGAGAAATGATCAGGAATATCTAGAATTGTTGAAGATGTAGCCTGAGAGGGAAGGAAGGAAGGAAGGAAGAAAGGAACTTGTAGAATTTGTTATAAATCCTTGACTTGAGTCAACTTGCAACTCAGTGCTGACCCAAGATAAACAACTGTGTAATTTTCCCTGGGTTTTCTTGAAGCCTCATGAAACAATTCAAACCCAAATGCTCCAAGGTATGTCACGGACAACAACACCAACAACAAATAAATTTCTGAGGCAAACTCAGACATTCCATGGTTACTGTCAGGATTGAAAACGACTGGTTCCCCTGAAGTCCTGGGGCATCCCTCTCCCCGTGCCACCACCTGGAAGCAGGACGTGCTTGCTGCAGGTGCCCGCACCCTGACAGCTCTGTTCTCTCTGCAGGCTGATCTAACTGGGATTAAATGGAAGCGCTACGTGTGGCAGGGCCCAACGTCTGCCCCCATCCTGTTCCCGGTGACGGAGGAGGATCCCATCCTGAGCAGCTTCAGCCGCTGCCTCAAGGCCGACGTGCTCAGCGTCTGGCGCCGGGACCAGAGGCCCGGGCGCAGGGAGCTCTGGATATTCTGGTGGGGGGATGACCCCAACTTTGCTGACCTGATCCATCACGATCTCTCAGGTAGGAGCTTGCTCGCACCTTTGGGCGCTGGAAGGATCCTGCTACTCAGGGCTGGTTTCTGACACCTGCGCCAGGTGGAGGGTTGTCTCCAGAAAAGATAAATTCGTTGCTGTGACCCTCACCAAATTATTGCAGCAGTGATCAACCATCTGCTCTGTGTGCAGCTCACCTTGGGCTGCTGGATGTTTGAGAATCGAGGGTTTTGCTCCCCACTTGTTCCCTTGAAAAAAGCAAAACACAAGCCTATGAGTTTTGGCAGCTTCTACATGAGAAAGCTGTGCTGAAAGCTGTGCCTGTGATTCACAAGTGATGTCTTAAACATGTTTTGATAAGATCCCTTTTGTTGGGCAATTAGAATCTTCAAATTCAAATAGTAAAGCTCATTTTATTATGTAATAAGAAGTGTAGCTATCTGGGCAGCTCTTGAGCCATTTGGAGTTGTTTTGGTTGGAATTCACACCATCAGTGAGAAGCCCTCAGAAGGAGGCACCAGGAACTAACCAGCTGTTTCCATGCAAAACCTGTAAACCTTCAGGTTTTATGATTCCTCTCCCCCCCTTTTCCTGGTGCCCTGAACCTGCTTTCAAACCCAGCCTTTTGAAAGACTGACAATATTTGTATTTCTCAATAATGTTGTACTTCAGTTTTGGCACCTTCCTTTGGAAATGTTTGCTTGTTGAGCTCAATTCCCCACGTAGATGGTTTCCAGCTGCTTATCAGCAAGGTGACGAAGTTAGATATTTAAATTGGGTGAGTCTAAAGGTGAGACTGAACTAATTCGAGTTAAAAAAAAAAAAAAACAACAAACACATCACTCTAATTTCCTTTCAAATAATGTACAGTATTCAGATTACTGAAGTGTAAAATGAGACCAAGGTTTGGTGACCTGGTAACCAGAAATTGTTAATGCTGCCTCTGTGTGTGTGTGTGTGTGTGGATAAGCTGGAGAACAAACAGGAGTTTAAAGTGCCACTGAGGAAGTTGACTTGAAACAATTTAATAATGTGTGGAATTTTCATACAAAAATACTGTGATCTGAAAAACAATTGACGCACTGAAATGATGTTTATTTCTTTGAATAGCTGACTTCAAAGATTGGGCTGTTGCTCCTATTCCTGTCTGTTCTGGAACTACAGACTTTGCATTTTAAATGGCACTTACACTGGAGTTTGCTTGATATTTTAGTGCATTTGAGGCTTCCTTATTATGACCTATAAATAACCTCAGTTTTGACCTGCAGGGAACATCCTTTGTGTGGCTGAGGTGTAACTTAGACCCAGTGCTGGGTGGTTTTGGCCTGGGCCTGCCCTGAGCCAAGACCAACACTTGTGTGGAAGGACCTGTGTGAATTTTGTGTGCCCCTGGCTGTGGGATTAAATTGAGGCAAACGCATTTAAAATGGGAAATCCAGGGAAATCGAAGCCATTTGGAAAGTGCAATTTTGTGCTGCCTAACCACTACAATTATTTGTTTGAGCAACTTTCTTTGCCACCTCTTGAATCTGTCTGCTGGTGATTTATCACAGAGGGACATTTGGAAACAGCAGTGGTTTGGAGCTGGAGTTTCAGCTCAGCACCTTGTTTGTGCTTGTCCAGAATTACCCTTTTGCACAGGTAGATAAGCAGGTATCATCCCAGGACTTACCAGCTCTTAACCTCTCTTAGGGTATAAGGGAGAGATAGTGGAGGATTAGAGTCTCCCAGCCATGTCTTTGGGTATTTTCTTGGTTCAGGTCACCTGTGGGTGCCTGTGCTTCCCAGAGCTGTTCCACACGTGTTCTGTGTGATGCTGCTACTCCTGAGGCTGTCACCTGTGTCTGCCCGGAGCTGTGTCTGCCACCTTGGGCTCTGCAGAGCTTTTGTCCTCCTCGAATGAAAAAGAGAATTTGTGTGTGAGGCTCTTGTGCCAGGAGTTGGTCCAGATCCTCCTCTGCATCGCAGAGGAGCTGGCTGAGGGGTGCCCACAGCTGCGCTTTTTCTCTTTGCTGTTACACAAAATCTTCACGTGGATCTCATAGAAGAGAGAATTATGGCTGAACCCAAACAATGTTATCTGACCTTTGTCGTAGCCTAATGGATTTTTTCATCGGTGGACAATTTCTCCTGGTAATTCACACTGCCTTGTTCTCCCAATGACTGCTTGTTACATTTTCAATGGGAATGATAAATGACTTCTTAGCACAGGCTTGTTACCTGCAAAATTGATTGGAAATTGTTTGCTGCTGGAGGTTGAGGTGCTGCCTCATTTCGAAGTTTGCTGCTGGATAGGTGAGGGATTGTCCTGGAGGATGGGGAGAGGGAGGAATCTGGGAGCAGTTTGTCCCTTAGTGCCTTTGGACAGATTTCTCCTGGAGAAGTGGCCCTTGAGAGAGCCCTGGTTAGAAATCTGCCAGAGCCAGGTTCATAACTCTTGGTTCTGGCTCCCTTTGGTCTGAAATTCTGCCTGCTAAGGAGAGGTTGGTATTTTGACAGTTTCTGACTTTTTTGGTGATGTGCAGTTTGAGTGAACAATGGGTGTTCAGTGACTGGAACACATCTTGGTTATCAGCCCTGGGGGATTTGAAATATGTCAGCCTTCCCGAACCCTTTTGTCCCCTTCCCAAGATGCCTTCAGCAGGGGACGCAGAGCGTTGTGAATGTACATCTATGCATATCAGATTGAAGAAATAAATGCTATCTCTGTGTTCAGCTGCACATTCTAGAAGTTCACTCTCTGCCCTGGAGTCACGTTTGAATCCTGCTCGTGGCTGTGTCAGAGTTCTCCTTGCAAGCCTTGGATAAGTGTCTTGTTGATGGTCAGGGATTGTTGTTGCCCGGGGGCATGTCAAAAGGAGACTTGTTCAGAGATGCTGATTGATCAGGAATATTGACTTCACTCAATCATTTATTTTTTTCCCTTCCCTAGGAACCTACTTACTGTACACACAGCCAAAAAACCAGAGGTCTATTTCCAACCCAACGTAGCTAGAGGCAGACAGAAGTTAGTGAAATGTTATTTTAGCCTCTAACAACCTCAAAGGTTATGTTTTTGTTCTGACAGTGAGGCTTGATTATAGTAATTCTTGCAACTCAAACCCTAAAGTAGGACATCTCTTCCAATTTCAGCAGGCAATGGTCTCTCACGGCTCTGATCAGCAGTTATTTTATTAGAAAGGTTCTTTCTTATTTTCCTGTGGCTACTTCTACTCTCAGATTATTTTCTTTTCAATTGGCAGTAGATGATTTTAAACCTGAGAACAGTCGGGTATGAATTATGTACAAGACATAGTCCCAAGGAAATGGTTACAATTTGATTAATGCTGGGATAGGGGAATGCTGCTATATGGCTTTGACCTTCAAATTGCATCTTTTAAATGGTGAGCTGCAAGATGTATCTTTTTCATTCTGGTGTCTATTAAATTTGGTTAATTTACTTTAAAAATTAAAGAGTTGTCTGTCATCTATCAAGATAATCAGTTTTTGTTTGCTGAACAATCTTGCTCGTGCTTCTGTGAGGGGGAAATGTATAAAAATAATTCCGGTTGGAGGAGAGCTTGGGAGAATCCTGATGTTTGTCTGTCTGGTAAAAACAGCCATGGCAGCAAAGACTAACATGTGTCGTGTAGTTTTCAATGCATGTGCCTTATAGATCAAATCCCTGCTCCCAAAAATTCGGTGAGATTGTGCTGATGTCAGCACTGAGTGTCTCATTACTCCAGGACAATGGAAAGCCGAGGATGAGCCAGTTATCATTCCAAGGGGCTGCAAACCCTGCCAGTTGCAAGGAGTTGGCAAAGGCAGCTTGGAGAAGAGTTCAGCCAGTGATGCCTTTTTAAAATAACAATTGCTGCCTAAGATCATTTTAACTCCTACAAAAAATACCCCAAAAAATGACAAAAAAGGGAAAGGATGCTTTAAAAAACCTTTTGCACCTGGTGTGAGCACGGTGAGCTGCAGCCCCTTGTCTGGGAAGGATCTGTGTGTTCTGTGTCAGGCAGGAGAGGCATTCCAAGTGTTCTTGCTGCATTGATGCTTCAGCATTTCTTTAGTCCTCCATGTTAGAGATGTAGCCACTTAAGCAAAACTGCTGATAAGCATTATGCAAAAATTACTGAAGCAGTTTTATCAAACTTCTGTGACTTGCAGTGAGCTCAGAGGTGACAAAGATTTAATTCCCCCCCCCCCATTTTTCCTTGACCAACATGCACGTGAAATATCTGTGGAGTCAGGTGAAAATTGCTTTGTCACAGCCAGTGAGGATTTGGCATCGTGTCATGTTGGTTGTGTGTACAACGTCACGTGCAAAATGACCTGGATAAATCAGCACAGTGAAATATTTTACTTACACTGCTACATCTACCTGAATATGGAATTACTTAGTGTGGTGGAGGATATTGGATCATTATCTGGGAAGTTTTTCAGCTTTTCTTGTGGCTTTGTAGCCAAAGTTAGACCCAGCAAATGGTGAAGGAGAGCAGTTACCTTGTTATGTTTATAAACTGCCATGGCTACTCTCTTACAGAAAGGTTCTGCTTTGAAATTGTCAGGATTTAGAAAAGATTCTGCTGGCTAGAGAGCATAAAACCCCTGTGTGTGATACAAGCAGCACAAAAACTAACCTGGAATGGTGCTGAATGTTTCCACTGTGGGATTTTGGACAGTTTGGGTGTGCAGAGTCTTGGATTCAGATTCTGTTCAGTGAGTGTAGATAACAGACACCACTCTAATAGCAACAAACTTCAGCTGTCTTACTCAGATTCTTTTATTAGTATTTTCAAATTGTTTTCCTTTTTTTTTTTCCCTGCAGAATCTGTTGCTTGTCTCTTGTTTCAGGTCCTCAAAATGGTATTTCAATAGCTTTGCTGGGTAATTCTTGCTTCGAGCAGTTTAAAGTATTTTAATTCAAAAATCTGGGTTTTTGAATAGAAAACTTCTACTCCAAGTGTTTCTGTCAGATCATTACAATATTGTGTACAGCAGCAATTTCACATTACTCTCTTTATTTACTCCCCTTGCAATCTGAGGTTTCTGTAGGAAGTTTAATTGTATAAATCAAGTTTGTGTCAGTGTTTTTATAACTGGCACAGTCATATAAAGGCAGAAAGGGAGCCTGTGAGGTAAGAAATGCTTCCAAAAGACAAGGCTCAATCCTGAAATGAAAGAATGGATTTTTCCCCTGTGTAATTGAAGTAATTGGGGGGGAATTGTAGCCCAAAGTGGAGGCTTTGTTTCTTTGCATAGTTTATTTTAGAGGTTCATTGAGCATTGGGGAGATATTTTTAATGGTGTGATAAACACTCAGCCTGTGCAGGAACTGGTGTTTACTGGTGTCCTGTGTGTTAAAGGAAGGAGGGAAATTCGTGTTCTTAAGTCTTGTCAAAAATGTCATTTTCAAGGCTGCATGTTTATCTTGCAATAAAGATTTATCTCCATATATGTATTACTTCTTAGAAATCCTTGATTAATAAATTTAGCTAAGTATTTGTGAATAACAATATGCTTTCAAAACCTGACATGAATTACATTTTAATGTTTAAAGATACTCCTTATTCAGAATTCACTAAAATTTTGTATTTGGAGGCTGGTCCAAATTTTTTCTTTACTTCTCCAAGAGCACCACACAGACAGAAGGGCATGATCAGTAAAAAATGAACTTTACTGGTCCAGGTGAACTGTGGGAAGAATGGAGAGCATAAAACTTCTGAAGACTTCCAATAAAATTGGTAATATTGAGAAGGTGCTGACTGAAAAAGTTTGTTTACGTGTAGTATGCAAATTGGTTTTTTTCTGGCCATTGTTTCCATGAATTCTTCATTCCCTGATCATTTTTAGCTTCATTTGAGGAAAACTCTGTCTGATATGTGATGTAAAGAGACAGGGAGCAGTGGGATATGAGTATAAATTGTTTAATGGATTGACATAAAAATAAGTGTGCTGGGGAAGAGTTGAGTGCTTTGGACAGCTGAGAGAACTCATCAAAAATAAAGTACTCATAACCTTCAGGTTGCCAGAGCACTTCTGTGGATAACACTTGTCCAAAGTGAAATTGTGGCTTAGCACCTTTTGAAAAATGAGTCAGCAACTTCTTTTGGTTTGTTAGCATTATCAGATTGAGCATATGAATTTATTGTTTAAGATTAGAGGACAGAAGTGCCTCCTGCTCTCCCCCTGCTTTAATGAATGGTTTGCTGTGTACAATTTTCTGTTAAGTGGGAGGGGTTTTCTCATGTAGAGAAACAACAATTTGAATTAAGAAGAAAAATAGTTGGCAGATGTGAGCAGATGTCATGTTTGCTTCTCTCCACCACTAAAATGGGGGGAGGGGAGTGACTAAATAGACTTCAGAAAGTCAGAGAACACTTACTGCTGGGCTTTTTTTGCATGAATTTGAATAATGTTCTGAAATAAGGGTTTCTTGAACTGACAGCTTCTTTTACCTTCCCTTTCTGTGGCAAGGTGCACCTCACTCAGAGCAGGTGGTCTGGTGAGCAAAAATTGGAGTTCTAATTGTGATTTCCATCTCAAAGCTTGCACTTTCTGCACATAACACACTCAGCTGAGAGCTCTCTGCTTCTGCAGTAACCTAAGGGAGGAGAGCTTGCAAGAATTACATCCTGGGCAAGTCCCTGCATGGAAACTTGCTCATAACTTGGTGGTCAGAGAGCTGATCCTGAATGAAGCTTCATCCATCCTAAGTGAAGCAGCTGACTACAGAGAGCGGAGACCTCTCCTCTGTGTGACCATCAGAACACAGGATTTGTGTTCCTCCAGTGTCCCTGCAATTTCAGCGCCTTCCGTGGCATTGCTGCACCAGGCAGCACTGACACAACCAGAGCACGCAGCCTCGAGCTGCACCGAGGGAAATTTAGGTTGGATATTAGGAAAAAGTTTTTTACAGAAAGGGTGATGAAGTTCTGGAGTGGCTGCCCGGGGAGGTGGTGGAGTCACATCCCTGGGTGTGTTTAACCAAGCCTGAACGTGGCACTGGGTGCCAGGGTGGGTTGGACTCAATGATCTTAAAGATCTCTTCCAACCCAGTGATTCTGTGAATTCTGTGAAACCTGTAATATGCCAAAACAACATTAGGCATAAAACCTGGAATTAGCTCCTTCCATTCCGTCTTCCAGAAGGTCCTGGATGCAGTGGATGTGCTTGGAATGATCGCTGGCTATGACACGAGCTGTGTACAAACCGAGCGTGTAACCTTTGAAATGGTGAGGAGTTTATTGTGCAGCTAAAGTCCAACGTGACGAGCTCAGGAGTTAATGTTTGCTCTGCTGAGCTGCTTTGGGTCCTGCTCTGGAGCTGAGTGCTGCCCCTGGCCAGGGCTGTGCCTGGGCATCCACCAGAGCCGCAACCTCTGCGCTTGGCACGGGCGCTTCACGCCCTTTGACTTTGGACTTTTGTTGCTTTTTGTTACAAGAGCAGTGTGTGATGTTTCTCTAGTGAGTTACTGTGTTATCTTGTAGCTTTCCAGTTTTTAAAAACAAGTTCTTGCTGCGCTCCAGCTCTGGAGTAGGGTGGTGGGGTGGGAACCTCGTGGTGAGGTCTCTGCTTTGGGAAATGCTGCTCCTTGTTTTTCCTTGTCTTTCCCAGAAAATTATTTCATGGAATGATTCATCTGTAATGATGCACACCTCCTTTTTTATAAATGATGGGGCAGGTCTGTTTACTCTTATTCTGGCCCTCAGAGTTCCTGGGAGTAACTTTCTTTTACTCACAATACTGGCCTTGTGTGGAAATGTACTTTTCCCTGTGTGGAATATAGCAAAATACAAACACGGTCACCCTGTTCTGGTTCCAGTAGTATTGAAATTCCCTTCTCTGTCATCTCTGTCTTAAATATTGTTTATTGTAGTAATCTGTAAGGTTTTTTTCCTAACTAAAACTCTTGGGTGTCTGGTTTTCTAGATGCTCTCTAATTTAAGGATATCAAGACTTTAGTTAATAATATTGCAACCTTTTAAGCTTGTAAGTGGCTTCCAGAGAAAGGTGAAGGGGCTTATTTCCAGGGGGGATTTAAAATGCAAGGATTTGGCTGTGTTGCTGAGGTTTTCTGACCATGCAGCAAAGCAGGAGAACCAAAATGCTCTGTGAGGGAGAGGGGGGCAGGCAGGACACTGCTGTCAGACCTGTGCTGCTGGAGCAGAGCTGGACTCCAGCCCCTGGAGATGTGCAGGGACAGGGGCTGTGACAGAGGGGCAACCTGTTCTCACGTGGGGCTCCTTGTGGAGCTTGGAGCAACGACCTCCACAGGTCCCCTCCGACCTAAATTATTCCATGACTATCCAGAGACTGCAGTAAAAATATGTCTCCTTATCTATGTCAGACAAACTTCTCCTCTCTGCTGCTGCCTGGAGTATGAAAGCAATGGCATTTGAAGAGTAGCTCTGCTAGGTTAGTCCAAGGAGACCAGGAGCACATCCTGAGGGATAGATGTAAACCACAAAATCGAGGAATTAGAGCCATAAAGGTAAGATCTGATTGCCAGTGATTTAAGGGCACTATCTCAAGCTTTATTATATTATTATCCTCCTGTTAGTGTTGCTGGGGGATGAATGATATCAGATATATTCTGGGAGAGACCCAGGAACTTCCAGATGTCCCTTGTTTTACCTGGCTAAGGGAGTTGGAGTGCCAGTGCAGCTCTTTGGACCAGTGCTTGTGCTTTGAGGGCCTCCAGACCCTGTTCAAACCCTGAGCAGGAGCCAGAGTGGTGGGAGAAGTTGCAGCTCCTTGTCATAAATCTTGCTTTTCCATTTGGCAGATCAACCTGGCTTGTGCAAGTTGGATTCCAGGGCTGTGTTTGATTTGTGGGCACAGAAGATATCAGTGTTTGACTTCAGCATCCCATCAGTAGGAACTGGGCATTGTCTTGCTGATTTTTCTCTCTGTGTACATCAGAAAGCAGGGCTAGGCTGCTTAAATATCTTCGTTTTTAATGTTGAATTTGAAAGAAAAATGTCAGTTTTGAGTCTTCTGGGGAGAATCAGGTTGCTCTTAGCAATATTCTGAAGCTGAGCATTTTTCATAATCTCTAGCAAATTGTTGATCGTTGAGGGTCAGTTGATTGGTGACTTTTGTTCCTGGCTTTCTTCAGTCCATGCTACTCAAAGACACCAGGATATATGAAGTCTGGCTTTGGTAAATTTGGCAAATTGTCACCAATTCTGCAGGATGAGTGACCCAGACTCCCCAAAACACGAGGCACCTTGCAGACAGATCACACGGCGCTCTTGCAGGCTGCAATCCACGACGTGCCGCTGCTACTCGTTTCTTTTGTGTACCAATAACTGTTGAATCTTCTTTCCCTGTGGGGGATGAGCTATTTTTCCAGCTGATCACTTTTAGCAGTTCCATCACAAAGTAAGCAGAGTTATCTGAGCATTACAGGCTGGTTTTGCTTGCGTGTTATGCTGTGAATATCTCTTAAAAGCCTGTGGGAGAGAAAAGGCTATTGTGATAGGTGTGGAATGACAGGATGGAATGGAAAGGTGATTTCTGTTTCCCCTGTGCCTTGCAGAAGAGGAAGATGGGGTTTGGGAGAACGGGCTGTCCTACGAGTGCCGCACTCTGCTGTTCAAGGCTGTTCACAACCTGCTGGAGAGGTGTCTGATGAACAGGAACTTCGTGCGCATCGGCAAGTGGTTCGTGAAGCCCTACGAGAAGGATGAGAAACCCATCAACAAGAGGTAGGAGCCTTTATTTTGCTCTGTTGAACAAGTTAGAGGGTTTATTCTTTGTGCTAGAAGAAAGATTTGATTAAGAGACTCCTGTGGATGATTTATTCTGGAGCCTGGGTCTCTGCTCTTTCGTATTTTGCTGCTTTTTTGGAGTTCTTCAAAACTTATGATGAAAGGAAGTGATGCTAGACATGGTAAACAATCTTCTGTCCAGACCAGTGGGTGTTGGGAAAGAAGGAAGAGTCTTTCAGAAAGGAAGAAAAAGATCCCTGAATGAAGGTGTCTTTTTTAAGGTCCTGAATGAAGGACCTTATGAAGATCCACCTGTCCTGGACCTGCAGGTGACTGGAACTAGGTCTGCTTGCTAACACCAAGAAAGACTCATCGTGGAGAGCTCCCAGCTGAGCTTGGGATAAATGGCATCCCATGGGAGATGCTGAGAGTTTGGAATGTCAGCTCCTGGTCAGGAGAAGGATGGTGTCTGGGAATGCTGCTGTTAAAAGAATCCACGTGGCCTCCATGCTGGGGGGGAGGAGGGTGAGGAGAGAATTTTTGATCTAAATTGGAAGGACTTCTTCTCATGGTTCTAACGTGGTTTGACACGGTCTATGTTGCCTAGCAATAAATAATGAAATGACTAAAAACTAGGTTAGCTGGAACAAGTTTAATCGCTGTTCCCAAATCAGCTTTTAAAATCCAAAGTAATTTAAAGCTTAGATGATGGGATTTTTTGTGTGGCTTTTTTTTTTTGTGTGTGTGTGTGTCTATGTATGTGTTAAATCTTGCAGGAAATTTTGAGATCAGTGGCTTTGCTTGTTGGGTGTGGAGTTGGCCATTGTTGGCATCTTCTGCAATAAATTTAAACTTGAAAGAAATTTAGAAGCTGTTTTGGAGCAGAAGAAGCAGAAGCACATGTTTGTGTGTGTTTCTATTAGTAGTTGTGAAGTGCTGCTTTTAATTTATGTATAAACTTGTCCTTTAGTTCCAGGCATTTCTTTCTCCACCCTGGTCAGGGCAAATGTTTCCTCTCTGGGGTGTCCTTGTCCATCCATTTTTTTCTGCTATAAATCAAGAGTAAAGAGTTTACTTTTAACTATTTTGGCCAATATTGTGTTGGCACAGTCTGGGCTTTGCTCCTTTGAGGAACTGGTTGACCAAATTGCCATTTTAAACTAGCATTAGTTATGTCCTGGATTCTCTTGGAGTAATTCTATAAAGCTCTCTAGAGCAGCTGGAAAAGCTGATGAAAGCTTTTAAAATAAAATAGCAGTGTTTGTTTAATTTGGAGGCTCTGATTCTTTTTTGAAGAAGGTCAGAATGTCAGCTTGCTTGATGAAAATAACTGAAGGAATTGTGTGCTTACTCACACAATTTCATCGTATGTAGCCCAGAACTATGGGCACAATATGTAAATAGCTTTGACAGATCTGTGTAAGATATTTTATTGTTGAGAATTTTCAGTATTTCCTACCAGATAGCTCAACACCATGTGATGCTCTGAGCACTGGCTTTTATGGAGCAAAGTGGGGAATGGTGAACAGATGTGTGCTCTCGTGGCAAATTTGGCTCATCCCTCCCAGGAGTATCTAGAACTGGGATAATCTCTGCTCTCAGGGAAGTTGGGCTCTTCAGAGGGCTCAGTTCAGGCTTGTGGGAGAAAACCAAACGCTGCCATGGGTGCTGTGTGCTGCCACCTCTGCAGCTCCAAAGTCTGGAACACTCTTGAGTAAAGGGAACGTTTCTCTCATGGCCAAAGTTAAAGGTGACACTGCAGCAAACCCCACACGAAGGGACCCCAGCCAGCCTGGAAAAGCTCTGGATGTTGCACCTGGGGTGCTGATACATTTCCTACCAGACAGCTGCTGTAAAACTAACGAAAACTAAACCTTAATGCAACTTCTGCATATTTTTCATTCCTTAGGATCCATTTAATCAGCCAAACCTATACAAAGTTCATAATTTTTTGTAGATGTGGCTGACTAATTAAAAACCAAACTAAATCCCCAACGGCCCCTCTTGTGTTTGTATTGATGCACAGATCTTAAGAATCAGTTTTGAAGCTGTATTTTTGTCTTTCATCCCATATTACCCTGCTGTCTTTGGGACTGTTCTTTGCACTAAGGTTCAGAAACCCTGGGAAGGAATTCCTGTGCCTGTGTAATTTGAGGTAATTTGGAATCCTGGGGATGTGAAGTTTGCTACCAGTGTGCTTTGGATCATAATTTATCTCACCCTGCACTTTGAGGCTTGGCCAGCCACTCTAGAGACTTGTTCCCTGTGTTTTCCAGCTGCAGATTCCAATCAGGTTGGTTATTCTTGCTGGAAATCTTTAGTTTCAAGGAATTGGGCTGGAAATGGAGCAGGCAGTGCCCTTGGTGTGGAGGTGACTCCTTCCCCTGGGCTTTCTGGGGCTGTGGCTGAGCGAGCCCCACTCTGTCTCTGCCTGTCCCTTTGAAGGATGTGCAAATCGAGCTGTTTCTTTCATGTGAAGCTGATCCCATCTGGATTTTTCCCAGTTCTGTTTGAAAGCCTGTGCTTCCAGAAGGGGAGATTTTCTGTGCTCTGCTCTCCCAACAATAGCCGGCAGCAGCCAGGAGGGAGCTGTGATTTCTAAGAGGTGTTGGGCTGTGATAACAGCTCCTCCAGCAGCCCTGCCTTCCTATCTGTTGCTCTGGTGGTTTTTTTTCTCCTTGTGTGAGCTTATATTAAAATAAAAAGTCCGTGTCCTTGCACACTTTAATTTTCAAAGGACACTCCTGAACGTTCGGAACGGAGATGAGCAGGGAAGTGAGAATGGGATAGTTCTGAGTGTTCACTCTGTAATGATGTGACTCCTAAACAAATACATTTATTAAACTAACCTCTGTTATATGAGACCCGTTAAAACTTTTGCTGTGGGAGCAGTAACCCCTGAGTGAGGTAACAACCATGCCCTGCTCTTCCCTCCCTCCCTGCTGCTCCCAGCACTGAGCAGAGGGAGACACTCGTGGATGGGCTGGAATCTGATCTCTGAGAACAACTTGGAACTATCTTACTTGGGTAGAGTTAGAGTTTGGTTATAGTTTAAATTTTAATTGGTGGATTTTTAATGTATTTTTAAATAAGATTTTAAGAATAGTAGTTATGAGTAAAACCTTTAGGGTTAAAGATTAATTAAACTATTTAGTAAGTGAATTTTAAAAAGTTTTTTTTTAGGATAGAGATTCTTTAAACATAGTAAACATTTTTTTTTCAAAGATTTGAAAGTGGTTATAGATAGGATTATGAGTTTGGATCTGGGTACTGAAAGTGTGAAGGTGGGGGAAGTGTAGTTGGATGAGAGACTGATTATTTAGTATGAAACTTGAGAGAAGTTAGTGTTCTGGTTCACCATACCCTGCCTAGGGAAACTCTCAGAGGGTTTCAAGTCTGCTGGTTCCACTCCTGTTCACAGACAGGGCAGGGAAGCAGCAGCTCCCTGGAGCAGGGGGTGTGTGCTGGGCTCTTGTTGCCCATTTTTAAGTGGGTGATTTCAGTTTTCCAGATGAATAAAAAACCACGGAGAGGATTTTGCTGAAGGTTTTTGCTGCAACCAACCAAAAAAAACCAAAAACCAAAAACAAAAAACAAAACAAAAAAAAAACAACAAAAAAAACCCAACAAAAAACAAAAACAAAACATTGTCTCTGTATTTGTCACAACCTGTTTTGGACACTTGGACACTACAGAAGCTCATTAATGTGGTTGAAATGAGTACACATTAATTTAAACTTTGACAAATAGGAATGTAATTCTCTTTTCTCCTTTCCAGCCAGTTGTTTTGTTGCTGCTTTCAGGGATGTGGTTGTGTATGTTTCATTCCAAAATCCCCTCATAAATGTGAGGTGGAGACTGTGAGGAGACTGTGATCTGTTCCATCCCACTGTGCTGCTTGGATTGCTTCAGTAACTGCCTTTGGATGAGACTTCCTCTAACTCATTACTGGGGTATACCTGGAATAAATATGATTAGGAAAGCTGTCAGATTAAATATGATTTTAGATACAAATGAAATAAATCAAATATGACACTCCTAATGAGGTACCAAGTGTTTATGTGAGGGGCATCTCTTGGAGTTTTTGGTAATAATTACAACTTGCTAAACTTTAACACAATTGAAATAGCAGTAAGCAAACAATTGAGTAATCCTGAATTTGTGGGTGGATCTGATAGACAGCTAAAAGTCTAGAATGCTAAAAGCTGCTATATTACTTGTATGGTTGCTTTTTTTTCCCTTGTAATTGGGAAATAATGCAGCCAGTTGCAGTGGGTGGCAAAGCAGAACTTGTGTCTGACGAGTTCACTTAAAAATGGTGAAAAAACACCAGAGAAAAACACCACACACCCAAAACAAAAAATACAAAAACCACCCCACAAGCCACTTGGAAATTCATAAGTGATAAGGTTATCATAACTTGCTGCACAGGTTTCAGGGTAATTCTGTTTACCACAAGTAACAGAATTACTGGGTTATTACCCAGAATTATCTGGGTTCAGATTTTAGAACGCCAGGCCACCATTCTCTTTTTTTAAATTTCCCATGGAAATAGAAAATAATAAGTATATCACTTCATGGGAAGTGACTGCTGAAGAACATTCCAGATACCAGTTTGGCTTTATTTTAAACCTTTGTACATGTAGTTATCTTGTTTTGAAGGTGTGCTTATCACAGCTCTGGAGAGGGATTTTTTTTTTTCTCTCTACCTCATCTTGCCATGAGGAAGAGGTGGCACTGTGGGTGTGATTCCTGAGTTCGGTGCAGGCCTGCTGGCAGCCCTACAGGCTGGAATTGGGGTGGCCATGGCTGCAGTGTGAGTTTGGGGGGTATTTTTTCAATCTGGGCCCTGGTGGATGGTCCTGGTGCCATCAGAAACGTCTGTATTGGCATTAACAGCGTGGGTGGGATCAGCTCCTGCCTGTCTGCTCTTCACTGCCCTCAAGACCAAGGGAATGCTGCTTTTAACCCACACTGCTGCCCTGTTTGCCTCCCTTCTCCCAGCTCCCATGGTCATCTTTCCACAGGAACAGAGAATTTTACTTCTCGATCCCCTGGGATGCTGCTGGGAATTATTATGACGAAGGAACAGAACAAGATTTTTGGGTGCTAAAGCTCAAAAATTCCTTCACACTTGAGAGAGTTAACTACCAAAACAAGGTTCACCCACAGGTTTTGGGTTTATTTCTTTCTATTTAGTCTGCAACCAAGTGATAATGCTGGAATATTTTCTGTAAAGGCTGCTCAGCTCTTTGCAGTGTAAATTTCCTCCCTATGTTAATCTTGAAATCAAACAATGTCAACATTTTTTTGCAGCAGCTCTAATGAGGCTGTTCTGGCATCATGTCCCGGCAGGAGAGCAGGTGATGTTTTTCCTTTTGCTGGAGACAGCTGGAATTGAGAGCTGCTGTAAGTAGGACAGTGCAGGATAAACAGCAGGAGCTGAGAGCATTGATCACATGATTGTCTCTTTGGAATATTGGGTTGCTACAGAGACTACAAGCAGACAAATTTAGCACTTTACATCACAAAGCAGTTTTCTCTTATTTAGCTTAAATTACACTGGTAGTTGGTTCATCAGGATAAAGGAAAAAAATGATATGGCTCTGGGTTTTTAGCTTTCAAGTATAAATCTGCTCTTTTTGTTCACCGAACAATAAAATAATACAAAAACCACACAGATACTTCAGATTTTGTTAAATGACAATTTCATAATGCATTTCCATTTTGAACTTTGAAAAAATCTGGCTTAACAAGATGTTTGTAAATGTTTCAGGATGGGAAAGAGCAATACAGGGAAAGCTGTTCCCCTGGCTTTGGAACACAGGGATGTTTGGAGCTGTTATCCTTTTCCCAAAGAAGTTCTGGATCTTTACTCTTTATAGCACACGTTTATTTCCCTGTGAAAGCTCAAGTTCAGATAATTGAGATTTGCAGCCTCAAATTAAAGGATGCTAAAATACAAGGTGACAGCTTTATTAGTCTCATTTAAGTTCTGAAATACAGGAACGTGAGCAAACTTTGTAGTATTGTTTATAATTGCATCTGGAAAAAGATAGACCTTTGTGTGTATATATAAACTTCTTGATGCCTCCTGAAAAAATCAGTTTGCTTCCTTTTAAAATACCATGCTGGAGTTTTAGTGTGTATAAAAGTAAAATTGGTTTTATCGGGATGAAGCTAAGCCTGTTAATAATGAAGTTAATTTAAAATGTGGCAGTCTAAGGCAACTGTGGCTTATTCTGGAATACAGATTGCTTGCTACATTTATGTTTGTTTTAGTGCACATAACTCAGTTATGGAATAAATAAATATTTTTAACTCTCAGGTCTAAGTCAAATCAAAACATCCTCAGCCACAAAGAACGCTTTGGAGAGCCTTTTGACAGGAGTCATTAATGATGTGCTTTGAACTGGAAGGGTTTTTTCTACTTTGCTATTAGCTATGTTTTTCTGCTTTGTGTTACCATCAAAATCAGCTTTCTGCTGTGTTTCCCTGCCTGGCCATGGGGAGTTACTCAGGGATGCTTGGAGGAACATCTCTGCTCCATGGCTTTGTCCAGAGTGAGAGAAGCAGCAGGAATTCCAGCTCTGGATCCTTCACTTTGATACAGAACGTGCAGCTCCCTGGAAAATGTAGCTGTGCATTTGCTGAGGTTCACTGCACTGCTTTTAGTGGTTTACTTCTTCCCTGTTTTGCTGATCACAGCACGAGCACGCTGAATTTCCTGCTCCTGTGCAGTCAGAATTGAGACCGGGCAGTTTGGCAGCTCAGGACTGTGGATGGGGAGTGGGAACTGAGGATGCCACGTTTGAAACAGGATGGGCTTTTGGAGCAGCAAAGGTGGGAGGGAGGTGGAGAAGAAACTTCTCAGTAGCTGTGGTGTTCCAGCTGCAGCTGGAAGTGTGAGTGGTCCCAAAGCACTGTTCTCCTGTATCCCAGCCTGGTTAAAAGGAAAAGAAAATAAAAAACAAACAGGAAGGGAAGAGACCTAACTCTTCATGAGGGGGGTGTGTGTGTCACCTTAAGCCTTTTTTCCTTATATTTTTTTTATTTCCAAAAGAACCTATTTGATTGTAAGACTGTGTTCTCCATCCCAGGAATTTATTATAGAAGGGAACTGTCAGATTTCCAAAAGGAGGTTCTTTGATGCTTTGGATTTATTTCAGTGGCAGCCAGTGGTGAAGGACAGCTCCTGGGAGAAGCTTCCCTTTGGTGGCTGAGGGTTGGGAACTCTCCACTCTCCTCAGCCAGTCCTGGGATGGATCCCTGGGGAAAATGCCCCACGCTGGCCGAGATGTACCAACTTCTGGCCATCCTGTTAGAGCACGCTGAAATAATGGTGCAAGGTATCATATATATATATATATATATAATCATATATATAATGCATCAAGGAGAGCCTCAGCTGGGCTGATGTGTTGGTGCTGCTGAGGCAGGAGTGTTCTCCTGCTGGGGGCAGTGCTGGGAGCAGCAGTGCTGGGGCAGGAGATGTTGCCATCACTCTGAGAGCGTGTCCTGGGCAGGGAGGGCCACAGGCTGCTCTTGCTGAGCATTCTGTAAATATTTTGGTTGGGGCAGCAGCGCTCTGGCAGCATAAGGTGCTCCCACTTCAACTCAGAAGTCATTCACAAAGACAAGCTAGGAAAACAGGAGATAGTAATTGCACAAAACAAACGTTTTCTCTTGCAGCTGAAACATTTGGATTTTTTTTTTTTTATTTACCATTAAAATGTGCTTTTAGTTGGAGCCTTCCTTGTGCTGGTGCTGGCATGGGGAGGTGATCTGAGTGTGGATTAGTGGGGTCCTAATGCAGCCGATGTTTGGGAAGCACTTTGAAGATCTAAAGCTCTACAGAAGTCCTAATGTGGAGACAAAACCAGACCTAATTACCTTTTTATCAAGAAGATATTTTCAGATTTGCTAATGGAAACCTCCTGTAGATATGGATTTTAGTGTGGTTTCCCCTCCTACCCTTTAGTTATTCTTAAAAAGGTAGAAGTAGAAATTGTATTGGATTTATCCACAGCAGCTTCTGTTTTTTCCCCCCATAAAATCATAATCCTTTGTCTCTGAAACAAAAACATCTTTGTTTTGTGATTAGAGTGAAGAGGGAGCACGGGGGAATCAAATGGTTTTACACAAATGTATTTTAATGGAGTGTAGATGAGGACTGAAGGTTGCTTCAAATAGCATTATTCCCAAGAAGTCTCTTTCATACTTTATTTTTTATTTGTTTTTAAAGTTGCTTTCAGGATTGGATCTCAATCTAATTGAATTCTGGTATGTTCAGATCAAAAGTCATAAAGATTCCTTTTTGTGATGGCTCTTCATATCCCTGCTCAGAAATCAGTTGGGAACTGGATTATTGATACCTGAATTCTGTGATTGGGACTTTAATGAAATTAATTAGAAATATTAATGGAGCAACTTGATGTTCAGGAGAAGACAAAAAGATTTTTTTTTTTAGGATTTTGTTTTCAGAACTTTCTGAATAAAAGTATATTCAACAATACATGATGGTAGTGGTAGAAGTACTAAAAAGAGAGGTTATCAATGCTGACTTTAGCATCAGATTTTTTTATTCTATATCTGACCTTAAGGACGTCACCGATTCTCTCTTCATGCAGAATAAAATTTCAAAGTGTTGAGGTGTAGGGATTTTTTTTTTTCATATTTCAGTGGTGAGATGCTCTGCACAAATTACCAGTGATCTTCTGAGCTACCTAAAATAGTCTGCAAATAAAAATAGGATGAACTCTCCGTTAGCAGGCAGGAAACCACCAGCCTGATTCTGTTACTGTGTCCTTGACTGAATTGTAAAGATAATTTGCCTATTTACCCCAAAGTGATACGTGGCAGACTTTTTGCTTGATTAGGATTTTTGGCTGTGAGGTGAGCTATTGAGAAGATTAAAGGAAGACTTAGAGAAATGGTGGGAAAAAAATATATATACACACACACACACCTTCTTTTTTTTTTTTTAATTGGATTATGGTAAAGTTTGGAATATTCCTCCCAAGCTGAGGTTGTGCACTGGCAGCCAGGCTCTAGAAACATAAAGAATTGGAGGATGTTCGAATGTATTAATTTAAACAAAACAATAATAAAAAGCCTGCATGTTTGTAGAGTTTCTTGCTAAGCCCATACAATAATTCGTGTGGGGGCATCCAGTACTGTCGAGCTCTGGTTCTTCGTGTTCCTTCCTCCTTCTCTCCACTCCCTCCAAAGAGCTTCCCTGTGGTTTTGATTTTTTTTTTTCTGTTTTAATTAGAATTCTTTATTTGTACTTCTTGTGATTATTTCCACATGCATTGCTGTTTCTTAAGTTCTGTAACCTGAAATAATTTAAATGTGGGGAAGCAGTTTCTGAGCAGACTGGCTCGGAAGAAACAAACTGCATTCGAGTCCATGAAGTTTAATTTTGCCTTTCAGGTTCAGCCTTGTTTAAAGCACACCGGTGCTTCCAGGGGATACTTTGTGTCCCGGGTGGGATCTGTTTCCTTATCCGAGTTTCCAGGCTCCTTTTTTTACTGGGTATTTCCCGTGTGAAACAAATTATCCTCCTGGCCAGAACTCTGCTGCACCTCTAAAAGAAACCCCCCCGGTGCTGTGCATTGTCCTGCTGTTCAACACTAATATTTATGGCCAGGATTAGTGGAAATCGGGTGATATTTGGGTTTTCCAGGCTGAACTGGGGCAGTGGATCCTCTCTCCATGCCATGGAGGCAGAGCTGGGAACAATGGCAGTGGCAGCACTGGGTGCTCACTCTCTGGACTGTTTTGTTGGAAACCTCTCCCCTGCCGAGTTGAGGGAGAAAGGAGATCTGATTTGGGCTCTTTTTGTCTTGTTTGTATTTTTGGATTTGGCTTTTGCATGGTGACCTTGAGTTTTCCTTGCTCCTCCTCAGGACTGGTTTTGCAGTGTGATGAATTGAAATGCTTCTGTTATCATGCTGATGCCTCCCTTTGTCTTGGTTTATCTGAATTCCATCAGATTATGCTGTGATTGTTTGCCCTTTATCTGGCTAACAATGGGGTGTTTACAAGAGGTGAAGCTTAATTGCATTTGAAGTGTATATGGGGAATATGTGCTTTTATTTTTAAGTTTTATCTTGCTCATGCTGAGCTTCTGAATCGTGTCTGTCACAGGGAACCAAGCACTGCCACCCCCTTCACCCTAAAACATCCAATATGGTTTGGAAAATAAAATTCAGTTGGAAAATCAGTCCTCCACCGTTTGCACAAGGATTACAGTTTAATCAGATTTCCATACTGGAATTTAGTGGTATGTCCTGGCCATGTGACTTCTGTTACACTTGAAGGCATCAACAAGATGCTCAGCTCCATCCTCAGTGCATTTTAAAATGTAACTTTTCTGGCATTCCTGAGCAGTGTGGGTTTCAGCTGTTACAAAGCAGTTCATAATTCATCCACATCCTGCCTTTTTTGCCCCTAAAACACAATTAAACCTGAAGAGCAGATGAGCAGAGCTGGAGAACTGCTCTCCCTCAGAGCAGCTCCTCAGTGGGGTCACTGCAACTCCTGCTTGAAGGTGCTGGAATAAAAGTGTTCTGTTCTTCCTGCTCCTCCATGAGCACTCTGAGGCTTCTCTCATCCTTTTTGGGTGGTTTTGGTCCTCAATTTTAAATGTGCTTTGTTTTTGTCACTGTTCCACCTTTCCCTGATTGAGGTTTTGGGGTGACAGTGAATCCATTTCCATGGATTGAATGGATTGTGCCACTTGCAGAAACTTTTCTTCCCCCTTGCTGTTCCCCATCCCACCGTTTCTCTCTGGGAAAGAATCATCTTGGGAATGGCACCAGAAATGTTCCCAGTCCCTGCAGCTGTGGGGTTGTGTTTTAGTGGGGTTGTTCTCCTGCCTGTGGGTTCTCCCTGCCCTGGAGCTGTTTGTGCCTTTCCCAGGAATGCCAGACTGGCTTTTGGTCTAAGGAACACGGATGTCCCAGAGCCTCTGTGCCATCCTGGGCACGGGCTGGTGGGATCAGCTTGTGGTTTGGGGACACAGTGGTGTTGCATTCCTGTTCAGGCTGCAGTAATTCATGGAGTGTCTTTTCCTTTGGGTTCTGCAGAAATCCACTCCAGTATCTGCTTTTTGACTGACTAAAATCAGTGTTTCCTGTGACTCGATCCCTTTTCCCTGAGACTGAGCAGGCTTTTGCTGCTCCCTCCTTACAAAGGAAGATTTATTTTCTCACCAGCACTTTATGAAGTTCTTCTCAGATTCTCTTTGACCTTGGTCCTTCTCTGGCCGTGATATTGGCCCTAATTTAATGTCCAAATGAGCAGCATCTCCTGCTTTTAAACATCTGCTCTGTTCCTGCTGGAGTGCATCAGTCTGGCAGACACTTGGGATAACTCGTAGCCACTATAGCTGAGGAATGTTGTTCAGCTTCTTTAAAAGGGGGAAAAAAAGAGTTTTCCAGGTGGGTATGAGGATGTGCCACTTGTGGCAGGGATCTGCTTCGTTTTGCCTTCCTTTCTTGCTGCCCTTTAATTAAAACTGGTGAAATATATTTCATATAAAGCATGGAGTTGATGTGGATGCAACGTGAAATGTTTTCCTGGTTGTCCTTGCAGGGGTCAGGTGTATTTTTGTGACAATAACACTGAGCAGGGCCCCAAAAATGAGAAATTCTCTGCAGTGATCTTGCGGAGTGGAAGGTTTTGTGTAGTTGCTCACTAATAACTGCACAGCACTGGGAAACAGCATTTAAATCAGAGGTGTAGGAAGGGGAAATGTTCATTGTTGGGGAGTTTCGTGCTGTTCAAGCCTGTTGGCTTTTTTCCCCCTAAAACTCAGGACCATGAGAGAAGCTGTCAGTGAAGCATCTGCTATTAAACATCGACACTTGCCTTAATGACTTTAATTAAGAATATCTTGAGCCTTGTTTTTTTTAATTGATTGTATCTTCCCTTTTGTGTGTAGGTATGGGATTTCATTTTTAGTTACTTGATTGGCTTCAAGAACACAAAGATAGGATTCAATTTAAATAACAAAACAAAACCACTTCTCAAAGCTGTTGCCATTCTTCTTGCTCTTAAATAAGTGACTTGTTGGCTGATATTAAATTCTGCTAAGTGAAGCTGTGACAGGACAACCTAGACATGACCTCATGAAAAATAAAATATGTTCAGAAATATTTCTAGAGATTTTAAATAAATGCATAAGGTATAAAAATATTAAATTACAGGTTTTTGTCTTGTAAAAATTATGTTTTAAATTTCCTCAAGACAGCAAAATATAAAGTGTCAGCCTGAAGAAATTGAAAACTTAGTGCCTGTTGTTTTCTAACTGATTTTTCTTTGGGTTTAAGGGGAACACATATTTAGCATTTTTTTGCTATTTACAGAAGGGTGTTTTGGTTACTTCCATTAATGAACATATTGTGAGGAAATGCCTGAAAGCTACTGGAAAGGAGACCAACTTATAGAAATTCTGTACCTGAGACTTCCTTTCTGCTGTTGCCTTTGCAGTGAGCACTTGTCCTGCTCGTTCACCTTCTTCCTGCATGGGGACAGCAACGTGTGCACCAGCGTGGAGATCAGCCAGCACCAGCCCGTGTACCTGCTCAGCGAGGAGCACCTCACCCTGGCCCAGCAGTCCAACAGCCCCTTCCAAGGTGGGATTGCTGCCTGTGGCACCTGCATCCATCCTCTGGCTGCTCCCCGAGGCCTTGGGCCAGGCTGGCAGAGGGGGCAGAGTTGCCCAGCTGTGCCCAGCTGTGCTCACACAGCCAGGTGTGCTGTGTCCTGGCCCTGCTGCAGGTGGAGAATTTGCATATTCATCTCTTGGCATGTCATTGAATCATTTGTCCTCAGGACACCCTTTCCAAGTACTGTCATTTTGGTGACTTTAATATTTTGTCGTTTCAACCTTATAACCCCCGGATACCTTCCCCAGCCCCTGTGAGAAATCCCTTTCTGGCTCAGTATTTAACCTCCTCCCACCCTTTTCACTTGGCTCTTCCTTGCCTGTAAATCCCTGTGGTTCCCCCAGCAGATGCAGGTTGTGCTCTGGAAGACAGAGGAGTGCTGGGGCCTGAGTCTGGTCAGTGGGGCTGTGTGATCCCTCCCTGCAGAAAGCACCTCTCCTGCATGGCCACACACCTTCAGTCGTGCTCAGTGTCCAAACTTGCTGGTTTTTTTCTGAAAGCAACTTAACAGCAGCTGTGCTTCCCTACTGTGGACAAGACTAACCATGAGACAGATGATTCCCTCTGTGCTCCCTGTTGTTGTAACCAGCTGAATGAAAGGATGAGGAAACACCTAAACTCTGCCAGGACCTGGAAGTGTTTCTTTATCCCACCTGTATCTGAGGCCCCTTGCAAGCCTAGATGAAAGCTTGCCTGTTGCTTGTTTGAATGGATTCATTTGTAGTTGTTACTGTGGTTCCTCAGTTCTTACAGTAGCTATGAATTTAACCTACTGCCAAAAGCTTGGGTAGTGTAAATCATGATTAGGCTGCATTTTGACTTACCAGTGGTAAGTTGTTTATTTGGTGTGGCTGAAATAAGAGTGCAGCTATTGCAGAGGGAATTTGGGGTGAATATCATCTCCAATGGATTTTTATTTCTCTTTTAGTTATCCTGAGCCCCTTTGGGTTGAATGGCACGCTCACAGGGCAGTCCTTCAAGCTTTCTGATTCATCCACAAAAAAGCTGATTGGGGAGTGGAAGCAATTCTACCCTGTCACATCCAACCTGAAGGAGGGATCTGAGGAGAAACAAGAAGAAATGGATTGGGAGGATGATTCTTTAGCTGCTGTTGAAGTCCTTGTTGGTGAGCCTGATTACCTTTAATTACTGAGATAAAGTGGCTGATGAAACCTGCAAAATTCTCAATGCAGAAGCGACCCCATTTGATTCCTTTGCAGCAATGGTTGTTGGGTTTTGTTTTCCTGTTTGAGGCTCAGGACTATCTACGATGGGTTGCTGCTCAAAGTGGATTTTGCAGACCCATTAGTAGGAGGTCTTGTTCTTATGTGCCCTGAGAGGCAAGATTTAAAAAAATAATAAAATAAGAGAGTAAAAAAAGCCCTGGATGATCACTGTTGACATCTGAGCTGAACCAAAAGCAGGTTGTGCTGTTTCAGAGTCCCTGCAAATTCAAACAGAGCAGACTTGCCTTTTAGGGATGTCTTCAAAACCACAGTCCTGGAGAACCTGATGTACCCGGGCACTGCCTTTATCTGCTGTTTTTCCCAAAATCCCAGCCCCTGGATGCAGTGGATTGTTCTGCTGTGGGCTGGGGGCCTTTGATTTGCCAGCAAATGCAATCCCTTCTCTGTGAGGAGCTCGTAGTGCAGCGATGGCTGGAGACCCTCGTGCTGCTGGGGATGTTGGCAGTGTTACATGATCCTAAAAAGGATTTTTCCAGCCTTTATCAAACAAAAAGCAGGTAGCAGCATGTGGGTGTCTCTGCCTATACAAAGCCCTTTTTATTCATTCACCCAAATCTTCTGTGTAAAGCAAATGCAGTAATGATGGAGGTGACAAGAGATGTTTTCTGTCCAAGGAGATGCTTCAGCAGGTAGGAAAGGGCCTGCCAGCTGAGGAGAGCCTGCTGAAATGATGCATTCCATGACTCTGAGTGTAACTAAGTGGGCCATGCCCTCTCTTGCAGCTGGTGTGAGGATGGTGTACCCGGCGTGCTTCGTGCTGGTCCCTCAGACAGACATCCCTGCTCCCAGCTCCGTGGGGGCTCCCCACTGCTCCACTGCCTGCCTGGGGGTCCACCAAGTGCCTGCTTCCACCAGAGACCCTGCCATGTCCTCGGTCACCCTGACGCCACCCACGTCCCCGGAGGAAGTTCAGACAGGTGGGAAGGAATTGGCTTCTGCACCAGGGAATTGTTGCCATGGCTGCTTCTAACACAGCAGTGTTTGCAGGGGATTCAGGGGCTCTGTGTGCAGCTGCCTTGGTAGGGAAAATCACATTTCTGTAGTCCTGTTTGTTGTAGTAAAACTGATGTCACTGGCTGCTTGCAAAATGAACTCAAACTCTGCTGTGAGCTGCTGAAATTAGAGCTGCTGCTGTACGTGGGGTTGCTGCCAGTTCTTTGGATGGCTCTGGGGATGTTTTTGGGGTTTTTTCCTCTCTGTGGGCGTGCCTGTGTTCTGACACAGCTCCATAACCCCCGTTGTGCCCTCGGTCATTGGTGAAAGGGGATGTTTTCTCCCCGGGCAGGAAGATTGGCTGTAGTTAAGTTTCCAGTAAGGCTGAGTGCCCTCTGCCCTGGGTGTGAGCAGGGCTCATGGGGAGCTGATTTAGGTCACAGCAGGTGAGACTCACTGATAGCTTCAGGTGACATTTACGTAAGTTTTATTGTGCAGAAGAGGCGTTGTTTCTTTTTTCCTTCCATGATCTTGTCACCCAAGCTTGACCCTTTTTATAAATAATAATTTTAGCTTTGCTCGAGTTGTTTTCTATTTCAGATAAAGAATATCCAGCCTACTTACAGCATAAACATACACGGTGCTTTTTAAAATCTCCTATAATAATCTGCTAGTATTCCTAAATTTTCTGTGTGTTTCTATTTCCTAACACTGAGTCAAGAAGTCACTTTTCTTCCTCTGGTGATTGAACTGGAGTGGTGGACACTGCATTGTCTCACTGCCTGAATCTGTTTCCTCTGGTGCTGCTTTGCAGTTGATGCTCAGTCTGCTCAGAAATGGGTGAAGTTCTCCTCGGTTTCGGACGGATTTATCTCGGACAGTACCAGCCATCACGGTGGCAAAATCCCCAGAAAACTGGCCAACCAAGTGGTGGACAGAGTCTGGCAGGAGTGCAACATGAACAGAGCACAGAACAAGTACGTACTTACCCTCTGAAGCCAAAAATACCAATATTTTGTGTGTTCCTTGTAGCGATTAGTTCTGTTAAGGGTGCTGTGACTGCTGGTGGAATGTACTTTACTCTTCTAATAAACCGTTTCTAAAGAAGTTCATTTTTTCCCCTAACTATTTAGGAATGATTTACTTAGTTCTCAGTTTAATATGTCAGGAAAAGGCTATTTATCCTTTCTTTGCTGAATCCCTTGTCACCAAACTGCTCTTGAGCTTCGCCAGAAGATAAGAGAAGAACATATGTTGCTCCCAAATAACTCTCCTGGTATTGAATCCTAGGAGGAAGTATTCTGCTACATCAAATGGCTTGTGTGAGGAGGAGACAGCTGACAAGGTGGCATCCTGGGATTTTGTTGAAGCCACGCAGAGGACAAATTGCAATTGTTCAAGGTACAGCACTTGGCAGAGGCGCAGCCCAGCGATGTTCGCCGGGGCTCGAGTGCTCAGGAGAGGCTCCTGATCTCTCCTGCAGGAGTAATTAAGCAGTAGCTGCTTGGAGGAAAGCTGGAACAAAATTTCTATCTCCTCTCCTAAATGTCATTGGAGGTCTTGAAATTCTGCCCAAGGAGTTACTGCAGAGGTTGGAGTCGAGTGAATTGGCTGAGGGGACCTGCTGCCAGGGCAGGGACAATTCCCGGGTCCTGGGCCCGAGTTCCAAATGGATGTGGGCAGCCACCATCTCATGGGCAGCTTGCTCAGGAATGGCAAGGAAATGCTGTTTATTTAGGATTTAAGCACCTCTTCCAGAGGGCTGTGGCATTAGCCTTGAAGGGAGAAAGCTGTTAATCATGAGCTTGGTGAATAGCAATGGAACCCCCAGACCTGCTCTCTGGGAAGGGTGGCATTCCGTGGGTGGCTGTGTGGAAAACTGCTCCTCTGGGAGTGGATGCCAGTGTGTGTTTTTTATATTAGCTGGGGAAAAAAGGGATCAAAACAAAGGGCAAAATGTCTCAGATTAAATATATATACATATATGTATATAATACAGGCTGCAATGCCACAGACTGTTAATACAGGTATTTAAAATAAATGGAAACATTAATTTCATTGAATTCTCAATTTCTGTACTTATGGCAGAATATTAATCTTTAGGTGACTGAAGTGTTGCAATAGGTTGAAACACTTTCTCTGATTTAAATGTTACACTGATTACCTTGCAGGGAATATTGGTATCGTAGGAAAAAATTACTGTCTGGAGGATGTAGCATTTTGAGAGAAATGCATTTTTTTAACTCCCTTATTGAAACGGTTGGTTAAAGTTCTGTGGAAATACTTGTGTCCTGAGAAGAGCTGGGGTGTGGAGGAGGATTAAATGTTCTTTTCAAGGAGAATTTAGCTATGATAGCACTAGTTAAGAGCAAACCAGTCAATTAACTATGTGAGGTGTGTATTAGAAATATGCAATTGCCTAAAGAGAAATTGCAAAGCCCTAAACCCCCTTATTATTCCACGTGTTTTGAATTCTAAGTGGAGAAAAACATGTGGATGTGTGTAAGAGTTTAAAGTAAAAATAGATTTTGATACCTCTTACCTTTTATCCCTGCCTAATCCTGTTTTTTCAATACAAGTGCTTCTTAACTTTGCTAATGGAAGAGTGGCAAAGAACTCCCAGGCACTGAGCATGTACCTGCAGTTCAATGGCTTAATCATAAACATTTCATTCTACACTTCAGTATTTCATGTGCCTCATTCTGTCAGATGATCCTGGAAGTTGGCATCTTGAACTTGCAGATGAAATGTTTAAGCTCAAGTGCATTTACACGGAGCAGCCCCAGCTGCATGAATGCAGTTGAGACACTGCGTTTTTCTTTTTCCCACACTTGCTAAATTTGTAAGTAAGCAGCTACAAAAGCCTTGTAATAGCTTGGAAATAGCTTTAGTGGGAGTGAGCTTGGCTTCTTGGTTCTTGGTGTTAATTTTGCAGTCCTTAACCCAGTGAGGCTTGGGCAGCTCTCTTGGCTGCTATCAGTGTTTGAATTCCACAAGCCATTCACTAATTCTTACGTTGTTCTACTGATTCATCAGTGCTGGCACAAGTTAAAAATGATGAGGTGTTCATGTGACAATCTATTTCTGCTAAAGCAGTTATAAAACACTGTCTTAATTCTGAGGATTATTTGTGTGTTTGGCTCGTAGGGCAGATGTAACAATTTTTAAAATGGTATTCTAAAATCACGCAGTGCTGCTCAAGTCACTCAAACTGTGGTCAGAAAGAAGGGGCAGCTTCACTTTGGAACAGTTTCAGTTTCAGATGCCTCTCACAGGCTGTTTAATGGCCTAGAAGCAGGTTCTTATCTGGTGAAAGAGAACACCATAGACATATTTGAAAGATTAATGTGGAGTCTTTTCCCCTGTATTAATTCTGCAGGCACAAAAATCTCAAACCAAGAAATTCAGGTCAACAGGGGCAGGCCCCACCTGTGGGCCCCCAGCAGCCGGCGGCTCCGAAGCACAAGACAAATGAGAAGCAAGACAAAGGGGATAAGCCACAGAAACGCCCTTTGACTCCTTTTCATCATCGCGTATCTATCAGCGACGATGTTGCCATGGAGGCGGATTCAGCGAGTCAGAGGCTCGTGATGGCCGCACCAGACAGCCAAGTGAGGTTTGCCAACATCCGAGCCGGCGACGGAGCGAAGCCGCCGCAGCTGCACGGGGCCGAGCTGCCCGGCTCGCCGCAGCCGCCGCCGCTCAGCCCGCACCCCTGCGACGGCGCCGACGAGGGGGTGCCCAAAGCTCCCTCCACGCCCCAGAGCCAACACTTCTACCAGATGCCAACGCCAGACCCCTTGGTGCCCACGAAAGCGATGGAAGACAGGCTCGATGGCCTGTCCCAGCCCTTCCCAGCCGCGTTCCCCGAGGTCATAGAGCCCACCGTGTACGTCGGCACCGCCGTCAATTTGGAGGAGGAGGAAGCTGACACGACTTGGAAGTATTATAAAGTTCCAAAGAAAAAGGATGTGGAGTTCTTACCGCCCCAGCTTCCAAGTGATAAGTTGAGAGATGATCCAGTAATACCTGCTGGACAGGAAAATGTAACATCAGTTACAGAGTAAGTGGTGCTTGATCCTGGGGTAACAACACCGGGAGCAGTGAGGGAACAGGAAGGCCCCAGGCAGGAGTTTCTCTTCAGGAGTAGAAGGAGCAGAAATGCTGAGGGTGTGAGCACAACTCTGGGTACAAGAAGTGAATCCTTGTGACATGGGAGGACAAAGCACAGTCAGATCTGTAGCAAGACTTTCCAGCTTTTTCTCATTTTAGCTCTGATTTAGCTGACAGCAATGATATTTAATTTTATACTATAAAATTAATCTGCAGCCAAATGATGCTTATTAGGGACTTAAGTTCCTTCCTTCCCCCCTCCTCTCCCCTCCCCCCCAAAAAAGAAATAACTTTTTCACTTCAGTATTTGATTTCTTCATTATTTGAAGAAAATATGGATGGTCTCAGCTGCAAAGATCCTGTTAAAGTTTCTTCTCTCATTGCTGCTCCTGTCTTCACTTAGAAGAGCTGATGTTACAAGCCCCAGCTTGTAGAACATTCTGCTGTGCTGCTTGTTTCCATCGGGATAAAGGAATTGGTCACTTTGGATACTGTTTTAAGTCTGAATAAATGCTGGAGCTTAGGGCCACTGGAGGAAATCAAACTCTGGTGGTTTTAGTGTTAAAATTTTGAGCTCTGTTTTACTGCAGGATGAGCCAAGATGAATTCACTTTACCAGTCAGAGCAAAAACAAACTCCTCGATGAAGATCACCACCACCAAATCCCCAAACCATAGAACAAAACCCCGAACCCAGACCCCGTGGCCCTGCGGGCTGTGTCCCTGTGCTGCCGGGTGAGCAGGGAATTGTGCCTGTCATCCCTGTTTCCCAACACCTCCCTGTGAGGACACGCAGCTGGAAAGGGACAGCACTGGGAAGCAGCAGGTGCTGACAGGGCTGTTAACAGCAGGCACAGCTTAACAGGCTTGGGCTGTGCAAGCAGAGGTGACAAGCTTGGGCTCAGGGCTGGGATCGAGGAATTGCACCCAGAGCTGCCTCTGTCCAGGCACTTCTGTCGATTATTTTTGATCTAAATTTTCTTACTCAGCTGAAAGGAGACTCTTACTGTGATCAGTATCAAATTATTGACAGCTTTGGGTTTAATTTTAGGAGCTGGGGTGCTGAATTTGGGGTGGAAGAGCAGCTGCTCACAAGACAGAAGCCTGGAGTTGGTTTTTGTCCCGTTGCTGGCAGTGGGAAGCCACTGGAGGCAGCACTGGAAGGGTGTGTGGGAAAGCTGGGAGAAGGAGTAAATGTGGGGTAGCTGTTGCTCTGTGCTCACACACTGTTCTGGACATTCCTTGTGGTCCCTGTTTAAGAGACTCTTTCAAGATGTGCATTTATAGGACTTTAGTGCTTTTTTTCTTTGCCTTGAATTCACTTCAATCAAGCAGATAAGGAAAGATGTTTCCTTTTTTCTCTTCAAGACATGGTCTTTCCTAGTTTGATTTGACAACTTACCAAAACCAGTCTTTTCCCCCTGGGATATCTGGCTGTTAACTTCTCTTCCTCTCTGCTGGTCCAAAATACAGCAGAGGTGTTTAATTCCCCATTCCTAGAAAGTAGTTTCCATCTCTTTTCTTGCTCTTTTTTTTCCCCTAATGGCAATTTTTGCAGGATTTAGAAACTGATTTATTGAGTGCGGAAGAGCAGCATGGATGGATTTGCCATTGTTGTTGGCTGTGAGATGTTTTTTGGGACAGTTTGTTTCTACGAAGCGTCTTTGACAAAGTCAGACTTTTTATAGTTGAGAGGAATGTGCAGGAGCTTCTCATCTTGTTTGAGAGAGCACCTTCCTCACCTTCTGTATGTGGGGGTACAGAAAATAAAGCTGGTTCTGGGGCACACCTACAGCTTATAATCAGAACAGTTTTTTCCTTGCCAATGTCTTCTTTTTTCCTGGTGCAATGCCACATTTGTGAAACCAATACTCCTGAGAGAAAATCTTAATTTCTGTGTACTTACCAGCTCCAGTTTTGGCTCAGAATGTTAACAAAAGAAAAATGCTGATAAAGGCAAATGTGGTTAGATTTTTCTCATTAGTAAATTAGTTACTGGTGTGCTGCAAGCTTCATTTGTATTGATCTGAGTGATATAAATGGCTCCTGAGCACAGTGGCATTTGTGTGCTTTGCTTGTGATTATTGCTTGGGCTTTTTTGGGGAATGCAGTGAGTAATTCTTTAGCCTGGTGAGTTTCTTTTAGTGGATGTGGAGAGTTGAATCCATTTGTGCCTTATAACAAATGACAGCCATGACCTGGGATAAATTACTAATCTTGATGTGAATTGACAGTGCTTGAGGAGAGAGGGGCAGGATGAATCACACGGCTGGATCTGATGTGTGGAAGGAGGTGATATTAAATGAGTAATGATTTCATCTTCATCCCCAAAAGTTTTCTGATGCTGGGCTGTGAAGGAAGGAAGTGGAAAGATGAGATTGTTCTTGTTAAGGCTGTGTGATAGCAGAAATAATTCCGTGTAATAAATGCTAAATAAATGATTTTGTGATTTTATTTTTCTTCTGTTCAGATTAATGGTGCAATGTAGGAAACCTTTGAAGGTTTCAGATGAACTGGTGCAACAGTATCAGAGTAAAAACCAATATTTAACAGCTGTAGCAACGGAAGCTGACCAGGAACCTGAAATTGATCCTTATGCCTTTGTGGATGGAGATGTGGAATTCCTATTTCCTGACAGTAAAAAGGACAGGCAGAACATTGAGAGGGAAGTGGGGAAGAAACACAAGGTGAGTAAAGGAGTGAGGCTACAAATCAGTGATGAGATTAAAACAAATTGCCTTAGGCACGGGATAGAATTTAAATCCTTCTTCGTGTACGTAGAAGCAAATTAAAAACCAAATTATATTCTAGCAGAAATTATCAATGAAATTAAGCAGCATGCCCCTAACAACACCTAAGTTTTTTTGGCACCCTGGTGGTGCCATTGCATCAGGGCTTATGAGGAAAAAGCTGCTGGATCAGTGTGGCTCAGTGGCCTCCCTGTGGAAATAGGTGCTGGCAGGTGCCTGGGGAGAGAGGAAGAACAAGGCCGGCGCTTTGTTCGTAGTGGAAAGGTCTGGGGGTAGGTGAGGTGAGCCCTGACTCGTTCCCTGGCCAGTGAATTGCAATTTTTATTCTTTTTTTGTGCTTTAGTGCAGCTACATGAGACTTGTACTTAAAGCAAAAGGGCACCTACAGAAAAGGAGAAAATATAACTGCACCAGGGGCTTGTCTATGAAATAAATTTGCTTATTAATATTAGTTATGTGTGAATGCATTCCATTCAGGAACTGGTGCAGTTAATGTGTAGCATCTGATAGCAAGGGTTTTTCCTGAAGGTGTTGTAGCAAGAGTCCACAGCTTGCTTTGTAAATTTATCCCCAAGACAAGGCCTGTGTTGGCAGCCCAAGCTCCGCTCCCCCTGAGCCAGCAGCAGCCCCCAGCCTGCCCCTGCTGAGCTCACAGGGTAATGAGAACCTGACCCTTCTCCAGGGACAGAATCCTCACAGGGACATCAAATACCTCCCACCCCAGCCATTAATTTAAGCAAACTTTTCTCTCCTGTTTTAATAGGCTGAGGATGGGACATCCAGTGTTACAGTCCTGTCCCACGAAGGAGAGGATGCAATGTCTCTGTTTAGTCCTTCTGTCAAGCAAGGTAAAGAGGCTTTTTTTTCCCTCTCTGTTTTAATTGTGTTATATTAATGGTGTCTCGAGTAGTCAATAGATTCTAACAGGCTGCTAAGTTTTGTGGTTTATGGTTTGTATTTCCTGCAGTCTGCTTGGAACGTTTCCTTGTTGCACCTTGCAAACAAATGTTGGCTATAAAATCTAAAATGGAAGGGCCCTCACCTCTGTGTAAGGTGGACGAGATGAACCAAGGCCACCTCCCCCCCTTGGTTTCCTCCCCCCCAGCTGTGGGAAGAGCTCTTCAGTGAAGTTTTCCCCGCGGATGGCGTGGCAGTGATGTGCTGTTGCTCTCTCCACAGATGCCCAGCGCCTGGCTGCCCACGCGCGCACTGCCTCCACCAGCCTGTTCCACGAGACAGACCTGGTGGTGTCCTACACCGACCTGGACAATCTCTTCAATTCTGATGAAGATGAACTCACAGTAAGTGATGGGCAAAAAGTCCTGGCAGGTGCCGGCTTAAAAACCAGCAAGGAACAATTCTTGTCCTCCTGTGGTTTGGGGCTTGATGTTTTTGGTGGCGTTTGTAGGAGAGGTTGCAAAACATTCACACAAACAAGAGCTGTGGCCCCTCAGTGGCAAACGGACTGTTCTGGTTGACTCATGCAGGCAGATTTTTGATGCAAACAACCTTTTGATCTTACTTCCTTACAATCCCCACAGTGTGTGCTGCCTGAAGGTACCTTTAGTTTGAGTTGTACAGATTCAGCAGGTCCTAGTGTGTTCTTTTCCTGTGGTCTGGGCTCTGGTTAACTGCTTCATCGAGGTAATATTGCAACAAACCAGCAACTTCTGAAAGAGAAAAGGCATTTAAACACTGGACATTCTGCCAAATAAGCTGCTTCTCTGCAGCAGCTATTATCTTGGAACAGTTTCTCTTGCAGTCTGATGGCTCTGAATCCATTATCTTTCTAGTTTCTATTTCAATACCATTTGTAATCAGTTGTCTTTTCTCAACTGTACATTGCTCCACGTTTAATCCCAAATCCCCTTACCCAGACAAAATGCCCATCAACTTTAATGGGAGCTGGAGCTGAGTAAGGGCTGAAGGATCTTAACAGCCATCAGTAGGTAAAGGAAGTGTGTTTGTTCTTAAACATGAACACTTACATTCTGTAGACAACTGTTAAAGGTGGTAAAATATCTCTTATTCCTTTACTTTTGACAGCTTTTCTTTCCTGTATTCCTTGTTGCAGGATTTGTGTTGGTCTTTTCTGTTCCTGTGGTAACACCAGTGATGTTAATATGGCTCTGGGAGTGTTGTGGTTTTTTCGGGTGGACTGTGGGCAGCCCTAATTTAGCTTCTTTTACTGTCTGCTAACAGGATGGAGGGTTATTTTGTAACTGGTTTTTTCCTTCAATAACATTGTGACCTGTTGGGAGAGGTTCTCTGGGTTCCAAGAATTAAGAACAAGTGTAAGCCCAACCTTAGGCTTCTGAGCTATTTTAATTTTTCTAAATATTATACAATGTCTCAGCTTTGTATGTGCAGGTGAGATTTCCTGTTAGCAGGAAATATGAACATGTGTTTATGTCTGAAATACTTCTTTCTTAGCCTGGATCTAAACGAACAGTGAACGGCACTGATGACAAATCCAACTGCAAAGAGGCAAAAACAGGAAATCTAGACCCACTGTCATGCATAAGTAAGATTTATTTGTGTTTTCTTTTTGCCTAAAGAGAATGCTAGCTGTAAACATTTGACTCTAATATGTTGTGGCAATTTGGAAATGTACCCTTCATTTGCCTTTGCAAAATTTTGAGACTCGGGAAACACTTCAGAAAGTTTTCATGCTCTAAAGTCTGCTTCTGATCTGAAATTAGGCACTGCAGATCTCCATAAAATGTATCCAACTCCCCCTTCACTGGAACAACATATTATGGGGTTTTCTCCAATGAACATGAACAATAAGGAGTATGGCAGCATGGACACTACACTTGGAGGAACAGTGCTGGAAGGGAACAGCTCTGCTGTGGGAGCTCAGTTCAGAATTGAAGTGGATGAGGGTTTCTGCAGCCCCAAACCTGCTGAAATCAAGGTAGGTGGTGCTGACAGCCCTGATCAATGCTTGTGGTGATTACTGATCAGTTCATTACTTAAATCTGAATAGGGATGGGGGGGAGAGAAGTCCAATTTGTAACTTGCCCTGCATTATTTTGGAGGAGGTAGTACACTTTGTAGTATGTAGTGTTTTACCACCTAAACTGAAGAGAGAGTAATACCTGAGCAGCCATTAGTGAGCTGCAGAAATGCCTCTCAGTCACTGCAGTTCTCTGAGGTTTGTTTTGGTGTATTGTGGATAGTGTGTGTACACATGTCAGCTTTCTCTTGCAGCAGTGTCAGGATTTTGGGTTCAAGGGCTGCTCCTTGGACTCGGTCCTGTTTTTTGGAGAATCATTTAATTGTTGCAGTGATCTAATTTACAGACTAATGCTTTCCCATGTCTGACTTCCAGGATTATTCTTATGTTTATAAACCTGAGAACTGTCAAGCTTTAGTGGGATGTTCCATGTTTGCACCACTGAAGACTCTTCCCAGCCAGTGTCTTCCTCCCATCAAACTGCCCGAGGAATGCATTTACCGCCAGAGCTGGACTGTGGGAAAGCTGGATCTGCTTCCTCCAGGCCCTGCCATGCCTTTCATCAAAGATGGGTATGACCCTGGGGGGTTCAGCTTTGTGATGTGCTCACTTTGCCACCCCTAAATATTTATTTTGTCAATCAGTAATGGGAATATTTGTATATACTCTGTGTTTATACAACCGACAAGAGCCTTTAAAAATGTCCTTCTGGCTAAACCTACTGCAGGAGGCTCTTCTCAAAGAGCTTCTTAACTGTACATACATTTTATTTGTTGTCTCCTTTAAAGGTTTCTTGGGGAAGCTTAATGGTGCAAGTCCAGGTTTAATAAGTAATGAAGATGGTAACAATCAAGATAAATGTAAACTTGGGACTTTGTTTTTGCGGTGGTGTAGTCAGTGCTGGAAGGGCTTAGTAGGTGGTGCTGCTGTTTCTTAAATTATTTTCTTAAGTAGCAGTAAACTCAGCTGTGCTGGGAGTAGGAAAACATTTCCTGTGCTGTGTGACTGGGCCTGGTCACAGCAGAACTGCAGGGGACATTTCTGTACCCTGCATTTGGTAGGGATGCTCTTGCTGCCAGCTCTTCTTGAGGAAAAGATTCTTCTTTTTCTCTTCTGCATTAGTAGCTGGTAAAAATGGATTAGGCAGCAAGGAGGTGTAATGTATTTCTTGATAAGATTATATGAAGACTAAATCTTGGATCAAATACTGATGTTGCTTCTGTTACTCATTAGCAAGATGTTTCCAGGTCTCATTAGCCTTACACGTTTTTGGAGATACTCAGGTGCTTAGGAAAGAAAACGTTAAACCTTTCTAGGTGGCACTTTCCTCGCGGATTCAGCTGAATCTGCTGTCAGTAGACCTGGTCTATTTTCTTAGTGTGTGTCAACACAACATGTAAATAAAACATGAATGAAAAAGGTGTCCTTTAGACTCCATACAACCACAGAATTTATAATTTATTCTGACCACACTTGTTTCCTGGGAGCTTTGTGCAAAGGAAAAGACGAAAGGAGGCAGGGAGAGATTCTTTAATGGTGCTGTCAGTGGGAGTCCTGCAAAGTCATTTAGAACAAACGCTCCTGAAGTTCCTTAGGGAATGGAAATCTTACTGTGGATTATGAAAGACTAGCTTAAAAAAAGCAAATATTAATTAGGAAGGTCCTTCTTTAGAAGTCTGAGTCTTAAACTTCAAACCCAGTATGTTGTGTACTTAAAGCCTTTCCTTCTCTTTGGCTGCCGTCAGCGATGGGAGCACCATGGACCAGGAGTACGGCCCTGCCTACACGCCCCAGACCCACACTCCGTTTGGGATGCCCCCGAGCAGCGCCCCTCCCAGCAACGGCGGGGCTGGAATCCTCCCCTCTCCTTCCACCCCTCGCTTCCCAACTCCCAGAACACCAAGGACTCCCCGCACGCCCCGCGGAGCCGGCGGGCCTGCGAGCGCGCAGGGCTCAGTGAAATACGAGAACTCCGACCTGTACTCCCCAGCTTCCACCCCCTCCACGTGCCGGCCGCTGAACTCGGTGGAGCCCGCCACGGTGCCTTCCATCCCCGAGGCACACAGCCTGTATGTGAATCTCATCCTCTCCGAGTCCGTCATGAACCTCTTCAAAGACTGCAACTTCGACAGCTGCTGCATTTGCGTTTGCAATATGAACATCAAAGGTGCTGATGTTGGAGTTTACATTCCCGATCCAACACAAGAGGCCCAGTATAGGTGTACCTGTGGTTTCAGTGCTGTTATGAATAGAAAATTTGGCAACAGTTCCGGGCTGTTTCTTGAAGATGAGCTGGATATTCTGGGGCGAAACACGGAGTGCGGCAAAGAAGCAGAAAAACGCTTTGAAGCTCTCAGAGCTACTTCCATTGAGCACGGCAGCGGAGGGCTGAAAGAACCCGAGAAACTGCCCGATGACTTGATACTGTTGCTGCAGGATCAATGCACCAACCTGTTCTCACCCTTTGGAGCGGCAGACCAAGACTCCATGGCCAAAGTTGGTGCTGTCAGCAACCTGGTACGTGTAGAAGAAAGGGATTGTTGCAATGACTGCTACTTAGCCTTGGAACATGGACGCCAGTTCATGGACAATATGTCAGGAGGGAAAGTTGATGAAGCACTTGTGAAAACTACTTGCTTGCACCACTGGTCAAAAAGAAATGGTAAATATTGAAAACAGTTTTTTTTCTACTTGTCCATCTGTTTGGGGTTTTGTTTTCGAAGGGGCTTTTTTTGTGGTTTTCCTTTGTGGATTTTGAATGCTGGTTTTTGCCACCTGTGTGCTCGTACAGACTTCTGGTTGCTGGTGTTCAGAACAGCCAGCCCTTCCATGTCCCGTGCTGATTACCAAGCAGAGTAAGGCCTTGGCTGCTCTCAGTTGTAAATTCCCAATATACATCTGTAGTGTGTAGCATGAGACCACTGTCAGTGTCCACAACACTTCACCAGGTTTATCCTTTAAAGAGCTTTTGGTGAGTGGCTCTGCAGAGGCTCTGGAATGATTGATGCCTGTAGGAGGGGTTTGAGTGGTGACCATATTGTCAAGGCCACTCTGGCAGAATTAAACAACAGCTCTGATTCAGTTGGATTCCCCCCTTCTTTAAGGAGGAGAGGGGGGCAGTAGGTTAATAGCACACGTGGCAAAAAAAAGCATTATTGTAGCCTTCACTGTATCTTGGGTCTGCCAGAAATCCTTGGATTTTTCCTTCGAGGGCCTGACTAATGATGCAGTGTCTCCTGGAATACCCTTCATTGTGTGCATTTGCTTACTGTTCTCTAATAGAATTTTCAAGTGGCAACTCTTAACAGGGTTAGGGTGAAAGATAAAGTTATGAATTACAGGTAGCTGCAGTTCCTAGTTGTAAGTGAAGATGAGGAGGAATCCTGGGAGAACACAGCCAGGTTCCTGTGCCTCGCTGGGGGATTAACTTGGAAAAGCAGACTGTAAATAAATTGATGTTTTCAGGCACACAGGAGAAGATTCTGTGTTACTGTGACTGATGTTTGGGATAAAAAGATGTAAAGATACTTTAAAAGAGAGGACTTGGAAATAGTAGCCATGCCAAATTTTGTGTCAGCTTTTCATTCTAAAGCCTTGTACCTGAAATGGCCCAGTGGTGGCTCTGGATGAAATGGGCTGAGTCTGCTCGAGGCTTCCCTTGACTTCTCTGAACTGAGCACTGGGTGGCAGCCTGCAAATCCGCCTTTTTTGGGAGGGGCGATCCAGGAGTTCCAGGCTTCTACAACTTGATTGGGGGCTTTTGGTTGTTTTTGTTTGTTTTGTTTTTATTTTAGGGTGTTTTCCCTTAGTTTAACTTATAAGATGGGAGCCTTTCAATGAGAAAAACTCTAGAAGAAAAAGCAAAATTGAGAAAAAAAATCCATCTGTGTATTTTGTCAGGGGAAGAGGGAGAACTGTAAATCCGCTTGTGCTCGGCTTTCTAGATCCCAGCCTCTGGGTGGCCTGCAGGTGTTTTTTAGAAGGGAGTTGCCAGTGGAGGTGGTTTGGGCTGTTGTGCAGCTGCCCTGACCCCGTTTGTGTCCCCGCAGTGGTGGATGTGAGCATGCAGTGTTCCCAGGACATCCTGCGCATGCTGCTCTCGCTGCAGCCCGTGCTGCAGGACGCCATCCAGAAGAAGCGAACGGTGCGCTCCTGGGGCGTGCAGGGACCCCTCACGTGGCAGCAGTTCCACAAAATGGCTGGGAGAGGCTCCTACGGTAAGGGCTCCACGGAATCCTGCTCCCTGCAAACTCCTTCCTCTGCTCCATCCACACCAGCTCGGCGCCTGGTGCTGCCCAGCCTGTTGGAATTCTGAACAGCACTTGACCTTTCTTTAAACTAACGAGAGCTTATTAGACAGAGGAAAATTCTTTTCTTCAGAAAAGTGAAAATATTTATATGCCTTAAAACATGCAATGAATTAAAGATGTGCATTTGAAATGTACAGCTTCAGCTGCGCTGTTTGTACACACCTGACGCTTCACCCAGTGAGGGACTGAAATTGCAAAGATGGGTTTAGTGTTAAAAACAGTAACTGCTCAGGTTTTATACTCGAAATTTTCCCATTCACCCCATTTGAATTATTCTAAACATAGGGAGTTAAAAATGCTGATTTTGAAACTCTCGAGACTGTACTTTATTGCTCAGTACTGTCAGAACTGTGCTCAAGATCTAGGGTTCCTCAGTGTCTTGTCTCTGATAAATGTTTGGAGTGGCCAACATGTGATGCATTTACAGATAGAAGGTGAATTTTGTGCACTCACGATTTAATGACTTCATTAGCATATGAGATTGATTTACCACTGTGTTACGAGAGTGACCTTTCACCAGCAGATCTTTTGTAGCTATATTTAGAACATAGCAATTATACATTTACAAGTTCTTAAGTTTGTTTCCTTCTCAGGCCCTTTACCCATCTGCTTAGAATATTTACATTGTTTTCCTTGTCTCTGGAGCCCGATTGCTTTGGCTCTGTGGGAAGAGGCTTCCTGGACAGTGCAGAACTGTTCCTGATTGCCTGTGTACTGATAGAAGTAGAAAACACTGGAACTTCTTCCTGAGGCCCTGAGATATTTCAAATAAAAACAGTCATCTGATGGGTTTTTTGCAGAGGGTTGGATCCTGCACTTCGGATCTGTAAAATGAGAACTATTCCATTGACAGCCAGCGCTCCTTCCTGTGAGATGCTGGGAACACCAGAGGCTGTTCTATTCATGTTTCCTTGAAGTTAATTTTAAGCTTTCTGCTTAAAAACATGCCTTGCTTTTCCAGGAACCGATGAGTCCCCAGAACCACTGCCAATCCCAACATTTTTGTTGGGATACGATTACGATTTCCTGGTGCTGTCTCCATTTGCATTGCCCTACTGGGAGAGGCTGATGCTGGAGCCGTACGGATCTCAGCGAGACGTTGCTTACGTCGTGGTGTGCCCGGAGAACGAGGCTCTGCTCAACGGAGCCAAAAGCTTCTTTAGGGATCTGACCGCAATATACGAGGTACAGGATTTGCGGCAGTTTGCGCTGAAATGGATTTGGGAAAGGCTGTTTCTAATACGTGCTCATAAGGACTTATCGGGCTTGTCGGAGCCGATAGCGACGCCTGCTCAGAATGCTATCTGGGAAAGCTGCTCCGAGGGATTTTAGGAATGGGCACTTGGAAGATAAGGGCTGTTCGTGCTGCTCCCGTTCCCAGCCGATAAACGCCACCCGGTGGCAAAGCTCTGCATTGCCGCGTTCACAGCCTTACCTCCATTTAATTAATTAATGACATGCTTGGGTTGAATGAAGATTAGAGTCGATTATTATCAACCTGGTTTTCTTGCATTTAGGAAAACGCTGACAGTAACCCATAAAATCACCATTCAGCATTTCCTACTGGTGGAATTCTAGAGTTAAAATACTGTAAATAAACTGAGAGTTCTCTGCCTTTCTATGATATAGAATTTGTGTGATATTTAGCAGTTTGTAAGGTTTTTTTTTACCTTCTTTGCAGTCCTGCAGGCTTGGTCAGCACAGACCTATCTGTAAGTTACTGCCTGATGGGATCATGAGGGTTGGCCCTACAGCCTCCAAGAAGCTGTCAGAGAAGTTGGTCACAGAGTGGTTCTCACAGACAGCCAATGCCAACAACGATGCGTTCTCCAAACTCAAACTCTATGCCCAAGTTTGCAGATACGAGCTGGGTATGACCATTTTTATTGTTCCTTATATCATACAATTGCCACTTACTCCTTTGCAATAGAGAAGAAGGAATCATGGCTTATTGTCTTACTGATTAGGGCAGTTTTCTGGTTTTAAAGTGTGTTTGAATATGTGCTAAAATGGCCTCTTACCATCCAGCAGAGTCCTGAGGGAATGGCAGCGTGGCTGCCTGACATGGACTTTGCTGTCTGCTTGTACTGGTGACTTGGATTCTGAAGCAGTGATTTCCAGCAATTCAACACATCTGGAAAAAATTATATTAAAACCAGTTTTCTTGATATTTCTGAAAGGCTCTTATGAAAATATTACTATTTGAAAATTTAGTAAAGGTGTTTTGAGAGGTAAAATGTATGCTTGAGGCTTGCTCTGTTTTGTTAAAACAGGTGACCTAAGCATCAAAACAGCTGCATTATAAAATTAATGGGTTTTTTTCTCTGGTTTTAGGTCCTTATCTTGCTTCTCAGCCTTTGGACAATTCTCTACTTTCCCAAACCAACCTGGTCCCTCCCTCCAGCCAGGCAGCCTCTGCTCTGCCCCCAGTGACAGCCCCTGCTGCCAATCCCAACACTCCGTCGTCGGCTCCCACGGCTCCCACCAGCAGCAGCATCACAGTGACCTCCAGCAGTGCCATGTCCTCTGCAGCCACTACAGCCAACTCCACCCTGACCACCACCGCCCCATCCTCCTCCTCTGGCAGCCTGGGCAGTGGCATTCCAACGAGCAAGCCTTCCTCATTCCCACCTTTCAGCAATATGAACAGTACCACTCCTGCCTCCCTGCCCGCCCAGGCTGCGCCAGTCCCAAACGGGCAAACTGGGGGGCAGCAGCAGCAGCCAACACTGCAAACAGCAGGGATGTCTGGAGACACGGCTGCAGCACCTGCACAGCCCCATCCAGAGGTTTCTGAAAGGTAGGGAACCGCAGTCACACCTTCAGCTGAAAAATCAGCTAATGTGAACTCACGAATGCACTTTTAGCCCTTCAGTAAAAATCCTGTATTTATTTTCACCGAGCTGCTTTTAAGAGAGATTGAGAGTTCAGTTGTGGTGGAGCTGAACCTTTTGGTTCCAGTTGTAGCTGCAGTTCTAATTACATCTCAGTGTCTGCTCTGGTACAAAAATAAACTTCCTTTTTTTTCTTCTCTCTCTAAAGACAGGAAATTCACCAAACTACTCACTTCAATATTTTAAAGGGCTGGGGAAGGAGGGGGAGATGGATAATTGGCACCATCTTAGAGTTCTATTTTCTGTAATCAAAGTTAGAGTGGTGAAGACAGCTCTTACTGTAGATATTCTTGTTCCCCAGTTAAGCAATAGTTGAGCTGTTGAGCTGCTGTAATAAAGAAGGCTAAAGGAAAGAAAAGGGATTCAGAGTTACTGATAAGCTCCAATACAAAAATGACATAAAAAGACTGTTTTTTACACCACAGTTGACTCAAAGATTTTCCAGATTAACAACTGACAATTTGGTCTAGTTTTGAAGTAAAAACCTAACCTTTACAAAACTCAGCTGTTTGTAACTGGTTTCAAAATTGCATTTCCAGCACTATGGATCGTGATAAAGTTGGAGTCCCCACAGATGGAGATTCACATGCTATCACCTATCCACCTGCAATTGTAGTTTACATAATTGATCCTTTCACATATGAAAAAAAGGATGAGAACAGCAGCTCATCCAGTTTGTGGACACTTGGACTTCTGCGCTGCTTTCTGGAGATGGTTCAGGTTCTTCCTCCCCACATCAAGAACATCATTTCTGTGCAGGTGAGCCAACAGAGACAAACAGGGAATCCTTGGCTTTGGCTGTGTTGGGGGCAGTAACACCCTCAAGGTGAAAGTTTTATTTCCTTCATGAACATTACTTACAGTTCTCCAGCTGTTAAATCATGAGGTTATAGCTTTTGGAGCAGTTTGGGTGCTATTAACCAAAGCTGAATCCTGTTGTACATTCCAAACTCATCAGTTTTATCTCAGAGGAGATGCAGTGCCCGCTCCAGTGATGAGGGCAGTATGGGAAAGCTGCTGGTCCTGTGCTGGAATCTGCAGCCTGGCCCTGCTGGGCTGCAGGCAGGGCTCCTTCCAGCTGCAGGACCAGTTAACATAGGGCAGGAGCAATCTTTAAGACCTTTGGAGGAATCATTAAGATTCTCTTCTAAACAAATTATTTTTTCCTCTAAAGAAAATGCCAATGGGAACAATTTCTTGAAGTCCCACAGGGCTTTGGAAAAATTGGAAGAAATTTGACTGCAAAGTAAAATTCAAAAAGCAATGTACCAAATACTGTGTCAGAAGCCATCTAATCTATTGATAAAACAATGGTTTGTTTTTTTTTTCTCCTCTCCTCTGTTGCAGATTGTCCCATGTCAGTACCTGCTGCAGCCTGTGAAACACGAGGACAGGCAGATTTACACTCAGCATTTAAAATCTTTGGCATTTTCAGCTTTCACTCAGTGTCGGAGACCTCTCCCAACTTCCACCAATGTGAAAACCTTAACTGGCTTTGGCCCAGGGTTAGCCATGGAAACTGCTCTTAGGAGCCCTGATGTGAGTATTGTCAATGACATGGTGGGATTACCCAGATCAGAGGAACGTCCCTGCTTATCAACCAACCATCTTTTATGTTGGGAGTAATTTCTTCCTCAAACTTCATTGTCTGTTCTGTCATCTTTCTAGAGACCTGAGTGTATTCGACTCTACACCCCTCCTTTTATACTGGCTCCAGTGAAGGACAAGCAAACAGAGCTGGGAGAAACCTTTGGAGAAGCTGGCCAGAAGTATAATGTGCTTTTTGTGGGCTACTGTTTGTCTCATGATCAGAGGTGGCTGCTTGCATCCTGTACAGACCTCTATGGAGAGCAGTTAGAAACTTGCATAATTAATATTGATGTACCAAACAGGTAAGAACCAAACTTCAATTCATTTTTAGCAAGCGTGTTTTCTTTCATTCCCTTGAAGAATTACATTGAGTTTGGTGCTGTAAGAATAACTGACTTTTGTGGACTACAAGTGGCTACAGCAGATGAATATTTTCCCTGTTATGTGCATATAATTTTGAGTTAAATTTCTAAAAGGGCATAGTTTAGTTTCAAGTGATTCTTGAGTGTTACTCTGTGTGTGTGTGTTCATATTTCCCCGTCTCACTTACTGGCTGTAATGTCAGTTTTAGAATGGGATTAATTTAACAATCCCAAACCCCCTGAAGCTGCAGCTGATGGATTGCAATACCAACACTCTTGGCTCTGGTGAATGTTCAGGCTAATACAAAAATGTTCCAAACATGGCATTAAAACCTTGTTGCAGGTCGGTTTTAGCTTTGTTTTCTCTTCTTTCTTTCCTCTAGAGCTCGCAGGAAAAAGGGTTCTGCCCGCAGACTTGGTCTCCAGAAACTCTGGGAATGGTGCCTGGGACTTGTGCAGATGAGCTCTTTGCCATGGAGAGTTGTCATAGGCCGCTTGGGAAGAATAGGACATGGGGAATTAAAAGGTAACAGCAACATTATTTTTTTTAAAGTCTAAAGCTTGACTTAAAGCTTTAATTTTTCAGTAGTATCATCCCTGTTTCTGGAAGAGAACCTGACTCCTGAGATTTCCTCCCTCAGACTGGAGCTGTTTGCTGAGCCGCCGGAACCTGCAGTCCCTGAGCAAGAGGCTGAAGGACATGTGCAGGATGTGTGGGATCTCTGCTGCAGACTCCCCCAGCATTCTCAGTGCTTGCTTGGTGGCCATGGAACCCCAGGGATCCTTCATTATTATGCCAGGTATTTAGGAAACTCTCTCTTTCTTTGGCACGAGAAGGAACAGTTCAGGCTTTGTTAACCTGAGGGAATGCTTGGTTTCTGTCCCAAAGATTCCGTGTCCACGGGCTCCGTGTTCGGGCGCAGCACCACTCTGAACATGCAAACGTCTCAGCTGAACACGCCCCAGGACACGTCCTGCACTCACATCCTGGTGTTCCCCACCTCTGCCTCCGTGCAGGTGGCATCGTCCACGTACACCACTGAGAACCTGGATCTGGCCTTCAACACCAACAATGGTTTGTACTTGGATTTGTTCTCACTTTCTGAAAACCCCTCATCGCTCTCCCTATCACAAGAATAAACTGTTCATTCTAAGGAGCCATTTCCATTTCTATGGAAAATCCCTTTAGTTCTGAATGTGTTGTCATATCCTGCACGTTGTGAAATTGTAGGAATTCACTGGTCTTGTTTTTTTTTTTCAAGATGGAGCAGATGGAATGGGAATCTTTGACTTGTTAGACACTGGAGATGATCTTGATCCTGATATTATAAATATTCTTCCTGCCTCTCCTGGTGGATCCCCTGTGCATTCTCCAGGGTCCCACTACCCCCACGGAGGTGATATGGGCAAGGTAACTACTGCAGTAAATACAGTTGTGTGTGTGTGTTTTGGCCATTTTTTCTCCATCTGTTAATTTCCTTTTGTGGAATGAAAGGTTTTTCACCTGGATATTGGATTGTCACGTCATGCTTGGATATTTCCAAATGCTTTGTGTTTCAGAAGCTACAGATAATTTCTATTAAACTTGTGCTCTCCTAATCTGAACCCGTTGCCTGTTGTGTTCCAGGGTCAAGGCACAGATCGATTGCTTTCCACAGAATCTCACGATGAAGTAACAAATATACTGCAGCAGCCACTGGCCCTCGGTTATTTTGTGTCAACTGCCAAAGCAGGTCCCTTGCCTGACTGGTTTTGGTCAGCGTGTCCTCAAGCACAAAATCAGTGTCCCTTGTTTCTTAAGGTACTGTCCTGGTGGAGACTATTGCAGCCTGAGGGGTCTGGGGGTGAAAACTGTTCTGGTTGAAGCAAAGTCAGTGCATGTCTCTGGGGACAGCTCTGCTTTTGCTTCAGGAGAGGCTCAGGTTTTGAGATTTGGCTGTTTGGAAGGCTCTGCTTTGCTCATGGTTTCTTCCTGGTAGTATGGGCTCTTTTTCTTCCCTGGCTTTATGTTCCAGGATTTTTTAAGAACAGGTGGAGTTCCTGGATGAGCTCTGGCTAAGGCTGGACTCCTGTGGGGACAGGTGCTAGAGAGGGAGGAACATAAGTGGAGTATAATAACTCGATTGTCCTGGGTAAAACAAGGAATAAACGAATCTTTCTGGATTGCACAAAGCATAAAACCTGGTTTTTCCACGTTGGCTTTGCATTGTATCATCTGTCTGGGTGTTGTCTGAGCCCCTTATCTCCTTATGGCACAATCAAGATACACTTGGCACACTTAAGGCTGCACATTGGTATACAGAGAAACTTTCTGTATGGACAAATCAGCATCTCTAACACTGTGCTTTGTTTTCTAATGATCCAGATATATCTTCTGCAGCCCTGTTTGTGTCTGGATTAGCAGTTCCTCTTGGCCTGAGCTCAGCTGTGGCTTTGGTGTAGGATATTATTTTGAAGAGAGGATTTATTATTTACCCTAAGCAGCTCTAGATATGAAATATAAATAGACCAGGCCTATAGACAGCAACTGAACTTCCAAGTCTGTGTGTTATTAGACATCTTGAGCCACTTGAGTCTTTAATAATCACTTAATGTAGAAAAGGGATTAAAAAAACCCCATATATATATATATATATATGTGTATATATATATGTGTATATATATATATATATATATATATATATATATATGTATATGTATTTCACTACTAGTACTGTGCTTTTAGCAGAGATCTGTGTGAGAATATAAATATTCTGAGAGCTCCTGAACTTGTTGATGGCCTGAGGATAACATTTGTTTTGGCTTGCGTGTCAGCCAGAGAAGTGCCTGCAAGCTGCAACAATATGGGGGAAGGAAATACGGTGTAGTTGATCAGGCAGTAACTTCTGGCTTCCTTCTTCCTTCCTCAGGCCTCTTTGCACCTCCACGTGCCTTCAGTGCAATCAGACGAGCTACTCCACAGTAAACACTCCCATCCACTTGATTCTAATCAAACTTCTGATGTGCTCAGGTATTTATCATTGATCACTTGCAAAAACATTATACATTTCATTTTTAAGGCTGCTGCAGTGAAGCTGCGTGTTTGTTTTTCCTGCTGTTAGTTTCTTTCCTTTGTGCAGCTGATAACCCTTAGTGCAGATAAATTGCTGTGCTTTAGGTGATTGTCACAGAACAGTGGAATAAAAACCAAACATCTCTAAGCCCTTCTTTAATAACCAGTCTTTGAAAATGTTTGAAAAACAATGAATTCCTCAAACTAGAAGAGAGTTTGAGTCTAGCAGAAAAGACAGAAACAGTTAAGCCGGAATATTGCACAGCAGTCTTGTGGAAAATCTGAAGTGCTGAAGGACAGGAGCCCAGACCCATGTAAACACGGGATGCTAATTGACAAAACATCAGATTATTTTTCATTTTCTCTTTTTTTTTAATGTGAACCTCTTGGTATGAATTGAGAATAGGCAATTACAATGACAGTTTTCCACCAAAAGCAAGTTTAGCTCAGAACTGCTGTAATAATTTGGAAGAGACATTATTTCTGAATGCTGGCAAACCTATTTTATGTTTTTGATGCCAAAGAAGCTGGATTATAGGAAATTAGGGCTGTAAAATCCTGGTGGGAAAATGTGCTGGCCTGACAGAAGGCTGTTTGTTTTTCAGGTTTGTTCTGGAACAGTACAATGCACTCTCCTGGCTAACCTGTGATCCTGCAACCCAGGACAGACGGTCATGTCTCCCAATTCATTTTGTGGTGCTGAATCAGTTGTATAACTTTATCATGAATATGCTGTGATCTTCATCTGAATTTTGCAAGACAAAAATGAGGAAAAGGGATATTTCACTGCAGGACTAAGTTATAATTCTTCTCAGTGCAAGTTGTTTGTGATGGGGTATGAATCTTGTTACTTCCAGCAAATATTGTTCTGACTTGTGAGAGGGGCACCCATCGCCCTGCTGGCTTTGAGTCACTGACTATGGGGGACGCTTCAGAATGATGATCAGAAAGTGTATTATAACGTTTTTAGTAGCAAAATTAACCATTTTTCCCCAGCCACAGTATTTGTGAAGAGTAATGAGCCATAGTACCCAGTCATGGTTAATGAATTTTAAAAGCATGGAGATGAGAAGAAACACGAGGAACAATTAAGTTTCAACCTATGGCTTCGGAACATCAAGATGTTCTTGTATTGGATTATAGTACTTAGTATTCAAAAATGCCTGCATCTCTTATTTATTGTAAGTTTTTAAATGTATAAATTGTCTTATATTTCTTAACCTCTTTTATAAAAATTTTCCTAGAAGGTTTATACTGCCTTCTTGCTTTAAAGCAATTGGTCTAAAATATATGTAATCGTCTTAATTAAAAGTTGCAGTAGGTTGCTTTTAGAGTATTATTTTTTTGTAAGGGGTGGGTGGGGACAGTAAATTTGTATTGTCTTGATGTACAGTTTAATGGGGATAGAGGGGTTAATGTCCATACCATTGTGTGTGGGGGATTTACAGCTAAGCTGTAGTTGCAGAGTACATGTACAGTAATGAAGTTCACTGTGTTTATATAAATTGAAAAGGTACTGGGTCTTACAGCATTTTATATCACACCTTTACAGAGTAACAATGGCAATATATAAGTGATATCGTAGGTGGTTTAACTTGTAGTGAGAATAACATGAATAAACTCTTCAGCTGAGGTTTGTGTTATGGTTCAGGGCTGTGGCTAGATTCTCAGATCCTCTTCCAGGACACACGTTTTAATATCACAAGAACATCTCTTGTGCATTGTTGCTCCCTGGATATTCTTGGCACTGTGCTCACTGCATTGTTTGCTTCCACTTTTGTGATAAAATGCGAATCTGAGGCGGAGCACGCAGAAAACTCTGACCTTATCCAAAGTCTCCTGCCAGGCTGAAATTTAGCCCAGCTCTAGCCATTTTACAAATGCAAAAATAGTCAATCTTGACTTTAAGATTGGTGTGTGTTTAACTCAAATGTGGTGTATATAGATTCTCAGTGAATTCTGGTATTCAGATTTTATTCCACTAGTAAAAAAACAGCACGAAACCCTGAACATTTTCCTTTTCCATGTATTTTTGGCACTGTGGTGAAGGTCCCAAGTATCAGTGTATGGCCTTCCCCATATCCCATTTTCAGGCTCTGGCTGGGGCATGTGCCAAGGGGGCTTTGCCCTCCCCAAGGAAGGGACTGACAAACCACAAGGCTTTCCTAAACGTCTCCCTCTATCTACGGTCACCATTTTTTCTCAGTAGTTTCCTTCCTTTTTCCCTAGCACATGCCAAATGTCTGTGGCTGCTCTAAAATAGCCCCTAGGGGTGCTGAAGAGCAGCTGCAGATGCTTTTTCTGGGTTCCTTATCTGACTGCCAGATGAAAAACTGAACTCCTGCAGCGCTCCCGGGAGCCTGTCACGATAACCCAAGTCCTGGGTCTTAATATTGTCTGTCTCGCTGGTTTAAACCTGTAAAGGAGCAAGTTTTGAGATCCGTTTGTGCACCTGCTGTTAACCCCTCTACAAGGAAGAATTTGCTCGCATTTACCAAACTTACTGTGTTCATGAAAATCTCGTTTCGTAAATGCAAAAGACCTGCCTGAGGTGATTTTCTTTTTTCGTATGAACAGTCTCACTGAATCGTGTACATACAATATCAGCGACTTTTTTGGTTTTGTATAAAGAAGTTGTACAATTGGTGATGAGAATTTTCAGTCATTTCTTCAGAACAACATGAGTGCAATCAGAAGTTAGCATATTTTGATAAACAGAGTAACAAGCTGGGTCTGTCCATGACTTTATCTCGGTAACGCACCGCAGATTAAACGGCACATTATTGTCTTACAGAAGGTTTTTCTCATTTGGTTGGCATTTTTGACATGGAAAAGTGCTCCTCAAACTGGAATTTTCAAGGTGTACGTCCTTTTTTTCTTTTGAGCTTTGTCGCTAAGTGGTCATTTCTAACCCTGGCTCAGTTAACCAAGTTCCAAGGGCTGGGTTTTGGTGTGGCTTTGTTTTGTGTTCAATCTGAACTTGTGTTCCTAAAGGTAAGTGAATCAGCTGCCTGAGCGTTGGTGTAACTGTATTCTGTTACCTGGACCAGCCTTCCCTGTGAAACTCCTACTGTGAAAGCTGCCAGTCTCCCACTCCTCCCCCCCATCAAATGCAATTCAAGTAAATTATAATATTATAACCACTAGAAAAGCCTAGAAGGGCCATTTCTGGAGTGACAGTCACAGCCGGCAATGTACATATCAAACCTGCCAGCACCACGGAGCCAACTATTATATCGGGCATACTTTTTTTGTTAGCTACTTTCATTTAACTATTTTAAGTGCACATAGTAGCTGGTTTATAAATAAAATTGTCAGAATCCAATACATCCAGGTTGTTTAGCAAGTACAAGCTTAAGTAGTTGAAAATTTCAGCTACGGATTTTCAAAACGGCCTCACAAGATAATGTTGTTCCTGTCAGTGCTTTAAGTAGTTGTGGAGGTTTATCTCTTCCAAGGAAAGAAGAAGTTGAGATCCTTCCATTCCAATTAAAAATACGTATTTGAACCCAGATATTACTGCATTTAAGCCTTTTAGTCACATTTGACTCACTACTGTTTGGATTTGGTTCTGAAAACCCTGCTGCTAAGACCAGTGAGGCCACCAGCTGTACTTGTAACAACCCTCACATTTTAAAAGGAGCTGTAACATTTAGATCTTTCTTACATTCTCTGAAATAATTAAAGAGAAATGGATTTATATTTAAATCCTCAGCTATGTTCTTACTTAGCTGTCAGTTATGGCGCAGATTATTGTATTTCTATATTTACCTCTGATGGTAATTTTAACTTTGTGTGTTGCTATGAAGACTTGCCGATGTCTTTAATCAAGCACTATTTGTTAATACTGTAATATCAAAATATTATGTTGCATTATTTTAAAGCTTTCAAGAATAAGAGTAAAACATTTTAAAAAAATGCTATTGCACCATATAATTTGCTGCACAACAGTACGGCACCGCATATCAGTCTGTTGGGATAGTAATGCTGCATCAACCTTGTTTTCATCTGGGTTTCATTGGAGAATTCATTAATGGGGTGACATTGTACAACGTTACTGTCTCGCAACCTCCAGCTGGGAAGGTGATTTTGTTTGTTATTTTTATTTTTTCCCATTTTTTTATTTTAAAGTAAAGGGCCCAGGACTATGCTTTGTACTTAAAGTGTTTTTTTTTTACTATTATTTGTGGGTGTACTTTTTATTTTCAGTGAAGTAAAGCTTAATTTACAGTAAAACTGGATTTGGGACCTACCACAATCCTCAGGGTCACTTTTTCAGGATGCTACTCATCGAGCTTTAGGGTTTTTTTTTCCGAGTCAACTGGACGTGAGGACCTTGCCGAGCTCGGGCCACCGCGGCCTTGAGACTGGACATGGCGCCCCTGCGGCCCGGCTGCAGCCAGCGCGGAGCCGCTCCTGAGGGCACGGCTGGACACCCCGGGGAGCTGCTCCGAACGCCGCTGCCACGGCTGGACACACGGCGAACCCCACCGCCGCAGCTGGACACAGCTCCGACACCTCGCTGCACAGCTCCGGGAGCGTGGCTGGACAGGTCACAGAGCCGCTCCCGCAGCCCTCAGGCACGGCTGGATGTGCCCGGGAGCCTCGCACAGCCGCCGCCATGTGCCCTCGGCCGAGCCGCCGCATTCATCGTGACAAAACACAGGAATAAAAAGCGATTTAAGGAACAAACACTATTTCTGCCGAATGCCATAAACACTGAGTTGTACAAATTGTGATCGAGGAAATGAAGAAAAAAAAAAAAAGGTTTATACTTTTTAAAAAAAAAAATTCAAATGGAATAAATTATTCATGAAGCCTTGATTGCGCTGTGGGTTTATTGAGGGGGCGGGCAGGGCGGCGCCCCTCAGCCTTTCCCGCCCCTCGGCCCTCCCGCCGTGACGTCACTTCCCGCTTCCCCCGGTAGTGGCGGCGGCGGCGGGTGGGCGCGGGGGCCGTGAGGGAGCCGCTGCCGCCGCCATGTCCGAGTGCTCGGCGCTGCAGTTCGTCAGCCCCTACGCCTTCGAGGCCATGCAGAAGGTGGACGTGGTGCGCCTGGCCGCGCTGAGCGACCCCGAGCTGCGGCTGCTGCTGCCGTGCCTCGTGCGCATGGCGCTGTGCGCGCCCGCCGACCAGAGCCAGAGCTGGGCGCAGGACAAGAAGCTGATCCTGCGGCTGCTCTCGGGGGTCGAGGCGGTCAATTCCATCGTGGCGCTGCTGTCCGTGGACTTCCACGCGCTGGAGCAGGACGCCAGCAAGGAGCAGCAGCTCCGGTAACGCGGAGAGCGGGGATCTGTGGCGGAAGCGCTGTGCTCTGTTCCAGCTGTTCCAGCTGTTGCAGCGCCGGACGGAGCCGGCCGTTCGCGTCCCTCGATAGTCTCCTAGTAAAGCCCTGGGGTTTGGCTGTGTGTCCTGGGATCTGTTCCCTGCCGTGCTCAGCGGAGCTGGGGGAGCTGCCCCGGCTGGGAAGGGCTGGGATGGCTCTGTGGGATGAAGGGACAGCTCAGGTGGACGCGCTTTCCTGACTGCTGCTGGAGAGTAGAAGTTTTGATAATGTACTGAATTAGCTTTCTTGTACTGCAGTTACAACAGTCTTTACAGATCTTTGGCCTGATCGAAGAGATCCCTAGGGAACTGCTGCCTTCCTTTAATCGGAACCATTTCTCTCTTTGCAGAAACATTTAATTCTTGTTGTTTTGAATTGTGTGCCAGGCACAAGCTGGGAGGTGGCAGTGGAGAAAGCATCTTGGTGTCCCAGCTGCAGCACGGGCTGACGCTGGAGTTTGAGCACAGTGACTCTCCTCGGCGGCTCCGGCTGGTGCTGAGCGAGTTGCTGGCCATTATGAACAAGGTGAACTTCCCCATGGGTGGATATCTGTGAGTTTTAGGTTGCCCTCTGGACTGGCTGGCACACTGGTTGTGCTTCTGGTGCTGCTGCTTATTCTCCAGTCCTTACCTGCTTTATCAAGATTTGAAGTCTCACTCTGATTGAACAGTGGTTTGTGCTTAAACTCTTCATGACTTCCTAAAGAAAGTCTTTGCTGATGTTATAGAGACTCTGTAATATGCTGTACTCACACATAATGTGATTTGGTGATCTGTCAGTGCAGAAATAATTTGGAAATGAAGGGATACTTTTCTCCATCCCATTCTTTGCTCCTACTGCAGTGTGGTATTAGCCATCATATTTCTCTTCCCTCACTTCCTTCCTCACCAAACATTTTATTTTCCTTGTGTAAACTTAAAATGTCAGTGGGCTACTTTTCTTCCTCCTGAAAAGAAGCAGTGATACCATCTGTGTTGAAATATTTCTAGTAGTAAATATTTCTTATTCTACAAACTTTTCCTGCTTGTTCTGTGTTGATAGCTTTATGTTTTTGGCAGTTTTTAATCTTTTAAACATGCTGAATTTAAAACAGATTTAGACAAATTGCTGCATAAAACCTGTTCACTGATGATAAATGTTGTCTTGCAGGTGTCAGAATCAAATGGTGAGTTTTTCCTCAAATCTTCTGAGCTCTTCGAGAGTCCTGTTTACCTGGAGGAGGCAGCAGATGTTCTCTGCATTTTGCAAGCAGGTGTGTTTCTGTACTTACGGTGTTTTCTGACCTCTCACAAACGTAACGAAGCAGTTTGGGAGCTGTTGTGGCAGATGCAGGGTTAATTAAGCTGTGCAGCTCTTGGAAACAGGGATTTTGTTTCCCAGGGAAACACTGTGGCTTTTAGCACCCTCTTTCCCTGCAGAGCTGCCATCGCTGTTGCCCATAGTGGATGTGGCCGAAGCTCTGCTGCACGTTAAGAACGGAGCCTGGTTCCTTTGCCTGCTGGTGGCCAATGTCCCTGACAGCTTCAACGAGGGTGAGTCACAGCTTCTTCTCCAGCTTTTGGTCAATTCTGGGCTAAACCACGAGTTGTACGGGTTTTTTGCTGGGTGCTGCCACCTGGGCACGTTGATTCCCATTTTTTGCAGGCCAGGCTCGCCGTGTGTGTCACAGCTTTTTGTCTGTAGGTCACTGTTACAGAGGCTGATTGGGCAGGGAATGGCAGGGGCTAGCAGCCTCCTCTCCCCCTGCTCTCAGGGATTTAGATGCCACAGAGACAGGTGACAGTTTGAATTGGGAAGGGCAGCTTTCCTCAGAGCTGCTGTCGGCTCTTTAGTGTGCAGAGGTTTGATCAAGAACGGCGAGCGGCAGGACGAGGAGAGCGTCGGGGGCCGGCGCAGGACGGAGGCTCTTCGGCACCTGTGCAAGATGAACCCTTCCCAAGCCCTCAGGGTCCGGGGCATGGTGGTGAGTCTCTCATGGGAATCACGAGTAAGAACCTTCCTGAAGCTTCAAACCCAGCAAAGATGACTGAGCCTGAGTGTTTTATCAGGTGGAAGAGTGTCACCTGCCAGGTCTTGGTGTGGCTTTGACCTTGGATCACACCAAGAACGAATCCTCAGATGATGGAGTGAGTGACCTGGTGTGTTTTGTGAGTGGTTTGCTGCTCGGAACAAATGCAAAGGTTCGGACGTGGTTTGGAACTTTCATCCGAAACGGACAGCAGGTAAGAAAATCTTAGAGTATTCTGCTTTTAAAGAAATGTTCTTGTAGCTTGATGTAACTCTTCTGGACATGTGCTGCAGATTTCTCTGAATGCACATCAATTCTTAGCACGTCTTGGAGGAGCCTTTACAGGGTGACCTCCTCTTATGGGGCTGTCTGTAAATAATGTCCCTGAAGGCAGCAGCTATTTGGTCATTCCCCTGAGAGGTTTTTAGGCATGGAAACCAGGGAATTGTATGTTTGTAATATTTGACTGATAAAAATCTCCATTCTCAGCGTTCACAGTGGGAAGATGCTCAGGTGACATAGTTAAAGCTCGGAACTGAAAACTGTATTTAAAAACGAGCAACCTCCTTCCTTTGAGTATGGAAACTCTTACATAATACATTGTTGGGCTGGATTTGACATTGTTCTCATCTCTTAACCTCTTACACAGAGAAAAAGAGATAACATCAGCTCTGTGCTGTGGCAGATGAGGAGGCAGCTGCTGCTGGAGCTGATGGGGATCCTGCCCACGGTGCGCAGCACCCACATCGTGGAGGAGGCGGACGCTGACACGGAGCCCAACGTGTCCGTGTACTCGGGGCTCAAGGAGGAGCACGTGGTGAAGGCCAGCGCCTTGCTGCGCCTCTACTGCGCCCTCATGGGCATTGCTGGCCTCAAGTAAGGAGCCTGCTCGTGCTCTGGGGTTTTGTTCACGGCTGTCCATTTCAGCAGAGGGTGAGGGCTTTGGGCTCTTCAGTCGTAGTGCTACTGTGTCCTCAAAACTTGTGGCAGGACTCTCTAATTTCAGTCCTCAGTTGCTGCAAAATCACTTCTGCAGAATTGTTAAGAGAACTCTAAACCCACGTGGCTGGAGAAGTGTGTAGTTATCAGCTGTTTTCTCTTCTAGCAATATACATTGTATGGGTTTTGAATTTCTATTCCTTTGCTTTCACTTTTTAGAAATGACTTTTTTAGACTTTTTAAGGTAGCATCTTTATGTACTGCTAGTTTTAATTTAAGTAATAGTTGTGTTTAACTATTGTGTTGTGTAAGACTCTAAGAAACACAACAATTAAGTAATAGACAGGATTATATCCTGGGGAAGTTCTCTCACTGTTGTCTCTTAACAGAGGGTTTTATCTCTGTTAAGTTCAGAGCAAATTACCACCTTGACAGATTGAATAACAGGGAAAATTGAATCTTTAGCCATCGTGAGAGACTGGAAATCTGTTCCCTGTTAAATCCCCAGCTTGGTTTTGTTCTCTGTCGTGCTCAGGCCCACGGATGAGGAAGCTGAGCAGCTGCTGCAGCTGATGACGAGCCGCCCTCCCGCAACCCCGGCCGGCGTCCGCTTCGTGTCCCTGTCCTTCTGCATGCTGCTGGCCTTCTCCACTCTGGTCAGGTACTCTCAGTACAGGAGGAGCTTTGGAAGATCACACTGCTTTAGTACCATTAAGGCAATGTCCTTCCCCGAGCTGCAGTTTTTTTCCCCCTAATGCTTTATGAAATCTCCATACGTTGATGGAAGGGGTTTGTCTCACTCTGCTCAGTGAATGGATATTTCACTCTTGTTTTACAGCAAGTCTTTTGAGAGGTGAGCATTAGCATGAGCTTAGTGTGGGTGGTTTTTTGAAGACTGAAGTAGGCCTGACTTGTTCACCGTTCCATGGAACAGGTTAATGGCTAAGTTCCTTAGAGAGAAGCAGTGCAGATAATTCAGGGTGTAGCTTTCTGTTGGGTGCGTTCCAAAAAGGAAGTTGCCTGACAGTTGGACTGACCTTTGTGCCAAACATCACTTCTTATCAGCAGTTGGATGCTGAAGTGAAAGTGACAAAAAGTCTCCTGGTGTAAGGTTCCTCCAACAGTGGCTTTTCTGCAAGTGCTGGTAAAACTAGCACTGGTTTTCTGGGAAAAGGATCTATTCTGGATTTTCTTTGTGCAGCACCCCAGAGCAGGAGCAACTCATGGTGATGTGGCTCAGCTGGATGATAAAGGAAGAAGCCTACTTTGAAAGGTGAGAGCAGGCTGGATTTCTTTAGTGATTCCAGTAATCTCACATTTATTTATGTCCTATTTGCTTATGTCCTGTATTTCTGCTGTTGTCATCAGCATTTCTGGTGTGTCTGCCTCCTTTGGAGAGATGCTCCTCTTGGTGGCCATGTATTTCCACAGCAACCAGCTCAGTGCCATCATCGATTTGGTCTGCTCCACCTTGGGAATGAAGGTAAATCCTAAACTATTTCTAATCTGTTAAAATCAGATTTTTACTGGGTTTTGGTACTTTGGTATTTACTTTACTTTTGATGTCAAGAAGTTTGGTTTTGCTAATACACCTAAAGCAAATAAAACCTGAAAAATGAGTAATAACCTGGAAGAACATTCAGATGTGCAAAGCTCTTGATGCAGAGGAATGTGGTGGTGAAAGAATCTTCAGAAAGTGATGCCCTGTTGAAATCATTATTTCTGAGAAATGAACTTTTTAGAAGACTAACTGGAGTGTTTTCCAAATGGAGCTGCAAAGTTTTTATTTTAAATAGTTCAAAGAAATACCTGTACATGTAAAAATTAATTTCAGTAAATTGCCAAAGGAGATTTGCCAACAAGTCACTATTGTGACACAGTGTCTCAGCAGGTGTAATAGCTGGGGAGGGAGATTTTAGGACAAGGAAGACATTGGGTGATTAACTTGGGACACTGGAAAATATTTCTGTTTGACATTTGATACAGATGTGAATTGTCTGAGATACCAGGAAAACCGAGTTTTAAAAGGCTGAAAGTTAACAGTTTATAAAATAAACTTGCAGTCCTTAGTTATAAGAAAGATAGAACGTGCAATTCTAAGGACTTCCTCTGAATTTCAGATTGTTATTAAGCCCAGCTCACTGAGCAGAATGAAGACAATCTTCACACAAGAGATTTTCACTGAACAGGTATTTGCAACCTAGGGATTTTATTTTTCCCCCTTTGCCCTTTCCTTTCCCTCTGGGATATTCTCCAAAAGTAAGGACATGCCAGCCAGGGCTGTGTGACTGTCACACTTGTGCCTTGTGCTGAGTGGTGTTTTTCTGTTCCCTGTGTCTTCCCTGCAGGTGGTTACAGCCCATGCTGTCCGTGTGCCTGTGACAGGCAACCTCAGTGCCAACATCACTGGCTTTTTACCCATTCACTGCATTTACCAGCTCTTGAAGAGTCGTTCCTTCACCAAGCACAAAGTATCCATTAAGGTACCGCCTTTGTTTTGTTTCTGTTCATAATTCTGAATGCTGATGAGGTTTTGCAGGCTGGTTGACTTACAGGAGCAGAATTTTTGATGAATCTTGTACCTTCTTACCATGTAATTTAAGAGTGAACTGTGTTTTAAGTTGGAGTGCCCATTTTTAGCTCTGCAGTCCAGAGACCACTGCCTAATGAAGTTAAAAATAAGAAGTCTCTCTCCCCCATCTGTGCTTAATCATAGTCAGAATGATTTCCCAGCCAGGACAAGTTCTGTTTGTGAATCAGGGCCCAGGATACAGAGTTTATGACCAATTCAGAAGTGAGGTTACACTTTCCAAAGTCAAAGCCTCTGCTCATGTCACGGGCTGTTCTCTTGCAGGACTGGATCTACCGGCAGCTCTGTGAAACCACCACCCCGCTGCACCCTCAGCTGCTGCCCCTCATTGATGTCTACATTAACTCCATCCTCACTCCTGCATCTAAATCCAACCCCGAGGCCACCAACCAGCCTGTCACAGAGCAGGAGATCCTGAATGTTTTCCAAGGACTCTCTGGGGTAATCATCTTGTTTGGATCTTGTACTTTATGGGCACATGGCTCAGGATTTTGGATTTTTGTTAAGTTGCTTCACTTTTTGCTCTCACTGCCTGTAAACTCCCTCCTGCTACAGCGACAGTCGTGTGCTTTGAAGCGACTCTTGTTACTCAGATATTTATCATATTTGTGGGTAAATCCAAATTTTGCTTCCCAAGAATCAGGAATGCAGCCTGACCTTTGTGTGTGGTTTATGTGCAGGGAGAAACCACTCGTTCCAGCCAGCGCTTCAGCATCACCACACAACTGCTGGTCCTCTACTATGTCCTGTCCTATGAAGAGGCACTGCTGGCCAGCACAAAGATTCTAGGTAAATGTGAGAGCATCAGGGGGAAACAGATTAACTGAAAATTAGCTGCAAAAAGGGGAGAAATTCATGCTGCTGTCAGATTCGAGCACTGCTTAGAAAGTTCAGGTGTTTGCAGTAAATAAAACGTTGCTGTAGAGATTCAGGACATAAAGTTCCTGCTGAAACTCTCTGGTGGAGTAATTTGTTTTACACATTAAAAGAGGTCCAAGCTGAGTTACTAGAAATGTTTATGAGCATCTAAGGAATGCATTGACAATTAACAAAGACTACATAATTATTTGAGATCTTCGTTTATTCATGTGTCATCAAACGTGCAATTTCTTTGAGTTGGCAATTTTATAGTTGATAATACTTAATAATCCCATTTTTACCTTTGAAGTGAAGACTTTAAACCAGTTCTAAAACCAGTTTAAACCAGTTCTTCTTATTGATGAAGTTGAACTTCAGTGAAAATTCAGTGTTTATACCTGGCGTGTGTTTTTACCAGCACTTTTTAAGGTGCAAAACTTCCAGTATTCTTCAGTCTTTTTTCTTCATGTTAATCAAGGAAGTCTGAAAATAAAATCATTTGCAGTTATTTGATATTTTCTTGTTTTGACCTGGATAATATAGAGACAAGTGCTTCACATTTTCCTCATTGACCCAGTTGGGGGGATACTTGTTTTCAGCTGGAAGTGCTACATGTGGTTTCTTGTCCTGTTCTCTTGTAGCTGCAATGCAGAGAAAACCCAAGTCCTACTCTTCAGCATTGATGGATCAGATTCCAATCAAGTACCTGATCCGGCAGGCACAGGGGCTGCAGCAGGAACTGGGAGGTAAAAACCTGTCTGAAGGTCTAAGGGGCGTGAAAAGGAAGGCTGAGTGTTCTCAGCTCAGTGGCTGTTGCTTTTTCCATAGCTTGTTTTCCTTTTTCTTGCTTTTAAAATCTGTCAGGAGTAGCTCCTGAGATTGCAGAGATGTTTGAAGAGTCACAGTGAAAGCAGTTCCTTTTAGAGTAGGTTTTAACCTCCCTAGGGCAGGTTTTTGGGTAGGAATTACCTGGGAATGTTGAATATTCCAGGCTGAGTTTAGGAGTTAACTTTCCAAAGGGTAACTTTGCCTCTCTGTTGGAGCATCAGGCTGTGAACTGCACCTCGCTGAGCTGCTGGCCAGCCATTCAGTTCAGGGCTGGAAATAAAGGGCACAGATGTGTTCAGGTGCCAGATGCAGCTGCTCAAATCTGAGCTGTGAATGTCCCTGATGTCCCCAAGGGTTGCACTCTGCCCTGCTGAGGCTCCTGGCCACCAACTACCCCCACCTGTGCATCGTGGACGACTGGATCTGCGAGGAGCAGATCACCGGCACCGACGCCCTGCTCAGGAGGATGCTCCTCACCAACATGGCCAAGAACCACTCTCCCAAACAGCTCCAAGAAGGTAAAGAACTTCATTCCAAGTAAATTCTTTCCAAATGGATTGGAATATAGTTGATTTGGAAGTGTGTGATTAAAGTGCATTTGTATAACTGAAATGCTTCAGTGCTTCAAATGTCAGAATCTGGTTTTACCAAGATACTGTTGTTTCTGTTTTCCAGCCTTTTCCATGCTGCCTGGAAATCACACCCAGCTGATGCAGATCCTGGAACATTTGACCCTTCTCTCAGCTGGAGAATTGATCCCCTATGCAGAGGTGTTGACCTCAAACATGAATCTTTTGCTGGAAGCTGGAGTCCCACGGGGGATTCTGCAGGCTGTCAATAAACTTTGGATGGTTCTGAACACTGTCATGCCCAGAAGGTATCAGGGCTCAAAATACTGTTTGGTTTCTTGGTGCACATAGGTGGAAGGCCACTTTTTCTTTTAAAACTAATAACACAATGCCTTCAGCTGGGAGACTGGAGGCTGTGACTGAATAGAATGTGTTGGAGCTGTTAGTTTGCTAACATTTTGAACCTTTGTATTTAAAAGGAAGGTGGTTCTTGTTCTCAGGGGAAGGGAAGTCTTCAGTTTAAAATACAGGAGTATGGTTTTATAGTGTCCATTGTTTGTGCTGAATTACTGATGGAACAGGAACTCACTTTGGTAAGAAAATGCCTTTTTTTATGAAGTGGATACTCTACTGCAGTGAAAACTGCTGTTTGTCCAGGGAGTGTAAGTTAACTGCACCTTGGTTCATTTCAAGGGCTGCAGATGGAGTTTGAGTACTTGATAGGCCTAGAAAAATATGGCTGAGTGACCAAGTGCTTAGGGAACCCCTTTTCTTATACAAATTTTCTATTAAAAAAAATAAATCATCAAGATATTCTCATTTTAGGTTGTGGGTGATGACTGTTAATGCCCTGCAGCCTTCAGCAAAAATCGTGCGGCAGCAGAAGTACACCCAGAATGATCTGATGATTGACCCCCTGATTGTGCTGAGGTGTGACCAGAGAGTGCACAGGTGAGTCTGTGCTGCTGCACAGGGAATGCTTAACACCAAGGTGTCCAGCAGGAAACTTCTGAGAGCTCTCAGCACTTCAAACCTTTTCAAACTAGTCACAAACGAATCATCTGTGTTGTTTTAAACTTGGCCTGAGGACTGTGGAGCTGGGCCTGCTGTTCCAGCTGTGTTCTCAGAACTTTGAGGTTTGCACGTGGCTCATCCATTTTGGATTTGGGTGTGAATTTGTGGCGAGCAGGCTTTGCAGAGTGTTGGAAATGGCTGCTGCCACGTGGTGGTGGGTGAGGTTCAGCTGTGACATCCTTCCAGCTCTTGTGCCTGTGGGTCATTCCATCCTTTTGGGCAGCAGTTTCTGCCAGCGGGTGCTGCTGGTGGATGTGACAGAGGCAGATTTGCTTCATTTCCCAAGGGAGTCTTGGAAATTGTTGCCCCAGATGCCAGTGATGCCAGAGGAGGAGCTGTGGTGCTGCAGCCTTTGGGAGTGCTTTTAGTTTGTTCGTGTCCTGAGATGTCTTTGTTTTGCTGTGTTCCCATCTCAGGAGTCCTCCTCTGATGGATATCATTTTGCACATGTTGAATGGATATCTCCTTGCTTCCAAAGCTTACCTTAATGCTCACCTGAAGGAAACAGCAGAGCAGGACATTAGGCCATCCCAAAACAATGCAATGGGTCCAGAGGCCCCAGAAGTTACAAGGGAAGAGTTAAAAAATGCTTTGCTTGCTGCTCAGGTAAGAGGAAGAAATGGATAATTCCATGATGTGAGGAAAAACAGCGATGAAAGAGAAATGCAGAAACAGGAAATTAAAAAATGAGGCCTTTTAAATGATTTTTTTTACCAACCTCTTTTACCATGGAAAAGAAAACAGCCTCTGTACTCAGATGGTTAAATATTTTCTTTTTTCTGGTCTGAAGCATTGTGCTGATTTCCTGCTTTGATAGTGGTTATTCTGTCAGAACAGATGAGTTCTGCTCACCAGCCCTTTTGCCTTGATGCTTGTGTGATCCAGAGGCTGTTTCTGTGGCTGGGTTTGGAGCAGTAAAACAGCAATAAATGGAAATTCTTGAGCAATCCTGTTCCACAGACATCTCTTCATCCCTGGAAAAATGTCACATAGGGAGCTCCCATTATAATATGATTTTTGAGTTAATAGGAATAGGAATTATTAGGAATAGGAATTGGAATTATTAGGAATAGGAATATTAATAGGAATTTAATATTTAAATGAGCAGGGTGATGAATACTGTGAATTACATGGCTCTCTGCATATTTTGTCTGCTCTGGATGCCTTAAGGGACCACTGGATATTTATTTTGAAGCAATATGAGATTCCACTGAATTTGCTCTTTTCATCTGTGATTATGATATTTTGTTAGAATTTAACCTTTTTTTTTTCTTTGCATCTTGATTGAGATAAAGTGTTGACGTTTTTAAAATGTTCTACGAGATTTGTGATTCCTGAGCTGAGTCATTTTCATTCTGTGCTTTAAAAAATCGATAGGTAGAAATCCCAGTCACATGACAATCTCCCGTTTCTTAAATTATCCTCATTTTGTATTTGATTTGTTTTTATTTCACTTTTTAAAGCATCTTCTGTGGCTTTTCTCCCCAGGACAGTGCTGCTGTGCAGATCCTTCTGGAGATCTGCTTGCCTACAGAGGAGGAGAAGGGCCAGAGCAGCAGTGCCCGTGGTTTGCTGAGGGGTGTGCAGAGCCCCCCGAGCCCGCAGGGCGCTGAGGCCGAGGAGGAGGGAGAGGAGGAGGAGGAGGAGGAGGAGCAGAGTTTGCTGTGCAACCTGCGGGAGGTGCAGTGCCTCATCTGCTGCCTGCTGCACCAGATGTACATTGCCGACCCCAACATCGTCAAACTCGTGCATTTCCAGGTGTGCCCTGCTCTCCTCTGGGAGTCAGGGTGGGACGGAGCCAAGGGCAGGGCTCAGGGGCTGCTGGATGTTCCTCAGAGATGATAACAACCCCCTTTTCCCCTTCTGTCTCCCTCAATCTGCAGAGCTCACACTTCCTTTCTATTCCAGTGCTTGGTCTCTTGGTTTCAGTGAGAAGGCAGCGCCCAAACTCTGCCTGCTGCCCTCCTTTGTGCCTCTGTCCTTTTCAGTTTGTCCATCTAGGCCAAGGAAAACTGCCCTAATCACCTTGTAATTACACAAGTAGTAGTATTACACGTGTAGTTCCATATCTTTTGTGGGTTCCTTTTTTCTGGCCTTGTTTTTAAATTAATATTCCCATTATTCAAAATTAATTTGGCTTCAGATGTAAACATCTCCTCATCTTTCCTTTTTGTTTGGGCACAGTTTATCTCTTTGGAGTGGAAGGAGAAAGGTTGGCCCTGAAAAAGCAGCTGAGCACCTTCAAGAAAAAAATAGAAGAGGGGGAAGATCAGTAATTTCTAAAATACAAATGTGCTTTTAATGCATATTAAATTGCTCCTTGCCAGATGGCAGACTCTTTACAAGGAGTTAATTTGCCTTGACCTGGAACTGATTAAAGTGATAAAAAAGTCATTATGGGGCAGTTGTGAAATGAGCAGGTTGGGGCTGATGGTGAAATTTGGAACACAGGGAAGACACAGAGGGAAAAGGTGACTGCAGTCTGCTTTCCTTTGGGGAGTGGAGGGAGAGCTTCCATGCAGATAAATCATTGAATATTGATGATAAAGACTTGATCCAGACCCTGGGTTTGTACCCAGTCTGCCTCTTGTTGCCTTGGCATTACAGGCCTGCTGCAAACTCTGGACAAAAAGGAGTTACAAATCTATTCATTTTGAAACAAAGCATTAACACAGGTGTAATTTAAATCTTAGCTGAAGCAGAATTTTTGAAACACACCTGTGGCACACTGACACACCTCTTTTCTTAATCCCACAGGGTTATCCATGTGAACTTCTGGCCCTGACAGTGGCTGGGATCCCATCCATGCACATCTGTCTGGATTTCATCCCTGAGCTCATTGCCCAGCCTGAACTGGAAAAGCAGGTACTGGGGAGTCCCTGTGGGTGCTAACCCTGATGGAATACTGGCTGGGGGGAGAATAAAACAGTCACTAAAAACATCCTGTTCTAACTTGCCTGGCATGTTCAGGGAATATTTGTAGCACTTTTACCTTGAATTAAAAGCCTGGCATTGAAGGCAACTGGAATTTGTTGGGCTAAAGATTCCCTGTTTCTGTATCAAACCAACTTTGTAGTTGCTTTTATTTGATCCTTTCTAGTATGAAGTTACTGCTGATCAACTGAGGTTAAAACTAGAATGTGTCAGACCTAAGTATCTTCTGCAAGGGTTGTGTTGCACATTGTGTGTTGCTTTATTGCTCATCATTGATGTTGGAGCAATGGGGGAGATTCTGAAACGCTTTGATTCTTGTTAAATATGGGTGGTTTTTTTTTTTTCATGCCAGCAGAAAAATAATCATAATAACTATTGTTAAGGCTGCTTTGGCTTCAATTTCCTTCATGGTGAAACAGGGAATATTTGCTTTTAAGTGTGGTGAAGAGCTTTGGCTGGAAGTTGTAAACCATCCCGTAACTTCTTTGCATTCTCTCTTTTGGCAGATCTTTGCCATCCAGTTGCTCTCCTACCTGTGTATCCAGTATGCCCTGCCCAAATCCCTCAGCGTGGCTCGTTTGGCCATCAACGTGATGGGGACCCTGCTCACAGGTACCACCCCAAAATCCACCTCTGGGGGAGCCAGCGGGATTTCTCTAGGCCGAATGCAGTTCTGTGTGTCTGACTGCTGTAGTGACAGTAACAATTCTCGATTAGATTTTATAATCATTTATTTTACTCTGCATTTCCTCCTCCTCGGCAGTTCTGACCCAGTCCAAGCGTTACACGTTTTTCATGCCCACCCTGCCCTGCCTGGTGTCCTTCTGCCAGGCCTTTCCTCCCCTCTATGAGGACATCATGTCCCTGCTGATCCAGATCGGACAGGTTTGTGCCTCTGATGTTGCTACGCAGACTCGAGACTTCGACCCCATCATCACCCGTAAGTCAAGGACTTAGCACCCCAAAGGGGTCAGGGAATTGAGACAGGAATGTTGTGGTGCTGTGATAATTTACTTAATTACTTACTTAATTGAATTAATTATTTACCTAAATGCTGTGCTGTTGTGATAATTTAATTCAAAGGAATTTGAGATGGGGCTTTTGAATTGGTTTTGATGACGTTTATTTTTTTTACCTTTTGTATCAGTAGGAAGGGTGGGTTTGGTTCACATGGTTATGGTATGGTTTACAAGGTCACAAGACCTTTAGTTACAAAACTTTTCGAGGAGTTCTTGATTAATAAAATATTGTTGATAAGGATATTTATGTTTTTGACTCTATCTTTAAATATTTCGTCTTACAGAGTCATAGTGTAAAGTTTTTTAGCTAATTATATTATGATACATAAACTTACAGCACTGCATTTTAAACTTCTTGTTTACTTTTGTAACTACTTGTATTTTTTCAGTACTTTAAGCTTTAAAACTCTAAACTTTTTTAAACTTAGTTTAACGTGGTTTAGCTTTAAACTATAAATTCACATTATTGCTTCGGGTACTTAAGCTTGGAAGCTTTTTCTGAAGTTTCAGATCAAATCTTGTGTTTAATTCTAAACTTTAGCTTGCAAGCCTAAAGTTGTGAGAGCTCTCTGTATTTCACATTTCATGGTGTCTCTGGAAATAACCTGTGCTGAAGTATGGGATGGTGCTGGCTCAGCTTTGCCATCTCAGGTTGTATTATGGCTGCAAAGAACAATTCTCAATGTTTATTGATTTCGCTTCTCCTGCTGCATTTTCCAGGTCTCCAGCAGCTGAAGGAGAAGCCACACGATTTCTCAGGGCTCTGTAAAGATTCCTCCAGCAAAAGCTGCTCCAGGGACGCTGCAAGCCTGGACCCTGATGTTCAGCTGTGCCAGTGTGTGGAGAACACCATCATTGAAATCATCAACATGAGTGTCAGTGGGATTTAGGAAAAAACTCCAGGCGAGTTGTCCTGTAGCTTTTCCCTCTCTTTATGGTGCCTAAATTTGGAAAAAGCTGTGAAAGTGGACTGAGGAGCTGGAGCCAAGTCCACATTTTTCATTCACTGATTCAGTGACAGGAGAAAATCCCTTCAACAGGATTTTGTGAGAACTTCTGAGGCTGAAGGGATCAGTTAATCATTTCCAGGGAAACAGGGATTTTCAGGTTTGCTCAGCTCCTGAAGTGACACAGCAACACACCTGGAAGGGTTTTATAACACCTGAATATTGATTTTGTTGGGCAAACAGCAAAAGGATGGGTGAGAAAAATTGGAGGTTGAAGTTTGCTTGAGGTAAATGAGCTGCTGCTGCAGGGCCTCGCAGAGCAAGCTGGAATAAAGTGCTCCAGGAATACTTGAAAACGTGGTGTCAAAAACTTGCACCTTCACACCGGGTTCTCTGAAAATTAGAGCATTTATTTGTGTGTCAAACCATTGCTCAAAGCTTCATGAAGTTCATGAAATCAGGAGCTTAATTTAAAGCTCAGCCAGGCTTCGCCGAGAGTTTGAAACTGGTGTAAAAGTTCGTTTAACAGAAAAAAAGTGCTGATAGTAAAGAGGAGCCATGGAAATGGGATTTTTAAAGAACACAGCTCAGATGGTTTTGTGGTTTTTAACTTTACAAAAAGAAATGAAAAAGACTTGAGGAAATGAGTGCAGAGGTATCTTGAGCTGTCATCAGGAGAAGATTACAAAGAGAAATGGATGCTGAGGGTGACTGTGCAGAGGGACAGGTTTCAGCCGTGCCAAAGCAATTCCAAGGCCAAATCCTTTCTGCTCCATCATGGAGTTGGTTGTTCTTTTGTGTCCAAGGCTGGAATTCCCACATTTCCCTGTGGGAAAGCCCCGTGGGTTTGTGTTCCAGGATTCCTGCTGTGACACCCCTGTCCCCATCTGCCTACCGAGTGTATTTTTGTCATCTTTATGTAAATTATGTAAATAACCTAAATGTATGTATTTTTTTTCTCTTCGGTTCCAAGTGTAATTTTATATCCTGTAGTGGTATTTAAATAAAAAAAAAAAAAAACCAAACCAAAACCAACTGTATAACTGAAGTTCAAAGGGGGTGTTCTGGTTTGCTTTTAAGTTTCCACCTTCATCCCAAATTTCACCTGGGGGTACAGACACCTCACAAGAACAGGAGCTGTGTGTGGCAGTAATGAAAAGACACTGACTTTCCAAAAATTACTAATTTTTCCATGGTGTTTTCTGTGCATTCTGCTTAAAACAAGGAGAATAATAATACTACCCAATAATAATATGCAATACATATAAAATTATTAAAATAATAAATAGAAAAACAAAATAAAAGAATAATTAACATATTAGTCGTAATACTAATGATAAAGGCCCATAATAATAACAAGTATTTGAGGATTTAACAAAAAGCGCGGTTGCCTAGCAACGCGTACAACCCGGAAGCCAACGAGACGCCCTGTGATTGGCTGTCGGCGCGCGGAGCTGGAGGCGGGAGCGTCCCAGTATGCGCTGTGCTGATTGGCGGCGCGCGGCCCTTTCCTGTCAGCTGATTGGCTGGGGCGGAGGCGGGAAGGACGGAGGCGCTGAGGGGCCTCAGGCGCGGGGCCGTGAGGGGCGCGGGGGAAGCGGCTGCCGGCGCCTCCGCCTCGCCGAGCACACAAAGGAAGGAAGCCCAGGTGCTGCTCTGTGGGCTGGGCTGGGGCGGCCCCACCGCCTCCTGAGCGCTCGGGCGGCAAAGCGGCTCTAGCCGGGTCGAGTTGTCGCTGGGGGAGCGCCTGGTGGCTCTGGTCACATCATGAAGGGTCCCTGCGGTGTCCCGGGCCCTCCCTCCTCCTCCTCAGGGCTCAGTTCGGAGTCGTGCTCGTTTAAGCGAGTCTCCCTCCCAGAATGGGTTGGGGAAAGCCTTGGAGTGAGGTGGCCTTTCCCTCTGGAAGGAGGGGTTGGATGTAAACTCGTGTCAGCCTCGTCTTTGGCTAGAATTGCATTTTCCTATTGGGAAGCTGAATCGTGCCATACACCGGTGCTTTTCTGATGTATATGTTTAATTATTAAAAGTCAGATGAGTAAATTTATTCCAGAGAATCTGCCAGTTTAAAATTGTTGTCTTTGTCAGTGTTGAAAAAATATGAGGAAAACACCCACTGTGTTGTTCAAAAATACTGTCTCTTAAAGCCATTTATACCTCTTCACTATTTTTAGTTCAATAATTTCACCTTTTTAACACAGAGAAATTGTCTGTCTTTTATTATCCTGAGACATTCAAGGTAATAAACACAGAACAGTAAACTGAGTGATACTCCTTTCCTTCTGACTGATTATTTGTGGAAGAAGGATGTTTTTAAGCATCTCGTTTTTAAAGTCACTGTGCAGTTTTATTTTTCGTTGTTATAAAATGTACAAGCTGCTGTAGTCTTGCAGTTCAAGCTGATGGACTCGAGTTAAAAACTGGCTGGTTTTAGTTACTTAATATTCTAAAATACTTCTCCTGTGTGGATTTGGGTTCTGTCTCCAGTCTAGTGGAGTCTGAACTGCCGTGTGCAGCTCGTGGTGGTTTTATTTATTGTTTGTTTGTTAGCACTGAGTTACTAATTTAATTGCTGTGTTTTAATTGCAGTTTTAAACCTGAGAAAACGAGAGAAGAAGTGGCGATGCCTTCTGACGGGGCAGAATACACAATTGGGGGGGTGAAGATCCTCTTCCCCTGCAAGGCTTACCCCTCCCAGCTGGCCATGATGAACGCTGTGAGTAGAGTTTGCACTGGCATTTGCCAGACTGGGAGCTTGTGTTTTCCAGTCTTTTCATTCCGAAATCTCTGCCAGCATCCAGAAAGCTGACACGTTCAGTTCAGAGCTTGCGGTACCTTGAGGAGTTCGGTGGTGAGCACTCAGTGTTCTCTGTGCTGGGCAATAGCTGGGCCATGATAGGGAATGCTGAAGTGCATTTTGCATTTGGGGGCATTTCTGCCAAGAAACAAGTGGTGTGAGTATGTGGTTGTTTAGCTATGCTGTGATTACAGTTGTATACAAATGTTCAGGTTTATAGGGTGGGGAATGATTTATTTAACCACATTGTCTAAGCAGAAGAATTATGTACAGTAGTATTTCAAGAAGTTTTCTCTTTTGGGAACATTTCTAAATGAATTTTTACATTTATATTTAAACATTGGAAAATGTTTTCACCAGTGGCAGGACAAGAGGCCACAGCCTTAAGATGTGCCAGGGAAAGTTTAGGCTGGACATTAGGATGTCATCGCTAAGATTAGCCAAACAGTCCTGCTTTGTTTTCTGTTAATTCTGTTTCTTTTATGTTCCTTAAAGATCGTGAAAGGCTTGAATGGCAGGCAGCACTGTTTGCTGGAGAGCCCCACAGGAAGTGGCAAGAGCTTGGCGTTGCTTTGTTCTGCATTGTCCTGGCAGCAGGCTTTGTATGGTAAGTGTCTCTGTGCCTTCACAACTTTTATTACAAAATAGAACATAATTAATTGTTTTTTATCAGCTCTTAAACATTTGGTTTCGGGTCTGGGTCCACCACTGCCACCTTGCCTTAATGGCAGCATGAAGCAGTAATGGTTCTGGGTTTACATCCCAGAAGGGAACGTGGCTGGTGGAACTTTGGAGGAAAATCCTGTGGGTTGTGTGGGTGGACTGGGAAGAGGGAGGTGTTTCCTTTCTGTGCTCTGCAGCCCTTCAGGGGGTGACCACAGCTTGGTCAGCTTGGCTGGTAGCTGACCTTTCATCTTCACTGGTGGGCACCTCTGGCTCTGTCGAGTCTGGAGTGCTTTCAATGACAGACAAATGACTTTGTCCCCCAGAGAAGTCAGTGCCAACCTCATCGTGTGACAAGGAGGACAGGAAGGCAGAGCCATCCCCACCCTGTCGCTGCAAGTGTCACTCCCAGCTCAAGAATGAGGCTGCAACGAGTGGGACTCCCAGTGCTCCTTGTTCTGCCAATTATCCCGACCCAGGAACTTCCAGGAGACCTGGAAGCCCACTGTCAAACACAGGTAACTTGTTGCAGCTGAAATTCTGCTGCTTTCAGGCCAGGGATGGTTTTTTTACCATCATCCTAGCAGCCCTGGTCTGCCTTGCATGAAAGCTGAACGGTGGTGTCTAGGAATGGCTAACACTGTTTCCTGCACCATATTCATTTATAGTAATTCTGGCAAATTAAAAACCTTATTTCATGCCTCCCTAATAATGGACATCCATTTTATTTTGTTAATTACAGAATGGAAGGAAAATGAAACGCTAGCTTCAAAGCTGTCCGCCAAAAAAAAGTTATCTCTTTGTGACAGTGAGAAGGATGATTTCCAAGTGGACAGGAAGAGGATTCGTCCTTTAGAAACAGAGCAGCAGGTGAGCAGTGAAATAATCTGGGTGTAGCTCAAGCTGACTCTCCAATCCAGTTGATGTTACAGAGGAGGGTGTGGGAAATAAGTGAATCACATCACAGTCACAGCTGAGAGTGACAGGCTTCTGTTCATTTTTATTGTTGCTTGTTACAAAGGAGTCCATTGTTGCACTGAATTGTTCATTATGACCTGTCCTAAAATCTTTCACATTTAAATCCCCAAAATACATTTATTCCCAGTTGATGGTGTTGATTTCTGTAAGTTTTGTAACAGTGGGAAAGCAAAGCAGAAAAGCTCAGCAATAACTACAGATTCCTTTATAATTAAAACTTCAGAGCTTTCCTTAATGACTTTTGTGTGGCTTCGACTTGGTTAAACTGTTGATGCCCAGTTACTAAACCAGAGTCAGCTGAAACAAAACCAGTGTGAGCCCATCCCTGTGCCCAGTGCATTTTTCCACTGTTTCTTTCCCCAGCAGGTTAGAAAACGTCACTGCTTTGCCAAAGGAGTGCAGTTGGTTGATGCTTTGGAAGTTTATCATCAGAGGAAAAATGGAGAGCTGACTGTTCACTCTGAAAAAAGCATGAAAAGCACTCCTTTTTCTCCCCAAACAGTGAGTAATTCAGTAATATCTGTTACACCAGGAGTGTTAGTTCAAGAACAGTTTTAAACAATATTTTATGTGAAGGGGTTATGCATGAAATGCAGCTTAATGAGGTTTGAGCAAACATTGCAGCTAATGCAAAGGTTCCTCAGTGTTTTGGTTTTTATTTCCACTTTCTGTAGCAGAAGTATCACCTCAGAAGTTAAAATACAGATTGCACCTGTTTCTGCAGCTTTGTTGGGCATTTTCTGCATTTTTTACTGCTTGAAAACAGATTTTACATAAATGTTTGTTGGGGCAAAAGCAGTGGAAGAGGGAACGTGAGGCAGCAGAGTGCTGAGTGTGAGGCCAAGCTGTGGTGTAGTAACCCCAAAGGAAACCACAAGCTGCAGGATTACTGTAAGATACTGGGAGCTGAATATTTTCCTAACAGAAGTGAATCTGTGTTGTAGGCCATTTGATGGATGGTAGTTTTTATTCGTTTTGGAGAGATCTCTAGATTCTTGAGGCAGATTTGCAATGCTTTGTGCCACTGAGCTTCACTTGGTAGTTGGAAACCCAAAGGCCACCAGAGTGTGCTATTCATTTTCAAATAAAAAGAACTCTCCTCCTTCCTGGTCGTAAAATTTCCTCTGGTACTTTGGTGTGGGTACATGAAAAATTTGATTTAAAACTTGTAGAAATTTCTTGTCTAGAAGAAAATTGGAAACTAAACAGTCTGCTGTTTGCTACATCTTCAGAAAGAAGTAACCTGAGAAGAAAGAAAGGGGGTCATTTCTGTTGAAGTTTCTTTTTAAGGATGAAAGAATAAGGCATTATTTTGCTGTGATGAGCTTTTCCTTTAGCAGACTGAGAACCTGTCTGGTATCAAGAAAGTTGCAGAAGGTAAAGCCTTATTTCTCATTAGTAGTTCTGAGCTTTAACTGCATTTAGTTTACAAAGGAAGAGCAGCACAGCTCAGGCTGTTAGTGTAAAAATGCTTTTCTAGTGTGCCTTAGGACATGAAGTCAACAGAGCTCCTGTGGAACTCCCACCCTGATGGACTGTTTGGGGTGATACAATCATGTGATAACAGCGTTGTCTTGCTCACTGGGGCAAGCCTGCCCTGGGATAACCTGGCTTTCACAGTGCTCAGTCCTCTGCTTAAAGCAGATTTAGTTTCTTATCTGTTTATACTGCAAGAGGGAGAATGGGCTGGTTGTTGTAAGAGCATGAGAGGCGCTGCCCAGCCCTGCTGCACCACAGCACCTGCAGGTGTGTGGCTGAGCATCCAAAGCTGCCCTCACCCAAGCCTGGCAATCCAGCCCTGGCCCTCTGCAGTAACTCCTGCAAGGGAGGGCAGTTCCAGTGGGAGGCTAAAGGGAAATTATAACCTCGGGGCACTCTCTTGATTACTTCTGTCAAAGCATATGGCCTGAGAAACTGGGGCAGCTGGGTTAAGGAATCCCCATTTCTAGCAGGGAAAGAAAGTAAACAGTAAATGGAGAGTAGTGTAACAAACACTTGGGGTATCAAAAAACAACTGTGAAAAGAATCTGTCTTAATGTGCTAGCCCATTGCAGTTTGACATATTGCTTACAACCTGCACAATGGGGTTTGGGTGACTTCTGTTACACATTCCAGGGGACTGGCAGCCTGTTACAATCAGGGTCTGGACTCCAGAATGGGCTAATTTACCACGATGGGATGAAGAAAGTTGTGGATTTGTGTTACATGCTCTCACCTGACACCGTATCTGATCCTTTTCCCGCTGATTGACGTTTTGAATGAGCTCTTTGAAGCAAGTTCCAGCTTAATTAAAACGTTTGCTTGGTTAGCAGTGATCTGTGAAAGCCTGTGATAAATATTGAACTGGGTTCACCTGCTGGTGACTGGGGGAGGATAAACAGCTGCTTTGTGTGCTTTAAACAAGAGGCTGCAGCAGCAGCAGAATGCTGGGCTTTCTGAGGGCTTCCAAAGGAGCAGTTGAAAAGCTCTGCTAATGTCACTGCTGATATCTCCCTAGATTGTGCTTGTGTGATATTTCACACAAGAGACATTCACTGCTGCAGCATTCAGGTGCCTTTGTAACTGGGAAATGTAGATGGAGATATGAAGAACTCCTCTTACCTCTTTGTGTTTCAAAGATCACAGCCCCAGTGTTTGTTTAGCTCTATTTTACACACAGTACAGGGCGGTGGACTTGATTATTCCTTCTTTAATCGGACTTCCACGTTTTTGCCATATAAATATTGATGTGATAGGCTGCTTTATCTGCCCTGACAGAAGTACAAACAAGCTGCATTAGCCTAAGGTCCATATAGGCTGATATCTGATCTCTAATGGCATCTGTTCCTGGGTGTTTCTGATTAAATCCTGCAGAAGGTGCAGGAGGATCTTTTTTTGCCCTCTTCCAAATGAAAATCCCTCTTTCAGATTCCAGCAGCTGAAAACAGGTTTAGTTCTGAAGCCAGAGGGAATTATGAAATACAGTTCTGTTATCTTAGTATGAATTATTTCTAATCAGCCCTCCCCTAACTCCTTCTTAGACAAATTGAAACATTTTCTAATTTTGTTACATCTTAACCAGTATCTGTGGTGTGAGTGTAAAATTTGTGCTTTGAGACAGCGCTGCCAAGGAAACCCCTTGCTCATGGAGAGTTTGCTTTCTTTCTGCTGGAGGAATGGGAGAGGAACACCACATGAGGTGCTGCTATATGATCTCCACAGTTAATTCTTAGAGAAATACACCGTTAAAATAGTTTGCCTTTAATAATGTTTAAAGATGTATTTTAAGGATTCAAGTGCAAATCGACTCACTGGAGTAATGTGGAAAGAATAGGGAGAACTCAACTTTTAAGCTGTGTTTTAACCAATTCTCTAAAGTTTTTCTTCATTATGAAGGACCTCCTAAAAAGGTTGTATTTATTAAAGTATTTGGGGCTAATGGTGCCTGTGGCTTTCAGAAATGCTGTGACTACTGCAGGCAGTTTTATTTCTTAACTACTTACTATAAAATCAGCCCGAGTTTACAACTTTCTCAGTATTGTGGGTTTGAGTGTTTTTTGAACATAAAACTTTTTTCAAAGCTAAAGGTAACGTTTTAGTACTGGAATAATGGCTAAAGTGCTTCTTAATGCTGGTATTATACCAATTCCAAACCTCTTAAACCAAACTTTTAAGCCCACCTGTAAAATACTGTAATTTATAAGCCTCACGCATAAGAACACTTTATTTCTTTTTTATGAAAAGTATAATATCTGGTATTTTAAGCCCATGACAGGAGAACCTTCTGTTCATGTTTTTATATATTCATTTGAGCTGCATTTTCCTGTTGTTCTAAGAACTCTGGCCAAACAGCTGCCTGATGGGTCCTCATATTTTTCTATTTTTTTATTTGGCTTAGCACAGCAGTGAAATATTAGTGGCAAAGTCTCATCCTGGTGTCCTGTGTATTGTTTTTCCCTCTGCAAACACAATCTGACTTGGATTAAAATTAAAAGATAGACAAATTCTTCAAGGCCCTCCACAGTCAGTGCTTCAGTTAAATGAATTTTTAGCTGGGTAATGTGGTTTTCATTATTTCCAGGAGCAAAGCAGAATCTAAGTGATAGAAATATCAAGGTAGCATTGGAGCTTTCAGTGTGAGCAGAGCCGGGCATTGCACGTATGTAACATATACCATATGTCAGCTGTTTCCTGCTTGCCTGGTGACAAGAGCCCCATTCATAACTCTTCTTTTTATCCTTTCAGTGAAGAAGTAATTATTCAATATAGGAGGCAGGATATTTGGAAGTGGCTATTTAATGTGGCAGCACAGGGTAATGAAATCTGCCGTTGCTGGCAACCTGAGAGGGGAATGTAACAATTCCAGCATGGGTGTAACTTTATCTGCTTTGAGGCCTGTTTGTTTGGCACATCAGTGAACCTTTTATCCCAGTGAGTGGCAGCTCCGGAGGGTTACATTTACATGCTTTCTATCGTGTATTGTAATATTTAATGGCAGCCAAGGCTGAGTGGGGCTGAGGGTAACACGAACTTGCTTTTCCTTGGAGTGGAAGCTGAAGACAGCTTGATCCCCAGAGCTGCGGTGTAACACACAGCATGACTTAGCATTTGTTTGTCATGGGTAATCTCACTGGTACAATTCAAGGGAGGGAGGAGTACTGCAGTGGGCAGCTACATGTTGTTACCTGCCCTTCCACCCGGAGCCCAGATACAAACTGTCTGACTCTGGGAGAACTCTTCATTTTTCGTGAGAGGTGTGTTTGGACGTGGTTACACTTGAGTTCCTTGTTTCCTGTGTGGCTCTTCAAATTTGTTATGACAATTTCATGTCAGTTGTTCCAGTATTTAATGTTCTGACAGCGGTGCTTCTCAGGAAGAAAAAGAAATGGCTTTTAACAAGTATTTTACAGGATTAGGTTCTGTTTAGAATTATTCCCTGTGTTTCTTTTATTCTCCTGGTTACTCGATGGCCTTTGGCAGAATGGCACAGCCAGTATGTTTCTCATGGGGAGTGTGTGGTGCAGTCTGTTTTATCTGCACACAGAGCTCCTGAACTGTCTACAGTTCTTCTGCTTGCTTTAAGGAAAAAAAATATTTTAATTTGAGTATCTGTTCCCAGTTTTCTTTATTGAAGGTTTTGGACTCTTGCTCTGTAACAAGAGTGTCCTGGCCTGAAGCTTCAATGGGAGAAGTTTTATTTGCATTATTCACGTGTGTTAACATTCCACTGGATGAATAATTCTCTCTGATTGGGTTATGATAAAATTGTAATCGCTGGAAGGTATTTTTTTAGAAATTTCCAGGCACAAGGATGTGCTGCTTTACCACTGTAGAACTTGTTGCAGCTTGATGGGCAGCCCTGGTGACTGAAGCAGCTATCCCAGAGGGCACTTCCAGACCATAAGCAGATTGAGCACACTCCCAGTGTGATTTTGTGCATCATTTTTATGTCTTGGTTTGCAGCCTCCTGGCCCTTGCACTGAGTGTTCCTGTGCTTCTGGGAAAGAGCCTGATAAAGATCCCAGTCACGCAAAGAAGAAAGAAAATGGAGATCGGTTGTGTGTTCCCAAAATATTTTTTGGGACACGAACACACAAGCAAATCACGCAGATCAGCAGGGAGCTGAAGAGGACAGCGTACTCCTGTGTCCCCATGACAATCCTTTCCAGCAGGGATTACACCTGCATTCATCCTGTGGTGTCCAACAGCAGTAACAGGAATGAAATGTGTGTAGAACTGCTGGAAGGAAAACATGTGAGTAATTTTATTTGAGAAAATGAGCATTCATTAAACAAAGTCACATTTAACAGCTGGAATGAGTAACATTTTTTACTTCTTTATATTATATTGGTTAAATACTGCCTGGTGGCATTAAAATTAAATATAAAATGTTGATACACAGTAGCAATACTGTAAAAACTTAGGATGGCAGGAATAAGATTTCTGACTGCCAGGTTAATGGTGTAATAAGACTTAAATTATCTCCGGGTTTATAAATGAAGAAGAAAGAAGTGTCCTTTATTGATGTACATTTTAGAAACATGGATTTACTTGACATGAGGTGTTACTGTCTGGCATAAAGAGCAGCTGTTAGAAATGTTGCTGAGAAATGGCCAAAGGTGAGGAACTTTGGAGGATTTTAGCCTGCTTGGTTTTTGTTGTTTCTTGTACCCACTAAGTCTCTGCTCTTCTTTGCTTTCAGGGCAAGTCCTGCTCTTATTACCACGGTGTTCACAAGCTCAGTGAGCACCACGCCCTGCAGCCTGCCCCTGGGCTGTACCAGGCTTGGGACATTGAAGACCTGGTGGGCCTGGGCAGGAAGCTTCGTGCCTGTCCCTATTTTGCAGCCAGGGAGCTCATGGTGGGGGCAGACATCGTGTTCTGTCCCTACAATTACCTCCTGGACCCACAGATCCGGGACAGTGTGAGTATATTGGTGAGAAGTGGCAAGAACTGAAGTTAAAAAGAAATGACCCACTGAATGTTATGTTTGTATGGTCAGCTGAGATCCCATTCGTGTCCAAAATGCTATCTATAAAATAACTCCTGGGGTTTTTCCCCCTTGGATATTTTCTAGGTTATGGAAATTGATTCAAAACCTGAAAAGCTTCATTTGCGCTGTGGTGCAGAATATGCATTTTGCAACAGCCTCCTGTTAGTCGCTGTTTCTCATGTCTTTCAGTCTGTTTCAGCAGACAATAATTATCATTTTTAGATGGACATTAACCTAAAAGACCAAGTCGTCATTTTGGATGAAGCCCACAACATTGAGGACTGTGCTCGGGAGTCCGTGAGCTTCGGGGTTAGCGAGAGCCAGCTCCGAGCTGCCCGCGAGGAGCTCGATTTCATGGTCAGCAACAACATCAGGCAGAAGCACCATGAGCCCCTCCGAGCTGTCTGCTGCTCCTTGATAAAGTAAGGCATCTTTTTATTGCTTTATATCAATTAATATTTGATAAAATGGCCTTTAGATTCCCTTTGATGGTATAAGTTATTCTGTCGCATCTGATAAAATGCAACAAAGGTGCACTTACAACTATGCAGTTGTTTGATTTATGTTCATTTGAGGAATCCACAGGGTTTGATCTATTCAAAGAACTGCTGGTCTCACATGGAAACATTGAAGTTCTCTTTTGAAAAGTCTTGTGCTCTTGAATCATGTGCTGCTCTTTAGGAGGCTTTTTTGGACTCCTGCTTTATAAAGCTCAGTATGAAAATTTTCATAAGATGATTTTTTCTATTTCACACGTTTGCTTATTTGACAAATAATAACAGCATTATTTTGTCAAAGAATTAATTAGTTCATGTTTATAGAATGCTTTCAGAGCCTTGGACAGCAAGCATTTGGAATGGTTTGGAATCTGTTCTTGGAATCATATTGGAATCCACTGAATTCTTCATAGCTGAAAGTGAATTTGTCAGTCAGGCCCTTTGTTTTCCCTGGGAAACAACTTCCTGGAAGGGGAAGAGCTGAGCGTAAGGTGGAAATCATGAGAGGGGGTGTAACAAAAGCAAACGGACAGAAGCCTGGGAAGAAAGAAGAGGTCCAGAGCAAAGTCTTTTGGGGGAATTAGAGGTATCAAAGTCAGCAGGAAAAAGTGAATAATGCTACAAGTGGCTTTGCAGTTGACTGAGTTCTGCTCCAGTGTGGGCAGTTTCATTGTGCTGCAATGGACTGTGCAGCACAGCACAGCACAGGAGGAGTTCACTCTCCCATCCTCATCTCTGCTCAGAGTTTGTGTCACACCGAGACAAGGCACTTTTTCTGCTTGGCAGAAGCCAATTCTCCTACCTTGGATATTTCAAATGTTAAACTTTAGTAAAAGATAAGAACAGCATGGCTGAAGATTTGATTGCCTCAAGCTTTTTAACCTTATCAGGAAAACTAAGGTTGATTGTCTTGGCAAATCTGCCAGCAGCATGAAAAGCAGTTGCTGGAAAGCAGAGGACTGGGTGTAAATAGCCAGGAAGAGGTAAAATGCACCTGCACAGTGACACGGCTTTGCCAAATGCATGGGGAGCTACGAAAAAAAAATCTTCTTTCACTTCTAAAGATCCTGGGCCCTCATTCCAGAAAGCACTTAAGGATGGGCTTAGTGCCACGGGGTGCTGCAGTGACCTTGGGGAGGAATGTGCAGCCAGGCCAGTGGAGGTGTGCTGGCAGGCTCTGCTGCTGAGCTGCACACTGGGCAGGACTGATCACTCTGTTCAGTGGAATATGCTGTGTCAACAGTGGAATGTTCTGGTAGCGAGGGAAGCAGCAAATACTCTTCCTGGAATTGAGTGCATGTGTGCAACATCCATTCATTCTTTTCCTGGAAATACTGCATACAGCAATTTTCACTTCAAAACCAGAGATAACCTTTCTGGGAATCAAGCTCATTTTCTTTATGCTTCCTGCTTAGCTCTAAATATAAATTAACAAGCTTTGCAAGTAAATGCTTTAATGTTAGATGGAATTTATTTGAGAATTTAAGGTGTATTTTGCTGATATTTGGCCATTGTGTTAAGTTTGTATTTGCATTTATTATTTCAAAAATATGTGATGGTGTTTGAAGTTCATAACAGGGAAACATTTTACATTTCCTGAAGGGTTTTACCCATTGTAAATCTCTTTAATTCCTGTCACAGGGGCCTTGTCCTAATTTCAATTCCAGGTCTTTTTGATGTTTCGTTTGAGGAATTGGGGCCTTAGTCTTAGTGATCACCATTCCTTAATGAGATAAAGCAAATTTCAGCCAAAGAAGTGATTGTTGTGGCAGTATTAGTGGGGTTTTGTTTGCATTTAACGTGGCAGAAGGGAAGGTATATTTTAATTGTTCCATGGGTCAGATTATTTGTGGTGACAGGGCAGGAAATCTAGAACTGAAGCAGTCCCAGAGCCTTGCTCTGGAGTTGCTAATGATGAACTGGTTTTGCAGGTGAATGTTTTGAGCTGTTGCAGCACTGACAGCTGTCTTTGTGATGCCTCCTGCCTTTTGATGGAGCAGACAGCTCCAGCCTTTGCTGGGAGAGAGGGAGCTGCCTGCTTTTCTAGCCAGAGACAAGGGCTCGTGGTACTGCAGGGATGAAGGAGGACATGCTCAGTCAGAGAAAATTCCAGCTCTGCCACAAATGAGATCATCTCCATGTTTAGCTCGTGCTTCTAGCAGTCAGTCACATTTTGCATTGTACTGCAATTGTAATTCTGCTTCCAGTTGCAGCAGTTGCCAGTACCTGTGGGTAGGTTTAAACGGGCACTCGTTATTGCCCCACTTTCCCTTCCATGTGTAAATATGCAAAGTGTTCATTTCGTGCCTCAGGATTTGTTCTTAATTGGAAAGTCAGCAGTTGACAGGGATGATAAACCGACCTGCAGCAACTGGAGTCGTGATGAGTGCCTTTAGATATGCAGCAGAAGTCTTGCTTGAATGAGCCTGACATATCATAAGAAGAAATTACATTTTAATTCCTTGTCTTTATTATCTATTTTATAAAGTATAAACATGTGGGGAGAAATTTTCTTCTCATTTCAATGAGCTGCATCCAAAGCAGTTCCTTGGGAGTTCAACAGTGAAAAACAGGCACAAAGGAAAAGCAGAATCTCTCTCCTTACATGTAGTAAAACATTTATCATCATCTTCGAAGTCTGGTGCAATTTTTGAGGTTTGCTTTGTACGTGCAAAGTGTCTCTGAATCTCTAAAATCAATGCTGAAATGATTTCTGCTTTTTCTCTCCTTCAGCTGGCTGCAGGAGAGCTCTGGGCAGCTGGTGGAGAGAGCCTATGAAACTGCCTGTAAGGTGTGGAGTGGCAAAGAAATGCTCAGCTTTTTGTACAAAATGGGAATAACTGGGATGACTTTTCCCATTTTACAGGTAATGTTATGTGCTGGATTAACGAGCACCGCCGTGCACAGTATTGGTGGTGTTCAACATCTTAAAATGCACATGAGTTAAATGGAAACAGCTCTTTTCATTTACTGCAATACTGAAAAGTTGTCTGAAAATGATTCCTGATGAAAACCAGGAGTAATCCACTCGAGCTACTGCAATTTGTGGAGAATCAATGTTTTGAAGGATACAATTGCTCACATACAATTATTTGGATTGAACCAGTGATATTTTGGCCCGTTCTATCCAGCTGCATTTTTATTGAGTGTTGAAATGTTTTTACCCTATTTTCAAGTTTATCCCTCCTTTCTGTGTAAGCCACTTAAGTTAAAAGCATTGTTAAAAATTGAAAGTATTGCTCCCTTTCCCTTGGCCCTTTTCCTCTGATTCTATAGGTATTTTAAATGAACTTTTAAAGCAGTGAGCTGACAGTCTTGTATCTCTATTAAACTTTGGTTTTGAGAAGACACTTAAAATGTTGTTAATACGGAATTTGCCCCTTGCAGAAACATCTTGTTGCTGTCCTGGAAAAAGAAGAAAAAGTATCCATGCATGGGAGAGAGGAAACTATCGAGGTGCCAATCGTGAGCCCTGCAGCACAGATCGTGCTCAAAGGCCTCTTCATGGTCCTTTCCTGTCTCTTCAAAGAGAGCAGCAGGTCAGGCCTAACATTTATCAGCTGAATGCTCACAGTTTGATTGCTTCATTGTAGTTTTTACTGATATTTCTCTCTCTGTGTAGGTTTGCAGATGATTACAGGGTTGCTCTACAACAAACTTACACCTGGATGGCTGAAGACCAACGTGATGATGCAGATACAAGTTCCTTCTTCCCGAGGCCCAAGCACAAAAAGAGTTCAAGGCAGAAAACCCTTGTCCACATGCTGAATTTTTGGTGCTTGAACCCTGCTGTGGTGAGCTGAGTGTGAAGAAAAGATAAAACAATCTGAGTGATAACAAAACCACATCAGATCTGAAAGAGATTGTGTTGATTTTCTAAATCCCTGCTTTTCTTTCCCCCACCTAGGCTTTTTCTGACTTAAATGAAGTTAGAACAATTGTTCTGACATCAGGCACACTCTCTCCCATGGATTCCTTTTCCTCAGAGCTTGGTGTGAAGTTTTCCATTCAGCTGGAGGCAAATCACGTTATCCGGAATTCCCAGGTAGGCTGGGCTTGGCTGTTCCCTCTCCTGAGCTCTAATGCTGCCCATGGTACAAAAAACAAACAAAAGTGATGGCAAACCCATGCTGTCAGTTAAAAGAGAGGCCTAGACTTGGCTTAATGCAATGGAGACGGACATTTTCAAATGAATAAAGAGGCAATTTTTAGACACATTTCCCTGGAAAAGTTCAATTTCATATCAATCACTGCGCTTCAAGTACTGAAATGAATTTGACAACTATCTCAATATTTCTTTCCCACTTAAAATGTCATTATTGAGCCTGATGTGCTTTGTCCAGCCTGCTTTAGAGTTAATCTTGTCCCTGTGGCCCCCCAGGTTTGGGTTGGCACGGTGGGAGCGGGCCCCAACGGGCGGAAGCTGTGTGCCACCTTCCAGCACGCAGAGACCTTCGAGTTCCAGGACGAGGTGGGAGCCCTGCTGCTGGCAGTCTGTCAGACAGTTGGCCAAGGAATTCTGTGCTTTTTGCCATCCTACAAGGTAAGGAAATCTGAATTGCCGTTCTCAGACCACACACCTTTGAAAATGCACGGTGTGATTTTCTGCTTTATGCATCGATACACAGAAATGTTTATCCAATAAATGGATTGTGAGAACACAGGGGGATTGGATTGGTATTTCTTGGCATTCAGGTTTGTTGTCATGAGCAAACGTGTTTGGTTTTTCTCAACAGATGCACTTATTAACATGGACAACCATTTCAATTAGCATTACCATAAAACCAGCCAGATCCATAAATTTTCCTTATGTTGTTTCCCTGAAGGTTTAGAAATTGTTTATTGAGAAAAAAATTAAAAATCACACCATGGAATGATACTTTCTGTATAAGTCAGCAGCAAGAATGTCTTTGCATGTTCTTTCTGTGCTATCAGAATGCAGAATTCATCCAGTTAATTTCTCCTTCCCTTGTTTCTTGTTCCATTTCACTGCATTGGAGATTGGAGTGTATTTTTCTTTAGTCGGGGGAATTGCTCACTGACATTGGCTGAAAGGAATCAAATTTCTCCATTTCAAACTATGTAATATCTAATTTCACTGACAACAGTTATCTAATTATGGTTAATCTGGATCTCCCAGTAGTTCTGCTTTCTTCTCTATTTGTTGTTACTGTTGTTTATGGTCAGGAACAGGAATATAAACCTGCAAGATAATTCTGTAACTCATACTCATTTTTTCTGTACTGCTTGCAAGGCTGTGACTTTTTAATTTTTAAATGATTATTTATGATTTTTAAAAATCATCTTAACAGACAAAACACAAAGACCTCTCAAAAAAATCCTACCAAATGATTAAAAACTGCAACATGATGGAAATAGAATTTCAGACCTTTCCGCTCATCCCTAAGGTTCATAAACAGAGAATATTTTACAAAATGAAATAAAAACTACTTATTCTTTTTTTAGAATCCCTTCATCTTTCGTTATTTAACTGGCAGGCTGCAAAGGGAGGGTTGTTTCTTGCCTGGGTGTCTTTAGGAATTGGAACCACAGTGCAATTCCCGACAGTAACCATTAGGTGACCACATCAGACCAGGTAATGTAAGCCCCTGAAAAAAGCAGATTACTGACCATAAATTTATTTAACCTCACGAAACCCTGCGCTTCCATGCAAAGGAAATGGTCTGACCAAAAAATCTCCAATTTATTTAAGAATTTAACTGGAGCATCTTTCAGTTTCCAGCGTTATCTTTCCAAGCGTGTCGTGTTGGAGAGTTGATCTTCCACATCCAGAGCTGACAAATATTTATGAAAGTTTTTATGAGAATAGTAATGTGAATTGCAAGTACTGAGAGACTTTGTAATGACATTTACTAAAGGAGGAAAACAATTGCTGGCCAGCTCTGGAACCTTCCCCCCCTGCCCTTCTGCCTGACTGAAAGGTCACCCTGCACACGCTGTGTTCTGTTCTTTGCAGGACACTCCCTGAGCCCAGCAAAGTATTGATAAATAGAAATTGCAGACAATTGAAGGATGGTATTTTAAAATCACATTGCCAATATTTTTCTATGGATGCCCTTTTTCTTCCTACTACTTTTATTTGGGATTGGGTTGCCTTTAAGTCTGAGATTAATATGTTGAAAATACAGAATAATGTAAGCACATTAATACAGGGAAAACACAGTATTCTTTCATCATCATAAAGAATATTTGCATTTCAAAAGTGATTTTCACAGGAAATTGCTGCCTCTCTTTAAAAAGCTGCAGCCTTCAAAGGAATTTTTCAAGGCTGTCAAGATCTGATTAATACACATGATCATGGACCTCGCTATTATGATTTAAGCAGATTTTTTGATGGCTCAATCTGTTTTATGAATTGAAGCTTCAACTTTGGAATAAGTGACAAATAAAGGTTTTTTTTCCTGTCTGGAAGGCTGAGGACAATGCTTTGAATTTTAAGTACTTTTTATGCAGGTGGTTTGATGGAGCTGGAATTTAGTTTGGTATGTACATTAGATTTCAGTTTGGAATTACTACCTGCAATGTGAATGGGGAAAAAACAATAGTAGAGAAATTTCCCTTTATGAATAAATATATTTTTAATTGAAGAGTGGCTGTTTATAATATATTTATAGCAAATATATGGAGTTAATGCAGTGGAGGAAAATATATGGATGGGCAAACAGCCCATCAGCTGTACCTCCCCACATCTGATAGGTGTCTGTTGTGAACAGCTGTGATGGTTCATGTGAGGGAATTCACATAAAACACGGGCATTTTTAATGTCATTGTTGGAGTTGTGGCACATTGACTTTTTAAAAAATCAGCTTGATCTTAACATTCACTAAATTCCAAAGCTCCATCATTTTTAAGGCTCCTAAAACTGGTGATACTATGCAGCAAAAATGCATTTATGTGAAAATCAGTAGCAACTCCAGCAAAAAACACTCTATAAAAGAGAATATCAGGAGGTGAAAAGATTGCCCAGAAATCTCAGATGCTTTTAAACGAGATTAAGATAAGGCCCATTAGGGCTCATGTTGCCAACCTGTCTGCATTAAGATATATCTTGCCTGGTGCCTGCATCTTGGATGATTCATTCAATATGTGTCATATCAAAGTCAGGCTAGCCAGCAAGGAGAAAAATGCTAATGCTTCTCAATTTTAGTGATAATCCATCATGATGAATTAACTGACCTTTCTTAGTAGCTTTTTCTGTTTTTTTTAACAAAAGAAGCTTTGGACAATGATGTTAATGTTGCTTTGGTTTGTCGTGTTCTCGGAGGCATTGTTGCTTAATTTGGATCTGCTAATTGAGGAGTCATCACTTGGAAGCAGGATTTTTACAGGTCTAGTTGGAAAGGGTCTGAATGAGTGTTTTCAACAGGGAAACTTAGGAACTGATAAGAATTCTCTGCTTGAAAACTCGAGGTTGCAGGGAGATTGGACTGGATCCCATTTGAAGGTTCCTTGCAACACAAACTATTCCACGATCATGGCAAAATTAGCATAAATTAGCATATAACTGATTTATGCTGCACTGCACTGGCTGTTTTCCTTGAGAATTTTGGGGTGAGGTTATAGTGATGACACACAGCAACTTTTGCCACTTGCAAAAATAAATGCAGAATTTCACAGCCGAGTTTTTCTTTGTCTCCTGACTTCAGGAGCTGCTCGGTCAGAGCTGAAGCTCTGTCAGTCTCATCCCATTTTCCTGCTCTCTGGGCTGCTGGTGTTTTCTGCAGTGGGAACAGCCAGCATTGGGTGACAGCAAATCCCTTTGGGCTGGAGCTCCTCTCCCTGGGTCAGGTATCCACCAAACCCGCCCAGGAGTCCCAGGCAGGTGTTGTTTGCCCTTGTGCTGACAAACCATTCTTGGCACCCTCCCACAGCTCCAGACAGGCAGGAATTAACAATATTAATTAACTCTGAGCAGCGTGGAGCTGCTTTCAGCAGACTGAGCATATTCAGGGGAACGGTTTGGAATCAACAGGATTGGTTAACCTCAGTTTAACCTGTGGCTGTGTCCACGTGGATTTAAACCTGGCCTGAGGTGAATGTGGCACCCTCAGGTATGGCAGGCTGAGGCAGGGATATCATTTCATGATTAATTCCCAATGTCTGGCTTTCCTTCATTTTAGACAGAGCCTTTTCTTGTTGAGATACGTGAGATTGGTAGAAATTCTTGTTTTCAAGAAGTGTTTCGGTAATGAATAGAACTCTGAAAAGACAATATTTTCATTTCTAAAACTTTCCTGAAACATGGGTTTGTAAATAAATTATAAGAAACCCATTTCTCCTGCCATCAATAAAACAAAGCAATGCTGCTTTCAGACAACTTTTACTTATTTAATAAATTACTTCAATAAATTTCCAAAGGATGGTAGTCTGTTTAGCCCAGCCTATTAAAAGCATTAAGATTTGAACACTGGCTGTTAAAATGAGTAAATGGCAATATCACAAAGTTAAACAAATGCCAAAAAACATTTTCCAGAGTACTGGGATTGTAACAATACCATTAATGAGGGCAAAGAGGTTTTAATGCAATTTGCACATTCTAAAGTTTCAAAAAGAGGTTTTGAGTTAGTGCATTATTAATGTTCTGAACATCTGGAACTATGTAAGAGCCACAGACATTGAGCAAGTGCAGGGTTTCCCCACTAGGTCTGATGCTGGCTGATTTCCTCCCCAGCCAAAAGCTTGTTTTTAGAAGTTTGAGACAGTAAAATGACAATATCCAGATAAGAGAGAAACATTCCACAGCCTCTTTTCGCTTGTGTTATGTACAGAGGAATAATTGGAAGCCATTAGGTTCGTGCAGTTAAAAGGTGTACTTGCAATTAAATAGGAAAATAGTTCTTTGCACCACAGATGGGGGCTCTGAGGAATTATCTACCAAGTTCCATAAAAATGCTGAACTTTTTCTGTTGGGTGTATTTCTGTGTTCTATGCAGGGATAAATGCTTCATCAGGAGTCATAATCTCCTTGATGTTCCTGTTGACAGCTCTAGGAGGGCTTTGAAGAAGAGATTTACTCCTGTGTGTAAATATTTGCAGGGTGTAAGGATCTGTTTGTGTCATTTAGGACAGAAATTCCTTCTTTCAAGTTACATCAGCATTAACTTTCTGCATAATTTTAGTGTTAGAGAATGTAATTGACACAGTTCCAGCCTTCAAATGCTCCCGGAAACAAGAATGTTTCAAGGTGTCATCCAATTTTAGATGTTTTGACTGCAGCTAATGCCTGGCATGGAAAAGAAGATGCCTTTGAGCGGGTTTGGCATTTCAGGAGTAAGTTACAAAATAATTGTAAATTAATAATGATGCTCACTTTCTGCCCAGCATTTGCTTTCTGCTCCCAAGGGAGAGGTTTTCTCTTTCTCCAGAAGCCTCATTTGTTTGAGCCGAACAGCTGCAGTGGAGTTGTGACAGAGAAACCCCAAAGCTGGAGAGGGCTTTAGGGACAGGATGCTGGCACCCTTCCGCCTCAAACGTCTGCCTGAAAGGAGAGCAGGGTGAGGGAGGAGTGATTAAACAATTCCTGAGGGGCTCCTGGGGCCTGTCCTGGCACCCTGGGCTCAGCAGTGCCCTGCAAGTGCCAGGAGTTGTTCTGGTGCTGCCCCTGAGAGGGCTCTGACACCACGGTGACCCTTTGGGCTTTTGTTCTCTTTGGAAGGAAAGACTCTTGCCAGTGGCCTTTGTCCTTCCTCTGCTGGAATCTTAGGGAAGTGGTTTCTGTCTGATGGGCCATGATTTGGGGAAAATGAGCTCTAAAAAAAGCTGAATTCTAATGGCTCCCAAATTATTCATTTCAACATTTGCACCTAATAAACATAGATAGAATTTCATTTTACTTGTCCATATTATTTCTTCATTGCTTGTTTTTTGCTCTTCCCCTGCAGTGGTAGTTTTCCTTTTGAACTTTATCTCGGCTTCTTTATGTTTTATGGGGGTTTTGTTCCCATTAATCATATACAGTATCTACTTTCAGTTTAATTCTCTATTTTCCATCATTTCAATATCAGTCATATAAACTGTCTAGCTATTGAGGCTCTCACAGTCATCCAAAGATACAATTATCTGAGGTGCCTTCTGAGAGCTCCAAGAGCTCTGTAAATCTTTGTGCAGTTTGCTTTTCCCATCGACTTGGGCATAGCAATGTCTGTAAAAGTCCCTGTGTGAGAGGGAAGACTTTAACCATTCCCTCACAACACTTTGCTCTGCTTTGGGCACTGCTGAGAAATTGCTTCAAATAAAAAAGCCAGGAGCAGAAGGAACGATCAACTCCATACAAAAAGAACTGCAATGAGAGTTTTTGTATAACCAGGTATATAATATTTATCTTTAATGCCATCAGTGCAATCCAGCTGTGCCAAATTAAATTTGCAGATGGAGCTGGCAGTTCACACCCTGGCAGGATCACTTCTTGTGGAGCTGCAGAGGCTGCAGCAAACTCACAGCCAGAATACTGCTGGGTTCTGCAGAGGAATAACTGAGGTGTTGGCTAGGGAAGTTCTCCTGAACTTTAATGATTTATTAGATGGTTTTCATTTAGAATTTTTTGACCTTGAGTTGTCTGAGTTTTGTTATTTTTGGTGGTTGTTTTTTTCCCACTGCTTGGTTACCAACAGCAGGCCAAGATAAAATTTTCTCTTTGGAGGTGGTAACTGACAATCTGGATAATTGCAAAATGTGTTTTCCTTCTTAAATAGCATGAGAGGATCATGGCTGTCATACCAGTTGTGGGGTGATTTTCCTGGTTTCTGGGGAATTAGAGACAATCCAAATGTTAGAGATGCTTTGAGACCTTAGAGGAGCTGGTCTGGGAGCCTGTGGCTGGACGAGCAGGTCTTTCCCCCTTCCCTGTGACTGTTCTTGTGCTGCTCTCTGCATCTCCTGAGCAAAGGAAAAGGTTTTATCCTTTTTATTCATTTTTTCCCTAGCTAGTTTCCAGGTGGCTTTGTGAACTGTGGTGGCTCCTCAGGAGGTCAGAGAAGTGTCAGAGACAGCTCAAGGGAAGAGATGATGTTGCACATTCCAAGATTATCCTTTTTTGTTTTCAGTCTCCGGGATGAAACATTTTCTTGTTTCTGGGGTTTTTTAAAATATGTTTACCAGTGGTTGACTGTAATTGGAGAATCTATAAAGATCCTCCTCTGGAAATCCTGATTTTTTTCACTGTGGCTGATGTTCTGGAGCTGTTGGTGTGAGTTTGCAGCACCTTTAACTGGCTCTGACTGTGAATGAACCAAGTAACTGGAGAGGCACTCAGGTGGATATTCTGGGTGACTGGAAATGTGGGTGAGGTGATATGAAAGGAATGCCCTGCTGTGGCTCCTGGTGCCGTGCAGAGCCTCAGCAGCTGAGGGCTTGGAGCTCTTTGCTGTCCCTGCCCTGAGACCCTTTCCCTCTGCTCCTCCTCGTGCTGGAACGTTCTCCTCAGCCCAGGGGAGATTCCCACGAGTGCCTCGGGTCCCACGTGCTCTCATTGCATTGCAGCCTGCAAAGAATGAGCAAACACACTGCTCGTGACTTGCTGAACTGCTGTGGTGACCAGCAAGGGCTGAGCAATAATTCAGGTGCCCTGTGGCACTTGCTTTTTACACAGAGCTGCTCCTTGCTGCCGGTGCTGCTCGTCACATACAGCCCGATCCGGAGCGACAGTCGTGGCAGATTATTGGATATTATGTCTAAAAAAATTATCTGCCGTGCTGGCAGATGAGCGTCTGGCCTGTGAATTTCACACCCTGAGAGTTGGGCAGTTTAATATTTTATTGCACTGTTAATTTCAATACCCTGAGCAGACAGCATCAGGAAAATAAACGAAAAATCTATTATTGTTTCTCACTTCTGAGCTCTGACTTGTCAAAGTGCTGCAAGCTGAATTGTTGTAGCTCGTTAACACCTGCTCCAATTTCCCTTGTAATTAACACTTGCTGCTTGCATATTTTTCCGCCAGTTTATGTAGGAACTGCATTGAAAATGAGTTTTCACAGTCAAGAAGTTTGCACTCTGTGAATGATGGAGTCCCAGCAGGAAATATCAGAGTGCACGTGTCCTTTTCTTCAGGAGGTTTTCATAGAGGGAAGGAAAGCAGTTGTGGACAGGGAATAATATCCATAAGCAACATCATTCTCCAGAAGGTGTATCCTGCCCAGGTTATTTTAACATTAATGCTCTGAACCTTTACAGCCTGCAGAGTTCGTGCTGCCTTTGCCATGTCTGTGAAAGATTCAGTGCCTGATGTGACTTCTTCATGTGTGAAAAACACCAGATATGAGAGAAATAACTGGAAAGGATTTATTTAGGGAGCATGTTCTGCATCAGAACAGCTCATACGAGAAGCTGAATATTCAATGTATTGAAAGGAGTACTTGGGCTATTTTCAATTCAGAGGAATTGGACATCACTGGGGGGGTCTGGAGCCAACAACTTGGGTCTTAGAAAATGAGGAAAATCATGCCTCACTTTTACCTTCTGATAGGGTAAGCAAGCTCCTGTGTGAGAACATTTAATTAGTGAGTGATGTATTCTAAAGAGTATTCATTGCACTTTGAATCATTTTACAGCAGTCATGGACTAATTTTTAGCAAAAATTTCAAAACAAATAACTTGCAATGTGCTACAGTAAAAACTTAGTTTTCAGCCTTCACTTCCAATTTTTGATCATTAGGTGAGAGGGTATTGTCCTCTGAATCAGAAAAGTCTGTTATTTCATTCTTTCTGATTTTTTTTCTTTTATGGGGGACAGAAGGGAAGGAGGGAGAAGGCATCGAGTTGGGAACTTGGAAGAAATACTTAGCTTATTAATTAATTTAGTTTGTTAGGATTGTCCAGTATATGTGGTGGAGGCACATGAAGCATGTCCTGTTGGGCTTGGGGAGGGAGCAGAGGCAGCTCGGGGCTGTCCCCCTGCCAGGCTGGGCAGGTTCCCAGTGCCAGGAGCAGCTCCTGGGGGAGCCTGCTGGCCCAGCGTGGCCCCGTGCCCGGGCTGAGGCTGCTCCTTCCTCCCTTGGCTCTCTCCTCCCGGGGCTTTGTGCCTCGTTGCTCATGTGCCACTCAGACAACCTTGGGTTATTTTTTGCCTTTATTCTGAAAAAACAAAGAGCTCGGAGATGACTGAGCTTGGCTTCTGGCTGGGGAAGAGCAGCATGGAGATGCTGCCTTCATCCATGAGCAGTTCATCAGTTTCCTTTTTATTCCAGACCAGCATTTAAACCATCCTTTTAAAAATCTTATTTTTCTGGAGAGCTCTCTTTGCATGCAGGGTTTTCCCTCCCTGGGACGGGAAGGTGTAATGATAGCCTAGGGTGGATGTACAAGCAGCTCCTGGAACACAGAACTTGTTGTCTTGGTTAATTTTAAAACCACAAAAGAAACCTTGCTTTGAACCAGGTTGTTCCTAACCAGCTGCCACAGAGCTCAAAGACTGAACAAAAACTCTCCAGCTTGTTTGGGGGGCAAACATATTGTGGTTTTGGAGAGAAAATTTCTACAAAAAAGCTTCTTTAGCTGCAGAAGCAACATATTAACAGTGTTATTCTAAAGCCTTTGGCGTGCAAAACATTTCATTTTTCATTACTGTTGTCGCCGTTCACGTTTTCCATTATTTAAGGGGGTTCTTGAAAAATTGATGCTGTGTTGGGACCAGAGAGACATCCTGTGGCTGCAGTGTTGATTTATGGCACATGGAGCACACTTCAGTGCTTCAGGTTCCTGCTGCTGAGCACCACTTTGTCATTGTCCCCAAAGAAAAATGCTGCCGGTGAAATCCCCCGTGCTGCCCCCAAGCTGAGTGATGCATACTTTGCCTTGGAAAATGATGATGAATTATTCACCTTTTATTGTGCTGGAGTGTGCACATGGTGATCAGAACCTTGTCCATAATACAGAGGTTTTCACCCTGGCCAGGGTTTAGTTCAGTTGCACAGTAGCTTTATCTATTTAATTTTTTCCTTTTTTTCCCCCTGCAGTGGCTGTGTGGATGAGCACAGATTTTACCCCACATTTCCCACCATCTGTGGGGACCTCAGCACCGTTCTTGGCCCTAAATACTTGGGTTTATTTCGTGTTTGTTTAAAATTCTCCTGGAGAAAATAAATATGCTACTTCTCCATTTGAAAAGACACCATTTCCAGGGAAAGTCTTGAAAATCCCACCTCCGTGGTTTGAAGTTCTATCCTTCAAACTCATTTTCTGCTGCGAAGAAATAGATCAAGAGAGAAATCTCCTGAAATAGCACAGTGCTGTAGATTGCCAGTGCAGGGCAGCTTTTTCCCAGAAGTGCTGAGGACAGACTCCCTGACCACCTGTTAGGACAATTCAGTCCCTGTGATCTTCCTTCAGAATTCTGGGAGAAATGTAAAATATCAGAATAAATAAAATCAGTGTGGCGTGGCTCCAGCTCCCTGCACATCCTCTTGAAGTAATAATTTAATTTTTTAAAATATTTTTTATTTTGCTCTTATGGAGCATTTCATTGCAGAGGCTCTGTGACACTTGGGGAAGGGAAATCAGGCAGGAATTCACCTGGAATTAGCTCTGAGGGAACCAGGCAGGTTCAGAACCTTGCTGGGTGATGCCTCTGATGCAATAAATGGGAAATGTGCTGGAGAAAGCAGGTGGAGCCTCTCCTTGATAAGAATAACATCCTTATGTGGCCTGTTTCCATTCAAATGCTGCATGAAATCAATTTATTTTTGGTTCATGAAGACAAAATTACCCTGTGCATGTGCATTTATATGGGTGTTTAATATTTCTCTCCAGTTTCCTATTAACAGTGAGAATTTAAAACTGTATTTTAAAAGTAAATTGTACCTAAAAAATGAAATATTTTGGCACAGATATTTTCACATTCTCTTGAAATTAAATCTGTTGGAATTGGAAGCTGAGAAAATGAAATTTGAAGTTTAAAATACCTTTTTTAGTGAAAAAAAAGTTTATATTTTTGCATTGGCTCGGTCATTCAAATGAATGAATTTTAAATACCTTTTCCTGTGTTAAAACCCTCCCATAAACATGAGGAGGGGCTGTGAATCAGTTTCTTGCTTAACCTTTCATGAAAATCTAATTGAGTGCAAACAACTGCTTTAAATAATTCAATGGCCTCAGTTATTCTTGGCTGCTGGAGTCCCAGCCCAGAGCAGTGCAAATGTCTGGGTCTTGAGCAAAACTGAGGCTTTTCTCTTTTTTTTTTTGGTGAAAAACATGATTAAAATGACCTTTTGAAAAAGTGTGTGGGGTGATTAAGAAGAAGAAAAGGTGAAATGTAGATTATTTCTGCCAGCTGGGTAAGTGACTTGTGGCCCAGAGGTGAATGAATATTCTTCTGGCCCTTCTCAAAGTGTGGAATAATTCTGGTGATTTTGATAAATGTGGTTGGGTTTCTTTGCTTGCTTTGCTTTGTCTCTTTGCTCTGGTTGAGGGACATTGTGCTTTTCATGGTGCTGCTTGGAACAGCACCCTAGAACTGTTAAAAAGTGATTTCAGAGATTGCCATAATGGACCTTAGAGTTTATTGCATAGTTAGCCCAAATATTTTCCCTCCTGTGTTTGGAAGGAAAGTCAAGTTTCCTTTCACACCAATCCTTCCAGGCAGTTTGTTCTTGTCCCTTCAATCTTTTATTCCCATTTCATTCCTGTTTCCTTTCTTCCTTCTGTTGTTTCCTTTCTGTTCACTTTTAACCTCAAAGGCCCTTTTTTTGTTGTTGTTGTTGCTGTTGTTGGCTTTGGTTTGGGGTTGCTTTGTTTGTTTTTTAACTAAAGGTGCAAATGGAATAAATTAGTGATCCCGTGACCCCACACTGGTAAATTCTTTGTAAACTCTTCTTTTTTTCCCCAAACTGAAGAGTTCCAATATTCCTGGAGCCCAGTTGCCTGTAGGATTCTGGGTCATTTGGTACCAAGTTTTGGCAAAGATTTTAATTCAAGAACTCTCAAATAACTTCTGCTAATTCTCTACTTTTCCAAACCACCTTAATCATTGAAGAAATTAATTTAATAGGAACCTGTAATACCAAAAAAGTGGGTGAAGTCTGGCCAGATCCTCTCTCCAGGGTTCCTTTGAAATAACAGGAATTTAAGGCCACTTTGTTTAAGCAATGCCCTGATTTAATGTCTGGATATGTTTTAGGATTATCACTACTATAGGGACAGTTCCATCCTTTCATAATGGCAGTAGAACATCGATCCAGGTGATTCTCCTGGGACCAGAGGGATTGGAACAAAAGAGGGATTCCAGAGGGATTGGAACAAAAGCTTCCAGCTGGGGGAAAGCAGCTGAGTCAGCAGATGTGCTGCTGGAAGGTTTGTCAGGGAATGCAGTACCTCTGGAATCAGAGCCATGGGAAAAACACCTGGGCCTTGGATCAGCAGAGATTGCTCCAGTGGAAAATATGATGTCCTCTACCTACCAGCTTCAAATTGCAGAAGGACCTGTCAGAGTGGATGGGGTTTTTTCATTTTTATATTTCTTTTCAGTGAAAGGAGCAGAGGAGGCAGCTGAAGCAGGTGGAGGCTGATTTGTTCTGTGATACAAAACAACCTGTGCTTGGCTTTTTTGCAGGCGGCCCAAATGGTGGGAGACATTTTGTAACAGAGCAGGGGAAGTGGATTTCTTCTCCACAGTCTCTCTGAATTTAAGGGTTTTCAGAGTTAAAAAAAAAAAAAGGAAAAAAGCCTCTTTGTTTGGTTGTGCCAGCAAAGGTAGCTTTGGTGATACCTGCTGTTTTTTTGGCCAGATACAAACACTGCAGAGCAACGGTTGGAGCAGCACTGGGGGTCTCTGGGCCACTCTCCATGTTGGTGGGGGAGATGAGAGTCCTATTCTGTGCCAGGGCCTTCCCTCTCAGTGCCAGGGCCTTCCCTCTCAGTGCCAGGGGCTCCCTCTCAGTGCCAGGGGCTCCCTCTCAGTGCCAGGGGCTCCCTCTCAGTGCCAGGGGCTCCCTCTCAGTTTCAGTCCCTCCCTCTCAGTGCCAGGGGCTCCCTCTCAGTTTCAGTCCCTCCCTCTCAGTGCCAGGGGCTCCCTCTCAGTGCCAGGGCCTTCCCTCTCAGTGCCAGGGGCTCCCTCTCAGTTTCAGTCCCTCCCTCTCAGTGCCAGGGGCTCCCTCTCAGTTTCAGTCCCTCCCTCTCAGTGCCAGGGGCTCCCTCTCAGTGCCAGGGGCTCCCTCTCAGTGCCAGGGGCTCCCTCTCAGTTTCAGTCCCTCCCTCTCAGTGCCAGGGGCTCCCTCTCAGTGCCAGTCCCCCCCTTTCATTCCCAGCTGCAGCAGAGCCCCCTGGTTCTCCCAGAAGTTCTCCTGCAGGGTGTCCAGGCTGGGCCAGCTCAGCTCCTGGTGCCCCAGCTCCTGTTGGCATCTCTGGAGTTGTGTGCTGCCTGCCTGCCTGTAGAACTTCTGTTTGACCCCTCAAACACGTTTCCAGCCCGCTGGAGACACGCTTGGATTTGAAGCAGTGCTTATTCACAAAGAAAATCCTGGGAGCAAACACAGGGAAAAGGCTTTTAGATCAATGCTGCTCCCTTGGGGAGCTCAGACTTTTTGCACTAACGGTGGTGCCAATACTGTGATTTTTATTAAGAAAAACCTAATGGCTCTTCCCTTTCTCCCCTCCAACTTCCTGAATATTTGAATAACAACAAAAAGTGCAACTTCGTATCATTACACAGAGCCAAGATTAAAAAAAGCAGAGTTGGGAGGAGTGGGGTTATTTTGGGTATAATGGCAGGTTTTTTGGGGTATAATGGCAGTTTTTTAAGAAGGGTTACAAGATATTTGTGTAAGTTTTGTTCACCTTGAAATAACTTTTCTCCAGTTGTTCTGTAAATGTGGGGAAATGAGACAGCTTGTAGTTTTACAGGTGCACAAGGACACAGTTCAATTGCAATGATAATTACTTTGAAATCGTTAAGAGTTGTTAAACTACCCAGTAAAGTTAGAGCTGTTTTACTCTGCTGTCAGATGCTTCTTAGGTCATTTTCCTTTTTGTCCTGTACTGCTCTGGAGCATCCTTGGATATTTTTGGGTGTTTTGTTGCTTCCCCAAGCACTTTTGATTATTTCTGTGATACCTTTTTTCTCTGCTGACAAGGTGTGATCCGTTCATGACGTGAATCAATGCTAAAATATTTCAGGAATGTTTTATGGAAAGTAATTAGCAGGAAAAGAGTTAAATAAGACAGAATTTTTCTGTTAGACCTCCTCTTTTCTCAGCTATTTTCTTCTCCACAACTCCCTGTCAGGGGGTGATGGATCCTGCAGGAAAAGCACTGCCCCACCAACCTGAAGTTAACTCCCCAAGTTTGATCCAGTGGTGGAAATTACAATCAACTTGCCTTGGGCTGAAATACATTAAACAAATCTCTGGGTTTGCTTCATGACCTGGGAGCCCCCTAATGTGATTTTTGGCTCTGATAAAACAAAGCAGCAAATGGAAAAGGGCAAAGCTGCTCCTTTGTGGGCACACATGGGAGGAGTGCAGCATAATGGAAGGAGAAAACAGCTCTCCCCATCCCCAAACTTCCAGAACACTCCAAAAACTCTTCAAGAGGGAATGCTGGCAGAGATGGATGGTAGAGCTACACCCCGAGCCCCAAGTTTTTATGGATCAGAGCTTACAGGTGTCTTTGAATTGCAGACAGGAATACAAGGGAAAAGCTGTCCCAGTAAACATCCCTCAGTGCATGGGAAGATGACAGATTCTTTCTAACAAGATTTTCTGCTCTCTTGGAGGAAGACCATTTGTTAATAAACCATTTGAGAATCCATTTTTAAGGGATTTAATAAAATATACACAGGCTGCCTTCCAGTGCAGGAGCTATTATTCCCTGGGGTGGGAGGAGTGACTGACTGGGGGCATTAATGGTTCCTTCCTGTGATTCCTGGCATTAGATCTTGCTCCCATTTGCACTTTTCCAACCCAAAGTGAAATAATTTTTTATGAGTAACCCGCACTTGGTTCCTGGCTCTTCTGAGGCATGTGTGTGTTCTATATTTTATTTATTTGTATTCAGTCAGCTCCATCATTCTTGTTGTTTTAGTGTCTGTCCAAGCCATGGGTCCTGTGTTTTTGTGGATACAAGGAAAGTTTCCATATCTAGCAAACTCCATTAATGGAAGAGGTAATAGCTGTTGTGTGAATTAAATGAATTGTTCCGTTCTTGCCAAAGGTTTCATAAATAATTCCCACATTTCCATCAGAATCACAGATTTTTGTTGTGATGGGTGCTGTCAATGGGACAAGAGAGCTGAAGCTTGGTCCAACAGAGACTTGCCTGGAGGGGCTGGGGAACCCACCAAGAGAAAAGATCTTAAGAATTTGGATAAAGGTTTTCTCCTGCCATCTTTGCAGTTCTGAATAGAAATTTTACTTCTTTCAAATACGAGAGAAATGCAGTGGAATTGAGGGATTAAGGAATGTCTGTGAGGAATCTTGCCCTTCTGGCAAGAACACTTCCTAGGGGTGTGCTGGGGAGAAATACCGCTGGGGGGAACAAGAGGAGAGGAGAACATCAGGGGTGAGTGACCCTTGGAAGTCAAAACCTGGATGGTTTTATGAATGTAGGAGTGAAATGGAGCTCTACCCAAGCGTTCTCTCCCTGGGCTGCCCTTGGCATGCCTGGCAGTGCCAGGAGCCAGCTCAGCAGGGATTGCTGAGTGGGGCCCAGGCAGCCCCAGCTGCACAGGAGCAGGAATGAAATCTGGGCAGTTAATGATGTTACAGTCCCTGGCAGATCCCAAATGGATGTACTTAGAGCCGTAATGTGCTTGAGTCTTTGCTTTCCCAGAATTATCTCCACATCACATCCAAGAACTGGGGCTGCAGTGGCAGGCTGGGATGGCAAGATGGACGCTCATTGCTCAGTCACAGGATTACAACCTTTATAGAAAAAGAGATTACAGACAGGATGCTGGGAGGGAAGGGGCCAGACAGGAGGACAGACACATTTAGCAGAGATGATTTATTCTGCAGCTACAGCTGTGTGTGGGGGAAACTGTTCCTACTACTCATCACTTACTCTCTCTGTGCTTGCTTGCTAACGGTGTCACATCAGTAGTAAAGCAAGAGTAATTCCCCGAGCAGAGGCTGGGACAAATCAGGGAAAATGTGAAATAACAGCATTTGTCCCCTCTTGTGAGGAACCCATCCAAATTCTTCATGTCAGAGAATGAGTCCAGATCTCTAATGCTGAGGACATGAAAAATGCAAAGGGCCTTGTAACCAGTTTCCTATAAATTCTGAAATGTGACAACAATTAGTTGTCATTAGTTCTGCTTCAGTGTAGCACTGAACTGTGGATTTGGACACGGGACAGATTATTTTTGTAACAATCACCCATTCAAGGTCCTGGGATCTTGGCTGGAGTGCACTGGAAACAAGTGGGCTGCGTGGAGGGATGCTGTGGCTTTTGGAGGAATGAAGCAGGGCAAGTGCAGCTTCCAGATGGAGCAGTTTGTGCAGCCTGGAGCAAAATATGGAAAAGTCTTCAGGAGGGGAGTGGAGGGAAGTGCAGACACAGAGCACAGCCCTTCCTGCAGAATCTGTGAGTTGAAATCTCATGTATGAGCTGCACAGAGTCGGTAACACACTAAAGATCACCGAGCAGCAAAAGGGTGAAATAAAGGATTTCATTCTGTCCATTGACCCAGAGCTCCTTGGTTCACCCTGCAGGTGTTGCTTGCCTTGCCCTTCTCTCAAAGGCAGCACTGTGCAGCTCAGGGAGGGACTTTTTTGCTCCCTGACTTGATAAAATTCAATGTAGAAGTTGATGCATTTGCTAAATCAACCCCACGCAGCTGACTTCAGGTTCTGTGCTAATTTTAAACTCTGATTTCTGTAAAGCAGCATTTTCACTATTTGCATTAAAAGTAGGACAAGTTTATTTGAATGTGTTCTGACTTGGAGTGAGGTGTGCACTGTTCAGAATTTGGGAGGTGTAACAAAGCTGAGGGGCTCTTCAAGAAGCAGAGGAGACTGATAAATCCTACATCAAAATTTCCTCCCCCAACTTCTCTATGTAAATTTTCAAGTATTGAAAAGTTCTGGAAATTTAAGATGCAAGGCTTGTTTCAAATTAATTTGGAATTTATTTCTAATCTTACCTAGTAATCAAAAAAACATATAACTTCTATTTTTTTATTTGGATGACATTCCTCTACTTTGAGCAATAACACAAGATGCTCTTTGATGGCCGCTGTCCTGGATTTAGAGTTTTGCTTTGACAACTCAAACATCTGCTTGATTTCTGATTAGCAAAATAAGTGCCCCCACTGTTTCTCAAGGGCTGCCCAGCTGAAGTTCCATGCATGGTAGGAAAACTTGCATTTACAAATACAAAAACTGAATAATATAACTTCACTAAAAGAAATGTCTCCGTGTGCTTTGTTTGAGCAGTTCAAGTGGTTGACATGGATTTTTCTGTTGGTCTGCAGATGCTGGACAAGCTAAAGGATCGTTGGATGCACACTGGCTTGTGGAGGAGCCTGGAGGATGTTAAAACAGTCATTGCAGAGCCCCAGGGAGGGGCCAAGAGTGACTTTGATGAGCTGCTGAAAATCTACTATGATGCAATCAAATGTAAAGGAGAAAAAGGTACATTTGCCAGCCATTCAAAACAGTTGATGCAGGCTCTTCAAGTAAAATTCAAGGTTTAACATTCAACATTCTGTCGTAGATACACATTGTTCTTTCATAATTAATTACCCCTGTATTATATAGTGTAAAATTATTTTGCTATTTGATGGTCAAAATCAGAATATTATTGATCAAAGTGGAGTTCATCTCATCCCTCTAATGAGTCTCTGTTTCTGCAGCCACTCACCCTTTCCAGCCAGTGTATTACATTATATTGAGTTCTTTAAAAGGTTTTGGTGTGGGTTTCTCCTTCTCCCTCATGCTGAGTGTTGCTGTGCTGTCGCAGATGGGGCTCTCCTGATAGCTGTGTGCAGAGGGAAGGTCAGTGAGGGGCTGGATTTCTGCGATGAGAACGCCAGGGCAGTCGTGACCATCGGAATCCCCTTCCCAAACGTCAGGGACCTGCAGGTAGGACATCACTGCAGAGCTGGACTGCATTTTTATGGCACCTTCAAAACACTAAATATGCCCCAAACAGATTTTTATGGCACCTTCAAAACACTAAATATGCCCAAAATAGATTTTTATGGCATCTTCAAAACACTAAACGTGCACAAAATAGATTTTTATGTTGTCTTCAAAACTAAATATGCACAAAATATCTTTTCTCTCTGTTTACCTTTGAACTTCTCTCCATCCCATTTGAGTTCTTTGACCTTGCGCAGGTAAGAGGTGGAGCACTGCTTTAAAAAATGCAGGGTATTGCAGCAAATAAAAACTTTTAATACTGCTTTAAATAAGGCTGGTTATTGCAGCAAACAGGTGGAAAGATAAGGAGTGTTTAATTATGTTATTATTTTACAGTGTAACTGTGTATGTCTCACTGCTTGCACTGTCTCACCTTTCTAATCCCATTGCCCTCTTCAGTGTCATTATTTGTCCCACTTCAGCACAGAGTGGAACTGGAAACTTTTTCCCAGCTTGTGCTGCTTTATTAGCTTGCAGTTTTGAACATGAATTTATGACACAACATAAACTCTTCCTGGATACCGAGGACAGCACTATTTGGAATATTCAAGCTTCGTGTAAGTTTAGGCAAAAACTTGTAAGCCCCTTGTAAAAATAGCATTTGGAAATGGCCGCAGTTAAATAAATCTGAAACTATTTGTGTTTTTCAGGAGGTGGTGAAAGCAGCATCCTGTTGCACTGCTGTGTAATTGCCCACCTCAACACTTCCTTCCTTTTGACTTGAGCAGGGCTTGTGTGACAGAGAGATGATGTTCCATTAGAGGAGGCACTGCAGAGCTGAAAGGAAAAGAAAGCCAATAAATATAGAAAAGTATTTTCCTAGGCTTTCTGCTTACTGAAGAAAAGGTTTCTTATTGGGTAGTTTGTACCACCACTTCTTCCTGGGGGTCTGTGCCACCGAGGTGCTGCCACTGCTGCCAGTCACTGTCACTGCCCTGTCCTGTGTGTTCCTTCGAGAGCTTTTGGGACTGCTCTGTGAAGCCAAGAAACAAAGTGAAGGAACACAGAATAAATAAATACCAGGAGCAGCTGGGTTCTGGTTCTCACTCGTGCCAAATCAAACAAGAAAATCATAGGTTTGCTCTTGAAAGGCCAAACAGACTCAGCTTTGGTTTGAGAGATGTGTTCTGAGCTTAAGTGAACAAGCAAAGGCTTCTTTGTTGTCTGCAGCATGTGCCTAATTCCAGCCTTGCTGGGAAAAACCACATCCTACAAGGGCCAGGGAGGCTGTGTTAGTGCAGTTCTTCCAATGTTTGCAGAATTCCTTGGAGCACTTACTCAGCCACAACATTCTTTGTCCTTCTGAAATACAATGCACTCCACTGTAGTGTAAAAATTCACATTTTGGGAGTCCTCAGCCTCCTTTCTGGAGTTAGAAATGCTGGGGTTTGGGGCATGTGCTGACAAGGTATTTAGGAAATCCTTTGTTGTATGGCTGGAACTTTACAATTAATGCCAAATGATTTCCTGAAAATCAATGGGTTTGGGTTCTAAATGATACAAAATTAGGTTGAATAAAATGTGTTATGGGTGAATTATCTTCACAGTGGATTATGGTTAGATTTTACCTTGAGGTCAACCAAATATTTCAAGTAACAGGATCACAGGCACTACAGCCCATTTCTGATAACTGTATTTTAAAATCAGTGTTCTGTTGAACTATTTTCTTTAATTAGACTGAAGAAAACCTCTAAATTTTTCAGTAGAGCTGGAAACAGTAGCTGCCAAATTGCAAGCAGCTCAAGGTCTGAGTGTCTGTTTGGAGATGGGAATGCCCAAAGCTCTGCAGTGATCAATTCTGGATGAGAGCAGGGCAGGCACCAGTCTCTCAGCATGAGATCTGCAGAGCTGCTGCATGGCACAGCTCCTTGCAGGATGCTGGTGGAAATGGCTTTTATTTTAAATGTCTTTATATTGAACAGAGTTTCGTTTTGCTCAAGGCTTTAGGGTTGTCAGATCCCCAACAATTCTGGATTAATGCTCATTTTTTTTACCAGCTGACTTGCAAGAAGGATGAAGCGAAGGAGGGTCACTCTGAAGAAGGTTTTTAGTATCTTTGTAGAAATATAAAAGGAATTTGGAAGATTAAACATCTTTTTCAGCTCAGGAAAGGAGTTGGAATTCCCAAATGAAACAGTTGAAGTTTAGAGAATAGTTACACGCCATTTGGTTGGTGTTTCTTTAGATTTTGTGGGTGAAGCAGAAAACTGGGTAAAGCCTGGAACTTCTGGGGAGAACCTCGAGTTTTCAGCAGACACAAAATTCAAAGCACAGTGGCACGGGCCAGGTTGGACTGGGACAGAAAATGGTGCATCTGTGGCTCTCACACAGCAATAGGTGCTCAGCAGAGCCACCAGAGGAGGAAACTGATAAGAAGATTGATCATGACATTCCTTTCAAAATAGGAAATGCAAGTGATTAACAATTCCCTTGGAATAGCCATGAATTAAATGCTCTGGGATTGGTTTAAATCACTAAAAAGTGCTGGGCTTCTACATGAAAAAACACTTGAATGTCTGCTTTTTGGGTTAATAAAAGTCCTCTTAAGCCTCAATTCCATAACCCCTTACTCCTGCACAGAGCTTTTACTTGTGTGAGTAATCCCTTTAATACTGCCAGGACTGAGCACAGCCAGCAGGGTTTGTGGGATTGGACCTTTGGAGAGCAATATTTCACGCTGGCAGTTTGATGTTGGCTCATCTCCACTAATATGACTTGTCTGTGATCAACCTGCTTTCTAAATATGTTTTATGATTTGTAACTTGATTGAGCTGTAATATTAGAGAACATAAATAATGTGACAGCAAGAGATGGATAATCCCACAGATGTGTTATCTGATGCTAACATACTGTTAATTAACTTCTCTTAGATATTTTGAAGTGTAGCATTTTGGATCCAGACATCAATCTTGGGCAAAAGACTCATTGTCAAGTATGATGAATAATATCCAATTTTAGTTTTTCCATATGTTTGTGCTAAGTATATGCCACAAATCCTGGTATTAAATGGCAAACATTGGAATTCCTTCAGTAACTGTGTGCTTTTATAACTTACAGTAATTTCTGGGGAGGCTTTAAAGATAATAATTTAGTTTCACTTCAACATTTTTAGGCATCTTGTATCTTAGGTTCGCTGCTTTTCACAAAGAGAAGAGTCTAAACCACTTTGTCAGGGTTAGGGAGAAAGAAATGATTCAGGCTCAGAAGTAGGACCTGATTATAAACAAAACTGATTGAAAAAAGAGGCCAACCCCCTAATTCTGTGTTATTGCAAAGGGTTTCATATTGCTGAAGAATCAGGTTGCTAAAACAAAATAATATAAAAGAAAATGTTCAAGGATTGCTCAAAGCTCTGGTGCTCTCGATGGTAGAGTTTGGCTCCAGTAAAGCAGGAAAATTGATTTCAGAGCCAAAAATGACTTCTTTGGCTGTGACCAGGATTTCCTCTGCCTACCTCTGGGACCTGAAAGTAGAGGTAGGAAAATCTGATTTTGGAGCCAAGTGTGACTTGTTTAGTTCAAGGCATAATTTACTGTTCTTACCTCGGGGAGCTGAAGAGAGAGAGCTCGCTCCGAAATGTTGATAATGGGCAGCTCTGCAGTGCAGGCACTGCCCAGAGAGCTTTTCTGCACTTCCACCTCTCCAGCTGCTTTTGATCCTGCTGCAGGAGAGTGAATTCATCCTGGAACAGCCAGCAGAGCTTGACCAAAACACAGCAGAAAAGGCAGAAAGTCAAACTCTGTCACATCAGCAGAGGCAAATAAACTCACTGAGGTGGGAGTTGGGAGCAGGGGCATTGCTGGAGTTTGCCTTTGATGGGAATTATTTCCCAGGGCTGCCGTGGGGGCAATATCTCCTTTATTCTTTCCGGTGTCATCACTTCTAACACCAAGGAAATCATCACTTCAATTCCAGTTTTCTGGGCTTTATGTAATTTAATGATACAAAAATTTTGCAGCTCTTTGGCTGAAGTTTCCACTTCTCCTATCTCAACAAATTGAGATATTTCTATCATTTCAGAGTTATGATGTGTTTCAGTATTGAATTTCTAGTTCTTGTGGCAGTTTTTAAGCCTATATTCTTTGTGTCCCTTGAAAGGAGAAAGAATCTTGTGCTACGTGATTGCTGGGAAAATTCATTTCTTATTTACAACATTCTAGGAAAAGCAAGATTTCTAAGAAAATTATTGTTATTTTAACATTTAATTTAAATTATTATTATGCTTAACCAGAGCTGGGAAACATCCCTTGCACTGTGTTATTGTGCCATTTTTTCTGTCTCAGTAACTCTGTAGTTTTGATTATAGCCCCGTTCACACTGCGCTGTTCAATCCCAATGTATTGCCATGTGCCCTGTGAGACAGAGCAAGTCTGAGATCTGGAATGCTTCCCTTTTTTATTCAGTGTTATCCAAGGAAGGCAACTTTGATTAGTGCACGCAGAAATTTTCAGGCAGAAAAGGTCACCTGAGCAATTTCTGTGTAACACCATCCTGCTGATAATTGAGCAGCACAAATATTGATCAAGTCTCACTGGCAGTTTGGAGGGTTGTTGCTGCTTTATAAAGAAATGCAGTATTTATATGTGAAAATGAAAGTGTTATATTTGTGTCTAGTGACCTTATTTAGTTCTATGAACTCGTTAGAATGACCTTAATAAATTATTGTAATTGACAGAATCTAGTTTGGTAAAATTCAGCTAACAAGCATTTGCTTATTCCACATTATTTATTATTAACACTGCGCTTGGAATGCTTGCAACATTTAAAGATAAAATCCTGCCATAATACCTTTTTCCTGTGGCTAATAAATGGGAATATTGTGTTCAGCCATGGCTGGGAGTGGGTCTGGGAGGGGTGAGGATGTTTGAAGCTTGTTCAGTGACTCACCCAGGCCTCTACATGTGCATTATTTGTGTTAAACCTCCCAGCCCTTGTTGCTGCTTTTGAAGTGAGTGAAATGCTGCACTGTTCAGGGCTGCTTCTATTTAAGAATGTTCAGATGTCAAAGAAAAGAAACGGGTTTTCATGTTTTAACTTTCCTGCGCTCACAAACTTTTATGGTTCCTTGGCATTGGTCAGGAGGAAAGTAGATGGCAAGAGTTCCTGAAAAATTCTAATTATTGCTGTTTCAGGTGGAAGAGAGACTCTAAGTGGACACATGAGATTTTTAGGACAGGAGATTTGCTTAAAAAACATTTTTATGTCTTTTTTGGGATGGAAGAGAGCAGTGGCCACCTGGTATTTTTTCTGCTTGTTTGTTTTTAAGACGTGGGGAATTAGTAGATGTTAAACATGAATGTAACTTGAAAAAAAATTTTGGATGATGTGAGCAATGTCTTTGCTTTCATTACTATTTTTCCTCTCATAAAACCAGAGAAACAAGTTAGTGGAATGGCAGAAAATGTTTCTATCCATTTTCTGGTTTTTCTTTCCATGGAGGAAAGTGCTGGGGGGGAAGGACACGAGCTGATGCAGGTGTGGATGTGCCACCTGCACCTGTCCGTGCAGGGACACAGGCCCAGCTTTACTGGCCTTTTCCAGCTCTCCTCTCTTCCTTTAACCCCCCAGAGCAAAGAGGAGGCAGTTGGAGATGTTTGTGAGGGGATGTCCTATCAAAGAACAGGCCTGACTTGTCAAACGAAAGAATTATAAACTGTTGCTTTTATTTGTTCTTAAAAAGCAAAGTTTGTATTTGGTTCAGTGAAGTAAAATATAAAAATACCCCTCAAAACTTTGGCAGATGAAGTAAACCCAAACACAGTTCATTTTGCTGATTTAAATTGCACAAAATTAACAAATGGGCTCATCCCATTCAGCCTTCCTGTCGAGGTACTGGCACTGATAAATCAGTGTACAGCACTGGGATTGATTTTTCTTTAGAAATAATTAGTCCATCATAGATTGATGTTTGCATACCTTGCTGTTAAATACTGTTTGTTCATTCTGAATAAACCTGGCTCAGCCTGCTGTGTTGCTGCAAGGCTGCAGGTTCTGTGTGTGAATTTGCAGGTTTATTTTGGGGGTCAAAACCAAGCTGTAGTTTTTGAGTTCCTCTTCTCAGCTTTGTGCTGTGAACTAACTCATACAATCCATGGTCAACACAGTATAAATCAATTTATATCCTGAATAAGTCTGAGTTTCTTCATGTGAAGGAATATCACCACGGGTAACTTCTTTTAAAATCTAATGTAACAAATGTCATTTAATGTTGTTGTCATTGGAGAAAAACCTCTATTGCTAATTCTGTTTGAAAAATACACTTGAGTGGTAGCACAAACTGCCTCCAAGTATCTTGCCAATCCTTTAAAAAAAAAATTGTTCATGGCATTTATCTTTTTTCGCTGCTGTTTCCCAGTTAATGTTGCAGAGTGAAAGATGTCAGAGTAATTAAGCTTTAAAAGCAGGAGAGGTTTGCAGGTGGAACGTGGGGAGCTCGGAGTGAGCGTGGCTGTGCCCGTGACCTCCCAGACAGATCAAAGCCTAATCTGGGTGACAGCTACAGGATGGCAGAGCTTGCCAGGGGCCTTGTGCAGCTCTTTGTCTGCAAATCCTGCCCCAGAGCTGGGAGGATGTTTTTAAGGATGAGCAGGTAAAAGTAAAAGGCTGTCTTTTGACATTTTAACTAATCCCTCCTAGCCTGTGCTTTCCTGCACGTTGTGGATATTTGCTAGCAGGAGGCACTGGCTTTTTCACATATGTAACATGTCAGCTTGAATCTGGCGTGGAATTGATGGGGGGGAATGCAGCAGGTCCACAATGAAATAGATTCTGATTGCATGAAAATGACAGGCCCTGGCCTTTTACCTGCTCAGCCTCCCCCTGCAAACTGAACTCGCATCTCTGCTCAGGCAGGAGCACTGCAGGGAGAAAACAGAACGCTTCTTTTCTGGTAGCTCTTCTAAAATTAAGAGAAGGAAGTTTTAGAGATGTGTTACACCCTTGGAGCAAGGCATTGGGATTAAACCCCCCCAAACTCATGGGGTTTCATATTAAAAAATGGAGGTTAAATAATTTGAGCAATGAAATGCCATTGGTGGTGTGCATACAAGCAGTAAGCTTGATAACACTGAGATGTGGTAGAAGAATGTGGAAGTAATGTATTTTATTGAGATGATCTGACTGGTTTGCATTTTGCTGCTACTCCAGTGAGTTTGTGCAGGTATTTAAAAATGTCATTTTTCAGCATAAGGCACAGGAGCACTCATCCCACCACTGTTTGCACAGTCTGCTGCCAAGTGAGGGGCTGGCAGACCTCCACTAGCTCCAAATGGCCATAATCTTACTGCTAACACAATTCTTCCAAAAAATAAATTGTTATAAATCTGACCAGCACTGGAAGACAAGTGCAAAAGACACACAGGAGAATATTGTCAATGGTTATGTTTTAAAGGCTTCAGTGAACTTTTCCATCACCATTCCTCATTTCCAGAGGTGAGCAGTACCCTTTTCTTTCTCCAGGTAGTATTTCAGTTTGTAGAAATGCACAGAAGAAGCCAAGTTCCTTTTTAAGGAATGGTTTAATGTTCATAGACCATTCAGGGAAAATCATCTTCTGTTTGGAAAATTAAAAAGGAAACCTCACATGCCAGTCAGTAAATTCTGAGTGACTGGAGCAAATATTAAATCTGTGAAATCAAACTGAATTTGCTTTCTGGCTGTAAAGATTGAATTTGTAAATTTGACAGGCAATTTAAAGGGCATAAGTACATAAAATAAAATTTCTTATCCAAATGCAACTTGAAAGTTACCTGTCAGAAGAGGTTAGAAGTCTGCTGTTTTCTCTCCTGAAGCGTGTCCTTTCACTTGTCAGTTTAGAAAGGTTAATACTGTACAAAAGAGCAACAGAAAGACCCTTTTTGGTGTAGTTTTAGGCTTGTTTAAAAAATAGCCAGTTCCCCTGGCTGAATAATAATAATAATAAAAATAATAATAAAACCCTTTTTATATAAATCATGTTCTAATGCAAATTGTTCCAATTCAGAGCAGGCACTGTGTGTGGTTATCCTGATTGGGAAGGGGATTTCCTGGGCAGTTCATTCCAGGTTCTGAAGCATCAGGAGTGTGTTTTTAAAAGGGGAACATCTTTTTTCCTGCCTGATCTCCCCATGCTCTGCAGTGAAACATTTCCAGACCTCAGGAGGTGATGCCAAGCTGGGGATTTTGCTCGGTGTCACTGACTCCTGCTCCTTGGCAGAGGCCCCTCTGTCCCCAGAGCTCTTTTGCAGCTTCTGTCGAGGAGGAAAAGTTGGATTTGCTGAAGCCTCACTGGGGAAGAGCAGGGTCTGGTCCCAGCTGGGGATGAGGAGTGGCTTTGGTGATAAAGGGAGAGCTCCAGTGGGGCATTTCCTTTTGGCACAGCAATAAATCTGGGGTTTGGAATCCATCTACCTGTACCTGGTTTGGGGTTTTTTCACCTGTCTGAACAGTTTATCCTTCTCTCACTGGCACAGGGCTTTGGATGAGTGTGTGGTGCTCATGTCAATACATTTGAATTCTTGGAACAGATCACAGCTAAGGGCAATTTCAGAAGCCAGAATTGGTTAGTGTACAAACTACGAGTTGAAACACCGAAGCACAATTTATGTATTCTCTTATTTAATCAATGTTTGCTTGTTTTCTTTTAGAATATCTCCTTTTCAACAGCATTAATAGACCAAATATTTTATGGTTTCCTTCTTAGGTTGAATTAAAGAGGAAGTACAATGACCAGCACAAAAGTACAAGAGGCCTTTTATCAGGGAGCCAGTGGTATGAAATTCAAGCTTACAGAGCTCTCAACCAAGCCCTGGGAAGGTGAGATAAACATAACTAAAACTATATAAATTTATAGAACTTTTTTTTTTAGGGAGATCTTTAAGGATTTATTCTCCACTTTTAGCACAAAGGGGTAAGTAGGGCCAGACCTCTCATATTGCAAATTTTGTCTCTTGAGCTGCTCTGTGCTGACAATTCTCTGCTTTTCGGCCTGTTGTGCATTGTTATAATTCAGAGATTTTGTTTTACATTCAGAACCCGCTTCAGTTTAGTCCAAGTTTTATTGCTCATAGTCCAGAAACACAGGAAAAAAAATTTAAAAAGCACAGACAGAGACAAATATTTCTTGAGCTTTAAAGCAAATGAAGATCCTTAGGACTTTTCCAATGCACTAATTGTTCACACTCTCAGTGGGCTCAGAACAGTTGTTTGATATTTAGCCTACAAGTATTTTTGAAAGGGAGAAATAGCAGTGGGGTTTTTCAGACCTTTGCAAAAGGTCAATTCAATTATTGTGCTCACTGATCTCTTCCCAGATTTAGAAGAAGTGGTGTAGCTTCCATTTCCTAGATGGAAAAATTCCCCCAAATGTTATTAACAAGGTAGAATTAATTCATCCTCCTTCAACAAAATTTATCATATAAATAAAGATTAGAGCTGTCATCCATATCTGCTGTAGGTGCTGTGCATCTGTCATGGCCACAGAGCCACAGAAACATCAGCTGGAAAACTCTTCTGATTGGAATTAGTCCTAATGCAAATGTGATGACATAAATGCAGGCTTAGAGAGAAAATTGAGAGAACTTGTAGCATTAGGAAATCTCCTTGTGGACTCTTGTCGTTACAGCCTGATTTCTTAATTCCTCTTTGGAATCAAAGGGCATTCATTCAAATAGGTTAAGAAAGCTCCCAGTTGTGGAATACCACTAGTGAAATAAATCAGCTCGAACTTAAATCAAGTTTTAGTGACAGTTACTTATTGTTTAATTTATTATTTGGATGGTCTAAAATGGAGAGAATAGGTTTCCATTCTGACATAAAGGTACAAATTCCTTATCAAACCACGAGCCAAAGCCCTTGCTAACCTGAGATGTGGGGAAGGATTTTGATCAAACCAGAACATTCCACCACGCTGGCAGGAAGCTCTGTAATATTTACACTGCCCAGTTAAGAGTGGAAAATAAATTATGTGGTTTGATTGGCTGTTGAATATTTGTGTGCTTTATTTTTAATTTAGCTCTTTTCATGTCCATTCAGCAGCTGAAGGAAAATGAAGCTTCCATGACATCCATAATGATTTTTGGTGCATCCAGTAGAAGAGCACCTCCTGTAGAATTTTGCATATTCCAGCTGACTCAGAGCAATCCCTGGTTCCTAATTCCCACAGATTTTTGCTGTGTGCCCTCTAATTACATAAATACTCTTTTTTTCCCCTCACTTTTAGGTGTATAAGGCACAGGAATGACTGGGGGGCTCTCATTTTAGTTGACGACCGCTTCAGGAAGAACCCCAATAAATACATAACTGGTAAGAGGTAAAAATCTTCTGGGGAAACTCCTAATGTTGAAAAATACTGAAAACTCTGAATTACAGAAATGTGGCTGTGCAAATACAGGTGAGTAGGAAGGGTCAGAACGTGCCTCAACCATGGGACATTGAACTGCTGAATATTCAACATACAACGAGAGGTTTCTGTTTGGAGTTTTATACTGAGTAGAAATAAACGCAGGTGAAATAAAACAGATCGTGCACACAACCTTTGAAAAAATAAGAATTAGAAAATAAACTGCTTAGGAATGTGTTTTCACCTTTGTTCCTGCCCTTTTTGCTGGGCAGAGCTGAGCTCACCAGCCCATGCTGGGCTTAGTCAGCAGGTGGAGCTCAGCTGCTGCACTTGAGTCCAGCTCCTTCTGGATGTACTAAAAATACTTTGAAATTACTGAAGGAAACACTAGAAATTCACATAGGAGCACAAATAATCCGTATGTTCAACACTTGGTAAGATTTCTTTCTCTAAAAAGTAAAACTTCACAGAAGAGTGAAGGACTCTGTTGTGGGTTTGGGTTTTTTGTTTTGTTTTTCTAAATGATATTCAAAGAATATTTAAATGGGTTCAAAAACATTTTCTGAAATCGAGGCAGTCAGTTTTTACTTGACCCCTGTGTGCTCCAATATAATCTGAAAAGCTGTTCTGCTCAAGACATCTTATATTTAATATTTTGATTATTTTGATAGGAGCAGGTTATTATAAAACCTGTAGTTGTAGAACAGTTGTGATTCTTTGAGATACTATTACTTAATCTGACACAAAGTTGTAAAAAGCTTCATTTTATTCAAATTTTTATCAGATCCTTTTAATATGATAATAAATAGCTGCACTCTGTGTAAGCCACTTTAAATAATTCATGGTAACAAGCAGAATGAACAGCCAGGCAACAAGAAAACATAATGATGTTTATGCAAGGCAGCAGTTTGAACCTATAAAGAAGAGTAGTGAAAAAGGGAAAGGCTTTTAATAGAAAAAGAAAGATCTTTTTAGTTTGCTTATCAGAATACTGCCATTCAATAAATCAAGTTCCTAGCCCTGGAAAGGAGGAATTGTTGTAGCTTCATGAGCAAATTCTTGAAACCTTTGAGACTGTACCTACACAGAAATATTTGCACTCTTAGGGTACCATACAGGCCCCTGGCCAGGTAACAATTAGCATAGACTCCCTGTATTACAGAAGGTTGATCAATAATTAGCACAGATTTCATGTATGAAGGTTGATCAATAATTAACACAGATCTCATGTATGAAGGTTGATCAATAATTCTTTATTATTGATCCATTGTTCTTTTATGGACTGTTAGATACAGGTGGACCTCATTGGTCCTTTACTTCAAACACATCTCCAGTGGCTAATTAATTAATTAATAAACAAACCACCCTTGGTGAGCAGTCCCCACAGCACGCTGCTCATGCTCTCAACACCAGGAGCAGCGGCTGCAGATAAGAATTGCTTCTCATTCTTTCCTCTGATCTTCTCACCGTGCCTGGGAAGGTTGTGTTTCTCTCTGCTCCACGTTGGGGTGTGTTTGGGCTGTGAGGTGCCCGTGGAGCTGCTCCACGTTGGGGTGTGTTTGGGCTGTGAGATGCCCCTGGAGCTGCTCCACGTTGGGGTGTGTTTGGGCTGTGAGGTGCCCGTGGAGCTGCTCCACGTTGGGGTGTGTTTGGGCTGTGAGATGCCCATGGAGGTGCTCCACGTTGGGGTGTGTTTGGGCTGTGAGATGCCCGTGGAGCTGCTACACGTTGGGGTGTGTTTGGGCTGTGAGGTGCCCGTGGAGGTGCTCCATGTTGGGGTGTGTTTGGGGCTGTGAGGTGCCTGTGGAGGTGCTCCACGTTGGGGTATGTTTGGGCTGTGAGATGCCCCTGGAGCTGCTCCACGTTGGGGTGTGTTTGGGCTGTGAGATGCCCATGGAGGTGCTCCATGTTGGGGTGTGTTTGGGCTGTGAGATGCCCCTGGAGGTGCTCCACGTTGGGGTGTGTTTGGGCTGTGAGGTGCCCGTGGAGCTGCTCCACGTTGGGGTCTGTTTGGGCTGGGAGCTGCCCCCGGAGGTGCTGTTGTTTTGGAGTGAGGTGTTTTTGTGTTCCCCAGGGCTGTCCAAGTGGATCCGGCAGCAGGTGCAGCACCACGGCGCTTTCGGCAGCGCCCTGCAGTCCCTGCGCGCCTTCGCCCTCCGCAACCAGGGGGGTGGGGAGCCTTCCTCAGAGCCCAGCTCAGAGCTCCCTGCACTGCCCGGGCACCTCTCACAGGGCTCTCAGCAAGAGGCCAGCACTCCTCCGTCCCCTGATGTTCCTGCTAAAAGTCAGGAGCAAAACGTGGGCTCGGAAGTTCACTTTACTGCAAGCATCAGCTCAGTTCATCCCCCAGCACGGGATCGGCCAAGTGACAGCATGGCAGCAGTGAGACCAAGTATGTTCCTTTCCACTGGCAATTTCAAATGGGGACTTGAATCTTTTTTGGAGGAAACAAACGTTTTTTAAAATTACAGAAGTGCTATCATGGAAAATGATAATTATTCACAAATGTGGAGGAGCTGTGCTCAACAGACTGAAATTAATTCTCCTTCCATCTGGTTGTCTTAAAGGAGTAATCTTTGATGAGTTTATAGTACAATCAAGACTCTTTTCATTTTAATTTCTTTTTCCATTGAGCGCTATGAAGATAATTTAAAATGTATTTGAAACACATCAAGATTAGCATCATTGCAAGTTGAGCCCTGGTTCAAGCTACATCTGCTGTTTAGGCATTGATGTGAGACACTTCCCGTGTGATCTCCTCTAGTTCCAGCTTCACGAGTAAAATCCATCCCTAAATTTTAGAAAAGGTTCTGATTTCATTTCAATCAAGAAAGAGCACAATAATAAAGATTACAAATTTCAAATCCAGTCATACTCTACTTTATGTGCCTGTTAATCTATTGATTTAATGAAGACAATTCATGTGCAAAGACACTTATTTCATCTGGGCTTTTGTTTGTATTGTTGTTTTTAATGCGTGTTGTAAAATCACTGTAAACCTTCTAAAACAGTGCTAATTCTGCTGTGCTAAACATGCTGTAAATCAGATACAATTAATTTATGTTTTGTGATTTGTCACAGGTGACCAGAAAGTTGATGTAGAGAGCCATTCTCACCATGTAAAACAGAGAAGGAAACGTATGGACTGCACCCCCAAAGTGGCAGCAGTCAAAACAGAGAGAGAAAAAATGAATGGTTGGAGCACTGCTGATGTTGTGGAGGAGAATTGCTGCTCTGAACCCCTGACTTCAACCCCTGTAGCCCAGAACTGCAGGGCCACAGCAGGCAGCAGCCAGGAGCATGTGAATGGGCCCAGTGACCTTATTGATCATTTCAATCAATGCCAATCATCATTAATTGCAGAACATAAACCAAATGGACCAAAATCATGTTTGGAAACAACTCATTGTTCAGTTCAGAGTGCTGAGGCCCCAGGTGCTGAAGGACATCCTGGTAAGCTCCAGCTTCCAGCTGAGCCCTGCAGGGAGTTCCCCTCAGCAGCAGGGAGAGCTGAGCCTTCAGCATTAAATGAGGATGAGGAGGAGGATGAAAGCATTTACTTCACCCCAGAACTCTATGATGATGCAGACCCGGAGGAGCAGAGAGCTGAGCCCCCAGTCCCAGCCTGTTGTAGCACTGGGAATTGGGTGGGATGTGGGAACTCCTCAGTCCCTGCTGATCCTTTTGCCACCAGCACCTCAGAAACCCAGAATGGGAGCGCAGAAGCTGAGGCTGGCAGGAGTCCCCGTGGAACCGTGGAAGATGTGAGGAGCAGGGACAGTGCAGTTGGTGCTCTAGGGGTGGCAGCTGCAGCAGGAGCAGAGCAGGGAGGAGCTCAGGAGATGGACACCCCTAAAAGGAAAATCAGCCTCTCCAGATCCCGAAAAAAAGGTGTGTCATCCTTCCTGCTGGGCAATAGTGGCACCTGGTGACAGCTTCTGTGGGAATTGTGGTGGGCAGCCCTCAAAACACCACGGGGCAGCTGCACCTTGCTTGTCCTCATGGAACAAAAGCTTCCCTCAGGCTCCATTTCCCATCGTATCTTTGGGGTTTTCCCTGGGGGAGTTTTGCCACGGGCAGTTTTCTAGGGATAGGATGAAGATTCTTCATCCTGACTTCATGGCTGGAGGACATCATGTCTGGAAATTCTGAATAGAAACCCAAGTAGGATCTGACCTGCAATTATTGGTTTGTCCATGACAGATTTAATTAATCCACCAGTAAATACAGTCAAATAATTGGGTTTTTCCTCAGGAAGCCAAACACCCATATAACCAAATTATGGATTTCTGCATTTGTTAGATTGGGGTTCTTTAGTAAAACATGTAGAACAGCAGCTTTGCAGATCAAGTCATAGACAGATTGAGCCTAAACACCAAAACAGGGATATTCTCCAGTACTTTGGTTCCTTCCAGTTTCTTACATCAAGATGTCCTGCAGGAGCTGTGCACATTTTGATATTTGATGAAGATGAGAAGCTTCTTCAGAGAAAAATTGGAGATTTCTTTAAGTTTTCCTTTTGTGAGAGGATCTCATTTCAGTTGGTTGGGGTCTGTGTTTATTCGTGTCAAAACCTGTTCTCATTTCTATGTCCTACAAGCACTTTTTACGTGTAACATATAAATGTAAATTGTACACAAAGGTCCTTGAATCTTGCCCAGTCTATTTTTTTAAAGTATTTTAATGTTTCTTTCATTTTCTGCAATGAAAAGAGCCAGGATTTTTCTGTAATAAAACATACCAACTTTTCAAGAAAACATTCTTCATTGCCCTCCTACATTCATGTGAAGAGGAAGGATTTTTGCATCTCAAGATTGGTTCATAGGTGTTGATACTTTTTGTTTGAGAGTAGAAATGAAATTATTAACTGGTCATTTTCCATACAAGTTCATCTAAATAACATTTTGAGTCCATCCCTACAGAGCTGTGAACATGCTCATATCAATAGGATTTAAATTGTGCCCTTTCTTTATAAAAGAAATTCATCTTTATGAAATTGGACACTGTTTGCAAGAATGGGAAGAACACTAGAATTTCTTCAACTGGCAGTATTTGGCATGAGGCTTTTGGTTCAATTTTTGCAATATTGATAACCAAGTTTCCTTGGTTTAGCTGTCCTGGATTTCACTGACAGGTTTGGTTTAGTTAACAGGGCAGAAATTGCAGTATTGCAAACCTCTGACACACCTAGAGAGAAATATTCCTAATTTCTACTGAAATAATGCTGAAGTTCCTGTTGGTATCAGTATTGAAAACCTGACACATCTAAAGAGAAATATTCCTAATTTCTACTGAAATAAATTCCTGTTGGTACCAGTATTGGAAACCTCTGACACATCTAAAGAGAAATATTCCTAATTTCTACTGAAATAATGCTGAAGTTCCTGTGGGTTCCTGGCCTCTGGAGCTGTCCTTGGGCTTGATCCTCAGTTTTCCTGGAGCAAATCTTCTGCACCAAACCCCTTTGTGCATTTTGTGTGTCTGAACAGATCACAGAAATCACTTAAGCTTTGTGACTTGTCTGCTCAGCCTGTGGCCCACAGCCTCTTATTTGTCTTTCAGGAGATTTGTCTGTCTTTAAATCCATAACATTCAAAGAAAAAAAAGAAGAAAATCCATCTCCTTTTCCTTATCTGGAGCAGATTGTTCCTTTCTTGAGCTTGTGGTGCCTCTTCCTTTGATCAGAAATCCTTTAAGGCAGGGCCTGCTCTGTGTCTAGTCACACCCATTTAAACTTTATATCAAATTAACCATTAGTTCTAAAATATGTATTGAAACATCAGCACTTGTTACTATGAATTCTGGCAAAAATTTCTGTCCTCTAAAAACAAATCCACAGGTGGATAAATCCCCTTTGTGTTCTGCTGCGTTTGGAAAGTAAGGGGTGGACTGTTTCTTTTGGTGCAAACTCATTCTGAATTTGTCTTTCTATTTAATAACTGTGCTGTTTGATATGTTAGGGGTAATATATTGATGGTAGTTCTCAGAATTAAATGCTGAGATAGAAGGGAAGTCAATATACTGAATTTCCTAGAGTTATTTATCTGGATTTATAACATTTATCAAGGCTAAAATATTCAAAAAGCTTTTCCTACTTTGATAGAATAGCTCAGTATAACCTCTGTTGCCTAAAATAATAACAAAATCTTGAATTTATTCAAGGATTGAAAGTTCAGAGGAGATGCAGCAGAAGGAAAGCTGCCCTTAGGCAAAGTGGCTCCTGCCGAGAGAGAAAGGTACCACATCCATGGATTAAATACCTGTTCTGAGGGGCTGCTGAGTGCTAGGGTGCAAGGCAGTTAAGAATAATTTATTATATCATTTTTCAAGTGAAATAACACCATAGTTTCTTCCTGATCTGCAGAGCTCTGGTTTACTCACATTTAATAGATACCTTTGTTTCTCGTGGGAAACACAAAGGCACCCAAAAAACCATCCAACCAACCACCACAAACCATCCCAGGCTCCTTTGCAGAATTCCCAACAATTTGAGAGCCTGCAGTGTTACAGGCTATAAAACCCCTCATATTTTAGATGACATTTTTCTATTTAATGAAGCTAAACATTGTTAGCATGGTGTATATTGAGTTATTAACTAATAGAAATGATAACCATCGACCCAGACTCCTGGAGTATTCCAAGTACTGCGTTTCTCTGCAGCAGTTTGGATAGATGCAATTTATTTCTATTTAGATATAAATATATATATTTATCTGTATAATAACTATGCTTCAATCTGCATAGTTCCTGTATGCAAACCAGTATTTACATGCACTTGTGCATTGCCTTGGTAGAAGGAAGCTCACAACCAGCCTTGCAGGAAAGGACTTCACTGTGCTGTCTGTGGAGCTGAACTCCTGCCCAAAGCTCAGGGTAAGAGCAGTCCTTTCATTGGCAAGGATGGGATTTCTCATCCACCCTTTTACTTTCCCAGTTTTGGATGCTGGAGGGATATTTTCGAATAGTTGGGGCATTTCTCCACTGGATTTGGTATCTGGATGAATGAGTTCTGAGAGCTGCAGAAAGCTTTGAGGGGAGAGAAGGGAGTTGTGACAAGAACAATTATTTAAAATATTTCTTTTTCTGGCAGCTTTCTTAATTCAGGCTCCTGCCACACTGACCTGTCTGCAGCTTAAATCTGATATTTGAGAGTTAATTGAAGGCAACTTCTCCTGCCATTATGGGAGGCTGGAAGGAATTATTTGGAGCATAGTGGCCCATTCATTGGGGTTTGTTCCTTCTCGGGATTAGGTGTTAATTTGCTACCAGTTTATGTGAGAAGTTTGGTAATAGCCTGGCACAGTAACTCAGTGAATCCAGTGCATGTTTGCATGGAGCTATCAAAAGTCTGCCTGAATTAATGGCCCTGCTGTTCAATGTGTAACCTGCCTTGTATTTTATTGATTTGGTTTTGTTCTGTTGTGACACGTTGTACAAAGTGGGGATGAGCTGCTTTTGGGAATTCTTTGTGGTTTTGTGAGACACTTTAATTTGGGAATGTCTAAAGGCTGATAAAAGTAACAGCAATTCTGTTTTTTTTTTTTAAATAAGCTTGATCTTCAGGCCACTGGGCCATTGTGATAATGACCTAATTACAAGATATTCTCATCAGTTACATGCAAATTAGAGATGCTTGGTGCTTAAACTGTCTGGATCTGATGAAACCAAGAAAGGACAAACCCCTTCAGCAAACCAAACCTGTGCCTGAGGGACAGGGGGAGATTTTCCATATTCTGCACCTATTAAAACCACAGTGGGCAGGCCCAGGTCCCTCCTTGCCTCCCTGTTTTCCCAAAAGAACCTTTAAGATTTGGGTGATGTCATCAGGAACCTTTCATTCCCGCCCTGAATTTATCAGCATCATCAAATCTCTGGTGCAAACCTGGGAGATGGAACCCCAGGGCTCAGGAGGAGCATTCTGGGCTTCAGACTGTCTGCTCTCACCAGGGTGGCTGTTGTCAGCAAGGAGTTTTATATTCTTTCAGCTGAATCTCAGATGCCAGTTGATTGAGGAAAGTTAAAAAATGTGAAAATTAAAAATAAATGGCTTTATTCAAAGTGGATTCAAGCTCGCTGGTCAATTTGGGAGTAATAACAAGGGGAAAATTATCTGTTGAAAAGTAAATTTTTGGACACATTAAAAATTTTAAATAAGGCCTTCTTCCAAGGGCCATTTACAGCAATAGAAGTCTTTTCAGTGCCTGCAGTGGGTATTGGATCAGGGCCTAAATTCCCATCTTGTAAATGTGGAAAGTTTGCAGCACGGTTGAACAGTACTGTATTCAAAACCATGTGTGTATGTAAGTCTTACACCCCACTTCTTAAATTATAGGAATTTTGAGAAAAGCTTGCTACAGTAATAGTGAACTGCAAATAATCTGGAAACTCTTCCGAAATGCCAATATAAGAAGCAAAGAATCCATTAATAATTGTAAGTGTAAACTAGGGCCCATTTCAGAAGATGATAACGGGATGTTGGTCATCTCAGACGCTGCGAGTCTTGGTCACCTTAAAGAGACTTTGAAGGTTTATCAGCTGCCAGTGAAAGGTAAGTTCTCACTGATAAATTCCAGCCAACATTTGGCAAGCCCTTTTGCTTTAAATTCAATTAAATACCATTCACAACACTGCCAGCCCTCCCCTGGGCTTTTTGGGAAGCTCATGGTGAGATTTTCCCTCCTCAGAGCTCTGGGCTCTGCACGTTTAACAGACACTGAAAAGGAGCTCCGGTGTCCCCTGCACTCCCAGATTTGATGGGTTTTTCATGAATCCTGATGAAGAATAAAAGAAAAGGATAATGAGAACAGAATCCTTTGCATTTCTTGCCAGTTAAAATCCATGAACCATGTAGCTGTGGTCAAACTGAAGTGCTGTGTTTGACAGGAAACCACTCCAGTATCAGCCCATGCCATGTGCAACCCTTTGGGTCTTCAGGTGACAGAGAGCAAAATGAAGTATTTTATTTCATGTGTGGGCAGTTCTGCTGCCCATCCTGTGCTGTTAGGCTGGCACAGTTAATGAGAGGTGATTTTGCCACAAGGACTCATTTTAGGAGGGATTATTGAGAATTCTTTATCATCACTCTGACGTTTTGAAATGTGTGAAATGCAACTGATAAAATTACTTTTAAAAATCTCTCTTGATTCCTTTATAAACCAATTTTTCTTTCTTTTTGAAAGACCTGAATGGCAGTTTATCTTTAAATGCTCTTTGGAATGAGAAGGAATCTTCTCTGACAAGTTACTTGCAGTGCAGGAGCTGTGTCCTTCAGTCCACTTCTCCAAGTCCTTTGATAGGAGCTGAGGTTACTCATTTCAGTAATAAAGTGCAGTCATGGGTAAGTCAGATCAGTTTATTTTGTATAATAAAATGATCACGGAATGACTTGTACAGGAAATACTAAAACACTAATTTTGTAAAATGTAGCATGAATATTTAACTAGATAACTTTATATGATTTATCTGATTTCTACCACAGAGACTTGAATAACTGAGTTCAGGTCACTGAATATATTTGTCTGTACCTAATTTGTTGCAAAGTCTGTAGCATTACATCTGAAAAGGGATGGGAAAATAGCAGCCATCCATGTCTTTCATGAAAGGAAAACCAGAACAAAACATATTTACACAAGTGCTGTAGACTTGACTTCTCAGACATGTAATTTTATGTTAGCTTTGGCACTAAAAAAGAAGAAGTTAATCAGCCCCTGAAGGATGAACATGGACACGGTTTATTGGAGTCAACAGGAAGAAATTTATTTCTGGGTATTGTATTTCACTGTGAGCAAACTGAATTCTCGATAGGACCCTTTGAAATTTAGATGAGAAAATTCTGTATTTTTCTCTTAAAAGTGGAGGGTGAGGCTCCATCCTGAGATCTGTGCAGGTAAGCCCAGGACACTTCTGCCTTCCCTGCATTTTCCTTCATTTACTCCATGGATCTAAAGACAGTTGAGCTTAATGAGAGATTTCTGAGGCTGAATCTTGGCCAAAAGCTGAATATGATCCTCATGTTTTGCCCGTGTGTGTCATTATCAGCTGTCCGAGCTGTTTGAAATGCAGAGTATGGCAGTGTGGTGATGGACAGGGTTTGTAAAGCATTATTTACCGTGAATTTTGGGATTTCAAACAGCACCACGAAGATTTCATGGCATTTCCAGCATTCATGTTGTATCAAACATAATGAAATGTTACCCTGAGGGAATTGATACTGGCAGAATGTGAAACAAAGGGATCCTCTGAGGTTGAATGAGTTGATTTTTTGTTTTATCTTCTGAACTGTTGTTTTGTGGCTCTTCCATCCCATCAGGTGTAAATATGGAATCAGCTGGGTTTAGCTTAAAAATGTAAAACAAACCAGTGTTTTCTTCTCAGCCCACCTGTCGATTGAACTTCTGGGTTGTTTAGCTAAAAATACTCTGGTAACTCCAGCAGATTTCCTGAATGAGTCTCTTCCTTTCCCATTTTTCCCTGTTGTTCTTTCTGTCCCCACTAAAATGAAGGCTCAGAACCTTGTGGGCCTGCAAGAGGCTGAACCCCCCCAGCTGTGGCTCTGGGGAGTCTCGTGGCTTTGGAGAGACACATCTAATCTCTTAATGCATGGCTTTGTTTCAGGAAAAACATATCCCATCATCTTCCAGAGAGCTGGGGACCCATCCCTGCTTTGGTTCTGGCCGTGGCTTAGGGTAGATTCATGTGCCAGGTTGTGGGATTGAGGGGGCGAGGAAGGAAACCACTTTTTTTTTGTTGTTGTTGTTGTATTTTTTAATTTTGTGTATGAAAATAATGATATTTATTTACAAAGGTAGGATGGGCTGGGGATGAATGATGCTGGAGGTAAATTCAGCTTTCATTTCATCACCTCCTTGCTTTAAATCCACTGGCTGTTCTTGTCTTGTAATTGGGAATACACTGATTTAAATGAAGGCTCACAGAACGAGTCCAAGGAGTTGAAAATGACGATTTATGGTGTGCTATCATTTACCAGAGCAAACACAGATGCATTCAAGTGAAGAAGCTGTGATTCAGTCAATCTTAGCTCCCAGTTCTACACTCTTGAATCCGAGCTCCTGCTGGTGCTGAGCAATATATTTGTGGAGATAAAATCAACATTACAGCTTGCACTGCTGCCCAGCCCGTGGTAAATCATGTTCATTGTCATGAGGTATCGTGTGTCATCTTAAACTGCTGCGTGTCATGGGCTGACTGTAAATCAAGTACAGTTGGTTCTGCAAGGCAAGGCATTGCTCATTTAATAGAAATCACATTGCTCCAGCAAAGCAAGCTTCACATGGAATCCCTGCATTTGAGAGCTGCTATTTACTCCTAGCTTTGGTCACTCTTTAAAGAGGCAACGCTGTATTCTCATGTCTTAAATTGTAGGTGGGATCAACAAATTGCATCTTGTCCCTTTTTTAAACCTCCTTTTTTAGCAATTATTTCTATTGAAAATTCGATTTTTAAATTTATTGCCACATTTCTAAACTCAATCACATTCTGTGTTCCCCATTGACCTAGAAACCTCCATTAACACTAAATCAGTGGCATAGAAAATATTATTATTTTTGTACTGCTTAAAACACCCTAAGTAATTGTATACACCCTAAGTAATTGTATTTTTTAGCTCCCTAAATAACTGTATATTCCTTTTTGGGAATAGAATTATACTGTAAAAGGGAATAGAAAGCAGTACTTTGGAATTAGGGAGAATATTTTGGTAGCACAAGCTTTAAGATGTAGCTTAGCTCATGTACTAAATCATCCTTCATATGGTAAAAGGTGACCAAAACCCAAAATTACAATTTTAAACTTATTAAGGAGTATTGTTTTTTTTTTTAGTCCCCTAAATAATTGTATATTCCTTTTGGGAATAGAATTGTGTTCTGAAATGGAATCTTAGGCAGTATTTTGGAATTAGAGGGAATATTTTGGCAGCACAAATGCAGGGGTGCTTTAAGATGTAGCTTAGCTCATGTACTAAATCATCCTTCATATGGTAAAGGGCGACCGAAACCCACAATTAAAATTTTAAACTTATTAAGGAGTTGTTGCTATCACTGATTAGACAGTCAGCTGTTGAGACAGTAGCTTTTATATAACAGGATATTGTTTTGTTCAGCACGTTACCACATTTGGCAAACTTTTATCTTAATGCGCCTACGGGGAATTCCAGTCTGACCTCAATCTCAGTAAAGCCTCGGAGGGGCCGGAGCGGAGCTGGCGGGAGGTGCCAGGGCCCTCTCCCAGACTGTATATTTGTTATCACATGTTAATCAGATTCATCATTCTGTTTAATAAAGATTTCAGCTGCCACGCGAATGCATAATCGGCTATGTCTGAGTGCCCCTCTTTTGTCTCGAGCAGATTGCTCCAACTGTATTAAGCATCATTAGACAAAAATGACGACCTTATTAATTTGTCCTTTCTGTGTTTTCCAGCAGATTGGGCCTCATTATTATGCAAACACAGTACACAGAGCGGCACCAGAAGTAGCTCATTAATGTTTCTTTCCCCTTAGTACGTAACAGATTATTATTGTGAAGTGTGCATGAAATAATTGCTAATTATGTGCCTTAAATTGTACAGTGATTGTCTGGCTCGGGGTTTTTCACCAGGTTTAAGAGCACTGGGGAAGGCCATCAGAAGCTACAGGTTAACAGTGCCGAAGCCACTAAAGGGGAAGGGAATCACAAAACGTGCATTTTATCACACGTTTTCCTGCCTGGAAGGAGTAATTAGGACAGCTCTGGATTGCTTTGTAGTTACCTCTCACTCCTCTGCTTATTGTAAAAGAAACGACTCCCAGCTGGCAAATCATTTAATAGATCTGTCTGCCCGTGAATGGATGCAGGGGAGTCGGAACCGTGGACTTTTGGTAAAAATCCACTCGATTCTGCAGCGGGAAAGCTTGAGTTGGTGTGGATCCCTCATTTACACCCACCAAAATCTCCTGCATTTCCAAACGCTGCTCCTTCCACCGTACGTTTTCCCAGACTCCCCATTCACTGTAATTCTCCTTAAAATTTGCAAGCATCACAGAAATTACATGTCGGGCTTTGGCATGGGGCTGCAGTTTGACAACTTTGTGCTAAGTGTGTAATTGGTTTAAGCTGGGAGTGCCTCCCACTGATCCATGGCACAGCTCCTGTAATCTGCCTGCCACCGTAGCTGATAAGACTTGGCCACGGCCAAAGTTTTTGCAGCGCTCGAAATAAAATCCTGATCCATTAAGGGTTTGCATGGATTTAGCTTTATAAGCTGGTTTAGAAATTGTGAGTGGTCGGATCTTGGATCCAGGCTTTGTTGTGGAAAAGATGCCACGAAAACCATGACATCAGCTTGGGTTTTCCTAACGTTGCTCTTGTTGACAGTCTGAACTAAACGAAAGAGTGGCTGTTTCACGGTTCTTTCTTGTAGATGAGCACTGAAACAGAGATCTTGGAGGGTCAGGAGGAGAGGAACGTTCATCTGACATTACTTACATTAAATAATTGCAGTGTCTGACTGCATTTGTTGATGTTGCATAGTCGCTTACTCTGATACCACCAGTTCAATGTGGTGGTGGCTTCATACAATTTAAGTTAAAAGAAATGGAGCTTATGAGCTGTAAAATATTATTTAAACATTTCACACAGATCATGACTGAGTATTTCTGAAGCACAGACCTATATTACACTTCCAAAAAATCAAAATTAAACTGTTCTGCGGAAACCAAATTCTCTTTCCTGCACTGTTCAGTGCTGGCCACACGGATATTGACTTGATAAATCACTTGACAGACAAAAATTGAAAATAGTTGCAGAAAGAAGTATTTACTTGCATTATTTGAAATGAATATATTGCTATGAACAGGCTCAGCTGTGCTATTAATGTAGAGGTTCTGCAACCATGATCATCATTTTCTTTCTGCATTTTCAGTGATGGTGTTGCACGCTGATATTTGTCTGTAACTGCAGCCAATTGTCCAGTCAGGCTGCAGAGGACTCATGTCCACATTTCCTTTGGACAATTTTCCTTCACAATTTGTATTTTCCTGTTCTTTTTCTGCTCTGTGTTTTGCTACTTTACCTGATCTGTTTCGTTACCAATTTTCATTAATTTGAGTAGAACTCTTCAGCGTGTGACTGTATTTCACAGGAAAGGCAATGACCCACACATCAACTCCTGAGCACTTGCTTGTTGAGAATTTCCAAGAAATAATGTTCTGATGGCCAGGGAATATTGGAACTCACCTGAGTTTGTGTCAATGGATTAAATATTTTCCACGAGTCTGGCTTTCCCCTTCTGATGGTGTGCATCCAGGGATGACCTTGGAAAAGGTTTTTCGTGTTGCTTCTTTCTGCTGGTGCCAGAATCATTTGTCTCCCAGGAATTATCTGTCTGAATTGCTTTCCTGGTGCTTGACACTGAATATGTTTCTTTTCACTCAGCCAAAATGTGTTTGTTCCTCCCGTCTCAGTCAGTAGATCCTCGCTGGGATCAGTGCTGTTTTCAGCTCTCTGGGATTATTGTTTGCTGAAGCTTTATTAAAGAAGAAAAAAATGGATTTATAACTCTGGGAAGAGGCTGAAGAGTGTTTTAGTAAATGTGTCTATGTGTGTTTGCAAAATCTGCCATGTATTTATCCTCCCATCCATGCTTGCACCGCTCACTGGGAAGGCTCAGAGCTCTTAGGTGTCAGGGACTGAATATTTTATTCCTTCATTCCTTGAGGGCTGTATTTAAGTGAAACTAAATCCTACTGTGTGAGAAATAAATGTCAGCCTCTGAATCCTGTCCTGCAGTTACCAGTGCTCCTCCCTGCTCATGCATCCCAGAAAATCCTGACATCTAACTGAGCAGAATTATTTCAATTGCACTATATTGAAATTTGCTTTAAAATATGTAATAATTTCTTGAAATATTCTTTAAGGAGAGAGAGATTTAAAAATACAGGGACAAACCTGGTATTGGGCTGGTGCAGTGTGCATGAATAACAAAGTGTGAATGACTGCTGAGGCAGTCCCAGCGCTGTGATTTATTGTCTGCCTGGTGCTGATAATCAAGTGATCTTTCATCAGGCAAGGCCAGTGCTCACTGAAGCTGTGAGTGGCAAAATGCAATCGTTTTACTTGCTTCCTGGTGCAAAAATAAAGTTTGGCTTAAGTAAACTCAGGTATCTTTGCAGATGAAACTGGTCTGGAGGAAAGGCTGAGCTGGAAAGGTTCTGCCCTTCCCCTTCTCCCCTCTCACTCGATGCTTCAGGCTCTTCCTCTGCTCCACCAGGGCAACTCCTGGAGAAACTGCCTTGCAAAATGCACCTCTGGGATGGTTTGGATTAAGAATATTGCCATTTCTGTGGGATTATTTTTATACTGGCTTATATCAGGCATCTGACTCGTGGTACCATCCCACAAATGTTTTTTATCACTAAAATGAGATCTGGGATGCGAAGACGCAGAAAATGAGCACACTGATAGCTGATGCTTCAAAGCTATGGAAAATGGCCAGTAGCAGCTGCTGAAATTCCAGCTTCAACATTCCAATTGTTTTATATTCCAATGAGCAGCCATTGTTGCAGGCCAGTATTTTATAGTGATTATGGCAGGCCCAGGGTGCAGCTGCCACTGACCCCTCCAGCAGCCGTAACAAAACCCCTCTTTGTTATCACTCTGGGAAATGTCTTGGCCATTGTGGGGCTGAATTCAAACCAGCATTGCAGGGAAATTAAAAGCTCCACAATTCACTGACAGGAGTCTAAATGTCTATATTAATGATTGCATGCAGGTATTTTTTAAAATTGTACTTTGGTATCTCGTTACGTAATTAAAATCAAGGTGAAGTTAAAGTATCTAAACTCATCATAAATTTAATAGAGTGAACTCTCCCTTCCTATAAATTTCTGTGCTATTATAAAATGTAAATCTCCAATCAAGGTAAGAACATTTGTAATTTTAACTTTTAGTCTCAAAGTGAGTGTGCTTTCAAGTAGTTGGACACCAGCTTTACTAAGTGATAGCCATTTTTCACACTTTGGGAGCCAAGTGGCTGTAGCAGAATAAAAGAATTAGATTTGTTGCAGATGTTTTCTAACTCTGATACCTCTGGGTTCTGTGAGCCTTTCCTCCTTGCTAGGAAATTAGAATAAAATTGATTTATATCACGTGAATGTGGTATTCTAGATTTCCATAATTAAACTCCACACAGCCTGTGGTTTGCAGGGATACTCCCTGTAGTAGTTGTGTCTGGCTTGCTCACTGGAGGAATTCTGCTTTGAGAGCTTTTCTACTTCTTAAATTGCAACCATACAGCAATAATATAAGGTAGGGGGGGTGAAAAGACAGACAATTACCACCATTCTTCCATATGTAATTTGTATATGGTATTGGTTATTTTTATTGTTGAAGTTCATCGTTTCTTCCTCTTGATGGAGTACAAACATTTGGCCAAATTCTTTCCCAGAAGTAAGTGAAGCCAAACATAAATTTGGTTCTCTCTCCTCTCTGAATGGCTTGAAATAATAATAATAAAAAAGAATTGGCTAAGATTTGAAATTTTCCTGGTGTTTATAGAGAGATGTGTGGCTGTACAGAGATTTAGCCTTGTCTTTCTTCAGGGGAGGAACAAGGCTATCAGATAAAGCAATACCTCAGCACATTTGAATTCCCATAAATCCTACGTGACTCCCAGCAGATTGCAGCTCTCTGTCCTACAGTTTGGAGGTAAAAAAAAAACCTCTGTAAGTTTAGCCTGTGCTCCTTAGGTGCTCTGAAATGGTCAGGCTAAAGTTTAAGTGATCTCCATTATTACTGAGCAGGGGATGTGTCACTCTTCTGCCATCAGCATGCTTCTCTGGGTCATTTTTAAAGCATAATAATTTTTTTAAATTGATGTTTTCCTTCTAATTGATCTAGAATCTTCCATGTATATGCAAGACCTCTCATATATATATATATACATATACATACATTTAACACAGTATAGAGAATGGTGGCTATAGCTTAAGATGAAAGTAAAGAACTGTTCTTGGGCAGTTCTGACATCGAAGTTTTCTATTTCATAAACCTCAGCTGCAGTTCACACTTGTGGAAACTCTAAGTGTCCCTCTTATTTTTAACAGCAGCCCAGGGTATGGTTGAAAGAGGCATATTTCCATTTTGGCTTTTGTTTGAGCAGCTTCCAAAACATCATTCTACTTTTTTTTTTTTTTTTTTTCTCGAAAATTTGCCAAGTCTAGCTCAGATTAAGTTTCTCTGTTAGATTTGTTCTTTTAAGCATCTGGATGAGAAATCCTATCCCATACTCTGTAGTAATGAAACATTTGGAAATCATCTGAGAAATCTCAGTAAGCCTCCATAGTCCTGTGCATTCTTTCTGAAAGTAAGAAATATGTTTGCAGAGTAGTTTGGGGTGGGGTTTTTGGGGTCAATGTTGTTTTGTTTGAACCACCCCACCAAGAGCTTACACCTCACTCCCCTGGGGCACAAGCAGGTGTTGTTATCTCTTAAATGATTGCCATCTCTTTTATCAGTGCACAACACTGAGATGCAGATAGATTCCATGCCAAATTTTAACATTCTCTGATATTTATGGGTGGAAAAATAAATAAATAAAGGTCGTTTTTATTGTAACTCATAAAGCCACAAGCTGAGGTAAGATTTGGTTTGGGTTTTTCTGAGGCATTGGGCTATTTATGCTTTTTAAAAGATGAATCCACTGTGGATGTGGAAGTTCATCAAGGCAGCTAAACCCCCTGTTTTACTGGTTCCAAATGAATCATTAGAGTTTATAGTAATAGAGAAAATGATTTTCTCATGTCAGAAACGGGAGAGCCATTGTACAAAGTTGGTCTGCTCATGCTATACTTTGAGTATAACTTTTATTGAAGAGCAGAGTTTGTTGAAGAGAAACAGACCTGGACTCCAGGGGTACAGAACTGGCACATCCTCTTAATTAGCTGGAGTTGGAGCAGCGTTTCTCCATTGAATAGAGCCCCTCAGAAAGGCTGGGGAGAGGAAGACGAGGCACTTGGGGAATTTGGAAAGGAATATGTGTGTTTTGCATTACTTTTTAGGCAAATATATTTATTCACTGCAAAGAATTAGTGCTGTAGCCAAAACACTCCTTGCATTCCCCCACAGTCTGCTGTCCACATGATCCACTGGGATTAAGAGCCAGGCTTTGTTTTGGGTGGTTTGGGAAGTGCAGATGTCTGACTGTTAATGAGGAGTTCTTGAACTTTTTTGAATTGATTTCCCAACTATTTTGTTGCTTTGAAAGTCATGCAAAGCTGAGAGAGAGCTGCCATGAATAGAAGCAGAACGTTGCCTTTCTCACAGTCAGATTTCAACTCTCAGCTGATAAAACAGACCCCAAATATAAACCACTTGTTGCTTTGGGTTTTGTTATGAATGTCACCTTCAGGGAATGAGTCAGAGCCAATTTTCTCTTCGAGAGAGTGGAATTTTGACTCCTGTTGTCTTTTAAACTTGTGTTATCTGCTGCACTTTGCTACGTGGTGTCTCTTGTAAAATTTCTTCCCTCACATTTTGTATTGAAGCCATCATTTTGGAAATATTTCGCCTGGCTGGAAAGCCACTGGAGAGTTATCAAAGGGGACGAGTCAGAGACGCTTATCAATAATCCAGATTTGTCCTTCACCTCCAGCTTTGTTCGGCTGCATTCAGGGAAATCACATTTGTTTGACATTGGCTGCCATAAACCTTTAGCCCACTGCTGTGTGGGATAACCTTGCAAAAAGAATTTATAGCAATATTTAATCTGGGTGTGTGTGAATAATCAGTTTTCTGTGTGGGATGTGCCTCAGGCTCATGGATCCATCCCTTCCCCTGGCACTGGGGGGGTTTTGTGCACCAAGGTTCCTTTCCCTGCCTTCCAAAAGCTGCCCTGCCTTGCCTTGGGCTTGGTTTTAAGGGCTGATTTCTGGCACCTTTCTGTGTCATCCCAGATCATTTATTTTTCTTTTTTCCCCTAAATTTTGGGCCTGTTTGCTCCACTGGGAATGTGCTGGTATTGATGAAGGAGAAAGTGGCCTGGGTGGTGGTCCAGGACGTGGGGAGCAGGAAAAGGCAGATGGCTGCTCTGCTAATGGGGCTTCTCCATTTGATCTCACAGGGAGAGGGACCTTTTCATTGTCACCATTGCTCAAAGCTCATTGATTTTTCATTCTAGCAGGATTTGTTTGCTTTTGAACCACTGCTGTGCTTTTATCATTAGATGCTGAACCTTTCACTGGGCTGCACATTTCACTAGTTTTTTGATGCTTGCTCGTTTAGGATTCCAGCACAGAACTTCTTCCTTCCCCCCTTGCATTGAGAACACTCCTTAGATTCTAAATAAACCAGGCCCAGTCATTCTTTTTTACTGCTTGAAATAATCTAAAAGCAATATGATCTATATTCCAGTTTTAGCTTAGCACTCCAAAATATTTAAATAAAATTTTACCGGAACACTTTTGCTTTCTAATTCTGTTTTATTATATACCAGGGTTTTTAGGGTTTTCCCCTAAAAAATTCTGTTAAAAAAAGCATTTTCCTAATTTAAACAAAACAAAACCCACAAAAGTTACTCTGGATGAAAGGTCAGCTGTGTTCTACAGCATTGTTCAAGCTCTTCATCCTCTTCTGAAGGAAACTGGGGTGAAATGCCTGGAGACCAAGGCTGCAAAACTGCACAAAGTTTTCTGAGGCTGTGCTTAAGCAGGAACAGCTGCACTCCTGTATTGCCTCTTTTTTAATTACTTGAACCCACTTCCTCTACTCTTTACTTCCTTATGGGCTGGATCTGGAAAATATGAAGATAAGGATTTAATAGAGATCCATGTTTACTTACTTCAGCCTTCGGGTTTATGGGCCAAAATAATGTAACTGATTTTTCTCTTCTCCTCTATTTATCATCTTATTATGAATATTTTTAGAATAAGCTGAATCCTGATCCTTCAAAGCTTTGTTTTCTGCAGTTCCAGTTGTGCCAGCTGGCTCTGGGCATCAGCCAAGCTCTTCTTTAGAGCTCTTCCTCTACTTTACAGCTGATATTTCAGTGCATTACCACAGCCCTGCTCCTCTCACAGAGGGTTCCCAACCACTTCTTTGGTTTGATTGCAGTTGGTTGCTACTCATTAAAGATGCTCTTGCTTTTCTTTTTGGCAGAAGCTGGGAATGTCAGCCTTTAGAGCTCATTTGTCATCACTGGACTGGAGGCTGACTCTGCCTTCATGGCTCTGTGTCAGTGACACAAATCTCAGCTGTGCTGGGTTTAAATTGTCACAACTTAATCTGCAGCAGGGCCCTGGGAAGGTGCTTTGGAAAGGAGCTGGAAGCAGGGATGTTCTGGCTGCACAAGAACACAAATACCAATTGTTTTGATGCTTCATGGCATGCTAAAGAAAAAAACTAGCAAGGCAGCATTTAAAAGAGAATTTCTTCCTCTGTGCACTCCATATTAAACCACAAGTACCCTACTAGACCTAGAAATTCAAAACACAGCCCGAGTCCACCTCTGTTCTATGGCTTTTGTATCTACTCATGATTTCTTTTGAAATGATTTAGCATTCTCTGTGCCATACTTAGGGAAGTCTAAAAGCCTGTGATGGCTGAGGTTTTAAGATCCCCTTAAATCAGCCTTTGTCCCCTGGGGTAGATCAGTGTGTGACCAAGGCCCTGATCACATCCCATGGCAGGGACAAGTTATTGAAATGCTCTTTAAGAGCTGCTTCCTAAAGTCCAGGAGTGTGTGTGTTCATCGTGGTGAAAAACCCACGGGGATGCCTGTGCAGGTTTTTGGGCTTTTAGGATAAAAAATTTCTAATTAGCAAAAGGTAACACAGGTAGAAAAGGGTTTCAATGAGTAACAGGTTTGCAAACAAATGGAGAAATTGCTGCTTATCTTGTCCCAAATTAGATTAAAAGGCCTCTTCTAGAACTGAGTGATAAGAATTTATGGGAATCTCTGGTTCCAAACTAATATTTTTTAGGTATAAAAGAGGAAATATGCCCGATGATATTAATTTGCTGTTAACTAATATAGTACAACATCAGTAAGTGGCAGTTAATCTATCAAACTCATGCCATGACATCTTACTTGTTGTTTTAATATGTTATAAGCATGAAATGTGTTTTTCAGGTATGTTTTACATTTGCACCAGGTAATGGAAAGTACAATATATTATGTGCTTGTGCCCCAGAGGAAACTTTTAAACAAAAATAATTGAATGCAATAAATCAGCCCCTGCTCTGCCCTCTGCTTTGCATCTCTGAGTCCATACTTATAGGAAGCCTTGTTGGGAGTGACAGGAGAACAGAGCTGCTGCAGGGCCCGCTGCCCTGGCCCTGCAGATATTTGCTTTGTGTTCCGAGATTGAAGAATAAAAGGAGAGAGAAAATGAAACCATTTCTTCAATAAGCAACTTCTTTCTTTCCCAAGATTTAGGGTCTTATTACAGCTTGCTATTACCATTGGTAGTAAGCCTATAGTTTTTCAAGTAATTAGGAACATCCACAAGCTAATAAATCTGCCCTGAAATTTTCATTTGCTTGTGGATGTTGTATGAGTTTGTATTTAACTGTGTCTCTGCGTGGATGATTTATCAGGTGTTTATTCCCCAGAGTTTTCCTCCTAGGCACTGCTGAGATGATTTGATGCACAGTAGGTTTCATAACTGAAATGCTGAGATTATTATTCCTCTTTGGTGTAGGGTTTATTTACTCCCTTATCAGACACTAATCTGAAAGATTTCCTCGTCTTGTGAATGTGCAACTTGGTTTAGTTGCTGCTTAGCAAGTAGGAAAATCTCCTAAGTCACCTCTCCTGGCATCTGGTGCAGCACCCTGTAGTGAATAAAAACTCAAATACAGGAAACATTGCCCTCTTTTTTTGTGAATTCAATATCCCCCTTGATCATTTCACGGCCATTTGGGCTGGCTTTCTCAAAAGGAGTTTTGCTGCTTTCGAAGTGGAGATGTGAACACTTCCAAGGAGATCTCAACGGCAGAGTTTTAGAAAGGAGGAATGGTGTGGATTAGAAATAATCCAGCAAAAATAAACGTAGCCCAGGCTTGCAGCTCTGGTTCATCAGGCGCTTTCCCCACCCAGGTGTTTGTTCAGCAGGAGGAGATGATGAGAGAGGAACTTCACTCCAAGCTGGTTGGACAAGTCCAGTGTGGTTCCAATGCCAGCAGCAGCCAGGCTTTGTTATCAACTGGTGCCACACAATTATTGATCTCAGCACAATAATGCTCTGTATAAACATTAAAGACTCTCTAAGTGGGGCTCTCACTTCCCCTGTGCTTTTATCTTCAAGAACTACAGCTCTGGAAGTGAGCTGTAAAAAAGCAGCTTTTATTCTGATAATAATAGAGAATGAAAAATCAAAATTATTTCTCAAAGTATCACTGTTGATGTAAACCTGGTTTGGAATCTTTTCCTTTGTAGAGATCTGTTTAAAAACACCAACAAAACAACTCAGCTTAAGACCTACTTAGCTTAGAATTCAAAATATTACCAGCAGACTAAAGCATGGTAGCTGAAACCAATTGCAAACAGATGGGATTTTCTTATTCTGATTGGCCATATGTTGCCAGAGGAAAAAAATTGAAAAATCCAGACAAAACATAACTCATCTAAAGGAAATGACCTTGATAGCTCTTGACTACTATATGGATTTTTTTTAGAGCTAACACATAGAATATTTCAAATATTCTCTAAGGATAGCAGTATTTGTGAAATAAGGAGTATGGTGCTTGTTGAGGTGGTTCAGAGGGAAAATACAGCTCTGGGGAAAAAAAAAAAGCCATAAAAACCTGACCAAAACCTCTGCCATAGACACAGGTGGAAACAGAAAGTACAGAACTGGTGCAAGTCTAAGATGAATCATTCCAAGCCATTCTCCTGGGCATTCCTTCATGGAAATGAATAATAACTGGAAGTGTCTGAACAATGTAAATCACACTTGCACTTGGAAAACCTCTTAAAATACAAACATGCTCTATTTCTAATAGACTGGGAAGTTTATGGCTTTAAAATGTGCAGCTTTATGTGACTAACTTCAAAAATAGTTCATACTCACTTACTTTTTGGACCTTAAATTCCCATCTACACCGCAATTATTTGTAATTGTTAAAGAACTAAAAATTGCTGTGGCTATATAGAAATATACATTAAACACTTGTGAAGGCACATGGACTTAGATGTCTTAAATTCCCATCCACACAGCAATTATTTGTAATTGTTAAAGAACTAAAAATTGCTGTGGCTGTATAGAAATATACATTAAACACTTGTGAGGGCACATGGACTTAGATCATGGTATTGTCTGTTTTACTTAGATCATGGTATTGTCTGTTTTATCTTTTATCTATAGGGTGTCTAAATCCATTAGGACTTGTCTGATTTGTCTGTAGATAGGATTTCTGTATTTTTTATGATGTATTTATAAATGTGTACAAATCACACAGGTGCACAGCATTCCCATATTTCATATTTTCAATATTCCCATATTCTGCGTTATTTCTCTGTCATCTCTAGAGCTGCTCCTACAGAACATTTTTAATTGCATTACACATTTGAAACCTGCCATAGGACAAACTCCATACCTTGGCAAATCCATTTAGGCCGGAGTTTAAACACCCTGCCCAACGCTGGGGAGCTGATTGCTCCTTGGGGAGCACCTCAATGGGCTTTGGGTGGATTAATAGCAGAACATGCAAAGCAAGTGGACAGTAAAACTTTCACTGGTGTTTGGCTGAGCTCATGTAAATATGATACTGATGAAGTGTGACCAAATCCCTGGTTAAAAACTTCAACTGCTTTCCTCTAGAAGTTGAAGATTATTACGGAGGGGTATTATGCATGCAGAAAGTAATTGAGTATTTCTCCCAGTGGAGGTTTATATGTGGTGTTCAGGGGGTTCTGCTTAGTTTAAATTCAATTAAAAATATGTTCTAGTAACATTGAATGCATTGTTGAAAGTATCAATGAGCTTCGTAGCTCAGTTCATCATCTTGTTCTCAACATGCCCAATGTTGACCCCTTGATATAGCTGGTAGTTGTCTAAAAATGCATCTAAAAGTGTTCATTATGATTAGGACAATTTCAAGAAGGTTTCTTAAGCAGTTTGAAGCAGTTTCTACAGATGTAATTGGAATAGCCTTCCCATTTTCCAAATCAAACCCTTCTGGTTTGGGGCAAACTTTGTAAATGTTACATTTTCATTGCTTTCTGAAAAAATACAAAATAGGAGAAGTGACTCTCCCAAGTTATCTCGTTTGAAAAGTCAATATATAGATAGAAAAAATGTTTTAATATGAAGAAGTTATAATAAAACAAACTTCAGCAAGTAGAATAAGGGAGCCCAGGAAATATCTTTTTTTTCTGGAATTAGGTTTAAAAAACTTATATCTTTCTAGTTTGTATTGGTCTCTACCTGAATGGTAAATGTCTGGAGTGTATTTAGACACTTTTAAAAGGAGACTAAGAGAAAAATCTGGTGTTACCTTTAGGAAGGAAAAACCCTGTGATCTGTTGGAGTTGCATAAAGCTTGAGACATGTTTAGAATTTGCTGTATTTATGGTGTGTACAGACTTTCCAGTCTGATGCACGAGCACAGAGTGGAGTGGTTTGGAAGCAAAAAAGAATTTGTTTGCACAATGCACAGAAGCCAAAATTTGGAAAAGTATCCATCAAGCACAGAAATCGCTGAAGGACGGGACCAGAGAGACATTCTGCTTTGGGGTGAGCTCAAATATAAGGAGATATGATAGAATTTAATCTTTGCCAGACGTTTGTCACCTTAAAAACCTTCACTGGAAGAGGTTCCAGAGGCCTGGGGCTGCTCCTGGAGCTGGAAGGGCTTTCCTTGCAGCCTGATCCTGGTGCAGGTTGAGCCCAGCTCTCCTGGTGTCCCAGCAGCAGAGCAGAGCAGCACTTGCTCAGAGAGGGCTCGTCAAACACGTGTTGAAAGGTTTGGGAGGAGACAGCTCTGGTAACAATGCAGAGTTCAATTCAGTGCAAACCTTCAGAGGAGCAGAAACAGCTGCTGAAAGACAAGGGAGGGCAGCCCTTTATTGTTCTTAACCTCTCTTCTCTGGAGCTGTCATGGTGAGAAATAATATATTCAAAATAAGAAGTGCATAGATATCAAATCCTGAAGGATCTCCCGTGTCCAGACCCTGCCCTCCTGGGGGCACACAGCAATAAAATGCCTCATCTGCCTGGAGGTGCCTTCTGGTTCCAGGCAGACCTTGAGGAGGCCTGGCAGAGAAAAAACCTGAGCAAACCTGGCAGAGAAAACGTCCTGAAAAGAACATCTTTATCACTGCTGCCTCAGTTCCAAAAGAGTCATTGGAACCTTGATTACATTTGATTGCTTTGTTTGAAAATAATAACAACAAAACGGTTTCTAACGAGGAAAAGAAAGAATGAGCTCAGCAGTGAATGAGAAGTGTTTGATGTACATGAAAGGCTCTGGTACTTCTCCTGCATTGTTGAATTGAATTGTGACTCCTTGGAGCAGGCTGGGACATGTGCCTCGTGCATAAATGGATTCCAAAAGCAATTAGAAATGCTCGTGGAAGAAAGCTCCGCAACAAGAATTGATTTCATTATTCCAAGAAGTGAAAACAAGATGTTAATAGAGAATAAACACCCCACCAGCTCTGGAAATCCATAACCTGGAGTCTGGCCTATGAGTCATAATTGTCCTGATTTTTTTTCTCTTCTGGTCACTTCTGGCCACTCTCTGAAGTGGATTCAGGTGGATGTCAGGTCTGACCTAAAACAGCTTTATTCAGCTTGGTAGAGACCTTGGGAGACCCTCAGTCCAGCCTCCTGCTCAAAGCAGGGTTGAACTCAGACCGCCTTGCTTGGGCATTTGCCCGATCCCCAAACCTCTGGAGGAAGGCTGGAGATTTCCCTCCTCTCTGGGCTGTTGCACTGCTCAGCTGTTCCCTCAGAGAGGAGTTTTTGTTTTGTTTCCTGCAATGCAGTGAGAATTCCTCCTGTTTGGATCCCGAGCAGCCCCCTGGCCCAGGCAGCCCCTCCATGGGGGGAGCTGCCCAGGAGCCCTGGGGGTGCCAGGGATCTGCTGCTGTGCCCCCTGGCACTTGCCCTTTGCCAGGCTCCCTCCTCCACTGCCCTTCCTGGTGCCCCTCTGCTGAACTGGCCCAGTTTATCCAGTTTGTCCCTGGGGGTCCAGGACTGGGCTCCTCAATTTTGTCACCCCTGTCACCTCAGGTGTGGCTCTGAATCAAATCACGCTGGACCCTGTTAGAGCCAGGGTGTGGGATTGAACTGCTGATTAACCTGATTTTCTGGGTACCTGAATCGTTAAATTCTCGTCACCTTAAAGCACTGTCAGAGGCTGTCCAATACTCAGGCGGGTCTGCCCATGCTTTTAAATTACTATTATTAATATTTAGTTAAAAGGGCTTTCAGAATTTGGCCCCTTTCAATGAAAAATCTCCATCCACTTTCTAATCTCTCAAATCCAACTTAGAGGTAAAGGTTGTACGTCGAGAAAAGAAAATAAACCCATCAGAGTTAGGCAGTAAGGAAATAAATATACTGTGGGCTGTAAAAGGCTGCTAGTATTCCAATGCAGCCTTTAATATTTTTTTTCCTTTTACTCTACCAGCTATTCCAATTAAATTAAGTACCTTTTATGTGTGGTATCAGCATAGAGTGGATATTAATTTGTCTCTTGAGTTTGAGTAAAGAATATAGTTAGTATATTAACTTTCTAGTAAGGGCTTGCTATAAAATATTTATCTCTGGAATGAATATGATTATTGTAGGGACACGGTGCTTAGATGTTCATTGAAATGGAAGAAATATATATTTCAGTAATCCTGCAGTGGTTTGTTTAAATAAATTCAATCAATAGAGGTGGAGGTGGTAGCTTTAGGAAGGTATGAGACTTTCTAGACATCAAATAACTGACACAGAAACAAAACTCTTTATAATGGAAAGGAATTTTGTATACTTTTTGTAGGGTCCCTAATTCAATGTAATTTTTATTATTCTGATATTTTTCAAATTTCCATCAAACATTAAAAACATTTGAAGAGAGGTTTTTTTCCCCCAACTTTGATTTTGATCACACTGTGCATTATAAAACACTCCTGTTGTTTCACCTGTGTTTTGCTACAGAATTACCAAAGGAAAACTCCTGGTTATCAAAATTATGAAAGTGCCACTGGGTTGCTTTAGTTTTAATAAAGTTCCTTTCCTCCTTCTCCCTGCAGCTCTAACCCTGGTGGGGAGGGGGCTTTGCTTTTCCTTGCCAGGTATTTGTCTAAACAATGTGTGCAGATGTGGATTTCTCAGATGATTCCAAACTCATCAGTAACACAAATGGAGCTGGCGTGGGCTGGTAGCAAGGAAAAAGATTCTTTTTTAAGTGGCCAAAATGCTTTAGAACCAACCTTTGCAGGGCCCTCACATTTCTTGAGTCTTTCTGTTACAAAAAATGGGTTTTTTGCTTTCTTTTGTTCTGTGGGCTGGGAACCTTCATGATGTGGCAGCACAACGAAAATAATGGTGTGGGGGCCAGCTCCAGTGCCTTGGCAGCCCCGTGTGTGTATTTCAAATACAATCATTAGCCATGTTTCATCAGCTCTGTTCCTTATTGTACTTAACCTGGGGTCACTGTAATATTTCTTAGTTTTAATGCCTCCAGATTTATGAAAGGGTTGCTGATAAATTCTTTTAATCCAATATGGCTTATTGATTCATGTATTTGAAAGATCTTTAATATCCTCTTTGTACCTTTGATTCCTTAAGTGTTGCAAAAAGGCAGAAATTGGTAATTGTTGATAACAAGATCTCTGGGCCTCAGAACTGTGTCTCATTCATTTAAAGAGGATTAGGGGAGCCAGGACAGAACAAAACCACAAATAGAATTATGGAGAGAACACACAATAGGTGGTTTAAGCATGTCTGTTGGAACAACAGGACTTGGGTAATCACGTGTCCCACCCTGGGAGAGGGCAGCTCACTTGTAAAAGAACCCCTGGCTTCAAATGCAGTGATCAAACGCCTCCTGAATTACAGATGTTTACTTTCATCAGTTTATTTGATTAGGGGCACAATGGAAGGATGGCATGCTAGAGGGAAAAAGCATTTTGTGCAGGAAGGAAAAACTTGCTGCTACTGGAGAGCCTCTTAATTCCTATCCAAACTAAAACTGCATCTCTCCTGCATGAACTGAGTCAGCACTGAATTGCATTAAAGCCACTAAAAGGATGAAGGAATTAGAAAAGTACAAAAGCAAAACTTGTCCAGGCACAGAGCATTTCAACTTAAAAATGATGAACCAATTAGTTCATGAAGTGACCATCCAGGAAGTGCCAGTGGCTGCTCCAAGCATGACAGAGCAGAGAGAGCTCAGGCTCTTTTTTCCTTGCTCTTTTTCTTCTTTCTTTTTGATCTTTCCTAGAGTTCCAATATTTTTTCCTGGTCATCCATCAAAGAATCATTCAGCTTGGCAATGTTCTGCTGAATAATTCATTGAAATCCATCCCCAGAGAGGCCTGGGCAATCTGACAGCTCTGCACCTCCTAATGAAGGGCCCAGGTAGAGCTGCCTCTGACGTGAGTGTGCTTTGCACTTCTGGGATTGAGAGTCACACCAGGTATTCACCTGATCTGGAAAATCTGGCCCTGGCAGCTCCTCTGTGATCTGTTCTGCAGGTCACTCACCGGAGAAGTTCCATGGCAGGACACACAAAGAAATGACCAAGAGAAAGGAGGAGTTGCACAGTCACTCTGCATGCCTGGGGTGGTTTTTGTGGGTGTCAGGATGAGAACACTCAGATCTGCTCTGCCAGCGTGTGGGCACCACTCAGAACATGAGACTCCCTCCTGAGGGAAAAGCTTCATTGCTCTTGCAGTGCACCTGGTAAATTCCTCCTCAGCCGTGGCTAAGGAGGGGCAGGACAGTTTTATCCTCTTTGGGGGCACAGGATTGCATTACAGGATGGTATAATGCCCTGCTCTGATTGTTAGCAGACGTGTGCATTTTTTTGCTATCAAGAATTCGCAGTAAACCCAGCGTGAGTTCACGTGAGTTGCTGTGGCCTTCAGCCAGAGTGGTTTCCCAGGGAACGCCGTGCCAGATATTTCAAGCAATGAGGATATCTGCCTGAGAAGTTATTTTTCTCTCTGGAATCTTAGGTTCAGATCTTTCTGTCAGCCTGCATGTTTTCCAATTGCATTCCAGATTTGGCTAATGATCTTGCAATGCTTCAGACAGAAAGTGGAAGTGAGCACATGAAGTGCCAAAAGAAACTCTGAAAGAAGTCTCCATGTAGCACAGCAGTAATTCATGGCTGATGACATTCCCAGAAGTGATGAGTTTCACACACACACATTGAGAGGAGATGTATTATTTCATAAAATGGAAAGCTGCAAAATCAATGAGAACAGCTGTGGGAGAGAGTGCCAGGACCAGCCATGGCACCCTCCTGGAATTTAATAAGCAAATGTTGCCCGACGGTTTTGTTGTCAGAGCATTTGTTGTCAATCCCATCACAGCTCCCCACGATCCATTGCAATTCCTGCATTTGGGACACAGAACAAGGATCTGCTTTCACTGGTGCCAGAGCTGGGCTGATGCTGACCCCAGCTGACTTTGGTCACTGAGAACATGTGCCAGGGGCGTGCCATGACTGCCATGGCAATGGCAGCAGGGATCCAGGAGGGAATGACAGCAGAGGGAATGAAGCAGAGATCCAGGAGGGAATGACAGCAGAGATCCAGGATGGATTGACAGCAGAGATCCAGGAGAGAGTGATAGCAGAGATCTGGGATGGAATGACAGCAGAGGGAATGAGCAGAGATCTGGGATGGAATGACAGCAGAGATCCAGGATGAATGACAGCAGAGATCCAGGGTGGAATGACAGCAGAGATCCAGGAGGGAATGACAGCAGAGATCCAGGATGGAATGACAGCAGAGATCCAGGGTGGAATGACAGCAGGGATCCAGGATGGAATGACAGCAGGGATCCAGGCCCTGGCAGTCTCTGCCAGCACAGCAGCCACCCTTCCCTGGCTCTGAGGAAATGGCACATTTTCTGGGCTGATGCTCAAACTCATGCTGCTGGGATAAAATATTTTTTTCAAAAGATAATGCTTTGTTTGCATTTTCTCACCTCCTCCCCTGATTTATTATTGATATCTGTTCATTTGATTCTAGATCTTCTAGAAGCAATATGGGATAAGTTATCAGGGTATGACCTGTTTAATTTTTTGGCTGTTCACACCTTGGATTTCCATTGCTTTAGGCAATACCTTTATGTCTTTTATTTTAAAAATAGGTGAGTGTGTGTGCACACAAGCACACACTCAGATATGCAGACAATCATTGCTTTAGGGAACATCTTTATATCTTATACACACATGGATATTTGTATATAAGTGACTTCCATTCTGTACAAATTCCATAAGAATTGGAGCCATTCAGAACTGACCATTCAAATCTGTTACAGAAAGTTTCTGGTTTAATCTCCAGTTTTAGGAGTCTTTCTTGGCAATGGCTTTGTTTATTTTTATAATTACTGAGGAATTAGGAGTGTTTCACACAATGCTGAAGGATGAGTGGGAGGTTGTTCATTTAATTTCTGTGCCTGTGTGAAGTTCTGCTTGTCACTTCAGATCCAGGGCTGGGTGACTCCTGGATGTTGATAAATATTTAGAAATAACACACCCAGAGAGAGGGATCAGGAGGTGGTTGGAGGCTGTAATAGATCTTGGCTGCTGCCTCATTCCTGGAGGAATGACCTGTAATCTCAGGAAACTATTTATATAGATTGTGGTGACAAGGAAAGCACAAGGAGTTGTGACAAGTGTGCTTGTGATGGCTCCAGAAGTATTTGGAGTGTTTTATTAATGGCAGGTTGAACAGATCCAAAGCTTGTAGAAATGATAAGAATAACAAGTCGGGAATACATTGATTTTTGAACATTTACAGGTTTAAAACACAGCATGTTTACTTGGGCTTTACTTCTTTACCCCTTTTTTGTTAATAGCTTGCTCTGAAGAAACAGAATGTGATTTTTGTGTTACCTTTTTTGTCAGGCCCACACAGAAGAGCAATACATTCTTGTATTTTCTTTTATTTGGTCCTGGTTTCCATGAGGGAAGACAAAAGGAAGCATTACAGCATGTGAAAATACTTTAAATATTAAGTAAAGACCAGTTTGAAATTCTTTCTGCAAGTTCTGAATATTCCATTAATTGGCATTTATTCACACTCTTCAATGCTTTAATATGTTTATTCTCCTCAATTGCTCCAGTGGCTGCATCAGCCTTCTGAATTTCTCACCAGTTTTCTCTTCATTCATGCAAGATAATAACATTTGCCAGATTTGGGGATAGTAACCCTGCATATAGAACATGAATTGTTGAAAACAATGTATAACTTCAGCCACACTTGGGTTGCTGCTGAACAACCGAGGCCTCTTGGTTCAGCTGCAGGTGGCAGCAGAACACTGGTGTTATTTCCCCCCAGCCCCAGGATCTAAATCAACTTCTAGCCAATTAATAACATAAAAGCTGATCATGCTGTTGAATTTTTTTTTCCATTTGTGACCTGGAAATATATATTTTAAATTTCTTTTTTGAATAGGACTGATTTTTCTCTTTGTATTACAGAGCATTCTGGTCTGCCAAGGTTCTGAGAGTTTCACTCTGATGCCTGCAGAAATATAATTATTTACTTAACTCTAAATCACTGATATTCTGTGCATAAAGCCAGAACTGGGAATATTAAGCATTAATAAGATTAGTACTGTAGCTTTCAATATCAGCAGATGATTTGCCAGACATGTTTGGACAGAATTCTGTACAATTTTGTACAATAGTTAAATATTTGTAAGTGGCACCATAATATAAAATATAAGCTGCTTGTAAGGAAATATTTTGTATTGTTTGCCTTCCTCTCTCTGAAAATGGTGGGAATAATTTGTATTATCAGATATAGGAGATGAAAAAAATGAGTCTATGACAAACATAGGCAGCTTCTGTATTTATTATTTGACAGTGGTTTTACTTTATTTTCCATGGGAGTTGTAAGTGAGAACAATAATACTGTGTCTACCTTTTATCAGAATTCTTTTTCCCCCCTAAAAATCTGAAATATGACAGAAATAGTTATAAAGCAAATGCACGTTACTTATTGATGTGGGCTGTGGCTAGCCTGACAATGCTGTGATGAGATCAAACCATGGATGAAACCTTTCCATGGCATAAAGGAACTTCTTAAATCTGGAGTTCTTCCCAGTGCAAAGGTGGGGAAAGCACCACTGAGGACAATGGAGCTGCAAGTCAGAAAATGGGATTTGTTTGCTCTGTCTCCCCTTTCTCACGTTCTTCCCGGTCACCATTCACAGCCCAGGGGAGTTCAAAGCACACTGTGAATATATTCTGCAGAACAAATAAGCAATTCACAGCTCCCCTGGCTGTTGGAGGCGTTCACTTTGCCCTGAGTCACACATCAGCCTGGCCTGGGACTAGCAGCGCTGCATTCAGAGCAATCCAAAGAGGACTTCAGACCCCCCCGGGCACTGCAGGGGCTTTTCTGGGCTGCTTCCCTCCAGAACTGATCCCATCAATGTCCTAAAGCAGTGACACCAAACTGGCCCAGCTGCCAGTGCTGGGGCACACCCAGTGCCACAGGAGAGGCTTTCATTTCATCTTTAGCTCAGTTCAGCCTCTCACAGCTCCTCTGAGTAACAAGTGGCAAATAACTCCTTTGGATCAGCACAGCAGAGCAGACAAAGGCCCAGAGCAGCCCCACAGTCAAATGGTGGTCATTGAAAAGGAGCTGCTGGAATAAATAACCTTTCCAAATCACCTCTGCAGTGCTGGCACAGCAAAGAGCTGCAACCCCAAACTGTCACTGCCCAGGTAAACGTGGACTGGAGAAAAAGGGTTCAGGAGGTGTGCTGGTCCTGCTGCTTCAGCTGAAACCCCCCAGTTCTGGAGAATAATGTACATAGACTGGAGAAAAAGGGTTCAGGAGGTGGGCTGGTCCTGCTGCTCCAGTGAAACCTACCTAGCACTGGAGAAAAAGGGTTCAGGAGGTGGGCTGGTCCTGCTGCTTCAGCTGAAACCCCCCAGTTCTGGAGAATAATGTACATGGACTGGAGAAAAAGGGTTCAGGAGGTGTGCTGGTCCTGCTGCTCCAGTGAAACCCCCCAGTTCTGGAGAATAATGAACTGTAAATAATGGTTCAGGAGGTGTGCTGTGCTGGTCCTGCTGCTCCAGTCAAACCCACCCAGCACTGGAGAAAAATGTACATAGACTGGAGAAAAATGGTTCAGGAGGTGTGCTGGTCCTGCTGCTCCAGTGAAACCTACCTAGCACTGGAGAAAAATGGTTCAGGAGGTGGGCTGGTCCTGCTTCTCTAGCTGAAACCCCCAAGTTCTGGAGAAAAATGAACATGAACTGTGAATAATGGTTCAGGAGGTGGGCTGGTCCTGCTGCTCCAGCTGAACCCACCCAGCTCTGGAGAAAAATGAACATGAGCTGAAACCCACCCAGCACTGCCCCAGGCTGGGCCTGTGGACAGCCCATGGAAGCAGCTCCTGTCCCACATTTCTGCTGGAACATGTTCTTAGAGGAAGGCAAAGTGGGCACTAAACTTGTATGCTTTCATCTTCCTTTAATTTTCATTTCCATGTGAGGAACTTGTGGCTGTTCCAAATAGTTTTACAAATAAATACATTGGGTGTGCATTCACCCCCATTCTAAACCATTTTAAAGTTTCCTTTCTGGAAAGGAAACTCTGAAAACTCTGCTTTTGCAGCCATTTCATTATTCTGGGTGAGGAGGGAAGCAGAGGTTTAAATTCTGCTGTCAGCCTGAGCAGAGTTCTCATACACCAAGGTGATTATTGTTGGGCCATCAAACTGCTAATAAAATTCCTGCTCAGTGTACAGAACTTTAAGACAGAAGAATATTTTTGCAAGGAAATAGTCCTCTTTGACTGTAATTAGGAGTGCTTTTTAGGATCAACCCCAAATTTGCTTTCAGAGATGTCATTTGCATATTCCCTAGGCTATTTTTCTTCAAAGCTTTTATATATTTATCATATTTTTGAAATCCATTTCATTAAATATATATTTTGGTCAATATTTGCCTTGATATATTAAATCCAGCTCTTCAGTTCTGCTCCTTTCAGTTGACTGCAGGTTCACTTTTGTCTTTTTTGCCCTGCACAGGGGTTAATTATGAAATGAAAATTTCAGTTGAACAAAACAGCTTCTACTGGTTTATTGGAGACTTGAGTTTTATGAATTTGGATCAGCTGGTGCTGTTTTGACTGGGCAGAGCTGTGTTGTAAATTCCAGCCTGGTTGGAAATGCTGAGTAGAGCCTGAGTTAACAGGGGATGGAGCTTGGAGTGGGTGTGATGTCAGGAGGGTCCCTGACAAGACAAACATCAACCTTCCAGAGCTTGCTACAAACACATTTATATTTTAATTAAATTGCAGAGCTCCCATTCTCCTTCTCGCTTCCTGATTTGCTCACTCTGAAATGAGTTATTAAATCTTTGCTTGAAATCCTAAACAAAATGTAGCCTTGTCTTTATAAATGTTTTATGGCTTCTCGAAGGTCAGCCCTGTCCTTTTGTTCTCCAGACCCTGTGGGTTCAGTTCCCAAATGAGGAATGAGGATTTGGCTTCATCACCACAAGAACCACCCCACTTTCTCTTGGAATTTCTGTCAATGTTTGTCCCAATGTATTTGGATGACTCTGCTTTTTGTCACCATAACGATTTCTGGTTTATTTGATTTTATAACATTTTTGAAAGTGGGACAGAGAAACATTCCATTTACATCTCCAGCACAGAAGCCATAAACTTCACCTTTCAGATCAGTGTTTTCAGGGCAAAACCTGACCATTTTGTCCCTAATAGAAGCTCAGACAAGTCTATAAAGCTTTTACAAGTTAATGAATGTTTCACACCAGCTGCTGATTCCCTAAGTCAGGCAGTCTGCAGCGAGGGAGACCCGAGCTCTCCTCGGGATTGAAGTTCCTGCAATCAGATTGAGGCTTTGCAGACTTGAGAGTGGTCACATTTTTCATAGCTTAACTGTAAATCATCTTTCACTTAGAAGCTTTAGAGACAGACTGAGGAGCTAAATCTTGGAGTTTGCCTTCCTAACTAGTCCAAGGCATTAGATGAGCCTCATTATGGTGTTTCCTAAAGGATTAGAGAAAACAGTTTGGGAACCTTCAGAGCAGGACAAATACCATTACAAGTGTAACAACTTTATCCTGCTGATGATTTAGATGGAGAATTAGGTGAGATCACGGGACACTTGGAAATTGTTTGGAGTGACAGAGTGGAGAATCCAAACCTTCCCGCTAGGAAATGATTAGGAATAAGTGATAGTGGAAACAATTAGTTGGAAAATGTTGTGATTGGGAGCTGAAATATGTTTATTGTGCTATCAGTCAAGGACCAAAAAGTGCAATTCTGAGTGTCAACACTGGGCCTGGCACTGAGTGCCCCTGTCACTGAGCCTGCTCACATCCTTTATAGAAAATGCCCTTCACTTCAGAATTTAGGCTGCCTAAATATTTGCTGTATGAAGCATATTTATAATTACAGATATTTGCTGTATACAAGTGCAGGCTTTGTATTTCAATATGAAAACAAGAATTGAATTGCTGTTACACTGGGATAAAATTGAGAATAACATTAGTTGCCATCAGCTGCCAGTAACAAGAAATTGGCAATTCTAAATGTACAATTTTTTTCTGGATTGAATGCAGTTCAATTGAGATTTTGATTCCTATAATTTTTTCAAAGATTAGTATTAAAGTTGTGTTCCTTAGGCACCTTTATTGCTTCTTCAGTTTGGAGGTTTTGTTTTGTCATTTAAATGGTGGAGAGCTCCCCACTGAAAATGCTTTTATTTGAATGTAGTTTGAACAAGTCTGCTTTTAATACCACATTTGTATTTATAGTAGCACTTAACTAAATTTAATTTAAGTTGAATTTCTTTGTTAAAGTACTGTGAAGTAAATATCACAGATGTTTTACCATCTAGAAATTGGTGACAGAGCTGTGGATTTTGTATTAACCTTAGAGCAGAACCAGGAGTAATTTTTATTTTTCCTTTCTCAGATTTTGCCTTTTGAAAGTCAAAAGACCCTCATGAAAATGAATTGTTCTTTTCTTTGTCATATAAAACAAACTGAAAGGAAGGTGTAACAGGACACTGCTCGCTGACCTGCTTTAAACATAATGCTGTGTAAATTAAATCCATAAGTGAGAAATGCACCATTCTGCCAGATTACACCAGAATTGCTTTATTCTTGCATTTATTTTTATTATTATTGTTGTTGTTGTTGTTGTTGTTGTTGTTGTTATTTTTGTTATTATTTGTGCAGACTCAGAGCCAAAGCAATGCCCACATACCCCTGGTGTTATGTCAGTACAGAAAAGGGGTATTTTCCTGGAAAGAACGTTATCTTTCTATTTCTTTTGGATAGCAATTGAACCCAAAGGACAGATCTTGTTATCTAACTAGTCACTCTAGCTGGATATCTTCTTTAAAACAAAAAATCTGCTTTTTGTGTCCTGTATAGCGAGGTTTGGCTGCAGCCTCAGCAGTGTCAGGAAAAGTCTCTGGGAATATAATTTATTGTTCCAGTTCCGAGTTCTTCTGCTGGAAAACAGCAACTAAAAGATAATTCTGCAAGGCACACTTGTGGATCTCCCCCTCTGTAAAATGGTGCTGTAATTTATTTGAAAGCTGCTTGTGTTTTATTTTTGCTAGTATAGAGAAGCTCTTAGCATTATGAGCTTTGTCTGATTAAGTGCACAAAATGACAAACAAGGTTGTCCTGTGCTCATCTTCTTCCTTCTTTAGGCAGATAATCACCTTTAGAGGGCTGGATCCTATTCAGCTACTCTGGCAGTCAGCAATACCCGAGCCCATAAGCCCTATTTATCAACCTAAACCTTGATCTGCACCAGCACATCAGCTGCTGCCCAGCCTAAGACACGAGAGGAAAGTTGCAATTAGGATTTAGGAGGACATTTTATTATCTGAGATTTGAAATAGGTTTTGTTAGTTAATCCAAACATCTTTCCAGATATGTTGACAGAGCCCTTCTGTACATGTACTTACTTCAGCTTAAGTGGGAAGTGCAGTGGATGTTGCCAAGATTTAATGCCTCTAAAAGGAGAATACTTGTCAAGGGCAGGACATGAGGGAGGGGACAGAGCAGTGCCTTGGGCAGCCTCCCTTCAGTGGCACTCAGTATAGGAAAAGCAGGGGAACGCTGGTGAGGGGGAGAGAAATGATGCATTTGACTTTATTGATATTAGAAGGTTAATGAATTACTTTGTTATACTATATTATTTTATATTGCTCTATATTACATTACATCTAAACTGAATTTGTTAAGCACTCAACTGAGTAGAATTTTGTGACTGCCAGCTGACAGTTTCATGGACTCAATTGTCAGTGAATTAAAACACTCACACTAGAACCCAGTGACCAATTCTCTTCAGCTAAACAATCTTCTACAATGTATTTTACTTGTGAACAACACAGGAGCAGTAAATGGGATAAGAATTGTTTTTTCTTTCTCTGAGGTTCAGAGAATGTGAATTTTACAAATATTCTTGGGAAGTTGTGCTTTGCTTTTTTCTGTGAGGAGAAGCGTAGCTACCACTCAGCAGTGCTGGGGCAGCATTCTGCTGGCCAGCTTCTCCTGAAAAATAAAATCTATTCCTTAATAAAGGAAAATTAGTAGCTTAACCAAGATTAGACTATGCCCCAGCTGCTTTTATAAGTCTGTTGATTGTGTATGAACTCTGCCTGCCCAGGGCTCAGCGTGGTACAGACAGGGGGATCTCTCCAAAGCTTAAAGAGCAGAATAAAATCCTTACCTTTCTCATGCTCCCTGAAGTGCCTCGTTGCTTTAATAGCAAGGTGTTCTTTTTCTTACTGACATTTGTAGGCATAACTTTTATATTTCTCTTGTACATAAGAGGGACTTGTGTCTGTGCCATTCAGACAGTGGGGGATGGATCCCAGGGGTTCTGTGCCATTTCAGCTGCCCTGGAGCTCATCCCACTGTCTCCAGCTCCTGTGTACTTTGATTTCTCCCAGAAGATGGAGAAGTGCAGAAGGAACTTGTGAAGGTTTTCTGTCCAGCTGGATTCACCAGGCTGGAGCTGCTGGGGCTGGTGGGGCCACACTGGATCTGCTGCATCTTCAGTGCTTTGGTGCCCCCAGTGTCACCTGGAAATTTCTTTTCACCCCACTCTATTTGAAATTTGGAAGGGAAAATATCCACAAATCCCCAACTTTCATCACCTGTGTACAAATTTAGGCAGGTAAATCAAAATATTCCTATGGCAACTCTCAGAGAGTCTCTAACTTCATAAATCATAGATGGCTGAGCCACTCTTTTACAGAAATCCTGAGTTTATTAAGCTAAATGAATTTAATAATTTTGAATTTAATAATTTTGGCAATGTCACAGTGATGGTACAGCCAGAGGAATTGCTGGAGCCAAGGCAAGGCTGTTCCCATGGCTGCAGAGCAGGGCTGGGGCTGGGAGTGTGTGCCTGTACAGTCCCTGGACAGCAGAGGTCCTCCAGACCCAGCTGTTCATCCCCAAGTGGGAATTTTGCAGCAATTACCTTCGATTTGCCACTCTAGAAAATAATTTGGCTCAAGGATTTTGTCCTGGAGATAAACAAACAGTCATCTTGTTTGCCTCGATTCTTAAAATTATTATTATTATTATCATTATTATTATTGTGGCATATTTGCTGTTGTCATTTCCTCTGCTGTGTTGCAGTAATATTTTAGAAAGACACTTGGAGGGTTTAAATCCTCTGTGGAGTGTTTTGAAGACACATCCAGCAGTATTTTAGCAAAGTATGTCTTGTGCCTCATCTGTGCCTCATTTAGCAGCAGTGCTGCTGTCTAGAAACACAACTCTTTAATTGTTATCAGAAAACACAAAAAAATCTGAAATGTTGTGGTTAGAATGTAACTGATAGCCAGAAATGATCAGGTCACTTTCCAGTAAGAATATAACAATTTTTTACCTCAGCTTTGAGATGCTAATTGAGATTATTTTAATGTGTACAGCAAGGAAAGAGCTGGCAAGGCCTCTTGAATTTATGGGCTTGAGTAAAACTTAAATATTTATACACTTATAGAGCTAACTGTATTATCAGCCTCTCATTTGTAGATTTATAGAAATATTACCAAAGTATGGAAATTATAAATATTGAAAGTGGTTTTTCTCCTACGTACTCCACTGGCTGAGCACCTTAACAAGCTCTGTCTGAAAACCATTCCAACTTTGTTGCTGGTAACTTCCCTGTAACCTGGGCAACTAAGCTTTGAGGAGAAAACAAGAATATAAGTAAAAGTAACTGCAGTTTATTTTAAAATATTTTCCATTATTAACACATTTTTAATAGCAGGAGACGCCCAGATTTTGGCTTCATTATTAAACATGCTGGGGAATGGGGTTTGTGCTAGAGCAGCTGCCAGCTTTGTGTCTCCACTCACAATTATTTCCAAATTGTTACCCTGCTACTGCTATTAACTGGGTTGGTCATTCACAGGTTTTTAGAAGGCAAAAAAAAAGAAGAAAAAAAGGCATTTTAGCATTTTACTTCAATTTGGTTCACTACTGTCTTTAACCTGTCGTGTTTTCTGGACAATCTCACCACGGTGCCTCTTTGTAAAAGCCCTCTGAGTGATGGATTAAGATCTGTCTTGGATTTTACATGGATTAAGCTTTAAATTAACATAAAAGAATAACAATGTGAATCAATTTGATCAAAGAAAAAGTGTCACTAATTATTTAAACAGGACACTTAGTCCCGAGGTTTAAAGGCAAAGGAGCGGATTTCCCTTGCATGTGGATCGAATCAGAAGTATCCCATAATTGACTCTTTACAAGACCTTTCTGCAGAGTAATGGACTAGATATTAAAGCCTTAAGTATTTAAAGTGAGTTTCCTCCTTGTCTAAGTGGAGCTGCAGCTCTAAGAGCTATTTTACAAGTCTGACACATTAGTGCATCCCTGGGAAATCCGCGGGCTCGGGGCTCGCAGCCCCGCACGGTGTGAAACGGCCGCTGCTGGACCCGCGAGGAGCATCCTGACAATCGCTTCCAGATGGGAATGGCTGTCTCTTGGGAAGGAGCAGAGGTAGTGCATGGGGCTATACTTTATCAGCATCTAATTGGCTTTATCTTTGCCACCTATTTCTAATTTTGTTGGTGCCTCTCGGGAGAATTCATTCTCTGGTGACAAAGGCTCACGTGGCCTCAGAGCTGCTCTCCCTTCTGGGCTCTGGAGATGTCCTTCTGCATTTCTGGCTGTTCAAAGTGGATGAGGTAAATGCTGCTACAAATAAAACACTGGCTTGTACCTGAAGGAATTCTCTATTTTCTCAGGCCAGTTTTATTTTGGAGGGGATGCAGTGAAGTCATGCCCAAAAAGGACACTGCTCTCTCCTTGGCCAGCCCTTGTTTGCACGAGGGGTGTTGCACAGCTTATCCTTTCAAACTGAGATGTTCTTCCTAAGGGAACTAAAGGTAGTGCAATGTATCCAATCTTATAAAAACAATCATAAATAAGACAGGAAAATATGAAAACGTGGTGGGTGCTCCCATTCTTTCCCAACCCTTTTTTTCTTTTTTCTAATTGTTACTACATATAAAATGGCATGTGTTATATTAGGGAATATTTCTGTCAATATAAACTTTTATTTTATTAATCCTTGTTTAAATTGCTGCTGTGCTTTGTTTTAGAGCCCATGAACATCCTCCAGCTCTTTATTTTCCATTCATCCATGCTCCAAGTGGTTTCTCCCACCTTGTACCCCAGATTTCACCTTTTCAGACAGCCCCATGAATGTGGTACAATAATATTACACTGATGGGAAAAATCAGCTCTTTTTTGTATGGAAACATTTCATATATAAATATTCTTTTGCTATGTGGTTTACACTGTACAGACTTGCAGGATAATGTTACTGAGAAAGCAAAATAATCCTTACTATGATACAGAATTTACTTTTAGCCAATTTCTGTCTTCTGCTGTCAGGTAGAAGGCAAATCATGCTGAAATCAACAGGACATCAGTCAGGGAAGGAGCCCTAGGAGAGCAAAAAAATTGTCCCATATAGGCACAGTTTAAAATTTTTTTAAAATGTAAAAAATCTGAATACCTGACCTTCAATTTGTAACATCTGGGACTTCAGACATAAACAATATTGAATGAATTATATATTTTCTGTTTCATCAAAATAACATTGTAAATACTGAAGCCACAAATTAGACTTTAAAATGAGAGTGGACATGGACTCTGATTCCCCTGAAAGTTGAAGTATTTCATACACAAAGATCAAAGAAATGCTGCTTAACTCTTGCAGAGGAGAAATCATTTATAAAAGTTAGTCTGAAACTCAGGTTATGGATTTAACTGCTCTTTTTCGTGGAGGTGAAGAAAGAGAGCCAAGTTTTGAAGTATTTATTTTCACAATTATTCCTGGGCTTGTCCTCTGCTCTGAGGAAAGGACCTCCCGTGTTCTGGGCAAGCCAAGTGCTTGCTGTGGCAGTGTTGGGGTTTCTTCCCTCAGCTGCAGACAGGGAATAAGGAGCTCAACAAAGCCTCATTTTCTGCCTCTGGCAGGGTGACCTTGTCCCCCCAGGCTGGGCTGGGCTCTCGGGCCAAGGCTGGTCCTGCAGGGCCACTCAGGTCCAGCCCTGGCCACACCTTCCCCAGGTCTAGGCAGGGCTAAGGAACACCTTCAGCTCTGTCCCAGGGATTTTAGGGCTTTTCAGCTGCCTTCAGGCTCTGTGGGACACATTCCCAATCTTCCCCAGGTCTAGGCAGGGCTAAGGAACACCTTCAGCTCTGTCCCAGGGGTTTTAGGGCTTGCCAGTTCCCTCCAGGCTCTGTGGGACACATTCCCAGGTGCTGGATCTGCTCCCTGTGCAATGCCCAGGTAAATGGGGTTTGCACAGTGCTGCGAGCAGGCAAAGCAGAGTTCCCAAATTCCCAAACTCCCAAATTCCCAAAATCCCAACCTCCCAAATTCCCAAACACTCAAATTCCCAAACAACTCCCAAATTCCCAAATAACTCCCAAACTCCCAAACTCCCACTGCAGCCACAGAGCTGCAGCAGCTCCCCGAGTGCTGCAGCCCCTGCTCAGGGTTGTGTTTGTGCTCAGGGCTTCTTTATTTTCCCTGGTGATTTCACAATGGAACAAAATGGAGTTCCTATGGCACAGAGTTTTTCCATTGACCTTCCAACTTTCCATATCCTGCTGCCATGCCATAGAGGGAATATTGGAGCTCTTCTGCTGCCCTGACTCCAGGGGTCTGAGTTGTTAAACAGCGCCGGGGTGGATGTTGTGTGTGTGTCTTGAAATCTAAATTATTGAAGTCTAATAATTATTTCTGAAAACTCTCCTGATTTAAATCGTGCCAGAAGGTGATGCTGAGAGCCTCAAGGGTCCTGAGCATTGTTGTACCAAAAAAGAGTTTGTAGGTTTCTGCTGCTTCCAAAGAAAGTAAACCCAAGAAAACCCATAACTTTTAACTTGGTCTTAAAATCTTACCAGTCTAATTTTTCAGTCATGAGATTTCTGCCTGAAGTACTTTTCTTGGGCTATCTTTGTTTTACACCAAAACAAATATTTTGAGAAATCCAGTTTCCATTGATTTTCTTCCCCAGAAAAGCAGCTAGGAGCTAATAAAAGGAGGGGAGCTGCTCCAAGGAAAGCACTGTGGCTGCTGGAGATCTGCAGAGCTGGGCTGGGAGCAACCAGAGCTGCTGTCAATCCCCTTCCTTTTCCTCCTTTGCAAGGCACAGCTGGGCTTGCACCCAGGCTGGGGCTCCTTTCCAACAGCATCCAAACTAATATTAATTTATATTTAAAAACTAACCTAAGGAATCACCAAGAAATGTATGAAACTAATCATAAAGCAAAGCCTGATCTCAGAAAAATCCAAGTGAACTCTCCAGCTCTTGTCCCAGCCACAGTGATGCTGTTCTCAGCTCACCAGAGCATCAGAGCTGATTTTATAGGTTAAAAATAAGAGGCTTTTAAAGCCTCTCATTGCAAAATTATTGAGGTGTCTCGTGGTATCTTTGTTAAGATTCCTTTGTGTGCTGCCTCTGCATCTCCATCCCATTCTTGCCCTGTGCTCCCCAGTTTGTTTCAGTCCTGGGGTGGTGGTTTTGGTCTTGGGGTGGTGTTTTGGTCCTGGGGTGGTGGTTTTGGTCTTGGGGTGGTGTTTTGGTCCTGGGGTGGTGTTTCAGTCCTGGAGGGGTGTTTGGTTTTGGTCCTGAAGTGATGTTTTTGGTCCTGGGGTGGTGTTTTCGGTCCTGGAGTGGTGTTTTGGCCCTGGGGTGGTGTTTTTGGTCCTGGACTGGTGTTTTGGCCCTGGGGTTGTGGTTTTGGTCCTGGACTGGTGTTTTGGCCCTGGACTGGTGTTTCAGTCCTGCCTTCCATCACTGCAGTGTTTGGTTTCCCAGGAAGCTCCTTGGAGAACCACAGAGTGTTTCCCATCTGGGCCCAGCAGGCTGCTTGTGATTTGACACACAACAAATGGCTTTTTTTAGCTTTGATTTAATTTCTAGGCATGCTATAAATGCCCTTAGACTCTACCAAGCTAAGCCAGTGTACATTTGTGGGTAATATCCTCAAGATGCAAGTAAAAATTGCTGATGTCTTTAGCTCTTAGACTCTCCTAAAGACTGGAGGCAGTTGGTGTGCCCCAGGCTCTGCTTGCCTGGGTCCAGCACACCCTGCAGAACAGCAATTTAACTCTGTTAAATTTCCTGGAGGTGTTAATTGAACATGCTGGAAATAAAGGTACGAATTCTGCTTCAGAGTCACAAATGTTTTAATTCATCTCCAGACAGATTATTTTTAAGTCATGTGTGATTTGGTTTTCATTTTCTCTTCGTTTTATTTGAAAAGGCTTCTGCGTGGTCATTTGCTGCTGTAGTTAATCTGTGCATTAGGAGGGGCAGAAGTGAATTTATGGCACAGAAAGCATTCATGCTGCTCGGGGAGCTGAATCCATCACCCTGTGTTTATTTGTCAGCTGTTGAGGTTTCCTTCACTCTGCCTCACAGTCCTGTCTCTGCCACTGCTGTGTGCAGTATGAAATAAGTTCAAGCTGTGGATAGAAGTGTGTGTACACAGGTCTCTGCTTCCATTCTGGCAACCAAACATTGACTCCTTCCTTTCTGGGGTTTCCTGAAGAATGTGGCTGCAAATCAAAATGTTTGGGATGGCAAAAGCATCCGGAACCCCCCGAATTATGTTTGGGAACCTCAGCTTTAATAGATGGCAGAGAGAGAGATCAGATCCAGAGGCAGCACACACCAGTGCAGTGGATATTGTCACTCGAGCAGATCTAATCCTCCCTCCTGCTTTCCCTTTGGATATTTACATGTTAGAAATGATTTCTTGGTGGGAGACTGCTAATGTAGGTGACCACTTGTAACATTCCTGTGGCAATAAAACTGTCCCTTTTCCCAAATTAAACTGCTTAAGGTACAGTGTTCATTTTGATATTTCCACCTTATGAAATTCATTTTAGTCCTTTCTCAATGTTGCCAATATTTTCTATTATCATCACAGCCCATCAGTGATCTTTCTGCCTGGATAAACTGCTGGAGTATCCTGAATACTGCTCAGAGTTCCTCCTTTCCCCAGGACTGATCCGTAGCTCTGGTATCAAGTTTCCAGGGCTGATTTTTGGGTTTCACTGACAGCTCAGCCCCACAGTTGCTCCTGGCTCTGTCCCCTGTGGTGAGTGCCACTCAGAAGGAGCAGAGGTACACAAACCCTCCGTCCCCCCGCTGCTGAGGTCTGCTGGAGCCAGGGCTGAGCTCTGGGAACCCCAGAGCTGCTTCGCCCTGTAAAAGGGGCTTTGAAAGGCTCCAGATGAATGGCTGAGCAGGGCTGGAGCCATCTGCCCCCAGAGCCTGTGGCTGGAGCAGGATGAGATAAGGAGGAATCCTCCCTTCAGGATGGATTGTTCAGGCACTGCAGCTGGCAGGTGAGTCCTGCAGCTGTCAAGTACTCACTTGCCACAAGCAGTACATTTCTGCTCTTAATATTAAAAGTGTGTCAGAATTTCCATTATAAACCACTTATTTTGTGGGTTTATAGCTTTGCCATAAAAATACACCTTAGGTTGAGCCCTGGCACGCAGCCATTTGGCTTCTTCTAACACAATATTAATTCAGAACATCCAGACAGTGTTTTTAAACATCAGTATCTGAGAAGTTGTTGCTTCTTTTTTCTCTTTTTTTTTTTCCCTGAAGTCCCTTGTTTTCTGCAGGACTCACTCAGAAATCAAAGGTGGCCAGATGTAATTGCAACAAGAATCTGCAACATCTGGAAGCCCTTTTTGGAAGGACTGAGACCTGTGATAAGAAAGAAAGTTCTGGGGACATCTAGAGAATTGCCAGGCCAGGTGGGAAGGCTGGCTACAGACCCCCAAGGCTGAACTGACAAGGTCTGGCTGCCATCACCCACAGAGCTTCCCACAAAATGGCAGAAAGAATTAAGGTCAGGGGCAGAAGGAGATATAAGCTAAAATATTCATTTTGGAACCAAATCAAAGAATCTTAGGTCACATTTGAAGCCCACAGTGCAACAAAGGATTGTCAGCCACTGATCTCTGTGAGATGAGAAATTAGGACCAAAAACAAACTTGTAATTTGAAATTTAAGAGTAATTCTGATGGGATATTTCAGATCAACTTCCAAGCTAACAAACCCTCTCCATCTGAGCTCAGGAGGAGCATGTCTGGTCCTTTCAAATCCCAGCCCTGATGAAGGGCTGGAAAGGTGGGCAGAAACTGGAGCTCCTGGCAGCCAAAGCCTGTAACTCAAGTCCTGCTTGGAAAATGAACGATGAAAAGGGGCAGTCCTAATCTGATCCCTGGCCCTGCTGTACAATTAGGGAAAGTGATAATCTTCGTTTGTGAAACAAGGAAAATTGGCAGCTGGGAAAAAAAAAAAAAAAGGAAAGGAAGTAGTTCAGTTTAATATTAGACTTATGAAAAAATTGGCCATAAAAGCTGTTCTGAGGCTGGCCAGGACAGGGCCTCAGAAATGTCTGGGGAATGTTCTTCAATCAGTGCAGGGAATGTGAGGACATGAAGCTGAAAGTGCTGAGCTCCAGAGGAATGAGGATAAAGCTTCAAGCTTTTCTCTAGATTTGGTCAGTTTACTTTCTGAGTGTATATTGGAATCTGGGAAAGAAATGGAATGAAGCCCCCTTTCTCAGGCTGCAGTTATTGGACAAGGTGGGCTGAAAAAGAATAAATTGGGCTCAAGCAGGGAGAGTGGCTGCTGGCAGGCACAGGGCTTTCCAAAGGTGGGGAAATTGATTTAGAAAAGTTGTCCTCTGAGCAAGAAATGTAACTAAAATGATGGATAGGCTATGGAAGGATTTGGAGATCATTATGCCTGGTAATAGAGTAATTCAAGCTGGAAGTATTGTCTTACTAATGAAATCCCTGGAAATTTTCTTTAATTCTGTGGCTCAGATGAAGCACAGAATTTGCAGATAACTGATTTGGAGTGAGGAGATTTTCCCAGTACAGCAGGCAGCCACTACAGCAGCTGCTTGGGGCAGTATCAAAGTACAGGTTAAACTGGTGGAAATCATATTTTAAGGGCCAAGCATTTGCAGAAACTTTTGCTGATAGATTTTGAGGGGTGATTTTTTTTCTTGCACTAAACCATTTAAATTCTAAATTCCTTTAAATGCAGAGCTGCAGCAAGATTGCAAATGACCTCCCTGCAGCTTGTGATGCTGTAGTGGGTGTACTTACTCTGGCTTTACTCCAGCTTTCACAACTCATTGAAACTGAAAATACAACAGCTTGGAGGTCAATACAAGTCCTAAAGGTCCAGGAAATACCTCCAGGATCCACAGAGCCTCCAAAGCTCTACTGAACTTAGAGGTGCCATCACTGCTGGTGCTTGTGTGAGCAGGGCTGAGGTCCCCACAGCTGTGCCACAATCCCAGTTCCAGGGCACTGTTTAGATTCCCAGAAGTTTTTCCCAGTTAAAAATCAGTTCTCTAAATCCAATAAACACACAGGCTGCACACAGTGGTGTACCACAGATGGATTCTGAGGGAAACCAAGCCATTCCCAGCACCTCTCTGTCAGAAAGTGCTACTGGCCATCCAGGGAGTGAACTGGGATGGATAAATGAGCTTTCAACGAGGTTTGGACCTCACTCACAGCTCTGATTAAAGTCAAATGGTGGCTGGAGTGGGTCCTGCAGAGCCAAGTTGCAGGAAAAAGGGGAAGGAACAGCTTCCAGAGCAGGACAAGGCCTACTGCAGCTTTAAAAGATGACTTTTGGCCCAGCACCTGCTGCCTTTTGAGGATGGGAAGGAGCTGTGCTCCAGCCTGCCTGGATCAGATTAGCTCTGGATGGTATCTTGGTACCAAGTACAACACTGAGGTGTGAACTGATGGGTTTACAAATGGCTGTGACACCCTGAAAGCTGCAGCCTGACATCAGTTCCAAAGGCAAGGGAATCTCTGGGAGCAGAAGTGATTGATTGTGAGTACACAGCCAGCCAGGGAACGGTTCCACAGACAAAAGGACAGAGGAGAGGCAGGCCTATCCTGGGCAGCTCCCCAGGCAGTGCCCCTCAGGTGAAGGGTTTTTTTAAGGGTTTTTTTAAGGATTACTGCTACTATTTCAGGCAGATTTTTTGCGGCTTTGTTAATATTGTAAAACCACTGCGTGAGTTTGGTGAGCAGGAAACAATTTCAGTGGCTGGCACAGTGTGATACGTTTTCAAAAATGTTTTTGAACAAAACCTCTTTAACTGCTCCCATTTTCACCTCCCCATGCTCCAAACACCTTCCAGGCTGGATAGGAACTTATGATAACAAAATGTTCTGTTCTGAGGAGAGAAATTCATCTGCTGCTCAAAGAACATCTGACAGTGCCTAAATCCAGAGAAGGTCCCACCGTGGTTCCTCTGGAGAGGGTTGGCCAAACCCTGGCAGGCTGCAGGGGCTGGAGGACGTGGAAGGCAGGAATTGGGGTTTCATGGGGTGAGACAGGCTCAGCTTCATCCAGAGGGCAGCTTTGGAGGTTCACCCCAACATTGTCCCATCCCAGAACAGGGAAAGGGCACCTGCAAACCCAGGTTTGATGGGCTGTTGTCCAAGTGGCTCTCCTGGAATTCTGTGTCCCCTTGGGACAGGGAGTTGGAGCAGTGGGTGAAGACATCAACTCCTGCTCTGGGATTCCTGCTGTGGACTTTGTTCCACAGCACAGTTGTGTGCAGGAAACACGTGGCTCTATCCTCCATTTGTCTCTCCTGACATAAATATACAGCAATAAATAAAAATATACCAATTTTTGGTGTTCAGGAAGATTATTCTGCTGTTAAATTCTCCATCTCCACTGTTGGATGAAGCAAAGGAAATCTGTGCCTTAGTGAAGGGTGTCACAATCCCATGTGGCTGGAACATGTGTGGTTTTATCCCTGTTATTTTATAAAATATAATATAATAATAAATATAATAAATAAAATATCATTCCTTGGGTCAGTGCACGTGAACTAAGTAATGGACTGATCATTTTCTTGCTACATTAAACCAAGTGCTGTAAAAATGTGAGGGCATTTTGCTACAGCAGAGATTCAGCTTTTAATTTTTTGTATCTAAGCCATGCTTTCCAAAATGTCTGATTTTCCTGGACCTAAACCACCCTGGGGGTGTCATGTTACCTTTCAGGTGTGTCACTGACGTGTGCAGCAACAGACAGCAGAGTTACACAGCTGCAAACGGGTTCAAACATTTCTGATAACCACTGATATCTCAACTCCTGCACATCACTGGTGCCTGACAACTGCAAGGACAAAAGCTTGGGAATTGGGTACTTACAAATAATCAGATTTTAACACCTTTGTTTCATTTCAAAGCTGTTGAAAGCTTTCTTCCAAGAGTAAGGAAGGGTGAAACATTGGCAAAGCAGTCCTGTAAGATTTTCATCCGTTTCTAAAGCCTTGGTGAAGGAGCTGCCATGGAAATCCCTGCTGCTGCTGGGTTCCTCTGGGTCACCCAGGAAAGCTGACCCGCAGCACGGGGGCACTTCCATGAATCCTGGGGCAGGGATGTGTTTTCATGGACAAGCTGTGGATGTGCTTTTTACACAGTGGAAGTGCCAGGAACGTTTTAGAAACAGGAATGGGAAGGAGAGCAGTGGATGTGGAAAACCCTCCTGCAGAAAGCAGCTCATTGTCATTACATAGCAGAGTCAGGAGTGAGGTGTGCCTGAATTTGGGGTTTCTGAATAACTGACCCCCAATATATATATATTTTATATTTTTTAAATTTTATTTATTTATTCATTTATTATTTAATTATTTCTTTAATTGTTTATTTAATTATTTATTATTTGTATGTATATGTGTGTATATTTATTTTATCTATTAATATATAGTCATATTATAATTAATATAAATATGTAATTGCATATCAACATGTTATATATTCTTATCTATTAATATATGTGTTATATCTATTATACATGAATTCTATATCCATATAAATATATTAGGTATGTAATTATGCATATAATACAATACTATATATTAATTATATAGTATTATATATTAATAAATGTTCTATCTTATCTATGTAATGATATATAAAATACAATACTATGTATTAATTATATACTATTATATATAATATATAATATATTATATATTATATATTATATATATTAATTTTTAATATGGATATACACACACATTATATATTTATAAGTGCTTGAGAGGTGCTTGGACTCTGCAGTGACATGAGGACACAGAATTCAGGTGGGTTTTGGTTTAAAACGGGACCTGCTGGGGGCTGCCTGGCAGAAGCTTGGAGGTTGCTGGATGTTTCTGATTCTGTTCCTGATTTGTGGACTTGCTCTCTGCTGGGATTTCTCCTGGGATGCTCTGGGTGCAGCTCTGGCAGCAGGAGCTCAGTGCAGTGTGCTGGGCTCTGCTCTGGGCTCTGCTCTGGGTGCAGTGCAGTGTGCTGGCTCTGCTCTGGGTGCAGTGCAGTGTGCTGGGCTCTGCTCTGGGTGCAGTGCAGTGTGCTGGCTCTGCTCTGGCTGCAGTGCAGTGTGCTGGGCTCTGCTCTGGGTGCAGTGCAGTGTGCTGGCTCTGCTCTGGGTGCAGTGCAGTGTGCTGGGTGCTGCTCTGGGCTCTGCTCTGGCTGCAGTGCAGTGTGCTGGGTGCTGCTCTGGGTGCAGTGCAGTGTGCTGGCTCTGCTCTGGGTGCAGTGCAGTGTGCTGGCTCTGCTCTGGGTGCAGTGCAGTGTGCTGGGTGCTGCTCTGGCTGCAGTGCAGTGTGCTGGGTGCTGCTCTGGGTGCAGTGCAGTGTGCTGGCTCTGCTCTAGGTGCAGTGCAGTGTGCTGGGTGCTGCTCTGGGTGCTGCTCTGGGTGCAGTGCAGTGTGCTGGCTCTGCTCTGGCTGCAGCTCCAGCATTGCTGCAGCCTCCCTTTGAATCCCTGCAGCCTTGCAGGGCCATTCCAGGGAATGCTGAGCTCCCTCCATCCCAAACATCTTGCAGAATGAGGCCAAAGACTCTGAGGTAGGAAGAGGTGTGAGGAGAGCTTTATTAGTATGGTACATATTTAACCCATAGGAAAACCCACAAATTTGACTCATTTTAAGTGTATTTCACACTTTTTGACTATTTGAAATAACCACATTTGTAAAAACTTCTTTTAATGAATAGAGCTCTTTATGTACAAAGGCAAACCCTTTTTTCCCCCCCTAAGTCCAGTCCTTTTAAAATACCATTTCTTTTGTAGGTCTGGCTGCTTCCCTCCTCTGTTCATTATTGCTTGCTGCTACAGAACCCTCCAGAACTGAAACCAGGAAATTCAGATTTTATTTTATCTTAGAAGAGTTTTGCTGGTGCAGGCCATGTATTCATCAGGACTAATAAGACAGATAAGTAAAGGACTTTCATTATTTAATGCCAACCCCAACCAAGCTGGTGTTCAGCACAATATTTGTGTGTGAGGGATGGGAAGGAGCTCCCTGGGCACAAATTCTGGCCCCATTGAACTCAGTGGAGGTTCTGCCATTTTGCTGCACAAAGCAAAGGCTTCACCACGTGTTTAAAAGAAATATTTCACTGGGGTTTTCTGAATGCTGGTAAATGTGTTTTTATCTTCCTTTTCACTTTTGAATGTTGGTTTACCTTACATACCCCTCAAAGTAATTGAATATAAAAAACTTCTCATCAAGTCCATTTTGTTCCAAGTTTGAATTGCCTCATTTTTTAATTTCTTGTGCATTTACAGACCCCACTTGGCAATGTCTGGGCTGAAAACATGGTCGGGGAGCATTGGCATATTTTGTCTCGCTGTGATTTCAACTGAATTAAAGAAACCCAGAAATGAAAACATTTCCTTTTTTTTTTTTATGTAACTAAAAAAGCCCTATAAAACTGAGCTAGCAAGAATATCCTTTCATGAGCACCAACCCTTTTTGCAAGCAGGCCACAAACAGAGGGACAAACACACCCCCCTCACCTCCTATCTCCCCTATCAACAGCAAATTAGAGCAGGTAAAAAAACCTCCCACTATTTGTCTTAGGAAATATCCACCACTTTTACAGGGAATTTGGAAAATATTTCTGTGGAGGTAAAAGGCTGAGCACAAAGCACAGCCACGGGCTGCTGTAAAACAGCCCTGTGAGAAGGCATTAAAATGCCATCGACCTGCACACATAAAAACAACCAAAAAAAAAGAAAAGCTATGAAAACAAATGCCTTGCAAATAATTAGGATCTTATGCCAGAGAGCAGTGCTGATGTCCATGCAGAGATTTTCCTGCTGCAATCACAGCAGGCTGAGGCTGATGGTCTGAGGGAGGAATTAGCAGCGCTCGTGCTACTCCTGCCTGCACAGCCAAGCCCCAAAGCACCCTCCAGCCTTCCAGCTCCTCCTGTCTGCCCCCAAAAATCCCCTTGCTGTCCTCTAAATTCTCCCTTCTGTTCCCTAAAGTCTCCTTTCTATCCCTGAAGTTTGCTTTCTGTCCCCTAAATTCTCTTTTCTGTCCCATAAAGTCTCCTTTCTGTCCTCTAGTCTCCCTTCTGTCCCATAAAGTCTCCTTTGTCCTCTAAAACCTCATTTCTGCCCCCTAAAGTCCCCTTTCTTCCCCTGAAGTTTCTCTTCTGTCCTCTAAATTCCTCTTTCTGTCCCCTAAAGTTTCCCTTCTACCCCCTAAAGTCTCCTATATGTCCCCTGAAGTCTCCTTTCTATCCCTAAAATCTTCTTTCTGTCCCCTAAATTCTCTTTTCTCTCCTATAAAGTCTCCTTTCTGTCCCTAAAATCTTCTTTCTGTCCCCTAAATCTCTTTTCTGTCCCCTAAAGTATCTTGGAATACCCTTGGTTTGTGATGCTAGAATATTTTTTTTAATTGAATCTCAGGTTTTTATCATGAGCGTGTGAAAGGTTGAATTTGCTGATTTTCAGGGTGAGGCTGACTGGCTGACACAGCCAGAAATAGCTGCAAACCCCATTTCTGGCCTTGAAAAACCTGCTGTGGGTTTGTTTTCACTGCAGGTGATGTGCTTGCATTCATTTAAAGGCTTAGCAATAGCTTGTGGTGGTTGCTGGCGTGTAAAATGCATCCCACCGTTGTAAAAATTTATCCTTTCGTGCAATAAAATCATTCTTCCAGAAGAATTTTATCCCCTGCGATGTGTGGAAACCCAACAAGAATTCTGATCACTGAGCATCCGTGTCGGGGTGTTCAAGTCCCAGCTGTGGTGATGGCTGTTATGAGCAGAGCTCAGGAAAGCTCCACCATTAAAAATGTGTTTGGAAGGATCTGCATCTGTGATTGCATCATTAACATGACACAATTAATTAATAAGGCTGTTGCCTAAGAGTTGGGCATTGGATTCTCAGCTTTAAGTTGGAATTTAATACATTTTTTTCTTACTAAAATAGCCTGAAATGAATATTGGTTTTCTTACACAATAAAATGACTGTTTTGATCTCCATTTTACAGACCACAAACATCAATAATCCAGAGGAATTAATGTTTGTCCTTCTGTACTTCATCTGGCTTCCTGTTTTGTCATTAGGTAACAGCTCCCCCTGAGGCACATGGTATAAAACTTCCAATCCAGCCTGTGCCTTTCTTCCAGGTCTGCAGTTGCAGATACTTTTCAAATTTGTATTTTGCACACCCAGACCTGTGCCCGGGATAAGAGCCCTGTGTGTCACACTCCCAGCCATTCTGGGCTTTCATCCATGGATCAGTTTTATCTGACTTTCTGCTGGCCTGGCTTTTCCAAGTGTGAAAATCTGCACTGCAGAGGAATTTTATGGATCGCAACCCTCATTTTTTGGAGTAAAATTCTACAGAACTGCTCTGGTTAGAAAGCTTTGGGCAGAATTTTCAGGTCGCTGTGAATGGCTGCTAATCCTGTGCTGCCTTTTGGCTGCAAGCACATCCCAATTAGTGACCCTGCACGGAGCAGTAGCACAGAGAAGGGATTTGGTTGGGTTTTTTTTCCAAGGCAGTTGTAAATGATTAGTCCAAAGGAGCAGCATAAAACTGCGAGTCCCCTGCAGGAGTGGGCTGGAGGAAATTAAAGGATCAACAACAGAAGGGAAGCACTGAGGTAGGATTGTTCCAGGCTGCAGCCACAGGCTCTCACATGCACTCAGGAAATTGGCTCCATCAAAAGCTGAGCATGCAGGAGTGAGGATGAGGAGGATCGTGCAGGTGATGGTTCTAAATCATGGCCTGAGATCCCAGTGCTTTCCAAGGGAGAGCTTTCCTCCCTCCTCACAAAAAGCAGCATTTTCCAGGTAAAAACGGAATCTTCTCTTTATGAACCAATAAAAGTTCAGCAGCGATGTGAGCTGTAAATCTGATATAACTCAATAAATAACAAAGATTCAGTCTCCCCACAATAATATCAGCTGCATGGGGATTTTTACCGTGCTGTGCCCTATGTTTGTGTGAGAGCTGTGAAAGCAATGATGGGGAGAGCTTGGCAGCCAGGTAAAGCTTTTCCTTTAAAGTCTAAAGTAAATTCATTCTGCAGAAATTTGCATCTTCTGGGCCTGGGATGAGGCTGAAACCTTTGCTGGTGGAGCAGGAAAGGATCCCAGGAGGGGAAATGCATAAATCTCCATCTGGAGCCAAGTATGCTGGGAAGGAGATGGGGAGCAGGAGTGCCAGAGCAGGCTGAGAGAGCCACATTCCAAGGGACAAGTGGAAGAAAGGAAGAGGAATGTCCCAGGAATTCAGCTCCTCTAATGCTCAATACTTTGATCAGAAGCAAACCACTGGAAAGCTGTAACCCAAATAAGGAAATTAGAGCAAAAATTAACAATATTCAACTATTCAGATGTCAAAAGAACCAGTGGAGTTATTGGTGTGAGAGGTTATTGCCAGAGGGGGAAACTCAGCATGTCCTGGGTAATTAAGCTTCACTGGAGAGCATGGATCCCTTCTCCAGGTAAGAAAGTCTTTTATGGCATGGCATCTTTGCTATTGTAATTAAACACCATGGGCTATTCTGCATATGAAGTCTTAAACACTTCAGTCCTTTATCAGGGGATTTTACTGGCCAGGCATGTGTGTTCAGATGGCAAAAAAAAAAAAAAACAACCAAAAAAACCCAGCTGCTATAAAAAAAGAAACCCAAACATTTCTTTTTATTACTCGACTTGCTGTATTTTTATATATATTGAGCCAAATTCATCCCTTGTGGAGCTCAGTTGAAGCCAATAAGGGCAGATTTGGCCCATGCCTATATGAGAAAGGTGGTGACAATTAAAATATATTGTTTAATAATGAGAGCTATGGTAGTGAAGTGTCTTTGTGTCTATGAAATTATACACCACGACACCCAGCCAGTGTGGAGCTGGGACTAGCAAAACATATAAGGCTGGTTTCTGATGGAAAGGCAAAAGCACTCTGACTTTTATGATTATGATTAAATATCACAAAGGCATTCGAACGAGGCTAATTTAGGTAACATCTCCAGAAGTCTCATTTATAGTGCAGTATTTTACCATTTGAAAATATTTCTTGACTGTTTTTATACGTGGCTCCCAAGGACAGCACGACTGGCTGTTATTAGCAGTAAGTAAAAGAACAGTTTTTATTTCACTTATATTTGAGGGACTTTCAGCAATATTACAAAAAGGAATGTACCCTATTAAACAGGAGTGAGGACAGCCTTTACTATCACTTTACACTGGCAATTCCCAGTCGTTCCCTGCTCAGGGCACGGTCCCAGCACATGAAAGGCACTGCTGATACCTTGGAGAGCTGAGGATTTCCAGTTTAGCAACCAACACCCAAAGCAGAGGAGCCCCAGAGGGCAGAGGAGCTGTGCTTAAGCAGCTCCTACCCAGCAACTCCTCTGTGGATCCCTGTAGTTAAGTGTGGGTGCATTTCCAAGCTGGAGTTTGCTGTGCTCTCTGCCCCTGGCAGTTTGGGCAGTGCTTCCCCCCAGGCAGGGACCGAATCCCTCCTTCCAGGCTCCATCCCTGCTGCAGTTTGGGCAGTGCTTCCCCCCAGGCAGGGACCGAATCCCTCCTTCCAGGCTCCATCCCTGCTGCAGTTTGGGCAGTGCTTCCCCCCAGGCAGGGACCGAATCCCTCCTTCCAGGCTCCATCCCTGCTGCAGTTTGGGCAGTGCTTCCCCCCAGGCAGGGACCGAATCCCTCCTTCCAGGCTCCATCCCTGCTGCAGGAGCCTGCCTCGGCCGGGCTCTGCCTTGCAAATGTCCCTATTTTGGCTCCAACACTTTCCTCTTGGCTCCTCACCTTGCCAGAAGGGGAGGTGGGAGGCTGGGAGGGATAAGCAGGAGATTTCCCTCGGGGTAAAAGTCTTTTCCCCTGGGGTTCTCTGTCCTGGGCCTCAGCAGCTGCCTCTGGCCCCTGGCTGTAGGAACTGGGGTGAGAAAGGGCAGAGGAATCAGAGATTTCTGTTGGACCAAGAACTAAACTGGCTCTTGATGGCCCTGCCCAGGAGTGTGAGGGGGTGCAAACACCTCGATACCTGGAGCAGCAGAAAAAGCAGCTCTTCAACAAAACTGGAGATATAAAATATCAGTTCCAATGCCACTGGTCTTCCGAGGAGTCTCTGAGCCCCAAAAATGAGAGCGGGGAGGGAAACACAGAGGAATAAAAATCCTTTTTGTTGTACTTATTACTCATTCTGAATCTCTTTTATGGAAATCTGGCCTTTGGCATCAGACTCAAATAATATTTTATTAGAAGAAAGCATGATTCATTGGAATGGTGCAGTGCAGTATCTGTGGAAAGGAAAAAGAGGAGCTCAGCTGTGGAAAAGCCATCCAAGGAACACTGCCCCACACAGGATCCCAACCCACAGTGAGAAACAACAAAAAGGAACAAAGCATTTCCAAGCAAACCTCTGAGTGTGGTGGTGGAGCCAAGGAAGGGATTGGTACCATGTTAGACTGTCAGGAAGGGTCACACAGTGCCCGTGGAAGGAGAAGATCCTGTCCTTGGGGAATTAATAGGATTTTTAAATTAACATCAACGTGATGATCAGGACTGGCCCCTGTACCTGGAAAATTCAAACTTAACCAAAGGAGCACTAAGAGACCCCAGGAGCAGGGGGATGTTTAGTCTGTCTTAGATAGGATAAAAGTCACTTTTCTCCTTTTTTGTACATTTTCAGAGATCTGGTTTTGGAGCTGTGAGAAGCATGGCTGTGTTATCCACAGCTCTTTCTGGATGAGGAGAAGAGAAGCAGCAAAAAGAAGTGATCAGAACAAAATCAACCTCTCCATCTTACTGATCCTAACTCATCCAACACTGCAACTCCTTTGCCTGTTGCTTTTGCTCCTTGGCAAGAAAAGAGCATTTCTATTTAATTATTTTATTTTTATTTTTCCCCCTTTTTCTCCTTGAAGTTTTCCAGCTTATGTTTACCCCGGATTTAATTCCTGGTCACTGACCTCCTGCTTCCCCTTCTTTTGCTGTTAATAGGATGAAAACTGATTTGGGGACAATCTAATTAGCTCCTTCCCAGAGGTGAGGGGATTCTGTTTCTGTGTTATGCACGAAACAAGTCATTCACTAGGGGCTGGGTCATTGCTGGGGTAGGAGCATCTGTAAATCCTGAATTTCCTGGAGTCCGTAGCCTGCAGTGGAAGCTGTTTTCTTTCTCCCAGCCAGGAGGAATTCAGGTAAGTGTGGGGGTTCAGCTTCACTTCTGCTGATTTTCAGCTGTAGTTGGTCTAAATGAGATCTTGGGAGAGACTCCTCTGTCTGCTGAGCCCAGGCTTTGGCAGGAGGAGAGGGGCTGCGTGTGCAGCAGGCACTGAGCTCAGGCAGCTCCTGCTCTGCTCCCCCAGCTCTTCCTGCCCCGAATTCTCCCAGCTCTGGGCTGGTTCAGGCTCCACACTCTGCACTGAAGCCTCTGCTGCTCCCACATTTCTGTGTCACTGCAGGGAGGGTGGGCAGAGATCCCCGGGGGTGTCGGCGTTCCAGCCCTCCCTGCGCGGTGCTGGTGTCCTGGATGTCTGAGAGGACAATGTCTGCCTGCCAGGCAAAGCCTGCAGCCCCTCTGAGCCCCGGGGCTTGGGCAGAGCTCAAACCCCCCTGCTCACCAGGCAGGGAAAGGCAGAGCTCAAACCCCCCTGCTCACCTGGCACTGCTGGGAAAGGGCAGAGCTCAAACCCCCCTGCTCACCTGGCAGGGAAAGGGCAGAGCTCAAAGCCCCCCTGCTCACCTGGCAGGGAAAGGGCAGAGCTCAAACCCCCCTGCTCACCTGGCAGGGAAAGGGCAGAGCTCAAACCCCCCCTGCTCACCTGGCAGGGAAAGGGCAGAGCTGCAGGCAGAGCTCAAAGCCCCCTGCTCACCTGGCAGGGAAAGGCAGAGCTCAAACCCCCCCTGCTCACCTGGCACTGCTGGGGAAGGGCAGAGCTGCAGGCAGAGCTCAAACCCCCCTGCTCACCTGGCAGGGAAAGGCAGGGCTGCCGGCAGAGCCCAGTCCTGGTGCAGGGTGTGAATCCAGCCCTGCCCTGTGATCCTGGACAGAAAGCCCAGGGCAAGCTTTTCCTGCTCCTCAGCTGTCTCCTTGCCTTCAGGATGATGAATGGTGGGAAGGGAAGGGTGGGGAGTGGGGGATCCCTGCAAGCTTTGAACTGCCCGTGTCATCAGGAAGGTGAGGAGGGAGAACAGACTCATTTCCAGCAGAATTTTTATTTGGATGAAATCCTTTTACTTTCATCACCTGTGTTCTCATGAGAAAGGCTCAGAGCAAGTCCTCACCAAAAGGTGTCTGATCAGGTGAGGCACTGTGGCTAATAAATATAATAAATATAAGAAATATAATAAATATACTTTGATTTTTTGCTGTAAATGGAAAGGGTTCCCTGTCCCAGTGCCATCCCTGCCCTGTCCCCTGTGCCTCCAGCCCTGCACTCAGACTGGTTCCCATCACTCTGGCGAGTTCATCACCTCTCCAGGATGTCCTGTGATGGATTCCTCATGGCCAGGGCAATCTGCTCCAAAGCTTCAGGCTGAAACGAGCTCTTGGCTTTGGAGGGGATAATCAATGCTTTGGGCATCATTCTGTTCCATGTCCAGCTATCCTTCCATGTGTTAGATTCACAGCTGATATTAAATACTAACTATTATATTTATATAAATATTCTTATATGTCTAGTTATAAATATAATATTTAAATGTGAATTATTATATTTATAAATACAATTATTTTAAGTATATGTTTATATTTATTATATTTATTATACTAAATACTAAGTATTAAATACTAAAACATAAAATGAATCATTTAAATATCAGATTATTCAGGCTTTTGTTCTCCTCTCAGTAGCTGCTCAGACACCCTGGGCAGGAGCAGGCTGCAGTTTCCAGTGGGGCTGTGTCACCCATCAGACCCAGATCCTCGTGGCTCGTTCCTGAGCTGCCGAGGCTGCCCTGCTGAGGGGAGATTCAAGGGCTGGTCCTGCTGCCCTGAACTCCACAAAACTTTTCCTATTGACTTCCACAGAAATAGGCAGAGCCTTGGGGTGTTGGCATGAAAACACCAAGCGGGGTTGAGTGTGAGAGCTGAGCAGGCCCTGCCCCAGGGAAGGAATTTTCTCAGTACATGTTGTTCTCTGGGAATGCTCAGGGATGTCCCTCCCTGCTCCAGGGCTGACACGAGCACACAAACCTGGCCCAGAGGCTGTTATCAGAGGGAGCCTCCCAGCTAGAAACTCCATTTGTCACATTTTGCCTTTCAGGACTGTTGAAGCTGCTGCTGCCCAAGCAGCCAGTGCTGACACTCCGCCTCCTTTTTCTATTAAAAATTCAAATTTCCACCAGTTTGTAAACACAGCCCCAGTGAAAATGTTCCTCAAAACTGCAGCAATGTGTGCTTCAAAGCCAAAAATGTGTGTTTGCTGAGAACTAAGGAGAATTACTATAACAAAAAAGCCAGATGAAAAATGTTGGCACTTGCCAAATAATCTTTCAAACCTCTTCCCCATCAGTATTCTTCAGTGGAACAAGAGCCTTTTGACCTGTTGTAGCTATTCCTCCTCTCTTCATTCCAGTGGGGTTTCCTTTTCTTTTATTAAATGAGTTTCTAATTAATAAAACCTGCAATTATCCTGATTTTAATTGAGTTGGTGTTACTAGTTCTTCACACTAATTAATCTCCGTTTTATTTCCTTCTCTCAGGACCTGGTTCCAAGGGTGGGCTGGGCTCAGGAGGGCCATTTTCCATCCCTGCTGCTGCAAATCCTCTGGGACACCTGAGCTGGCATTCCCAGAGTGCTCAGACAGGAGCATTTGCTGGCCACGGCCAGGGACAGGATCTCCCTGGCAGGACTGGGGGCTTGGACACCCGGCACGGGGCACAAACCTTCCCCTGGCATCGCCCAGTGAGGCTGAGCAGCCCAGGGCAGCTTGGAGTTTAATTCTGGTTTGAGTAGGACAGGGCTGGGCTGTCCTGCCCAGGGATGGAACCACCACAGCCCGGTGTTTTCAGGCATTTCTCTCACGGCAGGGTTTGCACTTTAAATAAGGTTCAAGTTGGACAAGGCTTTGTGCATTGCTTGTAAAAGATTTCTTTTCTTTAATTTTTAATCTTGATCCTGCTCTTTGCAAAGAGCAAATCAGCTCAAAATGTGATGTTTTCTACCAGCAGGTCACAGGCTGGTATTTCTCTTCCAGCCTGCTATCACAGCAATAAAACCCCTCCAGTCACACTGAATTTCAGCTGCCTCTTGTCACAGTCAGTGCATGGCACCTCCTTGGGGCAGTCCTTAAATTAAAATATCGACGATATTTCTGCTGTTTAAGCACTGCTGCAGAAACATGAGTGGCCAAGGAGAGAGGAGGGTTTTTTTCTCTCTGGCTGGAATTTTTCACTATAACCATCCTCAGGGGAATTCTCATCTTCAAAAGAAACATTCTTTCTATACAAGCTGCAAAAAGAATTATTTAATGACATCATAAATTAATACAGAGAGGCACAAATTTTCCAAAATGTAGAGAGAGAGAAAAATAAATTCATGTTTGCCAAAAACACCCCAGCTCTTCCAGACTTAGGCCCCTCTTGAGCCTGTGAGCTGCCAGTGATGCCAAATTGCATGGCGGGGCTTTTGGCAGGACTGAAGTTTAGCTTGTTTAAATTCTGGCAGATATTCCTCTTACTCACATTCTCAGCAAGCTGATACAAATATTTGTTCTATTTCGAGGGAAGTCCAAGCTCAGTCTGGCACCCAGAGCTGCTGGGCTCGGTGGAGCTGAGCCTGCCTGGGCCAAGATTAAATTTGGACATCTACCTTCAAGAAAAAACAGAATTAAAAAATTCCCTGGGCCTTTTAGCACAGATTAGAGCACATCAATGGCAAACGGCCCTCGTGTGTATTCAGGTTTTTCTCACTTGCTAATTTTTGCTTTAATCTGATTTGAAATGGGCCTGGTTTCCCTGAGCTTGGATTGCCATTCCCGGCTGCAACTCTGGGGCTGGAAAAGCCTCCACACACATGAAGCTCCACATTCTTGAGAATTAAAAGCTGTTTAAAGTGCAGTAAATCAAACTGGGACGCAGTAAGCACGCTTGATCTCTTTTAAAGCTGTGCAGGTTGTTGGGATTTTTTGTTCGTGATGTGCCCAGTTTAATGTTTCTGATTTGAAAAACAAACAGAGCAAATCCTCCAGGACACTCAGGGTTGCTGCGCTCTGCTTCATCCCCAGGAAGGATCTTGCTCTACCAGGATCTCCATCTGCACCTGCCAAGCCTTTCCAGGTGGGAAAAGCAGGAGAAATCAAATGGAAAAATGGAACCTGGGTGCCTCACTGGACACACAGCCAGGTTAGAAACCTTGCAATGAAAACATCAAGGGAACTAAAAAAGAACAACCTGTCTCCATCCCATAAATTAATACCACCAGGTTTGGTTTTGGGTTTTTTGTTTTTTGTTGGTTTTTTTTTGCCTGTGCTCATCTTGAGTGGGATTTTTAATGTGAGTAATTCAGTGATGTCTCAATGTTTTTGTCAAAGCCCCACGGAGGGAGATCCCACTAATAGGACTTTTTTAGCCATTTGGAAATGGGAAATCTGCTCTAAGTGGCTGAACTGGATTCCTCAGAGTGGAAAAAGATTGTCACTGGAGAATGATTCATCCCATTTAATCTGACTGTCTGATCTCTCTCCAGTGACTATAAAAGGAACCCAGATGACCAGATTAGCATCTATCCAAATTTTGCACATTTTTATGCTAACTCAGCCTTTCCCAATCAGGACCTGCACTCCTAAATGCCCTGTGCTGTTTTTCCAGGGAAAAGCTCATTATTTGGCACAGGGGCTCCCAGGGCACTCCCTCAGCTCCAGAGGCTGAGCCCTGGGCCCTGCCCTGTGCAAGGGCTGCCAGGTGAAAGCTGCAGCAATTCCACGGTCAAGATTTCTCTCACTCCCTGCATTGACTGAAAGCTTCAGGGAGGATTCTTCCAGGAATTACTTTTTAAACTGCCTTGAATCAATAAATACTGCATGGACGAGCAGAAGGTGCGTGAAAAATGGTCAAAACAGCAGCAGTGAGTATCCATCCAAAATGACATTGTTACTGTGTGGGTCACCTCTGTCCAACAGGCAGAAGATCCAGGCAGATTCCCCTCTGCAGCCTGGGCTGCTGACCCCACTCACTCCTGGGCTCCGTTTGTCAGCTCGGTGTCACTGCAGTGTCACCGTGAGGAATGAACTGAGCACGGAAATGCTGGGCAGGGACAGCCCCAGCCCTCCCTCCCTCCTCTGCCCGGGGCTGGCACTCACTGCTCTGGGCTCTGGGATCAGAGGCTGCTGTCAACTCAGAGCTCAGATCAACACACGGGACCCCTAAAACACAGAGACACCTGAAAATCCCAAATAAACCCCAAATAAACCCCAAATAAACCCACGGGCCTAAAACCTGCTGGTGGAGCTTTGAGATGGTGAAAAAAGGGCCAGGTGGGCACCCTGGGGAGTGGGAGGCAGCAGGAGACAGAAGGGAGATGAGGCATCTTCATTCACCATGGAACATTTTTATACTAATTATTGAAACGCACCCAGAGACAGCTTGTAGCAGTAAAATGACTTTATGTTCTGATATGTAAAATAAAATGTCCATGCTATGTAACAAACATTTAAAAATTCCATACCACCTGTATCTAACGTGGTTTCTAATAAAGATTTATCTGTAGTATATATGGTTTTTTTGTCTAACCAATTCTTAGTTTTTACATCAAAGGTGTGTAATAAAAAAAAATTTAAATAGATGTCTTTCCAAAAAAAAAAAAAAAAACCCTTTGCAACATCAACATTCATTTTTTATTAAGTATTTCATTTGTTAAAAGCAAAGCTGAATTGGACACGTGGCCTGCATTTGTGATATATATAATTTTATATATATATATATATATAAAATATATATGTATATAAATAGCTATTCAGCATGCAAAAATGGTAGTGATTTCCAAAATCTGGTTACAAAATCCCCACCAGTCACGCAGGAATTCTGCTGAGTGGGTGCAGGGGACTGTCCTGGTTGAAATGTGACCTCGGGGCTGTGCCACAGCCCCCAGTCCAGCGGGCTCCTCCTGGGATGGATTCACCAAAGCACAGAAGCACCTCCCCCTCCAAACCTGCATTTCAGCTTTTTGCCTTGGCCCGTTTGGGAAACAATGAAATAAAAACCCCCTGTGCAATGACTAAAGCTTGAATCTTGTGCTCTTCAGTGGAACCAAGCTCCGGTGTCACCTCTGTGTCACCGTGCCTTGGTGGCACAGCCCGGGAGCTCAGCAGGACAGACCCTGCCGTGGGACAGGAGCTCTGGGGGCGAGGGCAGAGCTCTGTCCCAGAGGGAATTCCTGTGCTTCCCTCAGCGTCAGCCTCCTGCCAGAGCCACCGAGGGGGGAAAGGACCCCAAGATGGTCAAATCCAGCCTGTGATGGATCCCCCGCGGGGAGCCAGAGGGCACAGCCAGGACTCAGCCCCGGGCCTTGCGCAGCGAGCAAAGGCAGCCGGGAATGCACTGGGTACAGATTTTACCTGCTGTGTAAATATCTGTACAGCCTGACGGGTCAGGGGAGCTCTGCCCTCCTCAGCCCATCGTCAGGAAAATATTCCTCTAGGCCTCCTCTAGGCTGAAGGCAACTCTGAGCTGGCTGCAAAAGAAAAGAACATAGCACAAAAGGCACGGTTCAGCTGAATACGAAAGAATCAAGGACCAGCAAATACAGAAATTGGTTCTGGAAAGTATTAGCGACTTTTAAGCTTAAACTTCATAAATATATTGCAATAAGCAAATGTGGTTCAGTCAAGGGATGGGAGTCTGAAGACACTGGGTCTGTTCCTAACGCTGCAATTGATTCGCTGTTCGGCCTCGGACTTAACTCTTCACTTCTTCGCTTCGATGTGGGAGCGGGGGGAGCGGAGACATTTGTGCCCCGGCGCCTTCTCCCCCTGCCCGCGGCGCGGCCCCGCAGCTCCCGGGGCGGCCGCGCTCCCCGGCCCCGCGCTGCCGCCGCTCCCTCGCTTCCAGGGGAACGGGGAATCCCTCCGGAGCCACAGGGCTGAAGAAGCGCTGCCACGGCAGTCCTCGAGCTGTGCAACCCATCGAACGGCTTTTTCCTTGGAGGCTTGGGAGGCTGTGGCTTCGTGAGCCAAGGACCGTAAAAGTGAAGCTCGTACTTTTCCCAAATAGCCAAAACTTGCTCACGGATGTTTAACGTTACAAGCAAAAGGACATGACTAGCTACGTCACTCGTTAGCCATGAAGATGCTTTCTACTGGACGAAGACACGAGAACGAATTTATTTGGGAGTCACTAAGAGCCTGAGGAATCCAGCCCACTGAGACAGGAGACGGGACTCTGCGTGCGCCCGAAGATACGAGCTCTTCACGCACACAAATCCCTCTGGAAACGCACATGTGTCTCAGCGAAGTGCAAGTTACCCACAGGTATCGACACCGACTCGACCGTCCCGGAGCGGTAAGGTCGCCGCGGCCTCGCCGGGCCCGGGGGTCACCCGTCGGTCCAGTTCTCCACCGTGCCCATCCCTGAATGGTACTGCAGCGACGACTCCCGGGACAGCGAGAAGCCCTGCGAGTACAGGAACTCGTTGGCCGCGTTCAGGTGCGGGGAGGGCGCTTTCCTCTCGCACACGGCCGGGTGCGGGTGCACCCTCTCCCGGGGGAAGGACGAGGCGGGGCCGCGCTCCCGGCCCGGCGCCGGGCCCAGCTGGTTGTACACGCTGAAGGGGCCGTTCCCCGGCGGCTGCGAGCCCTGGCCCGCCATGGCCGGGAGCCGCGGCATCATGGGGGCGGCGGGGAAGTGGGGCGGGAAGGGCTGGTAGGGGACAGTCTCCATGGTCTGCACGCTGTAGCCGGTGTAAGGTGCGACTGAAGTCCACATGTTGCAGCTCAGCGGCGGCGGCGGCGGCGGTAAATCGTCGACGGCCGAGACGGCGGCGATGTCGGCGCCGGAGCCAGAGTACATGCAGGCCTCCCTGGGGGCCACCTCGCCGCAGTAGGACGGGCTCAGCATCTGCTGCTCGTAGGGCGGCGGCGAGCGGAAATAGTGATCGTCCCCCACCGAGGACGAGGCGTCCAGGTAGGAGCGTTTGCAGGGCAGGTCCAGGTGCCGAGCGCTTTCTGCAAGAGAAATTCACGTTCAGGAGCGGCTCTGCCGGGAGCGCCCTCGGAGGCCGCGGTTATTTCGCTGAACCGGTGCCCTTTCTCAGCTTAATCCAGTTAAAGCGTCTTAGTTTGGGAAAACAATGTACAACATCAAAAAGACATTGTGCTGCAAATGTCAGGCTAATCCTCCCCGACCTCAAAGCGCTCCGGTGACATTTGTCAGCTTAAGTGAGGGACTCTTCTCACATCAGGGATTACTCCACGTTCATCCAGATAAGGAGGGCGCTGCCACTCCTGCACGGTTCCTCCTGACAAACTCAAGGAGTCTCTTAAAGGGTCTTATCGCAGCCCGCCTTCCTGTCACTGCAAAAATGACTCTACATTGCCCAGATATTCACGTCAAAAGCTGCAGAAATATTTCCAGATAAAGGAGCCCTTTCCCAGCGAGCAGCCCTTCCTCAGCTTTGCACAGCCCCTCTTCTCCCGTGAGGACCATGGCCCTGTTCCCCAGCAGCTTTCTGTTATGGATTAGGAATATTCTCTGGATGAATTAGTGAATTCATCTGCACATTAAACATCTGCTAAAATTACACATTTGCCTTGCAGCCCTCATTACTGGTGCTGTTAGATTCTTCATTTAGCCATGATCAGAGGATTCTCCCAGCTTAAATAAATTAGCAGGCAGTGAGACATGCAAATAGAAGGATTTTTTTCTTCTGTGCAAAATTTTTCCATTTAACTTAAAACATGCCATGATCTCATCTGATGCTGGACTAAAAGGAAGAGAATGCAGTCACAGCTCACTTAAATTTGAGAATTACTGGATGAGAGGAAAGGGCTGCTCATACCAAGCTCCCACAGTCCCAGTGGTCTGCAGACACTGAGGGAATTGCTCATGGCTTTGCCTTGGAAAGTGTAGAATTTTGGTCATGCTAATGGCCTCCTGCAAACAATTTTGAATTCAGCTGATCCTAACAATGGATAATTTTCCACTGAAGCTCTGTGCCGTTTCAATTACACATTCTAATTAATTGTTTCAGCTCTGTCTCAGAGTCTGAATTTACCTTCTATGGGACAAACCCACTAAAAATTGTTCCCAACAGCAGCAAATGCCTCCTGACCTCCAAAACACTCCAATCACAGCAGTATTTTTGAAGATCAAGGCCCAAGAGACCAATCCAAACCAAACTCACGGTCTCAGGTTTATTTTCTGTAATATTTTTTTTGGCAGTGAACTCGAGTTACCTCTTCTTTTTAGACAATGGTAGAAGAGCCCTGAATCTCTCTGTGCTGTGAAGGTGTTGAGTGGCAGATCTTGAGTATCCGAAGCTGCAAACTGCATGTGAGCACCATTCTCATACTGATAATGCTGGAGGCTCTGGTGATTCCCGTGCAGTGGGTTCACATCTGGCTTTGCTGACAGCTGGCCGTGACTGGACACCAACCTCTGCCTCATGATGCTTTTGGAAATTACTGGATATTCTTTGCTAAAAGAGGTGAGAAAAATTAAGGCCGGTTAGGCAGCGATCAGCATCATCAGAATTTCATCAGCAGAGTGAGGAAATATTGCTTTGGCTCCCCCAGAGCATCTCCAGCCAGTGACTTCACCACGCTTTGCTTCAGACGATGAACTCACCGCACTGCTCGGGGTGTGGGCGAGGGCTGGCAGCACTGAGTGTGTCAGGAAGGGCTTCTGGGGATATCAGAGCACTCAGGCACCTTCCAGCTGCTTCTGCCGAGAGCTGCAGCCCGTGAGGAGGAAGAGGAGGGAGGAAGGGGGTACCTTTGGAGCCGTGCCACGCGCAGGTCGCTGTCGTCGCTGCCCCGGAAGCCCTTGGCAAAGGGGTTGTTCTCAATTTTCAGCTGGGTTATCTTGAAAAGAGCAAAACCAAGAATAAAGTGTTTGAAAGCAAATCAGACCGAAAGTGCAGCAGCAGCAGGGCTGAGCTGGTGGGTCTCGAGGGCCCAGTCCTGGTGACCCCTGTGAAATGCAGGGTCTGGCTCTTATTCTGGGCCCTGTGTTCTTTTTCTGGACTCCTGATAGAGAGAATTTATTTGTCTGATTTTAAAGGTTTCCTATGCTCCCATGTTAGAGAGCCCTGCTTGTCACGGTGTGGCTCTCCCTGATTCCCATACCGAGTTAACACACCTTTATGGCCACCCTTCAGGCATTTTAACTGTGAAAATCCCAACTCAAACACTGTTCATCCCTGCACAGCCCCTCTCCCTGCTCTCATCCCATTTTAATGCCGAGGAGAGCAGCCAGTTCTGCTTTGGGGTGGTTTTGCAGAGCGTTGCTGTTACTGACAAATGCACTTTTAGCAATGTTGAAAAATATCCCTTCCCAAAAAACTCCTGAGAGCACAGCTGGCCACTATCAGTGCTGGAGGGGAAGGTGGTGACATGTGAATTTAAGCAGCCTCCAGGGCTCAAACTCTTCCAGGGAAGCTCAAGCAGCTGATGAACCACAAGAAGAGTAGGACCCTTCCAAAGCCACAGCCTGACAGCAGGTTTGTACATCTTAATTTCATTTTGTTATTTAGCGATCGTGGTTTTCCTCTGACGTGAGCAGGATCAGGGCTTCAGTCCCTCCTCGTCACCTTCCCCTGGCCTCATCCAGCCCAGGAGGGGATGTGGGGTGAGCACACACCTTCCTCACTGACCTGTGCCCAGGGGTAACCTCTGTCCTCAACTTCATAATTTTTTGCTTTAGGAATACAATTATTTGCAGCCACACTTCTTGCTAGCAGGAGATTTCTGAGCTAAATACAGTTCAGCAGTTTGTTTCTTCTGAAAGAAACCCAGACCAGGTTTTTAATTGTTGATGCTTAAGAGAATAAATAAAACCACTCAGGTATTCCTCTGAGGCTGAGATTTTCTCTAGACCACACTGAGGTCCTGGTGAGACCTTCTGCCTGCTGTCACCTTCTGCAGGTCCCTGTGTCCCCTGCTCAGGGCAGTGTCCATTCCCCCAGCCTGCAGACCACAGAGGCTCCTCACAGGATCTTCACTGAAGATTTGGGCTCCTCTGGGACATTTTCCCCAAATCAGGTCCACCCTGTGCTGCCCCCCCAGCCCAGCTGGACAGCAGTGACGGTGCAAGTGTGCAGTTTATGGAGCACTCTGGGAACTTTAGGGATGAAAGGCACCATTGACAGCAGACATTTTAAATATGTATTAAATATAAGCTCCTTTGAGTCTTTCTGGTTAACCATGTTTGGGCAATCGGTCATTTTACATCAACAGCTGCAAGTTTTCTACCTTCAGTGTCCTAATGGGCACTTTCCCCCACCCTGGCTGACCATACCACATCCATGCTTCTGCTCTCTTAACTAGCTCACTAATTGCAGCATTTCTGCAAGGACTGCATGCTTCAAAGGGCACACAGGCGTCCTGCTTGGGAGGAAAAGCTCTGGTCAGGTTATTGGGGAGGAAGAATTTCACACTTGTTCCTGTTCCTGCAGGATTTTCCTATGAATGTGTAGGAAAGGAACTGGTACAGTTACACATGGCAGATTTCACACTCAGGGTGACAGGAGGGCTCTGGCAGTGCTACCTCGCTCTGCAGCTTTAGTTATGAATCTTGATGCCCTTTAAAAATTCCAATTAAATTATTAATTATTCCTCATACATCAACTGGACTTTACTATTAGGAAAATGCCCAGGAGCAGGAGCTTGTGCAAAGGCAGGGATAGAATCTGAAGCCTTTCCATCCCCTGCTGTCATCCTCCCCTGTCCCTGCCCTGCTGAGGTGACACAGGGAGGTGACAATTTACTGTCCCACTGCCATCAGTCGTGCTGGGATCCAGCCCTCAGGCAGAACTCTGCCCCCTGCACAGGTAACACCACCCTGACACCACAAAGCAGCCCCTCAGCACGCAGCTGCCCCCGACACCCAGCCAGAGCACAGAACTGACCCCTGTACCCCCCAGGCCCCCTCCCCAGAGCCCAGCCCCCTCCTGCCCCACGGGCAAAGCGCAGAGGCAGCTCCCAGTTCCGTTTTTACGGTTACATTCCTCATCTGTCTCACTAAACACACATTCTGTAATTACTGCTCACTGCAGATTTATGAGCAAGCTTTACTGGTCATTATTCCCCGTGCTTTGCTGTTTGAATGACATCCCGGCTCCGTGAGCACAGCCAGGCAGGGGAGCCCAGGCTTTGCCAAAATATTGTTACCAGCAGCATCCCTGCTCCTCCGGAGCTGCATCCCGGCTCATCCCTCTGCTCAAAGCCAGGATGGAAACTTGTCTTTTAAAGCAGCAGAACAGGAAGATCCTCTCACCAAGCTCCTGGCCAGAAAGAAAGCATTTGGAGCCCCAAAAGCTGCCTACCTTGTGGTTCTGGTAGGAGGTGACAGAGATGAAGGAGGTCTCGGGGAAGACGTGGGTGCAGAAAGCCGTGTTCTTGGAGCCGAAGGCGTTGTTCTCGTCCGCCTTCACGATGTGCAGCCGGGGCTGGTATTTGTGCATTGAGTTAAGGATGATCTGCAAAACAATTGATGCCAAAGTGAGAAATCCACTCAAAAGATAAAAGAGTCAAGCCGTGGCTGCTGGGCACTTTGCAGCAGGACCCAAAGCCCGGCAGAGCTCAGCTTTAGCTTCGCTTGTGAGGTAGAAAGGAAGATTTACATTCTAGAAATGCACATGGACCAAGGCACAAAAGGTATCTGCAGCTCTGGCAAGCAGAGCTGAACTTAAAGCTTTCCTGGTAAACCCTCATTTTCCATTGCTATTGGACAGAATCAGTCTGGGTGGAAAAAATGTCATATTTTTTTTTTCCCCAGCTCACGCCGAAGCTGTACAATATATAATTCACCAGCAGCCTGGCCTGTAAAGATTCCTAATAAATGCTTTACTGAGCTGAAAAATACACAGTTTAGCAGAGGGAAAAAAAAAACAACACAGAAACCACAGGGGGGAAAAAAGCTAGAAAGCTATTTTTCTTTTATCTGCTGGTAAAAAAACAAAACAAAACAAAACCAAAAAACTCCAAAGCAGCAGATTTGTTTTTCCTGCTGTTTGTGGAGTGGCTGAGTGTGGGTGGCTGGTCCAGGCACCTCTCCCCTGCTCGAGTCTTGGCCAGTGAAAAAGGCAGGACCAGCTCCAGCCAAGGGATTTTTCTGGAGGATGCCAGGGGGGCTGGGGAAGGGCTGAGGTCCAGCAGGGATCACAGCCTGGCTCCAGCAAAGGGGTTTTTTTTTGGTGGAGCTTTTTGGGCTGAGAGAGGCTGCCCAGGCTCATCCCACTGCAGCTCTGATGCCACAAAGCAGGGATGTGCCCAGGCACTGCAGAAGAAAATGGCTTCAAGAAATGGAATTTCTTTTAAGAAGTGGGATGGTTTTAAGAAAAGCCTTTATTCCTTTTACTGGCAAAGAAGAAATACTGCTGCCTTGTTTTCTCAGCATAATCCTTTCAATCTCCTCCTTCTGCTCCCAGATGGGCTCTCTGAGCCCAGCTGCTCCTGGGGGAGAGGGACTCCAGCCAGGCTGTCACCCCTGGGGTGCCCAAAGCCCAGGCAGGGACAGGGCCAGGGCCAAGGAGGGGACACTGTGATGGGTGGGGCCTTCCAGTGGGGGTAAATAAATGGATGGATGGAGGGATGGATGGATGGAGGGATGGAGGGATGGATGGATGGATGGATGGATGGATGGATGGATGGATGGATGGATGGAGGGATGGAGGGAGGGATGGATGGATGGATGATGGATGGATGATGGATGGAGGGATGGATGGATGGATGGATGGATGGATGGATGGATGGATGGATGGAGGGATGGATGGATGGATGATGGATGGATGGATGGAGGGATGGATGGATGGATGGATGGATGGATGGATGGAGGGATGATGGATGGATGGATGGATGATGGATGGATGGATGGATGGATGGATGGATGGATGGATGGAGGGATGGAGGGATGGATGGATGATGGATGGATGGATGGATGGATGGATGGATGGATGGATGGAGGGATGGATGGATGGATGGATGGAGGGATGGATGGATGGATGGATGGATGGATGGATGGATGGATGGATGGAGGGATGGATGGATGGATGGATGGATGGATGGATGGATGGATGGATGGATGGATGGAGGGAGGGATGGAGGGATGGATGGAGGGATGGATGGATGGAGGGATGGAGGGATGGATGGATGGATGGATGGATGGATGGATGGAGGGATGGATGGATGGATGGATGGATGGATGGATGGATGGATGGATGGAGGGAGGGATGGATGGAGGGATGGATGGATGGAGGGATGGAGGGATGGATGGATGGATGGATGGATGGATGGATGGATGGATGGATGGATGGATGGAGGGATGTGCACACTGCAGCACAGCAGCATCAGCTCACACTGATTATGGTTTTAGCCAGTTTGAAATGAGAATTACCAAGAAGCAGAAGGTTTTTGCCCTGTGACTGCTCTGTGTGTTCACAAAGCCTTTCTCCTCCATGACTGCCATGGCCAGGAGAGCTCAGAGCAGCAGCTCCAGGTGCTCCAGCCAGGATGGGAGGCAGTGCATGGAGCCTGGGCTCTCCAAACCCCCTCATCTGCTGCAGGTCCCCCTGCCCACGGTAGCTGCTGCATTTTGCACCACTTAAATGCAATTTTTACTGTTGACGTTTTCCAGACAACCCTCCCTGCTCCCCAAGAGAGAGAATGAGGAATTTTTGGCATTTTATCAGCTTTGCATCAGGCCTCTGAACCACTTTGTGGCTGTTGATGTGCAGGGTGTAGATCTGAGAGGGTCGGCTCAGGTTTTGGGCCGGAGCCTTTTCTCTGCTTTCATGTATCAGCCACTCATAAAACAAAGTAACACCCAAGGGACAGGACTGTCATAAAAGAAGGGACATTTCAATTTTCAGCAATTAAGAGCTGAGGCATGCTGATAAATAATGGCTGGCTGGAGCAAAAGCTGGGGATTGCTGAGCTCTCCTCTCTGTCTGTCCCATGCTGCCCAGCACGGTGACTTTTCCCCAGAGCCACAGCAACTCAGCTTCAGGATGGAGAAAACGACTTGAAACTGAGCTTTCCAAAGGGAAAATTAGGAGCCCAAGTTTTGATACACCCTGCATGAATAGCCTGTGTTCTCCCTCCAAAGGATCCACTGGGCTATAATGACCCCTTTAAAACGATAAATGCGTTTTTAATAACATCTTCAAAGTCAAGGAGCTCAAACAATGTCCAAAATGAACTAATGAACTTCTTGGAGCCTGACAGAAGAGCTCGGGAAAGGATTTCTGACAGAGGCTCAATGTTTCAATTGTGGCTGCAGATCTGCCTGGAGTTTCATCATGAAAAAAACCCTAAATGGCCAAATTTTGCCACTGCATTTACAAGTCTGGGCATTTCTGTCCCTTGAACAACAAGTGAATATTTGCTCACCTGTCCCAGTGTAATTCCTGTTGGAATTTGAGTGTGTGGCTCCCCACCAGCTGCAGAGGGGATTTCCCACATCTTTTTGGGGTCAGCAAGCACTCTCTGCATAAAACCAGCATTTTACTTGAGAACGAGAACGCCTCCTGAGCACAGAGGCAGTGCCTGCACACAAATCCTCCTCACCTGTGCTTGGTGTGATCCCTGTGCATTCAAAATCCTTACAAACCCCAAAACCAACCTTTAGCCACAAAACAACGAGTCTGTGCAAAGTGAAATGCCAACAACTCGGGCTAAATAGTTTTCAAGGCTGCTTTGGAAAGCTAAAAATACACAAAACAAATGTAAATTCCACTCCAGTGACGAACATCAGTGGAAAGATTAGCTTCAAGAATTGTGTCAAAAATGAGAAGTATTTTAATTGATGGGACAGAGCACGGAGCAGTGATGTAGGAGCCCTTGGCCTCAAAGGTGATGCCAAAACAATAACTTTGTATTTTCCTGCACTTCCCTTTTTCCTGGGGAGATGAATTCAGTGTCAGACACTGTCACACATATTTTTAAATTGTTTTTGTACAAAAAGTAGGTGGTTTGGGATAGGTTGGCAGGGACCCAGTGGTGGGGACCCTCCTGGGCTGTCCCAGGTGACACCCAAAGAGCTCCTGGATATTTTTTGCACCTCTTGGCTGCTCCCCCTGCCCCTGGCACTGCCTTGATGCTGGCAGAGAAGCCAGAGCATCCCCAGGGTGATGGCACTGCTACCCCTCAATGTCACACGTGCTGAGCAGACTGTGAGACAGCCAACCCCAAAGTCCAGTGTGAGCTTACACAAACATCCTTCTCACTTTCATTTTCACCCCCTGTCTCCCTCCTTTGTGCTGCTCACACACTTGCAGCTGGAACTTCAGCTGTTACAGAACTCAACTCCTTCATTTTTTTGGCGTTCCCCAGTCAGCAAGAAATGTTTAAAGAAATGGTGTCATTTGCTCCTTTCATTTGATTTTACTCAGGGAAACAAACTCCTCTAACTTCTAATCTCTCACGCTGCTGAGTAATGTCAGCCCCAGGGCCTGGGTTTGCAGGATGGGACCCAAAGCACGAGCTGAGCTGGGGAAATGGTGCCACATTCCTCGTCACAAGGCAAACTCGCCTTGAAATCGCCAGTAAAATGTATTTACTCTCATATGAAATTTGGGGAGTTGATTTAAGAGCTCCCTGTTTTGCCAAGGTATCGGATGTCAGATGATGCAGTGGTTGCTATGGCAACTCCCCTTTTTATATTGAATAGTAAATGGCTACAAAAAAGCCACATAATTTTATGGTTGCTCCCGGGGGATCACATAACTAATATAAAATCTTGCATTTTAATATATTTTCTGCTTCTTTCTTCCTTCCCTCTATTCTTTCAAAGTGAAAAAGCCTTTGAGTGAGGCTGGCCCTGGTCCCACTTTGGGACTTGGAGCTGGAGCGTGACAGCCCAGCACAAAAACCTGACAACCCTTTTTTTTTTGCATGGAAAAAACGGTGTTTTAATCAAGGAGGCTCTGCAGAATCATCTCAATTAATATTTATTGCATTTGGTGGTATAAAGCATCCCAGACTGAAGGGTTTTTTAAGAGTGAAGGGTTTGGAGATGCTCCATCAGCTCTGGAGCTGACCCAGCTGTGCTGCCCGGGATGTGTCCAGGGGATTTGGGATCACAGATCCCTCTCCTCCCTGCACCCACCCTGGGACACCTCACCCCAAAGCCAGCATGAAAATCACACCAACATTTGCAGTGGGAAAGACCCCTGAGATCACCCAGTTCAACCAAATAAAACATGCTATGCCCACAGCCTCTCCAGCAGCTAAAACAGCTCTGCAATTCCCTGAATCCCATCCTGAAGATTTCCCTTGGGGGAGGATTCCCCTCTCTCTGCCCCAAGGCAGGGACAGAGCAGGCTCTTCCCAGCCCTGAGTGCAGCCAGGCTGCTCCTGCAGGGCCGCAGGGGAGCCTCCCAGATCCACACGTTTGCCCTGGCAGTCAGCACAGAGGGGAATAAAAGAAAGGCTGGAAAATCCTGGGAAAAGGTTCAACATGAGCTCGGAGAAAAATTCCTTACAAGTAGGCCAAAGCTGGGGTTTCTGGGTTTGTTCTCCCTCGGTTCTTTTTCATCTCCCATCAGCTGGAATTCCCTGGGACACAGCTCTGGGGTGATTCCACCTCTGCTGTGCCACGGGAGGGTTTTGGGCAGACCCCAGGTGGGACACCCCCTGTGTGACCCCCACGCTGTCACCTGGCCCCCTGGACAGTGACCTCCTCCCCTGCCCTTCTCCAGGCTGGCTCCACTCCAAACCTGACCACTTCAGGCTCTGATTCCAGGTAAACTTTACCAAAATCTGCTGCATTTGACCCCACAAACCAGCGATGTAACAACAAAAACATTAAACAGAGAGAAGGAAATCAAGGAAATCTTCTTTTCAACCACCAACCCACTGGCCACTTCTTCCCCGGGACTGAAATGGAAACCCTGGATCCTCCCTGTGGAACACACACCATTCCCAGGGGCACACAGCTCTGCTCTTTTATTTTCCAGCAAACAATGTAAAACTTCACTTGGTAATTTATTTGGGTGCCATTATTGCTCTCATTTCCTAAAATGAATGGGTACCAAAAAAAAAAAAAAAAAAAAAAAAGAAAGGAAAATAATCTTTTCATGGATGTTCTTTCAGCAGAAGGCTTAGTGATGCTCTGAAAAAATTGCCTGCAAATTTAGGGGTGGACAAAAGGGGTTTTCCAAAGTTTAAATGGACTGGGAAAAAAGGTAGTTTGGTATTGGGGGAGATTACATACATATATTCTTATAAATATAGATATAGATATAAATACATAAATATATTCCTTATATATATAAAAATCATATCAAATATATATATATATATATATATATATATATATGTTTTATTTATTTATTTATTTATAACCCCCCAAATGTTATACATAAAAATAGAGGAAATTTTTAGCTGGAAACTCTCTGAGCAGGACAAAGGGGTGAGGCTGTGTCCTGCTCCCCAGGCAGGATTTCCCCCAGGAGCTCCGTGGCCCCAGCCCTCCGTCCCTCCCTCTCCCTGGTGATCCCAGTGCCCGGGGTGGGGAAGCTGCTTCCAAGGCAGCACATAAACCTCCCACCAGCACCAGAGAGGAAACTGCTTGGCCACAAGTCATAAAGCAAACAAATAAAAAAAAATTATGAATCAAAATTAGGGTTTTGCAAGATTAGTAGGACGTGGAGCTAATTAAAAGTGCCTGAGTGCGTCTGACGGGCACAGGCAGAAAAAGGCTGATTTAATTAATAGAAAAATGAAAAGGAAACCCCAGGACTTGGGGGAAAATTAAGGCTTTCAGTGATAATCAAATAAAACCAAGTGTGCAAATATTAAATCTGAAGAGAAATAACAAACTCATCAGCATTAATGAGTGAAGCCAGTAAACAGCAGATTTGTGTCAAGAAAAACAGGAATATCACTTCAAATGCTGTCATGAGTGACAGGCTGTCTGTAATATCCTGCAGCTTTAAACCTCACCTGGTTACATCCCAGAAACTAAAATAAAAGCTTTACTTTAAAAGCAGATAAAGTAATTATGGCAATTAAAAGGCAGCACCAGCAGCCCAGGAGTGAGGTAGGTACAGAGTTTGTAACACAACCAAGCTCAGCAATGCTGTGTTGGGGGGGGATTAAATTAAATATCTACTTTTATTTGTCACAACCTCCACTTCTAATCTCCATTTATTACTTGCCTCCTTTCCTAATTTGTTTGTTTCCCTGCAGGAATTCCTTTATATATTCTAGAATCGACTCATATATTCTTTATATTCCCATTTTTTTCATTTCCAATCGATCTGGTCCCAGTCAGAACCTCTCAAGAACGCTGATGTGATGCTCCTGCCCTTTCCAAGCTGGCCTGGCTGCAGGAGCTGAGTCCTCTGGCTCAGAGGTTTCATTGCAGTGGAGTCACTGACAACAGCAGCACAACAACAGCACAAACCCCTCCTGGGATGCTCAAACTCCTCTCCCATTTTCCAGCGCTGCCCTGACGTGACTCAGTGCTCAAAACCAGGGAAGGGAGGCCGGGGGGAAGGCTGGAATGTTTTCTCCCAGCTGCCATCCAGCTCATCCTTGACTCCCCTGGGTACTGCAGACCCCACTCCTCAGTCCTCAGGAGAAGGATCCCGGGCTCCAGAGCTGCCAGCACATCTGCGGCCACCACGGTGGCCAGTCAGTCCTCTGGCCAGTGCCCAAAAGGGCTCCCCACGCCCTCCCTGCAGCCCCAGTCCCAAAAAGGGCTCCCCATGCCCTCCCTCCAGCCCCAGTACCCAAAGGGCTCCCCGTGCCCTCCCTGCAGCCTCACTACAGCACTGAGTCACCCCCTCATGGTCCTTCAGCAGCCTCACACCCCCCTGAGCACCCCTCACCTGCCAGGGCACCTTCCACCCCGCTGTTTATGTACTTTAAACCTCTGGAGAAAGTGGAATTCCCTTCCTGAGGATTTCTCACTGTGCAGACACACACTTGCTATTTCCCCACATTGCCCAGAATCAGCTTTGTAAAGAAATACAGGTGTTCTGCTCCCCTTTCCAACAGAGAGGGGATTTTGGTGCATCCTCTGCAGCTGAGATTAGCACAAAATAACCTGGAGTGATGGAGTCATTCCCATTTTCCCCCTGGAAAACACTGCCAGGTATTTCCCAGGCAGGCAAACACTGGGAAGGGATGTGCCACTCTTGCTGGCACTTACAAGACTATTTTCACCTCTGCAAATGCCCTGTTGCTCCCATGGCATCAGAGAGCAAAGCACCAGCCCTGCCAGAATCCCTCGTGCTCAGAATCCCTCACCAGCCCCACGTAAATCAGAGGCTCTATCAGGTTGATTATCTCTGCATGTAATGCTTTGAAAATACATAAATTCAGATTTCCCTCTAAGCATAGGTGGCTTACAGTGCTTTCTTTGGGATCAGATAGACCTCACTGTAGCTAAACATTACGGTGGCTGCTGATTTCTTAATCCATTTCCAACATGAAGGTTCCTCAGTTGTTAAGCCTGGTGTGAAAGAAGCCTTTCATGGATGAAAAATCCCCCCGGAGCAAAACATACAGCCCACGTTTTCAGGCTGTGCTGTGTGAGCTGGGCACGGGCTTACCTGCCACAAAACCTGCTCAGCCACAGGGGTTTGAGGCAGATTACAGAGCCCTGAATTTGTTCTGATATAAAACCTGCTGGGTTTTACATGTCTGCAGTGACAAACGCCTCCCATGCCTCTGACTGTAACAATTTACCACAACAGATAACGGGCCAGGGCGAGCAGGAGTGAGCTTTGGGAGGCTGCAGAGAAGGGGCTGGGTGGCAGAGAGTGAGGCTTTCCCACATCCCCAGCAGGGTAAATAATCTCCAGTCTAATTCCATGGACTGCAGCAAAGGCTTCAACTCCACAGTTTATTAATTAAGATGTTTATCTTACTTACTTGAAGCCTCAAATGTGCCTCCACTTCTTATCATCTCCATGGGGCAGCTCATCCCTGATATCAAGCAGCTATTTCAGTGCACAGTCAGGGCATGGATGGATAAATGGGTTCATTTATTGATGGAATCGTGTGAAATTTCTGCTGCCTGTCTTTCAAGTGAGATCCCTGGCTCAGAGGAGCTGCACCCCATGTAGGGATGGGAACACTGCAGCGGCCAAGGGTGCCAGGGTGGGTGACCCAGCACAGCTCTGCCTGGGCAGCTGCCCACACACCCAAAAATGCCCCAGCCAAGGCTGCAGAAATCCTCACTCCACGTGGTTTTGAGGTTTGGAGGAAATCAAAGACAAAAGGAAACGCAGGCAGCTCCGCTGGCGCACGGGAAGGCAAACAAACCCTGTGGCTTTTCTGATTTGTTTTTTTAGGGAGCTTTAAGAAAGTGTTTGCAGTCACTGGGAACAAATTCCTAGAAATGAGAAGCTGTTATTATTCCTAACGTAATGCCTTCGTGGGACAGGCCCTGCAACAGCAGAGCTGTTCTCAGCCTGAGCTGCTGGGAGCCTTCCCCCTCTCCTGCTGCAGAGCCCAGCTCTCCTCCATGTGCACCCCAAAAAGGGAAACCCCACATCCCTAAAGCAGAGGATTCATTTGGAAGCCTAAGAGGAGCCGGCTGAGGACGGGTTCAGTCCCATTTAGCCAGGCAGGTTGTCAGTGCCTGAACAGAGCAGCAAACCAGGCACTTTAAAATAGATTATTTCAGGCATTTTCCCATTAATGAGAGAGGGAAGGTGCTGGGCTGTGGTACACGGCCCGAGGGCACTGAGCAGGGCTCATCTGGAGCCACAGCACGCTGGATATTACCCCAAAACCCAAACCACTGTCTCGCTAGGGAAAAGACAAGCAGGCTGTTCATTGGAAAGGAGGAGGGGGTTAAAATCTTCCCTGTTAAAATGCAGCGCTAAAATCTCAGTTAAAAAATGACAAAGTCAGGAAAAGCAAACGTTTAAAGTTGCAAAACCAACACGGCACATCCTGTTTGTTTTACAGCCACATCTCACATCCTGCATGTTTTATGGTTTACATTTTACAGCATAAACAGTCGTATATTAAGCTGCAGAGTTAACCAAGAGAAAAACACAGAGTGAAAAAATGCCACGTGCAAAGCCAGCGCCTCGGGATGGCTGTGGCAGCCAAACGGTGGCAGGGCTGGCTTTGTGTCACTGTTACTGAGAGAGCCCCGACACAGTTGTTTCATTTCATTTCCGTGGTGCTTCCCCCCTTCAGGGGAGCAGAGATGGGCTGTGATTAATAACAGCAGCATTAAAGGGTGCCGGGGAGCCTTTGAAGCTCACACATGTCTCAGTGGGGTCAGTAGGGTGGGGAGGGGGTCAGGGCCCAGCACGGGGCTGGGTTATCACTGAGTCCCTGCCAGGGCCCAGCTTTTGGAGGCTCAAAATCTGCAAAAAATTACAAACACTGGCAAAATTTCTGGATTTTTGGCAGTGTTTTAAGCTGGTGGGGTCCTGCTGCCTCTGGAGTCAACCCCCTAAAGCTCCAGCTGATTTAGCTGGGCAGAATCATCACACTTTCTGGACAGCCTTGGGAGGCATCGGGACTCTGACTCCAAAGGAAAAGCTGTTCTTTAGAGGCTCAATGCACAATCATTTTAAGCAAGACAGATATATCTCTTCCCACTCTGCACCCTTCTCACAGCCTCCCTTGCCCTCCAAACTGCTGCTGCTTAAAACATCATCAGGTTAAAACCCACATTTGATGACACAAATTCGATTCTCTTACCTTTGGTGCAAGGAGGAGCTGCTGGCACTAAACCTAGAAGGATTTTAAACTCTCTCTTCCCTTCCTCTCACCAAGGATGGTTTATTTTTGACTTTCAGCTCTAATTGTGCAAACCAGACAGGTCTGTGTTTTTATATGCAGTATCTGAGCACTCACTCTCCTGACAGGCTGCCAGGGCCCTTGGTCTGAGTTGTTAAATGCACTGGGGCAGATAACTGTGTGCTCCCCACCTCTGCATTCCCAATACACATGAATCAAAATTTTCCAAATAAAAGACTTGATCTTTTTTAGGGCTGCCAAAGCCAGCTTGGAAAATCAGGAGTTTATGCAGCCAGCTTCTGTGAGCTGCATGTACCACGTGCCAGGCTGAAAATCCCACAGCGCTGCCCGGAAAGATCCTGGGCAGAAAAGAAAACCTCAATGGCATCTAGCAGGACACAACTGAGCCAGCCATGGCTGCGTTTCCAAGAGCAGGGGAAGCACACAGACCCCCTCCCTTTGTTTTAAACACTCCCCCCAAGCACAAAATAATGTTGTTCCTTATTATTCAATTATTATTTATTATTATTAACTGTTATATCCCACCCAGCATCCCAAACCCAGCACCACGAGCCCACCTCCACCCAAAGCCCTTGCAGAATGTGTCTCTTACGTGTCCAAAGGGATCCAGGTGGTTGTTGGTGAGTTTGAGCTTCTGGAAGGACACCAGCTGCCTCATCCAGTGGGCTCCCGTGGCCGGGGAGTCGGGGTGCACGTACAGCCTGCCCGGCATGGCCGGCTCGGCCTTCCCGGCCACCATCCTGGGAACAGAGGGGACACGTGGCATCACTCTGGACATGGACGAGCTTTTTGTCCTTGGACTCATCCCAGCAACCCTCCTGCCAGCCCTGAGGGGATGCATTTGGACGTGGGGACTCAGGGAGGCTCCTGCTGCTCATGGGGGTTTTGGGATCCTTGTTTCAGCATCACAGGCTGGCAGAGTAACCCCATCCCTGCTCCCACATGGGATTCCCTTGGGGCAGTGTCCTCACATGGGCATTGTGGAGACACTTTTCAAGGAGGAAAACTTGTCTGGGTTTTTGGAAGTCTTCAAAGAACCTTCTGCAAAGGGAGATGGCCCTGCACAGCAGAAAGTACCTGTGGGCAGGAGCAGCACTGGTGTGGCTGCACCCTTCACAGCCAGGCAGGGCTCCCACAGCCTGTCCCAGTGGGAAGGGGCTGCTTCCCACTCTGGCCCAGCACCCTTCTGCAGCTCCCCTTGCCCCACACCACCACCAGCTCTCACGGACACAAGGCCCAGCCATGAGACATCATTTAATGGCAACGCCCTCATTACTCCACATTGTTCTCCTCTTATAAAACCCCAATAAAAGCAATATTACCAAAAACAACAGAAACTTTCCAGCAGCAATAAAAGGAAAAGGGGAAACAGCTCTAGGGCTGGCAAAAACTAAATTAAACAGAGTTAAGGACTATCCATCATCTCATGTTTAATGTCTGAAACACACAAAGTGGCCACCGTGGTGCAGAGACCCTCAGTCCACTCCTCTTACCCAGCGGCATTCCGGGACAAAAGCACACGGAAAGGGGATCTTTTTTTTTTTAAACTGGAGCAGCCCTAATGTGCAAGTAAATAATTTCTGCTTTCTGGGATGTCACTGGGCTCGTTCCCTGTGAAATTTTCCATTGCTTTTCACCAGGCAGCAGCCAGGGGAAGGGTTTGGGGAAACCACAGCGAATAGTGGCAGTGAGGGAGGCTGCCGGGCATTTTGTGGGGAGAAATCAAAAGAGAAAACAACACGTTTCCTTTGTCAGAGAGCAAAAACCCCAGCTGCCTCTCGGGTAAGTAACTTTGCTTGGAAAGACACAGGGAAGGGAAGAATAACAGAAGAGAATCAGGGCTCTGAGTAAACCACCCCATATTTCGCTTTATAGCTGCTCTCCTAAAAGCAAAATATTACTATACAAGAAAGGAATTTAAAACTCAAGTCACATAGAGACCTAATTTTGAGGGCCAAAATGGACCATTAGATCATCCTGTCCAGCCTCTGGTACAAGGCAGGCTGTGGCTTTACCCTGCTGCACTGCACATGGCCAGATAACCCGTGCTTGGCCTAAAGCATCTTCTCCAAGAAAACTCCCCAGCCTAGAACACTTTGGGATGGACAAGTCACCACCCCCAGCAGCACTTTTTTCCAGCAGTTAACCACCCAGCCTGTTAATAATATTTCATTTTGTATTTGTCTGGTTTAAACTTCCAGCCCTGGCTCTTGTGTCCATCACTGTTCCACCAAAGAGAGCTCCGGGATGTCGGCATCCCTCCCGTGGGAAGGTGTTTCTGTTGGTTTCTAAGTTTGCACAACAAATGGTTGATCCAATTGCAAATGTCTTATGGAAAAGCAGGCAAACAGAGGCGTTCTCTTACCATTTGTTGTCGCAGAATTTGTAGCGGTGATCATCGGCCGGGACGATGTCGATCAACAAAATGTACTTGGTCTTGGGGTTCATTCCAGTCACTTTGACCTTGTAACTGGGAAACATCCTCCTTAGGGAAAGCAGAGGGTTACCACGTTAGTGAGGGGTGGAAGCCCTGGAACTGATGGAAACTTGGAGCAGCAGCCCGAAAAGCAGATCCACCATCAGAGGGATTCACGCGAGGGCATTGCTGGCTCTTGTTCCTACCTGAATTAAACTCTCTCTTTCCAGAGCGTGTGCCAGGGCAAAAGTGGGCACAAATCTTGATAAGGGTATAGGGAGGGGGGCTGTGGGCCAGTGCCAGTGTAAGCAGGGTGCAGAGAGAGATACGGGGGGGTCTACACATCCCTGCTTGTGGGAGGCTTGAACAAGGAGCCTGCACTTCTACAGGAGGCTCTGCCTGGCTTACGGCAGCACCAAAACTGCAGATTTCTTGCTGCTGTGGATGTGTTTGAAAAGTCTGGAAACATGACTACATTTCAGAGGAAATTGAGCACAGGCTTTGTCATCCACACAATCCCAATAGCCACCGGTCCCCCCACTCCTCCTGTGCTCCCTCCAACAAACTGAGAACTGAAGATCAGCAAAGCCTGGGGGAGACGAAGGGTTAAACCCTGTGGTGGTGCAGACAGGCTCCTCTGGCCTTCCTGCATTTCCCAAATTCACAGCACACCCCTTAAACCTTGCTGGAGCCTGGAACATGGCAGAGCTTCCCACCAAAATGTGCCTGTCCCACTGGCTCCAGCAACCAACACCAAACTAGAGCATCCCATACACCAGTGCATCACCAGAGAACATTCACATGTCTTACAGGCCTAAAGAGTCTTTGTGATGTTAAATAAAACCTTTTTATAAAGCTATGGGGCTGTGAAAACAGCAGATTCCATCACAGTCCAGCCTTGCAATCCAAAGGAGAGGGCCCTAATGGATACTGACACTGCCATGGCTTCCCAATCCCTCGAGGCTGCATCAGCAGCCAGGATTTGCAGGATTAGGCACTTCACATCCTCAGAGTAACTATTTTCTTGGCTCCATCTTCCCCACCTCCTCCTCATCCAGTAAAAACACCCGAGTCAATAGAGCAAACTGGCTCACCACAGCCCTCCAGCCAGGACACAAAGTTCTCCTTCCAGGGGATGGAGGATGAGAATTGCCACATCCTGCACTCGTTCTAATTACGTGAATGAAGATGGGCCCAAATCCTGATGTCATTTCTCCATCAGACATCAAGGCCACTTTGTCCCCCACTTTATCCCTCTTTTCCTGAGCTGGTCGAAGTCTGCAGCACCATTTTGTCGCTGCTTGGGGAGAAGGCAACAAAATGGGCCCTGTTCAAAATCGTTTCAATCGACTCTTTTAACCGCCCTGCATAAATTCCAGATGTTTACCATGTAATTAGCCTGGACTAAAAAGAGGTGGTTTAGCAATGTCCCTCTTTGATTTTCATTCATAAACTCTGCACTCCTCTTAACCTTGTCCTCCTACAGGTAAGCACCTGGGTAAATACAGTAGGACATTTCAATTTGTGCATACACAGCCCAATTCACACATTGAAAAAAATTGTATAAGGAATCCAATCTGAATGCCAAGATTTTTTTTTAATTAGGCCTTAAAATGGCATTTTAAAATTAAACAAAAAAAGAAAAAAATTTAAAAGGAGGATAAAATTATTAAAAAACATAAATGAAATGAACACAATTTGACAGTGTCATACCTGCAATGGGATTTTTATAACATTGAGCTTCTGAATTTCTTTTTCCCTCAATCATTTAATTTACTGTAGAACATCCAAGCTGCTAAAGTAGCTGAACTGATATATTGTAAATGTTAAGTGCTTTTTTAATGGCATTTAAAATTAAGCTTCAGCATATGGAGTTCATATAGCATGGACATGCCTGAGTTTATAATGTTCTTTAGTATAGCCCTCTAAAATAAATACAAAGAGCCAAAGTACTACTATAATATATACAGCTGAAATTCTTTAAGGATAACAAATGGGGACTCACATCTGATTGAAGGTGTTGCTTAACTTGCAAACCACTCACTATCTCGCAGTGGTAGCATTGTACTCAGCAGTCCACAGACCCAGCTACAACCAAGTTTGCCAACTCTCCACATTCTTTTCCAGGAAAACATGGGTAGATTTTAGTAATTTGGCTGTGCATAGACATTTCATCATTATTATTAGCTGCTGCATTTTGGCCTTAAAGAAAAAATATGCGACTAATGTGCTGTCCAGGGACTTGTCAGTTTAATTTTCTTAATGAAAACATATTTCTCAACCCCTTGGCAGAGGCTCGTTTAGTAAATATCTCCGCAATATGATACAAACATGGGTTGTGCATCTCTGATGGGAAGGCATGACAAACCCCAGAGCTGAGGCCAAGGAAATGCAGTCATAGAGATTGAATTAAAAAGAAAAAAAAAAAAAAAAAAACCCAAAAAGTAAGAGACAGCACCTAATATCATGTCCTGGTCCTTATTAAATGTCCCGTTTGAAAGAAGGGAGCAGAAACCCACGGTGGAGCTGCACCAGCCCTGCCCGGGAGCGAGGCCGTGCTACAGTGGCTCTATAGAGCTCCCCGTCAGGCCTGGGAAGGGGCCAAAAACCTGCCTGCTTCCCCAAATTTACTACAGGTCAATGGAGCTACTCAGAGGCATTAGGAGCTGCAGCTCAGCAGCAGCTTTGCACAAGCAGCCCCTCTGGCAGGCCGGTGCAGGCAGGAGCTGCGGGCGGATGGGCGGCTCCGCGGAGGATGCTCCGCTCGGCTCCGGCCAGCTCCTGGACAATAGGTTGCTTCATCGCCCATTGCTCGGGGACCGGCAGAGGCACAAGAATCACCCAGTGCTGCAATAAAACTTGCCAACGTCTTGCCAAGCTCTGGGAAAGCTCAGCCTGGCTTTGGTGGGAGGTCTGAAGCAAGAGCCGGGCAGATCTCTGTTTTATCCACCCTCCTGCCCACACGGCTCCAAACCGGGGGAGAGCATTGCTATGCAGAAACTGGGGACAAAAGCTGGAAATTTGGGGTTTCCTGGGGAGGATGTGCAAGCAGGTGGCATCTGATGCTCAGGGCACCCCCTGTGCCAAGGGCAGCTGCAGCCCTGCCTGGGCAAACGGGGCAGCTCGGTGAGGTTCAGTGATGGGCACAAGGGCAGCACAGCAACACTCAAGTCTCCGGTGAAGTTTGAGCCACCAGCACTCAGGAGATTAACTGCAGCAATTCCTGGCCTCATCACCTTTTGTTCAGACCCAAAACCTGTTTGGACACAGTGTCCATGGGCTGCAGCAAACGCCCTGAATGTGCCAATGACAACACCATCCCTGGAGTGGAGATGTCCAGCATTGAACCAATTTCCTTCCAATTTATATCCTTTTTTTGAAAGCCACACCAGGTGTGTGTCCAACCCAGCAGCACTTCCTAGGTGGAGGCAGCAGGGCCACTCAGGGAGCAGGGCCCACCAGCCACCAGCAGCCCCACATGTGCCCTGCCCACCCAGGCACCAGCCCCGAGCCCAGGGAGCACCCGTGTGATGCACAAGGGACAAGCAGCCAAGCGCCAGCCCCAACAGCCTCATCTGCAAAACACCAAAACTGACAGGACTCCAGTTTTAGGCACATTCAAACCCATTTCTCCCTCCCTCCAGCTCCAGCCAGAGCAGAAGGCACCATCCAGACTCCTCAGCCCTATCCTGAGGGTCTCATGTGCCCCTCAAAGCTCTCTGCTGGGTTCAGTGGCTCTGACAGGCACGTTCCTGTCCCACCCCTGCACTGGCAGGGACAAAGCGCTGCTGTGCCACGGCAGCAGCTCTCACTGCCCCTCACAGGGAAAAGCTTAAATCAGTTTTGATGTTCACAGAAGAAAGGCACCCTCAAAGAAAGCAATCATGGGGAAAAGGCTACGGTGCCTCCTGTGCGAGCAGGACACCCCCTATGGCATTAAAATCCCACAGCCACTGGGGCAGGAGGGTCGGTGTCACCAGAGCTTGGCACCACACTGCCACAGCCCCAGCTAAACCCTTCCCTGCAGATGAAATGTAGCAAAAACAGTAAAAGCCAGGAAAATAAACAAGCAGCACAATTCCACAGGCCTCCCAAGCTTCAAAGATGATGTGCTAGTGAATTATTTGTTCTGATAATGAAGCAGTCACTGCTTAGCTAAGTTTATGCTAGGCACATTTTATCTCTACATGATATTCACAAATTGTTTTAAAATGAACTGTTAGAATAAGCATCTCTTGTTTATTTATTTATACTATTACTATCCAATCCCCTTAACTGTGGAGCAGTTGCTGACATGGAGCCAAAGCTTCTATTATTGTTCAAACAAAGTTTAATTGATGTCTAATTGGCTGGTTGGATTTGGAAGTGAGCGATAAGAGAAAAGCTTTGCTTTTCTTTGGGGCAGCAGTTCCCAGCCTTTCAGGCTCTCCAGGCTTGGCCTCTCTGTGGGCATCTCACATGTGTTTTAATGCCCAGATGAGCAGGTCTGGTTGATCCTGGAGAGATGGGCGGCTGCAAAGCTCCCACGTCCAGGAAAAATCTTATTGTTTGGGCTGGGGGTGGCAGACCAGAAAAGTGGAGAGAATCAGAGCTGATTGAGGAGCTCAGATACTCACCTGAACAACAACTGTGCTGTGCCACGCTGCACATCAGCAACAAACCCTCACTGCCCTCCTCCTGCTCACCAGGATGGAATCTGACCTTCACTTAGATGCCAACACCATTCCTGCTGCCCCTCTGGATGCATTAGATGGGAAGAGATGTCTCCTAGCAGCACAGGACAAGCAGGGAATTCAAACAGTATTTCCACAGGGAAAACTGCATGGAACCTGGACACCTGAGCAACCCAAGCCTTGCCCTCAGCAAAGGCTGCCAGTGCTCTCTGAAGCCCATGGATTTATGTGGACTGGGGCTCACTGCACATCCCTGAGATGTGAATGGTCCTTCAGATACTGCTGAGTGCTTCCTTCTGTCGTTTCAAGGGGATAAAAACATCCCCAAGCACTTCAGCAGCTCAGCAGCTGAAATTCTACTTTTTAAGACAATAAGACAAAGATTTCAAAAGACAGATAGAGGTTTTATAATCCTTGCTTTTGGGATGGTCAAGTAAAGCAGTGAGTGGAGTTTTGGCAGCTCCCGTCCTGTGCTGCCTGTGGTGATCAGGTTGTGAAAGGATCACAAAACAACTGCTCACTCATCTTGGCTAACAAACCATGTCATGGCTGAGCAGCCACCTCCTGGGAACCTGCTGGGCATGCTGAGATGCCCCCAGCAATGCTTTCAGTACACCAAGGCAGGTGACACACCTGCATCCCTGATAACAACTAATGTGGCCCCAAACTCTTCTTGAGACTTGGCATGGCTGCTGGAGGATGCTTCTTCTTGTCTTCATTGTTAGAAGGGAAAAGAATGGTGTGCAAAGCCTCCATGAACTATGTCTTCATTCTGATGACCTTTCTTCATTTTTTTCTAATTTCCCTTCTTTCGACAAGTATTTCTTCCACTGACTTAACGCATCTTTAAAAATAATATTCTCCAGGGCAGATTAAAACAAATTTGGGGATGTCAGCTGTTTCTTTTAGCCTTTTAAATGGCATTTCCTTTTTGATAGATTCTTGCTTTCAGAAAATACTTTAAAGAGATCAAAGAGTTTTTCAACAGGGTCCCATTTTCCCAGTGTATCCTAACCCTCAGTCCCTTATTTCTCTTATCACCCACGCCACTCCGTTATGACGCTCTGTATACAAAGTAAGAGCAGTTAACTTTGAAGTGCTGGATTAGCCCATGCCAGATCCTTGCCTCAGAATAACAAACAATACAGGTTCAACAGGAGTTCTCATCAGTAGTTCATTTTTCAGCCCCAAATTCACTGTCACTAACACAAGCAACATTGAACTCTCAGTCTATGGGCAGATAGCAGAGATTTATCTGGTGGCAGGACCATGACCTAGTGATGAGAAGGTCAGACAGTTAAGGGATTTTTATATTTTGGAATGGCGAGGTTGTATTTTTTCCTTCTGGCTAGCACATCTAATTTTTAAATAAAACATTGTTTCTCACATACTTGAGAACTTGGTGAGCTGGATGGCTGCTTTCATGGTCTAGAAACGTTTCCTTTCTTTGCCCCGTGGTGACTCGAGGCACGGGCAGGCTCCTGGCCATGGGCTGCTTCTCTGGGCTTTCATTTTGCTGCAGCTCAAGCTGAGCAGAGAAGGTCCCAAGTTGAGCAGAGGAGGAGGATGGGAGAGCTGGTGAGCAGCACCAGCAGCACAGCACAAAGGTGCCTCAGAGAGAACGTGGGCAAGAGCATGGTCACCAACAGCATTTCAGGGCAGGTTTGCTCCCTCTCCAGCCCAGCTGCCTGGCAGTGGGCTGAGGGAAGGGCCGAGGCAGCCTTGGCACTGCTGGAGCCACAGCCCCGGGGTCCAGCAGCAGAGCCCCAGCAATGGCTGGGACCTTCCCCAGCTGATCTGGGCTTCACCAAAGCCTCCCCTCACCGTGCCACAGCTCCAGCACAAGGACAAGCAGGGAAAGCTTTGGGAACGCCCTCAACTGTGGGCATCCCATGTCTTTAAAAAGCAGGGATGGCTGCTTGAAGAGAGAAGTGTATCAGGAACCAGACTCCCATCCCTGCCCTCCTCGGTGTGCACAAGCTCTGCCTCCCTTGCCAAAGATGTCAACGATTTTAGCAGCACAGCCAAGAGCCATTGGAGTTCACTCCTGCTTTTTCTCTAAAAGCAGGAGTTTGCCTGAACAGGATAATTCCAGGACCCCAAATTTAGGAGCAAGCAGATCAAACATTCCTCAAATATCTATTTTATTTCTATGTTTTAAATTGACGGCTCACATTCCTTCGTTGATCTCGGATATTAAGGTTTGCTTTTGGATCAAAAACCATCAGCAGAAATTCTTGTAACTGCCTCAAAAGATTCTGGACAAATATTTCCCTTTAATTGTAATGAGAACTGGGCATCCATATGCCCTACAGAGCCATGGAAAATTTAACTTTTAAAGGATTATTCACACAGGAAAGCTGCACCAGCTTAGCCAAAGCATTTATACTTCTTCAGACCTTGATGTCCTAAAAACTAGTTTTATTTTGGTTTACTAAAGTTGATTAGGAACAGATTTTTTTTTAAACTGAAATAAGCCACTTTTAAAATGAAACTTGAACATCTAAAGGGGATTTGCCTCTTTTCTGCACACGCAAGATGCTTTATCGATTCTATTTTTTTCCTCTGCAGCATTTTCCTACATATGCTTCTTAAAAGCTGCTACCATAGAGACCAAAGCTGGCTTTGTACCTGTGCACACCCTGCACTCCAGCCAAAACTCAAATTCAGTATCTCGAGCCTCCTGTTACGCCTCAGGGACAGTTCTGCTACCGCAGAGAAATGACACATTATTTTCTCTGCAGGAACTGCTCACAAAAATATGACCAGGCATCCTATGAACTGGCATTTTTTACTGATGAAACAAAAGCTTTATCAAATTGTTTATCCTTGGCAATACCTGGATAGAAATCACAATGCTGCAAAGACTGGCACCTTGGGGAAAAAACCTGGGAAACAGCTAAATAAATAATCTAACAGAAAGAAGAAATCCTGAGCCAGGAAAGCTGTGGAAGCAAAGATCAACTTCCAGCAGAAATAAAGTCCAAAAGATGAGATTTCACAAAGAATGGTTTGCCACGAGCTACAAAAGAATCTACAATTGTTCAGTCACATAATGGCACATAAAAGCGAGAGGAAGAAATCGGAAAGGCAGATTTATAACGAAGTCCCTCATTTGCTTTCTGCCTCCCCCACCCCTCGTACAATTTCACAAGTGTGGAATTCCTAAAATCCCACAGGAAAGGTGTGCACCCTGCTAGGACAGCGATGCCCCCACAGCAGGGCGGCCAGAGGGACGGAATCCAGATGTGCAGCTGCATCTGCATCCTCCAATACACCCTGTGCCCTTAATTAGCGTCTGGATTGATTTGATTAATTTGATTTCATAGGATCTCACCGACTGGAACTTTTCAGACGTGGAGGTTTTTAGGGTATTTTGGGTTCAGTAATTTTTCTGGGGGAAGGGATTTTTTGGTTTGTTGGTTTGGTTTTGGAGGTGGTTTTGTTTGTTTTAACACACACGCACACACACATATATAAATACACACCCACGGGAAGGTTTGTGAACAATTCTTTCCAAAAGCAGGCACTTCTTTCCAAAAGCAGGCACTCACAGCTCGCTGTGGGCGCTGGATTCATTGCCCCCATCCCTGGAAAGCGCCGCAGCCGCGCTGTGAGCAGGGATGGGAACCGGGATGCTGCAGCGGGGACCGGGGAGCGGGGACGGGGAGCGGCTGCCCCGAGAGGGGCTGCTCAAACAACGGGATTCCCTCTGCCTCCCGAAAAACCTGCCCCGCAAAACGCCCCTCGGGATGGGCAGCGCCTGCAGGGATCACCCGCGGCCGCTTTTCCTCTCGTTCCCCCCCGGTTCGGGCAGCCGTGGGTACGCAGCGCTCCGGGCAGCGCCGGGACGGGGCAATCTCTGCACCGCAGATTTTCAGCCCTTTAAAACCATCAGCAGAAAATCCTCCGGAAGAGAAATCCGTCATTAGAACAAACCTCAGAGAGGAGGAAGGAGAGGAAGGCTCTGAGGGATGGAGCCGGCGCCCACCCCGCGGGCGCTGCCACGGGCGCTCCGAGGGATGCGAGCGCTTTTCTCCAAAGTTCAGGGAACTTTGCTAACATAAACTTTTTATCTTTTGATGATCCTTTTAATATAAAATAATCTCTTTTTTCCCCCTCCCACAATGAAGCAGTCGGACATTAAAAAGATAGCGAGTGCATTTTAAAGATGTTTCCACTTTATAAATCAAACTTTCTTGGCAACACCATGATTTCCATTTCAATGCCGAGCTTGCTGTGTTCTCCTAATATCTCCTACAGATCAGTCCTAAGAGGGAGTAATAATCCCCTAAAGTAATTCTCAGCCCTAAATTCTCGATAATTTATAGTTGGCTCGTTCTGTGCAGCTCTACAAAGAACGAAACAAATGACTCCCCCTTTCCCCCCCCAGCCAAGTTATCAATATTTGCCTTGTTTATACAAAAAAAGCTATTTTACACCATTGCCATGGAATTAACGCTTCCGCTGAGCTTTACATTTCCTCCTCTCCATTGAGTGAACTTGTCATTAAAGTCACTCTTTTTTTTGTTGTTGTTGTCGTTGTTTGAAATTTAAAAATCAGGCTTCCATTTCTTTTCGTCTGTGCCCCTTGAGGTCAGACAGACCTACATTTAAGTGATTTCAGCTAACGGCATTCAGGGGCATCTCTGTGCCTGCTGGGAGGGGGATTAGAGTCCTGATTAGTGCCTGCAATTAGTGCCGCTTTCCCTCTTTCCACACCCCCCCCCAATGCTAAATGCAAGTGCACGCAAATCTCCATTAACCATCGTTTTTTTAATTGGCTCGAGAGGAGGTTTATTATTGCGACTCTCTATTTAAATAGCCTGGGTAAAATAAAATCTGCATGAAGTAATAATTTTCATTTTGTCCTCTGCATGGGGATTAGCAGCAGACTGCAGCTCGTGGGCTGCCCTGCCCTCAGCACGGCCACGCGTGGCATCGCCACGAACCGAGACTCGAGGCACCACGGCGTTGAAGTTGTTCGATTTTTCATGCTAATTATTTTGTGGATTTTTTGCTGTCGGTGCCGGGGAACCGAGCCGGGTCCCGGCACCGGCGGCGCAGGGGCTGCGGGGCTGTGCCTCGCTGCTAAAACACCGATAAAAGCCCTCCTCCTGTATTTTGACACCATTTGCAGCTGAATCCAGCGGGGGGGAAAAAAAAAAAAAAGGTTCTTTTGTTCCGTTATTCATCAGCATTTCAGCCACTTCTTTCATTATTTTTTTTATTCAAAACTGTTTGTAAAAAAAAAAAAAAATTTTAGCTCGAGGGCGCTGCACTCAATTTCATCAATGGAGAATTTGGCTCGGGTAACGTAAAAAACCCCAAATTTTTGTACATCTTGTGGTCTATCCCTCATCCCACCTCCTGAAAGGTGCACTGCCAGCTCCACCGGACAAGGAATGTGGGACTGAGCCCTGTCCATATGGAGCTGTTTAAACCAGCCACGTTCAGACTTCCAGAGAGATAACATGCACGTTTGGGATGCTTAGGGTCTAGAATTTGGTACAGATATTACACGTCTCCACAGGCACACTCAGATACTATAAATTAAGGGTGAAATATCTGAGGTCTTGATCCCCTCATCTGAGCTGACTTAGGGAGCAGACCCATCCGAATGAACTCGGCTCTTCCCATCAGCAGACGCTGCAGAACAAGCCCTGAGATTTTCCACGCCAAAATAAGGTGTGAAAAGGACAGAGTTACCTGCACCATCACTCCATAAACAGCCACACAGCAAATAAATGGAAGATTCCTGGGACATACAACCCCTCTCCAGGGGGAATAATGGGAATTTCTTGCTTATTAGAGTCCAACTTCCCTACACCAAGCAGCACTGGAGGATGGAGGAAAGCAGAGGGAAAGCTCTCATCAATCCCAAAAATCCAGTGCTGAGGGTCGGGTTCTGGGTCTTACAGTGGGAGCAACAAACAGGGGAGAAAAGTCACACACACACACTGCAAGAGCACCACGGCTGCTCTGCACGAAGGATCGGAGACCACAGAGAAATAAATACTGCATAGAAATAATTTGTGGGTTTTTTTTCCTCTGTTTTCTCTCTGTTATTTGAGTGTCTGGCTGCACAGCTCGCTAGCACGGTGTAAAAGAAGCAATCACAGGGCATGGCAGAAGCTGGAGCCGTGCTGGAGTTAAATGTTAATGCCCCAATTTTCCTTCCCAGCAGCAGCAGCGAGGTGAGCCCGCTGCCGCAGAAGCCGAGGGCAGATACTTTGGTGCCCACAGTGACACCCGGCTAATTTTCTTGGCAATTAGCTGATTCCCGAGCTGCTGATGGTCTGAGGTTTAATTCTGATTCTTAATTTTCTGACATCTATTCTGCCATCTCCCACCAGGGCAGCCCAGGCAGAAGAGGAGCCCTGAGTAGAGGCAGGGCTGAGTTCTCTGGGCAACTGAAGCCTCTGTGAGGCTCTGGTCTCCCTCCCTGGGTGTGCACATTGAGGGGGCTTTGTTTTGATAAAAATAATTATTTGTTTCCAAGGGAAAACAGATTTTTTTTTTACCCAGAAGTGGCACTCTTTTCTCTTTCAGTTTTGAGATTAAAAGAACCTTCGTACTGCTAAAACTTTGGTGCAGAGTGTCCCAGGACAGGTCTCAGTGCACAGCACAGAAAAGGGAAGGGAGTTTGTTTTGTTTTGGAAAAAAAACCAAAACACCATAATTATGCTAATTTCCTAATTAAAAAATCATTTAAAAAATTACCAGAGAGAATCGGGACTAAATGTTTCAAACGACTCCACAACATTTTCTTGCATCTACATTCCAAGTGCCACACTCAAACACATGTACAGTTTAGACTGGAAAAATGTTCTTACTGAAATCTGCAATCACAATAATATTTTTAAATGCCACTGACTGTACCAGCTCTGCAAAACCCAGTCTTGGCAAACAGGACATTTCATAGAGATCAGAAGCAATACATTTTTGCAGGGAATTTTCACTAACCTGCCTGCTTTGGTTATTATCATTTCCGTGCCAGCTTCATGAAATTTCTTCCATAGCTCCTTCTCATGGAGATAGACTTTGATATTTTCTATTGTCTGTAAAAAAATTAAGATATTGAGAACAGCAAGAAACGACGGAGAAAACCTGCGAGGAGGGCTGGGAAGGGCCGGGGAAGGGCTGGGGCTGGGGACACTCAGGGCCGGCGCTGCAGCCGAGGCTCCGGGCGAAGCCACCAGCCCGTGCGGGAGGAGGATGGAGTCTCAAAAATTCCGCTGTCCTTTGCCAAAAATAAGAGAAACAAACGGAGGCCGGTTTTAATTGCAGACTTTCACAACCAGGCAGGACACTGCGGCTAAATGGAAATTTTTTTTCTTTATTTTTTTTTCTTTTTCCTAGGGGAAAAAAAAGTCTGTTGGGGTAGACTCGCCCTAAACCTCCCAAAAAGCGGGGCCAGGAGCAGCTGCGGGGACAACGGATCCGCGTCCGGGGCCGCGCTTTGTGCGTTCCGCGGGATGCCGGGGACATCGCATCCGTGCACGGAGTGAAGGCACAGAAGCCGCGTTTTATTTAGGGATGGAAAACCCCTTGTGAATTCCCCGCCGGGCCGCAGCCCCGGGACGAGCGGCGGCGGCTCCGCACGGGTCGGGCCCGGCCGGCCGCGGCTTTCAGCGCTCGAATTCGCCCTTTACCGACTCACGCACCGGAGCGGCCTGCTGTGGACAGGGAAAATAAAATTATAACAATAAAAAATAAAACCAAAGAAAAGCGAAGAAAAAAGAGCTTTCCTCGCAATCCCTCCCCGTGTCGTCGCGGGGGAGATGCGCGGTGGCGGGCCGGGCCGGTGGCGGGGCTGCGGGCGCAGCAGGGCAGGACGCGGGGCCGGACGGAGCGTACCTGCTCAGGGTCGGGGAGCTGCGGGCTGCTGAGCGGCGTGCTGCTCCCCCCGGCTACGCCGAGGACGGGGGAGCCGGCGGAGGTGTCCGCATGGCCGGGCGCGGGGGCTGTTGGAAACCCTTCCTCGGTTTCAGACAGGCTTTTCTCCTGGAGCATTTCCTTGGGGGAGAGAGGCGGAACGTTAGCTCGCTACACCGGGGGCTACGTCCAACCCTGTCCCTCGCCCAGCCACCTGCGAGGTCAGGCCCTCCCGGCCCGGCCCGTGGTCGCTCCTCGGGCGGCGGCACTCGGCGACACTGGGATGTGACACCGTCGGCCCCGGGGGAAGCGCTGTGCCCGGCAGAGCCGGGCCGGGCCCGCCGCCCACGCGTGGCTGCGCTCCCGCTTGAGGCCAGGGCGGCTCACGTCTGATGTGGCCTCAGCCCCCAGCCCCGATTCTTCGTCCCCTCCGGTACCCGTCGGGAAGGGCAGCCCGGCCCGGTCGGTCTCTCAGCCCCGTCCCGTCGGGGCTGCGGGGGCTCCGCGACGAAGCGCTGCGGCGGAGCCGGGCGGTGTAAACAGGGGGAGTGCTGGGCTCCGAGATAAAAGGGCCCCTCTTAAACTTGGACGGAGACTGGGAAAAGCCAATAAAGATAAGGCTGACAGCTCCGCCGGGGCTGCCGCGCATCAACGCCGACTTTTACAGCGCGGAGGGACGCGGCCGCCCGCCCCGCTTGACGGACAGACAGACGGACGGGCAGCGGCGGCGCGGAGGGGGAGCAGCTCCGAAGGGGCTGCGGGGTGCCGGTCCCGGGGACCGAAACCGGCGCTGGGCACGGACCGGCGGCCCCCGAGGGAGCGCTCCCGAGCCCGGCCCGCAGCCCCGGTCCCTGCCCCGAGCCGCCAAGGCCGAGCCGCTCTTCGGGACAGCGGCTGTGAAGGGGAAGAGAGGGGCTGGGACCCCAAACTGCAGCTCCAGCAGAGCTCCAGGGAGAGCGGGACTGGCACCCCAAACTCCGGTGAGAGCGGGGCTGGGAGTCCCAGCTCCATTCGCACCAGAATTGCAGGGAGAGCTCCCGCCGAGGAGTCGGCCAGCCAGCCCGGCTGTGTGCGAGTGGACACACGTACCCCAGCGACCAGCCGCAATCCCCGGGGCAGGGAGCAACGAGCGGGGAGCACGGTAAAGGGGCTCAATGCCCCGAGAACTCCACCGGTCCCTCCGCCCGGCTCGGGGTGTCGGGACGGGACGGCCCCAGCCGAGGCGCGGATGTGTCCCGGTGTCCAACCGCGGAGCGGGGCTGGGTGACCGGGAGGGCACAGGTGGGAGGGAGGTGTCCGCGGCGAAGCCCGAGGGCAAGGCTCCAGCCCCGGACCGGTGCTCCCGGTACGGAGCAGGTTGGCTGGCGGGGAGCAGCAGGGAGCAGCGGGGCAGGCTGGCGGCGGTGTCCCGCCTCAGGCCGGGGCTCGGCGGGCTGCGGGGAACCCCGCACCCCTGGACCCCCCGCTCCCTCCCGTCCTTCCCCCCGCACCCCAGGAACTCACACGGCCGGCCGAGGGGCAGGAGGCGCAGCGGGGGGCTCCGGGCTTGGCCTGGGGGCGGCTGCGGCATGAAGGGCATCCGCGGGGTGCTCAGGCCGGGAGCGGCTCCGCGGCCCCCGATGGCAGCGGCGTGCGGAGCATCCCCCGCTGCGCGGATTCACTTTCCCTTGATCTCGGCGGAAAATGTTCCATAAAGATCCAGTTTGGGGCCTTTCGACTCCCTCCCTCTTTGTCTCCCCCCCCCCTCCCTTTTCCTTCCCCTCCTGTTGCTGACGTTGCCGCTGTCAATCACATCCCCTTACACCGACTCTGGCCCGCTCCGCCCGGCCCGGCCCGCCCGGCCCGGCCCGGCCCCGCGCCCGCCCGACGGTCCGCGCCGGGGGGCACCGGCGGGGGCAGCGGCCGCCCGGCTCCCGCGCACCAGACCCGGCTGCGGCCTTCCCGGCCTGCCTCGGCGCAGCGCCGGGCCTGGCGGCGAACGGAGCCGCTCGTTGCTCCGGGAGGAGCCCGGGGAGAAGGGGACATCCTCGGCACCACCGCCCCCTCACAGCCCCGACGGTCCTGCGGCTCCCCACTGCCCGCCGTGGAGCCGGGCAAGGCCGGGGCTGCAGCGGAGGGCATAGGCCGCGCTTGGAAGGGCACCCGGCTCGGCGGGATCCCGCGGCGGGAGCCGGGATAGCCCGGGAGAGGTGATGGGGAAGAGCCGAAATCACGCCTGGGCAGGGGTCCCGCCTCAGGAGGGGCCCACAACCCCCGTGGGGTTCCCTGACCCTGCCCTGCAACCAAAGCGTCCATGTCCGGCGGCCTGCGGCCTGCCTTCGGCTGCGGCTCTCCCTGCACTCTCGGGGGCAAGGACAGGGCTCCCCTTCCTCTCCATGTCGCGACACAGAGCCCCGAGCCTTTCCACAAGGATGGCAGGAGCTAGGAGCCACAACAAAGCGACGGCCAGGCCGGGCCCTCAGGGCCGCCCCGAGGTGAGGGCGGTGAGGGAAGAGGCCGCTCACACCACCCCGCTGGAGCTCCCTCACCCTGCGGCACGGGCACCGCCTGCTCGGAGCCCCCACCGCCACGCTAAGCCCCCACATCAGGCGGAGAACCCTTGCGGGAGAGTTCCCGAGTGCTGTCGCGACTTAAAGAGCCACTTTCAGCTCGGCTGTCGCGATTACCAAGCCACATACACAGAGCCCGCCGCGCTGCCCTCCCTGCGCTGAGCCGCCCCTCACAGCCAGGCCGCCGTGCGCTACCCCTGCTCACAGAGGCCTGTCGCGACAGCCCCACCTCTGTGCCCCGCGCTGTGTCGCGACAGCACCAGGCTCTGCGCTTCGCCGTGCCCCCCGAGCCCTTGCTCATCCCCTCTGTGGCCTTACCCGAGGCGGGGGTCCCGGGCGGGCGCCCAGGCGCCGCTCGCTCCCGCAGCGCCGGGCTCACAGGGACCCCGCCATGGGCCGGCGGGGCTGCGAGGGGCAGGGGTCTTATCGGGGTTTTCTTGAAAGTGAATTTAAACCCGAACGCACTCCCACCGTCACGTGGTGCCGAAATTGGGAACAGGAGCAGAATAAAAAGTAAAGTGGGGTCAACCTCGTAATGAACCTTTTCCCCACTCCTACCAAAAAAAAAAAAAAAAAAAAAAAAAAAAAAGAAAGAAAAAAGGAAAGGGAAAAAAAAAAATAGGAGCCGAGCGGGCCGGGAGATGCGAGGCGAGCGGATCTCGCAGGAACCAGCGGGATGGGGCAGGTGAGACCGGGCCGCGGCGGGCCCCGACGGGGCCGGGGCGAGAGGGGACCCGCGACCGTCCTGTCCCCGCACAGACCGAGCGGGGACTGAGAGGGGGCGAAGGGTGAGGAGCCGTCCCGGCGAGGGGCAGCGAGAGGCCCGGCTCAGCCAGGGCTCCCGGGAGCGCCCCTGACCTGCCCCGCCGGTTCCCCGCCGGTTCCGCGGTCGCAGCGGCCTCGGAGCTCCGGGCCCGGTCCGTGCCCAGCCCCGCGGGCACCGCGCCCGCCCCCGGCTCGGACCGCTCTGTCCCGCCGCCGGTTCCCACCCGCGGGCCGGGCTCTCCCCGCGGGACCAGGGCGGCTGCCGAGGGCCGGGCTCCACGGCAAGGTGAATTTTGGCGTGGCTCCGCAGCCGGGACCGGGGGCTCGGCTTTGTCTGGATGGGTCTCCCCCTTCAGCCCTTCCTCCCGCACTCGCGGCAAGGGGAAATGCCGGCCGCTGCCTGAGCTTCCCGACGTTAAATGCAGTGTTTTCCCCATTGAACAACAACAACAAAAAAAAGGGCGGAGGGGCAATTTAATTAAAGCAAATTCAAAGACTCTCAGGCCTCCTTCCAGCCTCTGCTTTGCCCGTCGGTGCGCACGGGGCTGCAGGAGCGGTGGGGCCGGGCCCGTTCCCCGCCGTGCGGCCCCGGTTGGGTCCGGCCGGGCTCACCGTGCCCTGAGCCCGGGCAGCACCTGCCCGTAGCGGGCTCCGGACTCGGTTCCTCCGGGACCGCACGGATTTCCTCATCCCCCGAGCAGAGGGACGGAGCCGGCACCGAGGGGTGAAGCGTCCTCGTCGGACGGAGCCCCCGGCCGCGGCAGCTCCGTGCGCTTCCCGAAGGCTGCGGCAATTGCCGGCGAGGCGAAACCAGCCCGACTGTCATCACCCGGCAGATAAACGGCCGGATCCCCGACGGCAGGGTGGCTCCTATTCACGGCTCATCAACGCCGAGCCCAGGGAGCAGTGGGAGGATAAGCCCCGCTTTCAGGGACCAGCGCTCCAAACCACTCATCACTGTCACCGAGCTCGCTCATGCCTTGGCCCTAAACACCGGCGATTAATAAAAGTTTACTGTCGCTTTTCTCCGAAGTTGCGCTCAGTCCGCGGGCCGGGGAAACCCGAGTGGGATCCGTCCCGCGGGATGCTCCAGCACTCTTCCAGCCGCTGCTCCTTGCCGTGGCTCCTCTTCGCCCGAAGGAAACCTGCTTCTCTTCCCCACAAGAAAAGCTGCCAACCACGACGGAGACGAAGGGAGAAGCGAACCCCGAGCCCGCACCCGACGGAACCCGACGGCGGCGGCTCAGAGCCCCGTGCGAGGCGGGGGCAAAGTCAGGACCGAGCCTCGACCGCGTGGGTTGGCATAGATTTACTGACTTGAGAGGAAACTCACCGGTTCACACAGCCGAGAAGGGTTTGAATGGATGAGTATTGAGAAAAAGTTGCCGAATTTGGCCAGTACCAAGGCTGGAAGAATGGAAGGCTAATACTGAGTTATGCATGAACTCGGGAGGAATTACACCGCATCAGAGTCTTGCTTCTAAACAGCGACAGTGCCAAATTTCTAATAACTGTGTAATATGCTTATTTATACCATACAAGGACTTACAAACCTCATTGTGCATAGCAGCTGGGTCATATTTCTTTACCCTTCCATTCCTCAGGCTCTTTTGCCAAGAGACTGGTACCAAACACTTCTAGGCTGAAAGGAAAACACAAAATTTAATCGCAAAGAAACCATGACAAGGAAGCGTGGGTAAGATACGGGCTGACGTGCAGCCCTTTAATCTTAAGCATCTGCCTAAAATAGATGCACGAAGGGGGTATTGGAAATATGCACGGTTTGAAATTCAAGCGATTCTCTGCTTCTAAATCGTTCCGCTCAATTATCCACATGTATTTCCCTGACCTGGGCACGTTTGTAGGCTCTAAGGCTTTGTTTTAAACTGTTAAATAAATATTTTAACGAATGTTTTAAAACGTTGTAAACGAATGTGCTGCTCAGTCTCGCACCAAGCTCTGCTGGAACCGGGTAGATCAAATGAAGAACGATATTCCGATTTGTTTTAAAATATTTGGGGGGGTATTTGTTAATTTTATCCCAGCGTACCAAGTGTACTCACCTGTCATAATTTCAAACAAAGCTATGCAAGATGCAGCCCGGAGATGTTAAACCTGTATCCAGAAATAATTAAACTGTGAACGAATATTCATGTATGTAGACATTTTTTTAAAAGCTTAAGTATTTTAGAAAGAAAAGATAACAATTGTGGAATTGGTTTAATTTTTAAAACTAACCCTAATTTTGTCCAAATGCTCTACGATTTTATTTTTGAATATTCTCACATATTATTTTTAAGTAGCATATAAAAAACTAACTTTTCAAATCAATCACACATTTTTTGAAGGAAGAGATTTTACCATGAGCTCGACAAAGTCTTCGTAAGAATTAGTAGTGCAGAGATCACTGCTCTGGTGAGCATCAGGCTGAGATAGTCCCCGGTGGTATTTCCCAGCAAAGCTCTGATTTAACTTCAAGATTTACATACATTTTAAAAAATTAAAAAAGCTCCATCTATTTTGCAATAACTTTTTTTTTATTTTAATGAAAAGAGCCCTAAAGCTACAAGATGCTGGAGGATGGGAGCAGGCAAATGGAGCTGGAACGGGAATGATGGTTTAAAAAATAAAAGGAGAACAAAGCCCAGCGCTCAGAGCATGGTGAATTCTCTGCAGCCTGGCTTCCAGTGCCACAGCAGCCCCAGCTCTGCTTCCTGCACCCCCCAAACTCTGCTGTGGGGTGGGGTCTGAGCAGGCCCTGCCGCCGCTGCTGTGCCACTCAGAGCAGCTCAGTGCCTCTGGTCACGCCATCCCGGGGCCTGGAGGGCAGCCTGGCAGAGAAGGGACTCAGCTGCGGGTCAGGGTGGCAGCCAGATGTGTGCATGGAGAGGGGACAGCACCCCCAGGGCAGCTCAGTGTCCTGCAGGGACCTTGGTGGAGTGGGAGAGGACACGGGGAACCTCCTGGGTGAAGCCGCTCTGGAGCACCTGGGCTGTGGGCAAAAAGGGGAGGCACACCAAATCAGCAAGGGACAGCACAGCCATCACTTGTCACAGGCAGGAAGAAAAGAGGAGAGCCTTGTCTTAAGCCTTGCATCGGAGCAAGAAACTGCCTCAAGGTATTGCAAATCCAGGCCAGCACACTGGCAGAGCAATGTTTGGTGGCTCTGCACAGAGTCCTTGGCATCATCCATCTGTCACCATGCAGGGAGGAGGGACTGGCAGAGTCCTGCCCAAAGTGATTATTCAATTTGTGCTGGGCATGAGGAGGAGGTTATTGCTATGGGAAATCACTGTCCTCCAGGGTAAACAGAGGGAAATGCTGGTCTGGGTGAGAAATTCCCAGCATGAGGAATGAAGGCAGCCAGCTGCCAGCTCTGCCTCTGCCCTGGAGCTGGGCATAGACGCTGTCCAAGCCCCCAGTGTGGCACAGTGTGATGCTCTGACAGAGCAACCAGGGCCAGTGGGGCCAAACAATCTTGCTGAAACATCAGAGCCCCCTCAGGGGCCAGAACCCCTGACCAACAGCCTGAGCAAGGCAGCACAGCGAGCCCTCACAGCCACCAGAGCCTGCCGCTCCCTTTGGCCAGTCCTTTTCCCCACGGTGCTGCCCAGAGGAATCTTTCCTCTTTCTCCTTCATCCAGGGCTGGACCCAGCATGGCACAGGGTCAAAACAGGGCTCAGCACTGCAGCTATGGGAAGGGAACAGAAAACACAAAGCCAGGAGCAAACAGGGGCCCTGGGGGATTAAACCCTTGCCAGAGAGCCATGCATCACCCTCCCAGGGATCAGTCCTGTCCTGAGCCCTGGCTAAATCACCCAGGGCAGGTTTAGGGGTGTGGGGCTTTCAGAGCACAGGAAGGCAGCTGGGATTTCAAAGGGCAGAGGGGAGCAGGGAGCAGCAGGAGCTGGAGCGTAGAGGCTGGAGCAGAGGCACAAACATTGATCCGGATGTGGAGCTGTGGGGAGGAGGCGGCACAACGGGATGGAGGAAGGCGAGGTGAGAAGCAGATGAGAGCAGAGAGGAAGGGAGTCTGGGGGTCTGGGGAGCAGCAGGCTGGGGGAAAGGGGCCGCCCTGGGGAAGGGTTTAGCTTCAAGGGCAGCACACATCACCAGCCAGCCTCTGGGATGTGGCAGCTTGCTCCCTGCTCAGTCACATCCCTCCCATGCCTCCGGCCCATTCCCGGGACACTGACGTGAAACACATTCCTAGGGCTGCAGTGGGGCAGGGCCAGGCCTGGGACGAATGCTCTTCTCCATTTTGGGGATTTTCCTCCCTGCCCAGGGAGTGGGTTTGCTCTGAAAACAGGGCTCAACCTTAGGGGTGCTGTTGCCCCCCCCCGGTAAAGGGACAAGAACTGCAAAAAGGCCCCGCATTCCCATTCCTGGGGAAGGTTCTCAACAGAAGCAAACAGGAAGGGAAAGGACAGCCAACAGGGATGGGGCCCGGAAGCTGGGAATTACCTCCTCCTGGGACATGACTTGCTGTGGGACCCCAAATTTGCTGCAGGTAGAACGAAGGAAACTGGTGAGAGGGGAGGGATGAAATGCTGGAGCAGCATCTGCCCCTGGCTCCAGCAAGGAGAGAAAGGATGGCTGAGATTCATTAAATAAAGAGACAGGAAAACCTTGCTTAAGGAGCTGTCTGGGAAAGGGGCCATTTCAGGCCTGCTGTATACAAGTGCCAGTGATTTGGGGCCAGAACAGACAATTGCTAAAGTTTCCTCCAGGCTCCGCTGTGCGAGGAGCTGCTCTCAAGCAAAGCGGTTACAGAAAGTCGTGGAGAGCTTGCTGGTGATTTTCTGCTTGGGTTCTGCTTTTCTGCTGGCTCCATCAGAAGGAAAGGGAAAAGATCTCTCAAATTAGGAATTTTTTCTCACACAACAGCTCAGAGCACTGACTTGGTGGTGCAGAGAGGACAAGGCAGCTCCTGCTGGAGGAAGGGCACAAGCGTCTCACCATGCAGTGGGAACAGAGAGTGGGGTGGAAAAGGGATTTCGTGATCCTCAGGATCAGTCTGCACCTGTCATAAACCAACAGGGTGAAATTTAGGAAGAAGCAGGAGCAGTGGGGACAGCAGAGCTGTTCCCATGGAGAAGGGTTGCACCACTGAACTTCAGCACAGCTATAGAGAGTCCAGGTTCTTCTGCCCCTGCCATTCCCTGCTCTGACCTGGCAGCCAGGCAGGGAAGAGGGCAAAATGGGCTCTGCCCCAAACCCAACCACTGCTCCACCCCCAGAGAAGAGGGATCCACGCTGGGACCTCTCACTTTGCCCCAGGTGATGAGGCTGCTGCAGGTCTGCCAGCTGGCCAAGGGGCTGGCCTGGCTGCTTTGGGACATCCTCAAGGTCATTCCCCACCTCTGCCACATGATGTTCATCCATTTCCATGCTGGTAAATATCTGGAAAATGCTTGCCTGGGTTGGGAACATTGACCTGAAGAACCACCTTGGCCAGGGGGGTCCAGCACTGGCCATGGAGCCTCAGGGACTGGGGGGACAGCAGGCACAGAGCCAGCAGCAGGATGCTCCTCTCTGATGCTGACACAGAAATCAGGAGCTGGGGAGGGCTCCATCCCCTCTCTCCTGCTCTGCCATGTTCCTGCTCTGAGTTGAACCTAGGAAGTGTAAAAAATCTGGATGAGAAACACGGGCCAGTGCTTTCCATAGCAGCATCCTTCATCTACAGCACATCCTCAGCACCTCCAGCCAAAGAGAACGCTGTGGTTTTTGCCTCTGTGCTGGTGCCACCGACAAAGTGCAGAAAAGCCTCAGAGCTCGAGATAAATGCCCTGAAGCAGATGAAATCAGCCGGGAACACCTGATCCTCATTCCCACAAGGTTATGGTTATGGTTGCGAAACGAAGGAAGTGCTGCACTGGCATGCTGGCAGCAAATCAAAGCAAATGACATTAATTAAAGCAGATGTTAGGAATAGGAAATTAAGCTAAAGCAACATTTCATCTGCAGCGTCTTCTCCGGGCACTTTAGAGAGGGTATAAGTTTACTGTAGAGAAAGAGAAATGAGGAGGCTGGTGCAGAGGATAGATGTGCGGGAAGTTAAAAGAATTAGAGGAGAGTTTTAAAAGCTTTAGACTATACATTCAAGGTCATGTTCACTCTCCGTATTTATTTTGAATTGTGAGTGAGGGGGAAGGCTGAGAGTGCTGGCTGGCACTGCAGGAAGACTCAGGCTAACATGGACCAAGCATCCTTGACAAGGGGGCTCAGCCCTGAAATTGGGACCCTCCACACTCCTCCCCGCGTGGCACTGATGGACCTTGACACCGGTTTGGCAAAAATAATTTCCCAGTTTTGCTTTTCTCAGCTCACTCGGCCCCAGAGTTTACTGAAGCTCGGTGCATTTCTCTGGACAGCTGGGGACAAGGGCAGCACTGTCCCCTGCACAGAGGGGAAACTGAGGCACGGCACAATGAACGGTTTTGGAGCACGCAGCAAGCACAGGGCTGGGAGCACTGGCCGGAGCTGCACTCCGACCCCGTGAGGAGCCATGAGAAGCCCCTCAGACCCTGTCCCATGGTCTGTCTCAGCCAGGGGCCCTTCCTCCTGCTCCTACCCTCGGGGCTGGCGGCGATGCTGCAGCCCCGACCCGTCAGGGGGGGTTTCTGGGGCTGCAGAAACTGACGCACCCGTGTCATCCCGGGTCACCCAGCTTTTCCCAATCAGGGCCACATGCCTCGCTGTGCCGGGGCTGCGAGCGGGGCCAGCCCGCGGCCACCTCCCCGCGTCCCCTGCGCCCGCTCACGCTGTGCGCCTCGACGGCGCCGTGTCCCCGTGGGAAGGGGGTGACATCCGCGCTGCCCGAGCTGTGCCAGCAGCTGTGCCACGCGGTGTGCCAGGAACACGGCAGGCTTTCCACGCGTGGTCCTCGCCTCCCTCGGCCGTGCCCCGGGGCGAGCGCGGCGCGCCCAGGGAGCGGAGGCGAGGCGGGAGCCAGAGATGCCGGGCAGCCGCCTGAGCCCAGGCGCTCTCCTCCCGCGCTGCTCCGCTCCCAGAGAGGCTGCCGTGCTTCCCCCGGAGCCATAAATTGCTGGCCGGGCGCTGGGCGGGCTCCCCACGGCGGTGTCTCGGCGATGAGTTACGAGGAGCGAGCGGCGCGGCCAGGGCTCCGCTCCAGAGCCCCAGCGAGGCAGCGCCGCTCGCTCCTCCCGCAGCCACGGAGCCCCTTTGCCCCCTCTGCCACCCTGCCCACGCTGGGCCTCACCCCATGGCACCCCCGTGCTTCCCGGTTTTCCCAGGAGGGCTGGCCGGAGGCGGTGTTTACCCAGGGCGAGCGGGCAGATGGCTTGCTGACAGCTTCAGGAACACCTTGTAGCAGTTGCGGTGATTCCCGAGATCCGTTGCTTCCCATTTCAATTCACACATCATGATTTCTAAACCTCAGCTTGTACCTTCCCAGCAGAGCTCCCCACCTCCATCCCGGCTGCACGCAGTCGCTACCGGCCCGGGAATGACGGGGAAGGGGATGCTGTGGCAGCAGCAGCCACCCTGACACCGCCTCCTGCAGTGGCCCTTCACCTGCCGAAGGAAGGGGAACAAGCAGCACACAGGCTGGAAAACACTTTGAGGATGTAAGTACTTCTTAGGGATGCAGGATTATTTTCCGATCCCCTTCTCCAGCTGAATAATGGTTGTAAATGTATGGACAGAAAACGGGGAAGTGGGGTCTGAGGCTGGCGTGTGGGAGTCTCTCCTGCTTTTGGTGTGGAGCATCTCCACTTGGGATGAGTCCCTGCCATCAGCTGCTGGGGACCAGCGTTGTCCCCAGTGGGCTGTGGCAGCCTGCTCAGCCCCTGGTGACGTCTGGGGGCAGCTCAAAGAGGCCAAACTGAAGCTGGGACGGAGCCTGGCCACGGTGGCTCCTGTAAGCAGCCTGAGTTCGGTCAGCAGGAGGCTCAGACCCAGCTTCCCCACCTGGAATGGCTGCTGGCTCCACCTTCCCCTGAGGAATTGCTTTCTGGGCCCGGTGGGACCCCAGAGCTGGTGTTGGGGACCTTTGTGCTCCTACAGCAAGTGTGAAGCAGAGCATCTCACACTTGTGTGCATACCCCTGCCCTCCTCGTGCTGCTGTGGCAGAGCCTTGGCCTCAGGGTGACAAAAGGAGTATGTTTTTCCAATTAAAAGAGCCAAATGTGTTTTCCTGCCAGTATTTAGTCCAGCCTAACATGCAATGTCTACATTTTAACCTTGAAGAAGCCTCTGGAGACACTGCAAAATAAATCAATACTAGTCCATGTGCTGGAAAACAGAACCAATAAATAACTTCAGAGCAGCTTTTCTGTTTACGCTGTGAAATCCCCACTCCTGGCCGTGTGCTTCAAAACAGCATCTCAAAATAAAATAGAAAAGAAAAACAAGCCCTGAACCCTTCATTAGTGGCGCAGCGTGAGGCTCTCCAGCCAGGCAGAGCTGGTTTCAGATTGCAGGTGCAGGGCCAATTCTCCACTGACCTCTGGGCTGGGATTTGGGATTGAGGTTGCCTGTGCAATGGTTTAAAAATATTAAATAAAAACATGAAAAAAAATACAGTCTGTATGGTTTCTTATAGCATGGAAGGTGCTGGAGGAAAACGAGCACCTGGGTTCTTGGATAGGATATCCTCAGCCTGGTTCCTGAGCCTGATCCAAGCTCCAGGTGCTGCAGCCAGGATTCCTTGAGCCCATCCCAGCCATGGGGATCTGCACCCTATGGTTTTTACCTGGTGTCCTTGCTGTGTCCCCAGATGATGAGGGATAACCGTGGCCCTCAGCCTTCTCCCTCTGTTCTTCCCAGGTCACCTGGTTTGGGGCCAGTCAGGGATTCACCAGCTCTTCCTCCTTTCTGACAATAATAAATGTGTCTTTAGCTTTAGCATAAAATAAGATTTACAGGAGCTATTAAAAGGCAACTCAAAGGCATTTTTCTGCATCCTGCTGAGGAAAAGGCTCATGTGGGAGGCAGGTGGGGCTGCAGGGCAGTGCAGGGACACACAGGGCGGCTGGGGACCCACCTGTGCGTGCAGGCACTTCTGGTGTCACCAACAGCCTGTGCTGGTGGCAGCAGCAGTGACATGGACACACAGGGGCACGCCCTGCACAGGGCAGACCCCACACAGAGCGACCCCATGCTGCATCGACTGCCCTGGGATGGACAGATGGACACTCAGAGCTCCAGGGAGGGTGGCAGGAGGCAGGCCCAGCTCCTCAGCCTCGCACCAAGCACGGCAGGGATGTTCCACAGGGACAAATCGAAGCGATTTTGCTCCCGTCCCTCCCCTTGTTGTTGTCCCTCGCTGTTGTCAGCGTGCATTAGGCAGGACAGCTCAGTCGGTCACACCCTTTGTGGCTGGAAAAACCCACGGAGCAGCTGTGATGGGCAGGGCTGAGCCTCACACAGAGCACCCGACCCCAGAACAAGCCCTGGGGCTCGGGGGGACCTGCTGGAAAAGCATCCGGGGGAAGCAAGCCCAGAAGGAAGGAGAAGGGTTTTTACGTGGTGATCCAAGAGCAAAGTCTCTGCTGTCCATCCCCACTCAGAGCTGCTCCTGCTGCCGTGGGATGTGTGTTCCCAGCTGACACCTCTCTGAGCTGGGCTCTGCCTCCAAAGCGCTGTCCACATCCCAGGAACTCCAAATGTCCTTCCCTGAGAGCTCTCAGGGAGCAGCAGGACCAGGAGTTAATAACGCTGGGAAAATCGGGGCAGCCATGTGCAGCTTCACACCGGTTTGGCACCCACCCCGGGGCCGGTTTTCAGAGCAGCTCGGTTTTCCCCGAGGCACTGCAAGTGCCTGAGCTCTCAGGGAGCAGCAGACTCAGGATCAATCTCCAAAAAGCTTCAAGCTCCAAAGCATCCGCCAGGAGAAGGTGGTGAGCACCTGAAATCACAGCACTGCACCTACCTGCACAGATTTATCCCCAAAGCCAAGGCCAGCAGGACATCAGGTGTCTGCTGGAGCACAGAGCAGGAGGAGACATTCCCACCACGGGGGCAAAAGTGGGAAAACTTCAGGCTCTTGCATCCAGAAAGGTCCCTGTCCCTGCAGTGACCCCAGCGGAGGATCTGTGCATGGGCTAGGTGTGAGCCTTGCTTTGGGCAGTCTCTGTGCCGTGCAGCAGCTCCAGGAGCTCTGTGGGGAATGGGATGGAGGCTTTTTTATAGCTGGACACCAGGAGAGAAATGCAGGGGGAAAGGGATGCACGAACCTGCAGCTCATGCAAGGTAAACACTAAATGCACCCCAGACAGCAGCTCACACATTCACATCCCTGTCCTGCTCTGGTGCCCCTGCTGCAGCCCCAGGTCCTGGTGGCACCACTGCCACCCCCTGCTCCCGTCCCTGCCCAATGAGGGGAGAGGGCACGACCTTGCAGGGTGTGTGTCACACTCATCACCGGCCTGTAAAAACTTGCTGTGGGTATAAACCGGGCAGATTTAGCAATTGTAGGGCCCTCTGTTCTTCCTTACATCTCTGGACCATTTCCCCACCCCTTAAATGCTTTACATTATTTATTACATTTCATTTAACCCCAGCCACGTCCTCCAAATAAAATTTATTTTGCAGCTGTCATTCAGGTTTACTCCAGCCTTAACCTCGTAATCCTATTGATTCCCTCATTATTCTGGGAGTGGGGATTGATTTCATGCCTTCTGTGCTATGGAGAAGCCTTTGCTCATTAATCTCACACACATTTACAAACAGTCCATCCTGCTCGTTCATTATTTTCTCATTCCCTGACTCACGGGGTTCTCGGCTTGCCTGCTTTGCCTCCTGGTTTTGGGGTGTGGATGGAGAGGGAATATAATCCCTGTCCTAAAGGGCATTCCCCTGCATCCTCCCAGCCTGGGTCTCCATGCCCAGAGGGTGATGGGCTCCCATGCAGGGAATCTCCAGAAAATCCCCCAGACCTGTGCTCTGCATCACCTTTGGGACATGCTCCAGGTCTGCATCCTGCTCAGGAAACCACTGAAACCAGCTGGGCTGGGAAAACCAGGGAACCAGAACAAATCCAGCTCAGGAAGGTGTCCAGATGAACATCCTGCACACACCAGGGAGCACCCACAGCCAGGCCGCGCTGCTCAGGATCCCACAGGGACCTTGGACAGGTACCAGCAGTACCTGCTGCTGGGGTTTGCTGATGCACACCCGTGTGCACGCCTCCCAACACACCAGAAGTGTGTTTATAGGGTGTGATTAATCATCCTGAGCATTTCATAGAGCCCCGTGGCTGTGCACAGCACTGTACAGTGTGGGGAGGAAGACATGACCCCTGTCATGGAGGCTTAGAATAAAAAATAGGCAGACACTATAGTTCAGACACGTAATAAATCCCCCAGAAGGGCCAATCTCAAATATTTCAGCTCTTTCTCCCTCTCCCCCCATAATATATAATTGTCTTTGTTGGATCAATACAGAGGGGCTTTGTGGAAGGAGCAGGTTTTAGGGGAAGATTAATGTAGTGAATTATATATGCAGCTAGTCAGAATTCTAATATTCAACTTCCAGGAGGAGAAGGAAGGCCTGTGGGATCAAATCCTCCTTGCAGGGTGGGAACACAGTGCCTGGTGGTGCAGGCAGCCTGTGGGATGGTGGCAGGAGCCTTCCTGAGGGGATGGATGGATGGATCTGGCCGGGATGGGTGGATTCAAGGAGGGTGATTTCAGCATGGCATAAACCAGCGTGCCTGGGCTGAATCCCTCAGCCCCACCTGGGTTTGGGGCAGGTTTTGTCCCAGCACAGCTTCCCACGAGGCTGTGCACCTCCTCACCCTCCAGACACAGCCAGCAGAGAGCAGACAGGGCCCTGAAATATTTGTCACTGAGATATTCGCCACTAAACACCCATTATTTATCCCCAGCAAAGCCCTGTGCGTTTTCATTTTCATCATTTCTCTGGGTGCACAGACACCCCCCAGCCTCTGCTCAGAGCATCCTGCAGATGAGTGCCCCTAATCTCATTAATGTGCAATGGCACAGGGCTGAGCCCTGGCTCTGCTGAGCAGCTCAGGCCTGGCTGAGCCTCCCCAGCAAGGTGTGCATCCTGGGGAGCACAGGGCTATCATATGGAATAAATTTAACTGAATCAAGTTTTGATTAAATGCCATAAACGTGATTGATTTGGTTACATACCCTCTGTATGACGGTCTGTTTAATTTATTTTTTCATTCTGAGAAGGGATGTTGCATTGATCCCAAACATTAGCTTTGACTACCACCATAAATTCCCATTTTAGGGTGACCTGCAGCAGCCTTATTAATATTTTTACACTTACCCAGCAGTTGCCAGGGTTAACCCTTCCACAACGTGCCCAAATTGTGCAGTTGCTGGGGGGCAGAGGGGTGACCTCAATAAGAACCAGGGGCTGCAGCCAGCAGGGGAAAGTCACCTGCCTTAATGCCACCACTGCAAAGCCACCAACCCTCCTAAACCTGCTCCCTGGAGCCCTCAGGACCAGCACAAACCCTGAGGCAGCCTCTCCACAAGGCCTTGGGTGATGAAACTGTGCCCATAGCATGTCCAGAGTGGGGTGTTTGCTCTCTGAAATCCCACAAAACCCAGCACATCTCTCACCCTGACAGCCTCTGGACCAACACTGCCTCAGATTTCCTCACACCAGCTTCTTTATCTTTATTTTTATCAAGGCTGGGGGAAAAAAACCTGCCCAAATATTTTTTTTTATATTACTAATAAATGGGAAGAATGCTTTATGTTTTCAATATATTTTCAATTTACTGCCATGGTCAGTATCTTGGTTGCTATGTGTATTTTATAAGCGACATCAATGATAACCAGATTTAGCTGTTGGTTTCTCCATAAATGCTGTGTTATCCACCAAAAGTGATCTCTGGGAACATAGTGTCATTAAAAATAATGCTGAAAATCATCAGGGAAACACCAAAAGCAGAAAAGGATAAATCACTTCCAAGCACATCTTGGAGATACTGGAATTTTTGAGGGTTTATTTGGAAGATAAGCTGATTTTTAACACATATTTTGGACAGATCCTGCAATCCCAGTATCCACAAAACCCTCAAGTACCAGATGAGCTCATTGCAGGCTCTCCCTGCCCAAAGCAGGAAGGGTTTCTATGCATTTACACTCAAAAGACACTTGGAGCCTGCCCAGGTCTCATCCCTGGCAGGTGGAACTCTCCCAGCACAGAATCCATCGGCTGCGACCTACTCATCATCCTCCTGTCTCCTGTGTGGTTTTGTATCGTTCCTTTCACAAAATCCCAGAGGGGTTTGGGTCGGAAGGGGCCTCAGAGATCATCTCATTCCACCTCCCACTGTCCCGGGCTGCTCCAAGCCCCCTCCAAGGCTCTGAAGAGCTGAGCAGGACAAGCAGGTGAGGGTATCTCTAAACACGGAGTTATTCAGCAGAAACATTTCTGCTGTCCTGCCTCCAACCCAATCAAGCTGTTTTTAACTGCAAAGCACATTCCCCCTATTTTCATGCAGCCTCTGGGAGCTGGGCTGGTGGTTCTCAGTGAGAGATCAGATGCAGCAAGGACTTCACTTGGGGTTTAGACTTTTACCTGCAAGAGTCCAGCCCGAGAAGGAGTTGAGCCAGTGGAGGGACCTGACCTCAAGGAGCCAAGCTGGAAAAGTGATGCTGTGTCCAGGCTGGGCTTTGTGCAGGAAGAGCAGAATTCACTGCCACCTTTCTTATTTCTGGAGGAGAACAGCCCAAATTCACCCGAACTCACCCAAACCCACACATCCCCATCAGGCCGATTTCAGCCTCGCTGCAGGCAGATCTCCCACTCACCTCAGCTCTCTTTTATGAGCTGGACAGTTTGTTCTCACTGAAGTCAAGTCCATCTTTCCAGGGTGCTCTGCAATCAGGGAGGCCAAGGGAAAACATCCAAATCCCTCAGCAAATGACCCAGCCCAGCCTGAACCACCCCAGCTCCGTGGTGCTTCAAATCCCACCAGCCCTCAGCTCTCCCCAGCCAGCACCTGCTGGGGGGTTGTGTTTAATTAATGCATTAATGAATGTAATGAATTCATTAATGAATGCTGTGCAGTAAATTCACAAATTATCAATGACAAACTTCCCAGGACCCTGCAAATATCACCCAGGAGATAAATCATCACGTCACCAGCTACACAGGGGGAGGGTGGATGGGTGCTGGCACCCTGTGAGCCCAGTGAACCTCGTGCTACAGCCCTGGAAACACAAAAACCACCACAAAGCCATAGCAGCATGAGGGGTTTGTCTCCCTTCACCCTTGGCAGAAGCCAAAAAAACCTCAGCTCAACAGCAGCAGAGCATTTTCCCATGGTATTCTGGCTTTCTTGCTTTGAAAAAAAAAAAAAAAAAGGAATTATTTAAAGGATTTAAAGGTTTCATAGCCTCTTTTCATCTAATATTTAACGTGCAAGAGTTTCTGCATGCCCAGGTTAGGTAAACATTAGAGAAGATTGTTTATAGAAATTATATACAGAGCGGCGCTGGTTTAATTTATCAAACAAGGTTTTGTTGAAATAAATTCATTTTACAGTGAAACCCACTTAAACCTGGTAGAGGAGTGACCTGGTTGCAGTGAACCTGTTTGTGCCTCACCTCAGGGGACAGCTCGAGCTGCACCACGATAGCATCTCCCAGGGTAAATATTCCCTGCTCTCCCAGGGTGTGGGACAGGGCTGGCAGAAGCTGTGCCAAGGAGAGGGGTGCCAGGCCCCACAGGGGGTGGAAGGACGTGCCCTTGGACCTCACAGGGACATTTGGCCACCACTGCAGTGGTTTAATGCTGCATCTCGTGGGAGAGCTGGGAGCAGGGTGACCGTGGGGTTCTAGGGCTGCACTGTGATGCTGCAGGGGAAAAATGCAGGAGGAAATGCAGGGGGAAATGCAGGGGGAAATGCAGGGGAAAATGCAAGAAAATTGCAGGGGGAAAATGGAAGAAAATTGCAGGGGAGATGCAGCTCTAGCAGGGATAAAGGATGGGGAAAACCCCCCAGCCTCTGCCTGCCCCTCAGCTTCATCTGCCACTGCTGGTTTGCCATGGGTCGATTGCCATATTGATATTGATATCTCGATTGCCATATCGATATTGATATCTCGATTGCCATATTGATATTGATATATCGATTGCCATATCGATATTGATATCTCGATTGCCATATTAATATTGATATCTCGATTCCCATATCGATATTGATATATCGATTGCCATATTGATATAACTGCCGTTATCAGGCCCTTCTTTTGGGAAATTACCAGAAAGAACCCAGTAGCCATTTTTCCCTTCCCCCGAAGTTCACGGCGAGGTGGGGAAAGGCAGAATCTCTGCTCTCGCCTCCCCTCTGCTGGCTCCAGCAGCACTCGGCTCACGGCTGGGTTTTGCTCCTCTGTTTTAAAAGTTAAACTCGGTGAGGACAAACAGAACAGAGGGGGGAAAGCCCACCAGCATTCCTCCCTCATGGCACAGGTCAGATTAACAGGGGGAAATTAATGCTAGCAGGTTTAAGGAAGATGAAATGCTTTAGGAATGAGCAGATGCTTTAATTTGTAGCATGTGGCTTTAAGAGTTAATCTCAGTCCGGGAAGCACATTGATTCACTCATCCTTTGAGGAGGCTTCAGCCAGGTACAGGGCTTTGTGCAGTTCCCACAGTCTGGCCTAAAGGTATTTATAGTCTAGAGCTGGGGGAAAGAAAACACAGAAAAAAGGGATGGGGTAAGGGAAACTGTGCTTTGGAAGCAGTCTAAGCAAAATCCACCAAGGCAGAATTGTCTCGTTAACAGAGGGAGCAATTTGAAATTATATAGGAAAGGTGGATAAAACCTGGAAAGCATAAGAGCCAGCTCTGATTTCAAAGTCCATGGGAGCATTCCAAGGCAGAGCTTTAAAATTAGAAACAGCATGCAAAGGTACTTTTCCATTGAAATGTCATGTTTTCCTTGAAAAGGGCTTTTTCCATCTCCAGAACGCGTTTTGTCACCGAGCTGTAAGTGCACTTCTCCCGACAGATCTGCTGCAGCAAAAACCCTGGGAGAAAATGGAGAATCACATCCAGGGGCTTGGCGAACAAATAAAAGCCAAGGAGAGAAGAGGCTGGGCAGCACGTTTCCATCAGGGAGCTTTGCAGCTCATCCTGGGCTCCTGACACCATTTGGCCCCTCTGCTCTGTCTGTCTGGAGCCAAATTCAGGTGTTGCCTCCAGAGCACCGGTGGGGTGAAATCACTTGTGCATGGCCCAGGAAGGAGCAGATCCCATTCCCAGCTGTCACTTGGATGCAGGAGAACCCCAGGCAATGGTCCCTCTGTGATGATGACCCACCAGCACCCTCTGAGCTGTGACAGCCACAGCCACCACCCTGCTGGCCAGCACAGTCACAGCTCTGCTGGACACTGATGTTTCCAGGTGATTCAAGTGCCAAACCCCACAAACACGCTCTGTGGGATCCCCTTGTGTCCCTCCAACACTGAGCATGTGACAGTGGTGTCACCCACCGCCCCTGCTCGTGCTCATCCCCAGCCACACCGCAGAGAGGCTGCAGGGGAGAAGAGGAAAGTGGGAGTGTAAAAAGGGGATGCAAAACCCCAAGAGATCCCTGGCTTAGTGGAGATGCGCCGTGAGGCTGAGCTCACCAGAGGGACAAAAAGGGTCTGGGGACACCCCTCTGCCGTGTCCCCCACAAACAGCCCTGTCCCAGAGCAGCCACGAACACACGAACACACAGACTCCTGGAGCAGAGGGGCTGCTGGAGGGCAGGTCCTGCCCGTGTCACAGCCCCTGCCTGTGGCCGTGTCACAGCCCTGCCCCTGCCGGTGTCTCAGCCCTGGCCATGTCGCAGCCCCTGCCCGTGTCCATGTCGCAGCCGTGCCCGTGTCGCAGCACTGCTCGTGTCGGAGCAGTGCACTAGCCCATGTCGCAGCCCTGCCCATGTCGCAGCCCTGGCCGTGTCGCATCCCTGTCCCAGCCCTGCCCGTGTCGCAGCCCTGTCCCAGCCCGTGTCGCAGCCGTGCCCGTGTCGCAGCCGTGCCCGTGTCGCAGCCCTGTCCCAGCCCTGCCCGTGTCGCAGCCCTGTCCCAGCCCGTGTCGCAGCCGTGCCCGTGTCGCATCCCTGCCCATGTCGCATCCCTGCCCATGTCGCAGCCCCTGCCCCAGCCCGTGTCACATCCCTGCCCGTGTCGCAGCCCCTGGCCATGTCGCAGCCCTGTCCCACCCGTGTCGCATCCCTGCCCGTGTCGCAGCCCTGTCCCAGCCCGTGTCGCAGCCCTGCCCGTGTCGCAGCCCCTGTCCCAGCCCGTGTCGCAGCCCGGGGCTGGCAGTGTCCCCGGGACACGGCCCCGCTCCCCCCGGCCGCACAGACAGCCCCTCTTTGAAGCGCTGCCGAGGCTGGCGGCAGCGGCCGGGCTGGAATAAGATGGCTTTTAAACTCGGAGCGAGATGAAAAGCAGCCGGAAACGCATCTGAAGGGTGACTGGAGGGCTAAGGCTGCTTTTCTCATGCTCGCTCATCCCGGGCTGCTCCGCCAAGACCGGGTCCCCGGGGAGCTGCTTTCTCAAGCTCTGCTGCCTGTCCCGGTCCTTTGCTGCTCACATCTCTCCTCTGCCGGGAGGTGAAGCAGCCACAGACTTTCAGCAGAGATGTAAAAACCTTTTTTTTTTTTATCATTAAAAGTCCTGTGTTGTTTCCTGCCACGACTCCCAGGAGCCCAAGCCGGGTCCTGAAGCAGCGGCTGAGGAGCTTCACCCCAGGAGCTGCTGTGGTTCTGGAACAAGGGAAACTCCTGGGCTGCTTCTTGGAGAGATCTGGGAGGAGAAGTGGGAGACTGGAGGGTGGCACTGCCCAGGGGTGGGCAGCATTCAGCAGGCATGCACAGCACCAACAGGAGAAAAATAATTCCCTTCCCCAAAGCATCCCAGGCTAAATCTACTATTCCCATGTTTTCTGAGCACCGACCACCTCTTCCCCTACACCCCTAATGGAACGTGCTAGAAAACAGTGCCCAGACAGCCCCATTCCCCACGGTGCCAGGCCACCAGGCAGCCAAGGGAAAGCAGATCTGCCTGGGGCACATCAGAGCAGAGAAATCACCCTGTGCCTGTGGCTCAACTGGGGAGACACCCCTGGGCATCAGCAGCTGAATCATTGCTCTAACAGAGCAGCCAAAACTTTAAATCAGGTTTAAAATACCCAAGGACCTCGAATGGCTTTTTACCTATTAGATTTCTGCTCTCCTGTGCATTAAGTGTAGTGGAAATGCTTCTGAGAAAAGCAAACCCAGAATGCCACGGCTCTTCCTTCTTGGAAAGAATTTCCTTGCTTGTCGCCTGCACAGAGCCCCTGTGAGGGGCATTAGGAACACAGGAGGCCAGGAGAAGCAGGGATCTAATGAGATTTGTGCTAATTCATGTGATTGTTTATAAGAACTACGCTGCTCTAAGCCTGTTAAGCCACTCTGCCTGGCCAGGACTATCCCAGCTCCGGGCTGATCGGGGCTCTGCACCCTCCAAAGCCTGAGGTTTGCTCAGAGCAGCTGGGCACACATTTTTCCGGGGAAAATACAGAGAAATCTTTGCCATTTCTCCTCAGCAGAGCCCTCAGAGCACTCTCAGGGAAAAGCTCCCTCCCTGCACAGCACCAGGCTCTGTGATTCGTGTGCTGCACCCGTGTGAGCTCTGCAGTGCAGCGGGGACAGCGAAGCAGGAGCAGCCCCGGGGCTTTTCTGCATCCTGCAGCTGCCAAGCCACCACCTCTGGGCTTCTCACTGTGTTCTCCACCAAGAATTCCCTGTACCAAATGGGTGCTGAAGAAGAACAAAGGGACAAACAGTCCCAGTAACTCACTCCCTGCCCCAGACCACACGAACCGGGAGCATCTCAGAGCTGGGCCTGAATTTCCTCCCACCACCCTGCTGAAATAAACTGCTGTTGTTGTGTGCTCCCTTCTTTCTTTCTTTATTCCTCTCCTTGGTTGGAGATTGTCTGAGCCTTCCTCTCTTCTCCCAGCCAAGCTAAAGGTTACCCCAGCAATCAGCCCCGTGGTGCCAAAGAGTCTGCACCAAACTCAGCTCTGGGGGAGCCAGACATAAAGAGGGGTCTTTAATCTCAGATGTGCTGGCTGATAATCTGCTCTGCAGTTTGCAGATAGGGCAGTCTGGGCTCTCCCAGGCTAAAGGGACACGCAGGGAGGGCAGGGGGAGGCAGGACCACATCTCCTTCCAGGCCTTGAGCTGGTTTGTGCATCCAAACCACCCACAGCTCGTGTGGCCACCGAGGCACCCGGACATGATCCTGTGCCCCCAGAAGTGGGAGTTTTGGCCTTGGATTTGGAGCAGCCACTTGGGAAATTATAAACAGCCCCTTCCCGTTCTAGAAGGATCACAAGCTTGGGGTAGTCTCACTTGCAGAGGGGAGCAGGGAGATGGGAGGGTGGGATCCCCCTCCCAGCCCTGAAATGGGGTCCCAGCAGATCACCCCAGGCCACAGGCTGAACGTGTGAGCTGCCAAAGCCATTTTCTGCCACAAGGAGCCCCACCGGGCTATCCCAGGGTCAGGGTCCCTCCAGCCATCCCTGCCTGGGGGCCCTGGTCAAGCCCAACCCAGGGCTCCCCATGGTGAGGGGCTGGCTTGGCTGCTTGTGCCCTGCCCCACACTTGACCAAGACCAGGCACAACACTCCCCAGCCACCCCAGTAAGAGGGATTTCTCCTTTTTTATGATCCCAAAAGGAGGAAAACGTCCTCCTGTTCACGTGGGACAGGACCCTCCATACAGCCAGGGAGGGAGCAGAGCATCCCCTCTGCCCAGTCCTCCCCCATGCCAGGAAATCGGGCATTTCGTGCAGGCAAAGGGCTCAGACAGCCAGAGGGATGGTCTGTGCTTTAAAACAACAGGGAAAAGCCAAAACAACCCAGCTGGAACCAAAACCCCTGCAAACGCTCCCTCTCGTGGAGGCAGGCTGCTCTCCTGCTCACGGCACACCAGGACAGGTCTGGTCCCAAAACTGTCCCAAGGATGAGGGGCTCTGTAGGGACAAAGGGGGCTGGTGGCACCCTCCCCTCGCAGCACCCTCATGGTGCCAGCTCCCGGTGCCCAGTGGGATCTCTGGAGTGAGCAGGACACATCTGGCATGGGATGGGGTGTGCTCAGAGCTGGGGGCACGTCTGAGTCCGTCACTGAGGATCCTGGATGCCTTTGAGGCCTTACCAGCCAAATTCCTGCCCCTTCTCCCTGCTGTGGGCAGACAGGAGTACAGGGGGAGGAGAGGGAAACCCCAGGAATTCCTGTTGGCATCGGCCTTGGCTGAACCCCACATGGAATTGGCCTCTTTTAAAGCCATTTTCAGGGTGTCCCCAAGGCCTGGAAGGAAAGGACAGCTCGAGCTGGCCCAGGGACAGCAGCACTGCAGTGTCTCCTCCAGCTCATTATTTCCCAGCCTGGGGAATTATTTCCCAAAAGTCTTTAACTGATTCCCCCCAGCCACACAGGATTTCTGCACTGACAACACCTTTCTGCTGGGAACCGAGCCAGGATCTCCACAAGGTCATTCTGCAAAGACAATTAGGTAGTCCCTCGACAGCGCTGTCTCATTTTAATTAGATCTCATTTCCAAAGAATTACCGAGCGCGCCAGGCCCAGGGCTGGAGGCAAGGGCCATTTACAGAAATCAGTGGGAAGCAAAGGACAGATGTACCTGTGCTCACGTCACCAGCTACGGCCAAAGGGAGAGCAGCAGCCTTTCCTGCATGATTTCATCCCTTAATTCCCCAGGCAATGGAAGACCTTCCGTGCAGAACACAGAGCATCACTGCTTCAGGCTGCTTGGTGGGGCTCCGGTGCCTCGGAGTGGGTATTCCCTGCATTCCAAGGGGCTCTGGAGGTGTGGTAGGGGCGTTTTTGCAGAACCCACAAAGGTGGGGAATGGTCCAGCCAGGTCCTCAACAATCCACCGGACGGCTGCTCACAGGGACACATGAACAGAAAAAGCGAACAGACACCCACACAAACACCCCCAGACAGGCGCAATATGGCAGGACACAGGGGACAGATGGACAGGAGGGCGGGCACAACGTGGGGTACCTGCCACCGATCCCCCACTCCTGCGGGCTGCAGGAAGCCAAGCCCCTGGGATCGCTGACAGCGCCACCCACACGGGCTGCTCCTCCGAGGAACCCCCTGGGGACCCCGGGCAGTGGCTGCACCACCAGGAAACCCTCTGGGAACCCCCGGGACCCTCCAGGGACCCCCGGGACCTTCCGGGACCCCTCGGAACCCCCCGGGACCCCCCGGGAACCCCCGGCCCGGCCGCGCCCCCGGGGCCGCCCCTCGGCGCGGCGCCGCTGCGCCACCTGGCGGCCGAGCCCGGGACAGCGCCGGGATTCCCCGGGCTCGGGGCGCGACCCGGGCCGGGAAAAGCCGGGTTCGGATTTGGGTTCGGATTTGGCCTTGGGTTTAGGTTTGAGGTTGGGTTTGGGTTTTCCGCCACCTCACAACCGAGCGGTGCCGCTCCCGTGCCGCTGGCCCGAGGCTTGGGCTGGGAGGGGTGTGGATTCTCCCCTAGGAGAGAAGCGGAGGGGGCAGCTGGGCTCCCCCCGCCGGGAGCCCCCGCTCCATCCCGTCGGATGTCCCGAGCAGAACCTCCTCCCTTCCCGGCTCCGAGGAAGGCTTGGGAAAAGGCCCGGGCGGGCGCCGAGGGGCGACGGACCTGGCTCTGCCTCGCCATCACCCGCCGCTGTAAACAACCGGAATAAACCGAGAGCCTCCCCTTTCCCCTTTCCCACCCTGCCTGAAGAGCAAGGACGGAGCAAACGGTGCCTGCGGCTAAGAACCGGCTCCGTATCAAAATAAACAGCTGCTTTTTCACTGATAATGTCTTACCCCCCCTCCCCTCCGCCCCCCAGACACCCACACGGATCAAAGTGGCTCTGGGAACCTTGTGGCAGGGAACAGCCTGGACGTGCGTCCTTCCCACAGCCCCGTCCGGGACAAGGACCGTGCCCCCGCGGGGAGAACGGGCCGGAACCGGAGGAGTGGGGCTAAGAAACCTTTGAGATGCCGTCCCGGAGGAAGGACCCGGGCAGAGGGGCTCAGCCCTGGAGCAGGCAGAACCGGCTGAACCCCACACCAGGGCTGACCCCCACAGCCCCATAAATCCCATCGGGCCGCAGGTGCGGAGCCGCGCATCCCGCCCCGAGCGCGCAGGTGCGCGGGGATGTGCGGCCGGGATGGGGGGCGAGGCTCGGCCGGGAGCGGGGGCAGAGCCCGCCGGGGCCCCGCAGCTGCCCTTTGTCCATTGATCCGCGTTCGGGAGCCGCAGACAGAGCGGCGGCCCCGCGGTAATCGGGGCTGCGGGGCCGTGACCGCGGCTGCGCCCCCCTCGCCCCTGCGCTCCGCGGGGAGCGGGGCCCGAATCGGGAGCCGGGGCCGCTCCGCTTTGAGCCGGGTGCGGAGGCAGCGCGGCGGCAGGACGGCGCCAGCCCGACACAAGGAGCTGCCGCCCCACCGCCCACCCTCCGCCCGTTCCGTCCGTCCGTCCGGGGCTCCTCTTCCCCGACGGCCGCACCCCGCGCTCGCACGGTCGGGAGCGGCAGATGCTCGTGGAAAAGTTCCAGTGGGGGATTTGAGCCTGCGTGTGGCAGCGACAGGCCCTGGGCTGGGAGCAGCTCCTGGTGTCGGGCAGGATGCTGGCACCACAGCATGCCCAGCTCCGTGGCATCGTTCTCAGACCCTCGTCCTTTCCGCAACTTTCGGTATTTAAGGGGAGCTTATAAAAAATTAAGAGCGACTTTTTACACAGACAGGGCAAGGGAGATGATTTTAAACTAAACGAGGTGAGGTTTAGATTAAATGTTGGTGGGAAATTCTTCCCTGTGAAAGGTGAGGCCTTGGCACAGCTTGTCCAGAGAAGCTGTGGCTGTTCCATCCCAGGGAGTGTTCAAGGCCAGGCTGGATGGGGCTTGGAACAACCTGGACTGGAAGAAAGTGTCCCTACCCACAGCAGGGGCTCGGAACAAGATGGGGTTTAAGATTCCTCCCAACCATCCTTTGGTTCTGTTCTTCTGCCCCACATCCTTGACCCAAAGTGCACCGTGGCCCCGGGGTAACACGCAAACACAGGGCCGGCAGCCCAGATGAGGGGCAGGGGTCCCGCAGAGCCCCCCTGGGCTGCCCAGGGACAGGAGCTGCGGCAGCGCTCCCCCTCTGCCGGGCTGCGAGATGCTCTGGCATGAGCTCCTGTTCCTGTTTACAAACACCCGCCCATGGAGCCCTTCCAGCAGCGCTATTGTGCTGCACGGCAGCTCGGCCAAGGCAGCCGGGCTTTGTCCACCAGGCCCACGGAGCCCTCAGGGGCAGCTCTGCTATTTTTAGTGCCTGGCCAAGCACCTCGTGCATTTAGCCGAAGAAATCCCGAGCTCACCACCAACCTCGTGAGGATTTCGGTGCGTGAGGACCTCGCTGCTCCGGTGCCACGGCAGCAGCGTTCGGGTGGTAAAACACCAGCTCCGGGCACCACCGGAACAAACAGAACTTTATTTTTGTGACAGGACAGTGACCACAGTGGCATGGCCGAGCCAGGCTTTGCCAGGTGCAGAGCAGCGGAGCCATGGGGGTGCTGTGCCGGGTGTGCCCCCGCGGGGCCTCCCAGCGCCTTTTCACAGCTGAGGACAAGAAATCCCAGCGCAGTGCGTGACTAATCGGTCGCTGCTCATCGAGCTGCTTGAATAGGGTTTCTCAGAGCCTGGGGAAGGCTAGGGCAGGCGTGGAGCAGCTTGGCTCCTGCTGAAACAGCCTGGCTGGGGGGGCAGGTCTTGCTCCCTGCCTTGGGCACTGTTCCTCAGGGTCACCATCCTGAACCCACAGAACACTTTTCCCCTCCCCAGTGAAGAGCAGCTTTGTGCTCTGTGGGCAGATTGAGATGTCCCGCTGGCACCAGCGCTTGGTCCCCAGTCCAGGACGGGTGACAGGGCTGTCCCTGAGCCACCAGGATGGCAGGGACCCATCGTGAGGCTGCCCCAGCATGCTCTGCAGCACTGTCACCATCTCTCTACTGAGATTTTCCCAACCACCTTACCCAAAATCCAGCCTGGATGGATTAGAGGGAAAGGGCCAGAGGAGCCCCCACACCCGCACAGGCTGTCCCCCCTAACTAAACATAGACCCCATTACATTGCTGCTCACCCTGAGTCCTGTTTATTCCGAAATAATCCTGCAAACCTAACTTTACTCACCACACTTCCCTCCTCCTGGGGAAAGCATTCCCACCCTGCTGTTCCTCCTGCAAGCATAAAAAAATCCCAGAGGCGGCATCTCCTCTCCCTACACCGAGGAACAACCCCTCCTCAGACACTGGGGGGGTTTCAAAGCCCTTTCCCTGCCCGCGGGAACGGGAGCGCGGGGGAGGCCGAGGAGGGGGCCGGGCCCGCCCCGTCGGGGCTGCGCGGCGGCGCCAGCAGAGGGCGCCCTGCGCCCGGCGCTGCGCCCAGCCCGGGGGAACCGGGAACCGGGACGGGAACGGGAACGGGAACGGGAGCGGCGCTGCTCCTTCCCCCGGGGTTGCCAACCCCGCACAGAAACGGGAACGGCGCTGCTCCTTCCCCCGGGGATGCCAACCCCGCACCGGGACGGGAACGGCGCTGCTCCTTTCCCCGGGGCCGCGCCTCGCGACGCCCCGAGCGGCTCCGGGGCCGCGGCAAACGGGGGGATTTGAAGCCCGCGGCTCGCGGCTGCCCCATCTCCGACGGTACCGGCGCGCCCGGGTCTCTCCGTCACCATCCCGGACGGCCCCGGCGTGCCCGGCTCATCCCTTCCCCGTCGCCCCTTCCCCATGACGGCCGGTGCGGCTCTGCCCCGCTCCGTCCATCCCCGTTCCAGCCGGTGTGAGCAGCGCTGCCCGCTCCCGGAGCGTCCCCGCAGCCCCGGTACCGGAGGTCCCGGCTCCGCTTTGCCGGCTCGCCCCGGGTACAGCGCAGGCAGCCTGGCACCCGCGGAAGGTCCCGGTGCCGCTTCCCCGCCGCACCTGCGGAGCCTCCGCGCCCCCTCCCCGCGCACCTGCCGCGGCGGGGCCGGGGGAGGCCCGGGAGGCGGCGATCCCCGACGGGCAGGGCCGGCGGGTCGTGCCCTGCGCTCCGCCGGGGCCGCGGCCGCGCAGCCCGGCTCGTTTCCGTCTTTCCCCGTCAGTCACGGCCGCTCCGCGCACCGCGGAAGGGGCGGCTCCCAGCGCTGCGCACCTGCGGAGCAGCGGCGGCCCCGACGGGGCGGAGCGGCCGCGGGAATGAAACAGGCGGGAGCCGGCAGGACTTCTCCGAGTAGAGGCTTTTTTTTTATTGAAAGATGTGAGAATTCATCAAAACTGAACAGACAGATACCCGAGTAACCAGCACGTTGCAAATCATGTATCTTTTTATTTTAAAACAAATATAGAGCACAGTCCTGTGATATTTAAATTTATTATACTTTTTTTTTTTTTTGTTCTGGAGTGAAAAATAAAAACCTGAGGTTTATTCCTGCATTCTCTATACCCCGCACTGTAACAGTATTTTAGTTACGTTCGGATTCGTTAGTTTATTTTTTTTTTCTTGCAAAAGTCCGTTAAAGGATTGAAATCTTAGTTTTAATGACTTCAGAAATTGTTTTATCAGTGGCACATGATTGTCCTAGAGAACAGGCGGGATAAACAATATTTAAAACACAGAGAAACCGATATCTCCTTCAATCACAAAGAGCTAAATAGTTTTCATTTACAATATATATGTTCATGTAAAATGAAAAAAAAAAAAACGAAAAAAACTTAAATGCGAGGAGTTAAACTCTAAATATTATGTACACACCAATGTACAACTCTGAATAAATTAATACCAATTTGCATATTCTGGGATCCTTATAGCTTATTTACACAAATTACCATTTATTTCATAAATATCTGCCCAGGTACCCACGAGGCTCCCCCCGCCGTGCCCGCCCTGCGCGGCGGCGGCTGCCGAGGCGGTTTGGTTTCCATCTTCTTTTTCTTATCTCCTTTTTTTTTTTTTTTTTTTTTTTCCTTTTTAAATTATTTTTTTTCCTTCCCCCCTCCCCTAGCACAGATGAGGGTTTGGCCCCTCTCACCCTTCACCGAAGCAGGGGCCGCCCCATCCATCAGGTGTCACCGCACCAGCTCCTCACCCTCCCCCGAGCCGCCCAGTGCCCGGAGCGGGGAGCTGGGGGGGTCCCGGGGGCTCCGTGGCCTCGCTGGGGGGGGGGAGCCGCTCCCAGCCCCGCAGCCCAAGGGGTGGGCGAGCCCTGCGCTCCTGCTGCTCCCTCCTGGCTCCTCATGGCCGGCGGGGTCCGTCCCTCTGCCGCAGCACCCCGCTCCCCGTCCGCTCGCAGCCCTCGCTCCGCAATAAATATTTATACTGTGCTGTACAAAATACCAGTGCTTCTCCGCCCCGCCGGGAGGGCTCGCTGCCCGCCCCGCCGGTCACTTCGGGGACTCCCTGCCGGGTGACAGCTCCCGCTGGCTCTCCAGCCCGCTCACCAGTCTCTGGATGTTCTGCAGTTCATTGAGGGACTCCTTCAGGGAGCCCTTGGGGGAGGCGGCGGGGCGCTGGCCGCCCCCCTTGTGCAGGGGCGCCTCGGGCAGGGGGCTGGGCTCCCGGCTGCTGCCGGCCTTGGAGCCCTCGGAGCCGGGGTTGAGGCTGGCGGGCAGGCCGGTGGTCAGCAGGTTGGTGCTGGGCGGGATGGTGACCGGGAGCTGGTAGGGGCTGAAGCGCAGGCGGGGCCGGCTGCTGCCCAGGAAGGGGTTGCGGGACAGCGGCCCCGCGGCGGCCGCGCTGGTGGCCGGCATGGCCGAGGCGGCCGCTGCGGCCGCTGCCATGTAGGTGTAGGGGTAGGGGAAGAGTCCGCCGAAGGTGGGCATCGGGATTCCCTGCGGAGAGAGAAAGAGCCGTCAGAGGTGTGCTGCTGCCCTGCTGCATCCCCCCCGTCCTCCATTCTGTCCCTCCACTGCTGTGCTCCCAAAACAAGCCAAGGTAAAGATGGAACAGCCCGGTGTCACCCTAAAAACAGAGTGTGGGGGTGTCTGTGTGGAATGGGCTGAGGGAGGGGGTACACCCCCTTCCACCCCATCCCGAGCCAGGCTGGTGCCACGGAGCACAAACCCCTGTCTGAGATCTGCCCTGTCCCCTCCCCGCACGCTGCCTGTGCAGCATCACAGCCCCTTAACCACATTAAAACACATTGTTAAGCAGGACGGATAAATTAGGGGAGTTCAAAGACATCTTTATATATTCCATCAGAGGAGATGGGAAAGGCAGCACCAGCACAGGCGCTGTGGGAGCGCTTCAGAGCTGACAGGAAGACAGGGAGCTGCTGGATGGGGACAGCCAGGTCAGGCAGGGCCACAGCTCCTGACTCTGCCCTTGACTGTGGAGGAGCCACAGCAGCTGCAAAAAAATCGAGATTCCTTCTCAAATCAACCCCGAAGCCGCCTTCAAAATGTCCTCCGTGTCCTGCCTGTGCCAAATCTGGTAACGTCTCAGGGATGTGTCACCCCTTGTCCCTATGGGCTGTTGAGGGCCTGGAGGAGGCTGGGGGCACCAGCAGCTCCTTCCCTACAGTGGGGCCACCCTGGATGCCCCCACACCGGGGGTGACTGGCCAGGCCTGACCTGCATCCCCAAAGTGCTCCACTCGCTCAGGGAGCTTTTCGGGAGGACACGAAGAGGAGATTCCAGGGCCCAACTGGACAGCAGGGGTAGGGATGGGGACACAGGGCTTACCTGAGAGGCCAACATGTGCTGGGAGAGGTGGAAAGGGAAGGGGGTGGCCGTCCCTGCTGCGCCCGGGGCGGACGAGAGGGCTCCATTCTCCAGGCTGCCCCCGCCGGTCACCGAGGCCAGCAAGTGTCCCATGCCCATGGCAGAGAAGGCGCCGGGGGCCATGGCGAACTGTCCTGGGTGGATGAAGAGGGGCTGCCCGGCGCCCAGCGGGCTGAAGAACTGCTGCCCATGGAGGCCAGAGAGCGCCAGGCTCTGCAGGTGCCCGGTGCTCAGGTGCGGGGGGCTGTCCGTGTGCACCATCAGCGGGGCGAAGGCCTCCTTGCCCAGCCCGCCGCCCTCCGTGTCCTTCTTGCCTGGCTCCGTCTCTTTCCTCCTTCCTTCCACCTTGTCCTTCTCCAGGCCCCGTGTGCCGAACAGGCCCTCGCCAGGGCCCTCCCGGGGGGATGCCCCATCCTTGACTTTCTCTGGGCTGTGCCTCTCCTTGCTGCGTTCCTCCGGGCACCGGGGGCTGCCGCGGGGCGTCGCGTCCTCCGCGCTGGGGCTGGCCGCTGCCACCGGCCGCTCCTCGGGCACCTTCTCCACCTCGGCGTCGCTGTCAACCCCTGGCTTCTCCTCTGCGAGGGGACGGAAGGGCACAGGGTCAGAGCAGAAGTAGCCAGGGGAGGCGAGGAAGGGGTCACTCACAAGAGCCCTGGTGTCAGGGGGAGGCTGGGACAGCGATCGTTATTAATGGGAGAGACTCATTTTGGGGGCAGAAATGGGCGCTCGTGCTATGGTCACTTTAGGGAGTGAGGATTAACAGCAGCACGTCCTGTGGCTGTGCCAGGCAGGAAAACACGTTTGATGGAGAAGCAGAACCTGTTACAGCATCGCTGTCCTCAGCTGCAAGGTCCAGGCAGGCTGTGGAGCGGGGACGAGGAGAGCGGGCAGTGGACAGCGCGGGAGGAAATGGCCCTGAGTATATTTAATTACATGGAGCTGATTGCCAGTGCGCCGTGGATTTATTCCAAATGTGCAGGTTGAGACAGGTTAAAGAGGCAGTTTTAAGGCTGGGAGTATGGTACAGACTTCCCTAGAAAGGGATTTAATTTTAAAAACCTCATTGAGCTCTCAGAGGAGGCAGGGGGATGCGAGGCGAGGGGCTGGCAGGGGCGAGGGGAGCTGAGCCCCTGTCTGAACGGCTGCACTAAACGAGAAAAGCCTTTTGGTGCGGGTGAGGTGAAGCTCTGCAGGCTGGGGCAAATATTCAGGGAAGCCTTTGAAAGTGGAGAGGGGTGTAATAAACCCTCCTTGCAGCTCGGGGTGGGGGGTTGCAGTTTTGATGAGGGTTTGCCGGGAATGGAGTCGGTGGAAAGTTGAAAGAGCAGATTGATAGTGCGGCGAGACAAAGCCCAGCATCGAGCAACTGCAGCGTGGGAGATGCTGGTTGATTTTCATTTACCAGCCTGAAGCCCTGGAGTTACGACATTTTTTTTTCCTCTTTCAAATGTATTAATTCTTTTTCTTTTCTGTTTTTTCTCTCTTTTTTAGGGGAGGGTGAGATTCCCATGGAAGGCAGCTCGCCAGGCTAACGTGGTGAGCACACAGGCTGCTTTGCCATTTCCTCTTGTGTAATTTAAGTACAAGACATCAGGTGTATAGAGGATCAAATACATATTCAAAAGAAATTACACGAAGAGAAAAACGTTGCAACTCGCGAACGCCATTTGCGTTTCCTCTGTTTTTATCCTTTCGACCCCTGGGCTCCCCTGTGCTCATCCCCACCTTTATCTTCCCCAATATTTTGCCTCGCTGCCCACAGGAAATCAGCAGAAATCCTGGGGGAGTAGAAGGCTCGGGGACATTTGGGGACCGCGACTCCTGCCTTACCTCTGCCGCTGCCCTTGAGGCGCAGGGGGCTGGGGAGGGCGCCCACGGGCGAGTGCAGGGCATCGCGCACGGCCGAGGGCTCGCAGGAGGAGGCGTCCGACTCGCCGCCGTCGCGGTCGGGCTTGCAGGGCTCCTCGTACATCCGCAGGGACGGCAGGGACAGCTGCTTCCTGCGGGCGACAGGCAGCGTCGGGCACCGGCCGAGCCCCCGCGGGCGCGGAGCCGGGGGGACGGGCGCACCCCTTACCTCTTCTCCCGCCGGCCATTGCCCGTGTCCCGAAAGCCCTTGGCGAAGGGGTTGTTATCGATTTTCAGCTGCGTGATCTGCCAGGGGGGTGAAGGAGAGAGGGGGCGGCGTGAAGCCCTGGCCGCCCCCCCCTCCCCGCCGCCGTCGGGGAGCCCGGGGTGCGCGGCGCAGGCTGCGGAGCCCGCGTTAACACACCGCACGCTTTATTAAAAACGATGCTGAGGTTTGGGCTTGAATTATTAATAGCGTCTTAATGATAGGAAGTTATTTTTCACGGCCCCCCGGAGGGAAGATGGCGACTGAGCTGCGCGGCGCTGGTTAAAAGCTATTCTTATCCCTCCCTGCCACGGGCTGCCGGGGCCGGCGACATCAGGGCGCTCAATAATGCATGGCCCTGAAACACGGCCCCGAGAGGGGCTCTGGAAAAGGCCCGGCTGCCCGGCCCCGCCGCGACCCCAGGCCCGAGCATCCCCCGGCCCGAGCATCCCCCGCCCGACGGGGCCCACGGCCCGCGGCCGGGCAGCGCAGCTTGCGGCGGGCGAGCAGACAAAGTGCTCTTTAATCGATTGTGACTCTTCGCCATAAACTTTACGAGGGAAACAAGCCCACCAGGACCCTCAGACAGAGCTGTCAATTAGCATCAGCAGCCAGGGGTGGAGGTGGGGGTCAGCTTTTGGGTTAAAACACACACACACGACTCTTGGAAGGGGACGGCAGAGGCTCTCTGCTCCCCACGCTCCCCATCGAGCTCTCCCGGCTCTGCCTGCTCGCAGAGTGACACTCGCTAAATCACGAAAGCAACTAAAATTAGCTTATCTGCCTCTGTTTTTTGGCTCCTCCAGAGCCCTGGGCACCTTCTTGGTGAGGCTGCCCAGGCCTGGTGCTGCTCTTCAGTGCCTGGGCCTGCAGCGAAGGCTCCCGCGGCCCAGAAAGGCGCAACAAACTCCACGAGGGAATTATTAATAGTAATAATAAAAACACTGACGGCAGCATTAATGTTAACACTAAAAACAGCGATAATAATACAAGCAGTGTGAGGGTGCATCCCTCTCTGAGGGCTCGAGGTTAAACCTTTCTACTGTTGCTGCTTTTTGGCCCGAAATACCCTCGCCAACATGCCCAGACACAAAAATACCCTGATACGGGGGGTGAGGGATGGGACAGGGGTGAGAGCAGGGAGAGGGACAGGACAGGGAGAGGGACAGGGAGGGGACAGGGCCAGGGGCTGCCCGGCCGTACCTTGTCGTTCTGGTAGGCAGTGACGGCGATGAAGTCGGTCTCGGGGAACACGTAGGTGCGGAAGGTGCTGTAGGGCAGCTTGAGGATGTCGTTGGCCCGCACGATGTGGAACCTGGGCTGGTACTTGTGCATGGAGTTCAGGATGGTCTGGGATGGGCGAGAGAGCACAGCCCGCGGCTGCCGTCAGCCCCACGCGTCCAGCTCCCTCCCTAAAAAAACCTTTTTATCCCGAAAACATCCCAAAAAAAAATACACCACTCAAATTAACCATGAGGAAGGAATGCCAGGGAAGGAGATTTCTTTTTTTTTTTTTGTGGATGCCATCGCAGGATCTGTCCCCAAAGAAGGAGGTCAGGGAGCGCAGGCAGAACAGCATCTTTGCGGGTGTTAAGCACGGCAATAAAGCAGCAAAAGGGATCTCCCAGTTTTATTACAGCCCTGCAAACGCGAGGCGACTTTTCGACACGTTTCTCACCGCTTTTCATATTTCCGTCCTTAAAAATAAATTACTATCCCTCACCACCACAAAAAAAAAAATGTTAAAAGGCTCTGGGTGAGTGTCGGGGGCGGCAGGAGCCGGTGCCAGCCCCAGCCAGCTCCTGCGACCTGAAAGGAGCGTTTCACCACGAGCCATAGCAAATTTATGTCTCGGAGCAACGTTGCAGAAGGAACAGACTTTTTTTTTTTTCTTTTCCAGCCAGGTGTCGGAAAGCTTCGCCAACACTCAAAGCCGTTCTCTACCCTTTCGTTTTATTTTTTTTGAGTTTGGTTTGTTGGGGGTTTTTTTTTAGTAAAACCCGAATTCCCCGTGATTTGGCTGAGGATTTTTGGAAGCGGCTGAACACCCCAAGCCGCGCCCCTGGGGCCGCTCCGACCCCTTGCCCCTCGCTGCCTGCTTTCCTGCACGATAGCTTTTAAATAATTCCCCAACCTGCTGTGGTCGGACTGAAATGCAGAATTCACTGCCCAGAATTCGTAGAGGGACGGCGAAAGCTTGAGTAATTATTGTCAAATAACGTCAGGCAAATGGCTAAATAATTATCACTTCATTTCGGTTTAGAAGGTAATAAAAAAAATCCCCCCCCCTTTTTTTTTTTTTAACCCAAGCAATAATCACCTGCTGATGAACTGTCGGATCGCTGTTATATTGATATAATCTAGATGGGATTTATCATAAAAATGGTGCAAAAAGTCTCATTCAGGCGTGCAAATCTGCATTCCTTTAAAAAAAAATAATCATCCCTCTCTGACCAGATGGGCACTGGCTAAACCCTCATCTCGCAGATTTAACAGTCCGGATTTTGGACAACGACAGATACCAGAAATCTTTAATTGAAGGAGGCGAACCGTTAAAAGCGCTGAATCAAACTAGTTTTTCACCAGTACAAAAAAAAAAAAAAAAAAAGAAGGTATTTTTTAGAGTCCTTCTCTATCGATTTACCTTTCTGGCTATAAATAACCTCGCAATGTATTATTTAACAAAGACGCTGTTTCCTGCCTTTAGAGAAAAAAAATAAAAGTGAGAGAGAAAAAAATGAAAAAAAGAAATAGAGAGAGAGTGGAAAAAAATAGAGAGGAGAAAAAATAAAAGGAGAGGGGAAAGAAAGTTCTCCGAGAGGTGCGGAGCTGCCCTGAGCTCCCCGGCCGAGCGGGGTCCCGCAGCCCCCGCAGCGCGGCTGCCCCGCGGCTCCGGCGGGCCCGGCTCCCCGCTAATTACCGTATCAGCAGCAGCGCACGATGAACTTTCCCTTTGTCGCCCTAAATGCTCGCTCAGAGGAAGGAGAGCTGGCTGGGGCGCTGGGATTTCCCCCTCCGTGCATTCCCGCAGGATCGCGCTCCCCTCGCCTCCTGACCCTGCCTTCCGCGGGTCTCTGCAAACGGCCAGCGCTCTCCGCTGTCTTTCTTTTCTCTCTCCCTCTCTCCTTTTCCTTTCTTCGTTTATTTTGGTTTGTAGCTTTTTGGCTTAATTCCCTCGTTTTGTTTCACCTCCTTTAGGTGATGCGGATATCATCAACAGGGATATAAACAGGGGCTTTCGGAGGCAGATGGTGCCAACGATTCCAGCCCTTCTCCCGCCTGCGGAAACCCAGCGCAGGTGCCGCCGGCCCCGGCTGGCTCGGTCCGGGTGGCAGCCACAGCTCCTGCCCGGCCACCGCCCCGTCGGGGCTGCCCTCGCTGCAGCCCCCGCACGGCCTCGGCCCCGCACGTCCACCTCCCAAAATTCCTGTCCCCGCAGAGCCTCGAAGGCTGGCAAGTCGCAGCAGGACAGGCCGGGGAGTGCGGGGATGCGGGAGCCAAGGGGTGCCCGGGGCTGCCCGCAGCCCAGCCCTGCTTTTTCCCCCGGAGAATGAGAGCTGCCCCTCGGTGCCGGGCAGGACCAGGGGCTGCGGGACAGCCGGGCCACCGCAAGGCCTGGCCAGGCCCCGCCGCTCAGCCCGACACGGCTGGAGGAGGCTCTAAAGCCCCGCGGTTCACCCGGGGAGATCGCGGGCAGCCCCTGCACCGGGCAGACCCCGCACCGGGCAGACCCCGCACCGGGCAGACCCCGCACCGCCCAGGCTCCCTGCCCGGGGGGCTCCGCTCTGCCCCGCAGCCGCACTTACAAAGCCGTGCTTATCCGAGATGTTGTTGGTGAGCTTGAGCTTGTGAAAGGCAACAGGTTTGGCCATCCACTGCTCCCCCGTGGCCGGGCTGTCGGGGTGGATGTACATGCGCTTGGGCATCTCCGGGTCGGCCTTGCCAGCCACCATCCAGCGGGAGTTGTGGAATTTGTACCGGCAGTCGTCGGCCGCCACTATATCCATCAGCAAAATGTACTTGGCCTTCTTGTCCAGGCCGCTCACCCGCACCTTGAACGGGGGGAACATCCTCCTGCGGAGAGACCCAGAGCAGTACAGGGCTGCCCCCGCCCGCCGCCGACCCCCGACGGCTGCGGCCCCACCGAGCCCCGGCACGGCCCGGCCCCGGCCCCACCGAGCCCCGGCACGGCCCGGCCCCACCGAGCCTCCCGCAGCGCCCGGCCCCGGCTGCTGCTCCCAAACCACCATCTTTTACTGTAGCTCGCTGAGGATCCCCAGCCTTCTTCTCGTCCCACCTCTTCTCATCCCGCTGAGGGATGGGCAGAAGGCAGGGAAAGCACAAAAATCCCATTTCGGGAAATAAGGGGCGAAAACATATTCTTGTTTTCTTCTATTTCTCTGCCCTTGGCCGACCCGCCCGCTCAGCACCTCGGGCTGCCTCCCCCGGGCCCGGGGCCACGGGCAGGGCCGGGGACGACCCCGGACGTGGGGAAAGTTTGGCAGGAGGGAAGGAAGCGGCGGGAAGCGGCGCAAACAACGGGAGCGGGGGGTTCCGAGTGCTCAATTAACGTGCACGAATTTAATTTGGGATCGCGCTCGGAAAAGTAGTAATGGGAGGCGGGGGGAGCGGTGACGGGAGAGCTCGGAGGAGCTGTGGGGGGAAACACCTCCGAAAAACTCTAAGGATCGGAACTCCCCGCGGTAATTCATCGATGGGAAGCGGGATGGAGCGAGGGGCGAGGGCGCTGCGCGGCCGCGCAGGTGCGGGGCGGGCTGGGGGGGCTGCGCGGGGCCGGCTCTTACCTCCCAGACTTGGTGATCACCATCTCGGTGCCCAGCTTGTGAAACTGGTCCCAAAGCTCTTTGGCTTCCAGCGTTACTTTGGGGTCGTCCTCGACCTCCTCCTCGGGTTCCAGGCTTTTGAGCGAGCGCAGATGGGCGGCTTGGTGGTGGTGTCCCAGGGCCGAGACGTGCAGCCCGGCCTCGGCCGCCCCGGCCAGCCCCGGGTCCGGCATGGGCTTCGCCAACGCCGCCGGAGGCAGAGCCAGAGCCGGGAAAAAGGACGGCTGGGCGGCTGCGAGGAAAGCGGACATGGGGAAGTCAGCCGGCCGGGGTGCGTGGAAGGGGTGGTAAGCCATGGCAGTCCCTGGGAAGGCTGGATCTCTCATCGGTGCATCCACAAATCCAGGAGAAAAAGAGGGATTCCCTTTACAAAAAGGCGTGTGTGTGTATTTGTTGGGTTTTATTTTTTTCCCCTCTCCTGCTCGGCGAACTCGCTCGAGTCTCTGGAAGAAGAAGGAAAATCAACAACACACACACGCTCTCAGAAAAAAAAAAAAAAAAAAAGGCATAAAAAAAGAGGCGAAAATCAGCCGAACTAGATTCGGGATTGAAAAAAAAAATTAAAAAAAAAAAAGAAAATAAAAAAAAAAAAAAAAAGAAGGAAAAAAAAGGAAAAGCGAGGCAGTTCCCGGCTCCTGGGACTCCCGGTCTGCGGAGGGGAGACAGTAGGTCCTTATTTTTTGTTGTTGTTGTTGCAGCGAGGGAGAGCGAGCGAGGGAACGAGCCCTCCCAGGAAAGTCCTTCTCGACACTAAAATAGAAACAAAAGCCGGGTCGGGCTGCGCGGGGCTGCGCGGGGCGCGGCGGAGCAGGGGCGGCCGCGCTGCCCTCACACCCCCGCGGGCCCGGGCTGCGCCCCGGCGGGGCCGGCCCGGCTCCGCGCTCCGCGCTCGGCGCTGCGGCTCGGGCTGCTCATGGCCAAGGGAGCCGAGTGGGAGCGGTGAGATCTTGTCCTGATCTCTGTAAAACTGTGACTATCTCACATGTCCTTCCTGCTCTGATCCGCCCGCTAATGAGCCAAGCCCCCTTGATTGCTGATTTTACGCGTTTCAGACCAATTGTGGATCTGCATAGGCGGGGTTTTGACAGCTCCGGCCAAGCTCCGGGCGCGGGGGGGCGGGGGGCGCGGAGGGAGGGAGGAAGGGAAGAAGGGAAAAAAAAAAAAAGGGAGAAAAAAAAAAAAAAAGAAGAAGGTGTCGGAAGCATCGGCAGTAAGAAAACATGTCAACAGAATAAAATATTAACCAATGACAGAGAAAAGTGCTCGAAATCCCACCCCCGGCTCCTTTCCGCATACCGGGTCAGCCCCGGCTGCGCCGCCGGTGCGGGGCCAGCGCGGAGCCACCTCGGCGGAGCGGGGAGCGGAGCCACGGGGGCGGGGGGCGGCGGCAGAGGCCCCCGCCGGTCTCCGCGGGGGCGGCGGGCCGGGAAGGGGGGGAGAGGCCGGGGGAGCCCGGCGGCGGCCGCCTTACGACAGATCCTGGAGAGCGGATCGCGGTGGGGCGCGCCCCGGCCGCCGCTCCGCGCACAGCCGCGCACAGCCGCGCAGCGCCGACGGGGCGGCCGCCGGAAGCGCGGCCCGGCGGAGAGCTGCGGGCGGCGGCGAGGCCCCGAGCGGCGACCTCCAGCGCGGGTGAGTCGCTCCCAGCCGTCGCCCTCCACCCTGCCGGCAGCCGCCCCGAGCGGGAGCGGGGGGGGGGGTCCCGCCCGCAGCTCCGCGCCCACGGCGGAGGCGCAGATGCCCGGACCCCGCCGTCGAGGCGCGTCGGGTACGCGGCCGGGGCCAGCGCGGCGGTGCCCGGGGCTGTTTGCTGAGGGATTAGGGATTAGGGCCGGTCCCGCCGCGCCGGGGCCCGGGGGGGGGCGGCGGGCGCGGTGGGTGTCCCCTCGGAGAGGCCGGTTTGGAGATCTGCGCTGATTAACTGAGGGCCGCGGTGGCTGAAGAGGGCCCTGGCGCCAGGCGGCTGAGCCCTCACAATAAAGACCCGTCTCTTGTCACTTCATATTTACCCCCAAATCTTCAAAAAGCGCCCTGCCATCCTTCCAAGGCTCCTGTCCCCGCCGCCTGCGCTGTGACCAGGCGGGACGGGAGCGGGGGGGTGGCGGCCGGCCCACTCCTCTGTCCCCCCCGGCCTGTCCCCCCCGCCCCCGGGCCCTCCCGCTCCGCGGATGCGCAGCGAGGCGCGGCCGCAGCAGCTCGGAGCCCTCGTGGTCCTGCGTCGCTGCTCCCCGCGCCGGGTGGGATGCGGGGACCCCCGGGTGTCCCCTTCCCATCCCGACTTCTCCTCTCTATTCCTCCGCCCCGGTTCATCCTGCTGGCAGCGACCCCCGCCCGCAGCCCCCGGCAGAGCCCCATCCCCATCCTCGGGGGATCTCGGGGCCGATCTCCACCTGCCCCGCGTCCCGCGGCAGGTTCACCTCTGCCCGCACCGCGCCCGGCCCCGCACCGCGCCCGAGGGGGGGTCCCGCTGACCATTGAACGGGCAACGGGGACTGAAATTTAAACCCAATTTGGACTTTGCTTTCTCGCCCGCCGTGGAAAACTGCTGACGGCAGCTTTGGCAAAAGTGGGGCTTGCTTGTATTTTTTTTTTCCAATTTCCCCCCCACAACAAGGAAAAAGCGGAGCCTTTCATTGCCTCGGGGCGAATCTCCCCACGCCGGGACGGTTCCCCCGCGGACACCTCGCCCTCTGCTCTGCGCGAAGACGCGGGGCCCGACCCTTCTGGGTCTGGAGCAGCCGTGTCCCCGCGGGGAAAGGTGGCCTGTCCTCCGGGTCACTGTCCGGCACCCCCGCCCCGCACCGCTGTAACGCCGCAAGAATAAAACCGATCCAGAGCAGCCTCGTCTCCCGACCTTCCGTAGCGACGGCCGCCGGCGGGGCAGCGGGGATGGGGGGCTAACGGGGACCGGGCACCATCGGGGACCGGGGTAGCCACAGGCCTGCCACCCCTCTCGGCCCCGGACACGACCCAGGAGTCTGCGCCCACGGACGGGCCGTGCCCGCGCATCGCCCGTCGGTGACCGAGCACCGGCCAGGGAGAGAGAAGGCGCCGGCCTCGGTTCCCGTCCCAGGGCAGCTGTGCCCGGGGGCCGGGGCCGAGGAGTGTCCCCGCGAAGTCCCCTGCGAGGGAAGGTGTTCCAACCTGCCCCAGGGCAATGCAGCGCTCGGGGCCGCCGTGCCGTCCCGGTCGCCCGCGGGCCCGGTCCCCAATTCCCGGGCCGGGTTTATGGAGACCGGGCTTGTCCCGTGGATTCGCCCCGGGGATCCGCCCTGGGGATCCGTCCCGGTCCAGCCCGGGAAAACCGTCCCGTCGGGCCGCCCCCGCCCCCCACCCGCCCCGCACCGCGGCCCCGCTCGCTCTTCCCCTTTCATCTCTGCCCATCTCCACTCATCATCCCTTTTCTATTTTTAGCCGGTAGACTTAGGCCTTGGCGCCAGGCCGTTTAAGACCTGTCAAAGTCCTTCATATTTCCCTCATGTCACATGGACCTTTCGCTCTCTTCCCCGCGCCATGCGAGGGCCGTAATTTGGATCTGTGAGCTGGTGAGCAAATGCAATTTGCTCTTCTCCATCGCTGTGTTGTCTCCGTGACCCCAGCCAGCAGGACGGCTGGTGTCCTGTCCGGGGCACTTACACAAATTGCGGCTGATTGATGAAAAATAACAATTCTCACAAGCAGCCGGGCCTCCGCCTTCCCCTCCTCCCGGCTCCACCGGGCTGCGGCGGCCCCGCGCCCCGGGGAGCGCTCCCCCCGGCGGGTGCACCAGCCGAAAGGGGTTTTCTTGTGCCCGGGGCGACCCGTCGGGCTCCCCATCCTCGGCAGGGATGCCACGGCAAGAGGAGACCCCCGGGCCCTTGGGGAGAGCGGCTCGGCTGCTCTCACCTTCCCAAACTGGGGTCAGAAACGGGCCGTGGCGTGGGGGGAAGGACACGGTTCCGCAGGGCTGGGCTCCGCTGTCCTTCCCCGGGAGCAGCCGGACAGACAGACCTGGGGACGGCAGAGACTCCCCGAGCGAAGCCGCAGGTGCGGGGTGGGGGAGTTCCCTCCGTCCCGAAGGAAAGCGGGTCCTCCGAGCCCCGGGGCGCGTCCCCCGCTCCGACCCGGCCCTGCAGCCTGAGCTGAGCCGTGGGGCAGGCGGGGAGGGGGCGAGGGGCGGCCCCGCAGCCCCAGCAGCTTCGTCGGCCCCTCTTCTCCGCTCCACCCGGGGAGGAAAAGAGCCCCACGTGTGGCGGAACTGTCCTCGTTTGATCTCACCCACCCGCACCCAGGACACCCCTCCTCCGCTTTCCTTCTCCGGGGTGCCGCATCCCCCCTCGCACCCTTCGGCGGGGCGGGAATCCCCTCAGCCCCGGCAGATCCCGGGAAAACGACTCCGCTCCCCCGCCGGGCCCCGGTGCCCGCTGGAGGGGACGGGGAGGGGCGCCGGGCACCGGGGCCCGGCTGATGCCCTTTTATCGACGGCCGCCGAGGGAGATGCTCGGCCTGACACCAGCCTCGGCACCGCCACCCTGCTTCTCCTCCCGCTGCGCGGCTGCGGAGCTGCGCTGCCCTTGGGTGCGCAGGGAACCCCGCGGAGCCCCGCCAGCCCCCCCCGAGATCCCCCTGCCCTCAGACTGTTTGGATTTCTCTCCAGCTTTAAAGAAAATATTTCCAGTAATCCAGATTTCTGGAAAATAACAACATGCGGGGAGACGCAGACACAAACGCCGCTGAAGTTTATCCAGAGTTTGAACAATTTATAAACACATTTCCCAGCCTGTTTGGCAGGGCGGGCGGCGAGTGACCCCGGCCCGGCCGGCAGGAGACACACGCATCCTCCATCCTCCCGTTACACCGCGCCACTTTGAGCTGCGAACCCGCACTTAATTGAATTCTAAATGATTTTATTATTGTTTTTGAGTTACGGAGCGCTCTCCCTGCGCGGGGGCGGAGTGACCCCCTCCAGCCCCGCGCCCCCGGGGCTCTCCTCGTCGGGGCGCGGCGCCGAGCCCGCACCGAGCCCGCTGCCTTAAAAGGAGACGGGAGCCCCGGGCCGGGCCGTGCCAGAGCGAGGGGACCCGCCTGGAGCCCGGGCTGGCCCCGAGGATGGGGATGGCAACGGCTGCGGGGATGGAGGGGATCACGCAAATCCCTCTGTTTAAAAAACTTCCATTTGAGAAAGTGTGTCACATCCCGGCGCGGGCGCGTAATCCCGGGCTAATGGCATTATCGCCGCCTCATCGCCGTCATGGGATGGGGCCGGGGGCGAGCACCCCCCCGCCCGCCGCCACGCGTGACCGCGGCTCGGTCCGGCGGGGAAACGGAGCCGCAGATCCCCCCGCTCCGTCGGGAGCCCGGGCTCGGTGTCGCTGCTCCTCCCGGGTCCCCTGCTCCCCTCGGGGGCTCCATCGGCGCCTATCGATGATCGGGGTCTGTCCCCTGCTCCTCTCGGGGGCTCTATCGGCGCCTATCGATGATCGGGGTCTGTCCCCTGCTCCCCTCGGGGGTCTATCGGCGCCTATCGATGATCGGGGTCTGTCCCCTGCTCCTCTCGGGGGCTCTATCGGCGCCTATCGATGATCAGGGTCTGTCCCCTGCTCCCCTCGGGGGTCTATCGATATCGCGGTCCCGCTGTCCGCCCCCGTTCCCCGAGCAGAGCCGGTCTCGGGAGGGACGAGCCGGGGCTCGTCTCTCAATTCCAACAGCTCCAGCGAACGGCGTTATTCGATAAAATGATGCTGTCGGGGTCCTCTCTCTGCTCCCTCTCTGGAGTACCAGCGAGGATTTGGGGTCGTTCTGCCGCACAGCGCCGGGGCGGCCGGGACGAGGCTGCCCGACTCCCGCAGCCGGAGACGTCCTGGCGAACGGGGGAAAAGGGACAGAATCGGATCTGGGAGCAGAGAAAAAAAAAATCACTGGGGGCTCCACGCACGGTGCAACCTCCCCAGTCGCCCCAAAAAATCCCCTTCTGGGAGGAAACCCTGCCTGTACCTGGGGAACAAAATCCTCGAGCTCAGGGGACATCCCGGTTTCTCTCCCTTAGTTTTATTTTCAAACTGCTCCTGGTGTTTCCTCCCCTCCCGTTGCCTCTGGAACGGGGAAGGTACAGGGCAGCCCCCAGCCCCACGAGGGTCACTCAGCCCCCCTGGTCCCCAGTCCCCCTGGCATCCCCAGAATCCCTTTTCTCCCTGTTTGGGGCCAGGAGTTTGGCAGAAGTTGGAGGATCAAAGGAAGGATGAGTGAGCTGGCCCTGCGTGGGCAGAGCTGACAGGGTCTCACATCTTGGCCCGTTTGCTTCAGACGGGATCTGGGAACTTGTCTGGAATCACATCTAAAGCAGGATCTGACGCCGCTGGTCCCACGTCACGTGAGTTGTGGTTTTGGTCTAGGTTTGACTTTTAGAATTGCAGAAAATCACTGTCTTGTGTTCATTGGAGAGAGCATTTCACTGGCCAGAGAATGAAACCAGCCAGAATAAATCATGGGCTGGTCCTGGGCAGGAGTAACACTTTTCATTGCATCTGTCCCTATCCTGGGTGTTTCACCATGGACAAATTTGATGCACACAGCACTGTGTGGAAGGGCCAGCTCTCATAACCTTGATTTACATTTCCTCCAAAACCCAGCGCTCCTCCAAGCCGGAGGCACCGAGGTGGAACATGCCCCTGCAGGCAGGACAGGCTCTTCCCATCTTTCAGCTCTTAAAACCAGTCTGAAAACTCAAACTGCTCTGGGGCAAGGCCTCATCTCAGCCCTGCATCCAGCCCCCTTCCCGGGCACCTCTGCATTTCATTTAATTTTCTCATTGCCCAGATTTTTCCTCACTCCTCTGTGGGTGCTGAGCTCTCGCACTGCCCATCCTGGGGAATTTGGGGATGTTGGCACGGGCAGACATGCTGAAACCCTCCAGCCCCTCTTTTCCAGCCTCCCAGCTCCTCGCCCACACGAGCTCGGCGGTGCTGGCAGATTGCTCTCCAGGGCGTGTTTTCCATGGATACCTCGACGGAGGCAGCACCAAATAACAAGTAAATAACAGCCCGACGCCGGGCTGCCGGCACAAAGCAAGCAATTGCCCTTCCCGCAGGTCACTAATCTCTTGACACACGGTCTTTGAGACCTGGCCACGGGGAGAGAGGCTGAAAGGGAAGAAAAGATAGCGGGGACAATGGCGGGGCCGCCGGCTGGCTAATAACCCCGCTGCCAGCTTTGTCTGGGGACACTCCAAGTGGCGCTGGGACCAATTCATCTCCGCAGACAAAACCTCGCTCCTGCCTCCGCCGCGGTGCCCGGGAGGGTCCCGACTCGCCGGGCTAAGCGCAAAGCTGGAGCTGCTGCAGGTATTAATAGCCCCCATTTTGTAGCCAGCAGTAATTCCCCCCTGTGTTTTCCCCTCCTCGCTGAAAACAAACCCTTCACTTGATCCGTTTGTCCTCTCCAGTTGCCATCTGTCTTCCATCCTTCAAATCTCACCTTAAAAACAGTGCCTCTCGAGCAAATCCTCCCCGCCAGCCCCGCGTGCCGTCTCGCCCGGCGCGGGCCCGACACTCCAGGCGCTCATTGAAGTGAAGGGGATTTGAGAGCGCGCAGGACACGCCGGGATTAAGGCCACAGATTGTGCTCCCCGGGCCGCAGCCCTGCCTGCCCGCGCCCCTGCTCCCTCCCCTTGGCCTCAGCAAGGTGGCCCGTGCGTGGGCAGCCCCAGCCCCCTGCCCTTCAGGAGCTGTGGGATGCAGGGATGCACCTGAGCCCCCCCGGGCGCCTCCTGCTTCCTCTGCAGGTGGTGGAAGCAGAGGAGGTCACACCCTGTGCCCTGCCGAGGAGGCACAGGGGGCTTCACACACGGGGCTGCTGTTCGTACAGATGTGCAGGTGCTGTTTCACCTCACTTCATCCCATCCCATCCCATCCCATCCTATCCCATCCCATCCCATCCCATCCCATCCATCCCATCCCATCCCAGTCCGTCCCGTCCCATCCCGTCCCATCAGGCCCGTTCCTGCTCTCCATGCCATCCACCCCATTCTATCCCATCCCATCCCATCCCATCCCATCCCATCCCATCCCATCCCATCCCATCCCATCCCATCCCATCCCATCCCATCCCATCCCATCCGGTCCCATCCATCCCGTCCCGTCCCGTCCCATCCCATCCGGTCCCATCCATCCCATCCCGTCCCGTCCCATCCCATCCCATCCCATCCCGTCCCGTCCCATCCCATCCCATCCCATCCCATCCGGTCCCGTCCATCCCGTCCCGTCCCGTCCCGTCCCGTCCCGTCCCGTCCCGCACCACCCAGGGCAGCATCTGCGGGGCGGCCGCGCCGAGCCGTGAATCACCCGCACATCAAAGCACCGGCAGCGCGGCGCTCGCAGCCCCGGCAGCCGCTCCGGGAGGACAGTGCCCGTGCAGATGTTCAGCAGCAGCTTTTCTCAATTACAGAGAGCAGCAGAATTCACCAGAAAACCCGGGGAAAAGAAGGGAAAGAGTCCTGGCCAGTGGAGGCCAGAGCAAAGGGCCCACACAACCCTTGAAGCTTCAGACCAGCACATCTCCCCGTGCCTCCATTGCAGCTCCAGTATTACATTTAATTACTCCACATTCCCCTCCAGCCCTTGCTGGGGTGGGGATCATCTCCTCCTCCTTCCTCTTCGAGCAAGAACAAAATCTTGCTCTGCTTTAGGGAAACCCCTCCTTGCCGGGCTTCACGGGCACAGAGGGGAGCTCAGGATTCTGATCCAATCCTCTGGAACTGCTGAGATTCCTCCTGGAAAATCAACCCGCAGCAAAGCTGATGGTGTGACCCACAGCAGGGTGACACAGGGTGGTTTTTGGCTGAGCCCGGCAAGGGCAGCCCTGGTCCTGCCCAGCTCCCGCGGGCACTGTGGACTACCAGGAGCAAGAGTCTCACAGTCTGGTCAGTCACCCGGGCAGGACAAGGGCATCACTCCCACATGACAGCTGGACTTTCCCCTTTCGACAGCAAAAAGAGCAAAATTCAGTGTACCTCGGGAGGTGGCTGCAGCAAAAAGAGCAAAATTCAATGTAACTCAGGAGGTGGCTGCAGCAAAAAGAGCAAAATTCAGTGTGCCCTGGGAGGTGGCTGCAGGAAAAAGAGCAAAATTCAGTGTGCCCTGGGAGGTGGCTGCAGGAAAAAGAGCAAAATTCAGTGTGCCCTGGGAGGTGGCTGCAGGAAAAAGAGCAAAATTCAGTGTACCCTGGGAGGTGGCTGCAGTGTGGGCACCCTGGCACGGGAGGAGAGGCAGTGAGACGTGCCTGGCCTTTCCACTGGGGGTCATGGAATGAGTGCAAGGTGGGATGGGGAGCAGGGTACAGGGCCAGCTCCTCACCCCGGGCTGCAGGGGCTCCCTCTGGTTTTCTGCTTGAATGAAGCTGCTGCTTCTCTGAACGTGGCTCACAGGCTCCAGCCACAGCAGACCCTTGCCAAAGTCCTCTCCCCTCTGCTCAGGAAGGAATGCGCTCGCCCGTGGTTCCCATCTGGTCCCAGGAGAGTCTCCTCCTCCCTGGGGGATGCAGAGATGCTGTGCTCCCTCCAGAGCACATCAGGGTGTCCCTGCTCCCACAGCCCCACTTTGAAGGGAGAATGCAATCGGTTCTCTCCCTGTCCTTCTTCCCACGGCCCCACAAACTGACCCTTCCCACCTCTCCAGAGAAGGGTCCAGCAGGAGAGGGGCTGGATGGGAGTGGGGAGTGGGATTAATGCTCAGCTGCCAACGGGCAGTGGCATCACCTTTTATTAATGTCCTGTAATAATATTGTAAATACCGGGAAATAATTGTATCCTACAAAAGAAGCAGCAGCCTGTGGTTTGAGCCAGGGCTGGTTAGCAATACTTGTTTTTATTAAAGAGACGTTTCATGTCTCGTTTATAGATTAGATTTTAACCTGTCAACCTTTTAACATGGTATTAAATTAGAAATTAACTTTGTACGGCTATGATTGACCCACTGATAGGCTGAGTGCTAGGGAATATCTCGGATACCTTTCAGACAGCAAAGTTCCCAAGAAAATTCAGAGCCTCCTCCTTGATCTAGACCAGGGCTTTGCTATTAATTAGTATTTATGATCAGGTGGCAGGAATGCTTTCCATGGAGGGGGAGCTGCCAGGGAGCAGCATCCCTGCCCTGTGCCCATCGCCAGGGGTGTGATGGAGGGAAGGAGATGGAGGTGACAGGGAATGCTGCAAGCCCCCGACCCCGCTGTCAGTATTTTAGTGTAATTTCCTGCAGCAGAAACTCCCAAGAAAGGCAAAAATTCAGCTTGGGAACTCACTGACAGATGCGCAGCTTCAAATGACATCTGAGCCCAGGCTGGGATGGGTGGCGATTGATGGGACAGTGTCAATGCCCAGGCACAGCCAGGAGTGTCCCCAAGGCCGGGGGGACATGCGGCACGCCCAGCAGTGCCCCTGGACAGAGCTGCAGGCCCTGGCTGCACCCGGGGGACAGAGCCCCTGCCGCATCCCGGTCCAGCCCAGGTGACTCGTACCCCGCCGTGTCCCGCCCTTCGCTCCCACCGGGGGAAGGCATTTTGGGATCACTGAAACCTCCGGAGGCGGGGGCCGAGGGGGACAAACCCGGTGACATCAGCCAGAGGAGGTCTCACCCTGTCGGGCTGGGAGGACTCCGGAGCCCAGATTGACACCGGTATTCACTCTAATGTCACGGGACAGCCCGTGTGCCACGGTTCTGCACCGAGGGACCGAGGGACGCTGTGCCCGGCTGGTGAGGGGCACAGCCGAACCTCTCATCCCTTCTCCCTGCTCCCAGCAGCTCGGAGAGGAGCTCCTGCAGTCCCCGGGACAGGCGCTGCCGCAGACAAATGCTTGTCCCGGTGCCTTTTCCATCTGTGGAACAGGCCAAGCAGTGGATCCAATTATTTTTTTCCTAGCACACAAGCCACTAATCATTTATTGCATTAAACCCCCCCCTCGTCTCCACAACTTTTGTTCCAGTTTTATCCAATTAAAACTCAGGGGGAAAAAAAAAGAAAAAAAAAAAAGAAAGAAGAAGTTTCGTTTTCTCATTTTTGCAATCACAAAGACCCGATCTCAGCCCCATCGACTCGCTAATTGTAAGCACTCAAATGGTCGGGTTTAAAGTTACACTTAGCAGCTGTGAAACATTAGGGTGAAGTGATTACAACCTACTGGAGGATACCGAACATTTTTACAATATCTCAGGAGCACAAGGGAAAGACAACAGGAAATGGTGCAAACTTTCCTACCCTGCACAGCAACAAGCCAGAGCGAAGGAGTGAGAAAAGAAATGTAGAGACGTGGCGCAGACGTGGTCTGGATGCTCAAAAAGTTACTGAGGAAGCCCTGGTGAGAGCACCGTGGATTTACCCCCTGGGTGGGCGGCCAGGGAGGACGGGGAGCAGCGTCCAGGGATCTCACAGCTGCACTTTGCAGTGTGCAGGGTGGGTTTGCCAAACTCCGCTCTGGGTTCTCTGCTGAGGAAGGAGGATGGAGGTCTTGGCAGTATTTTGCCCTTGGCCGGTCCTTTGCCTCGTCCCAGCAAATATTCTGGGCCTGGGGAATGCTGCTCAGGGCAGAACAAACCGGAGTCTGTCCCCCCTCAGAGGGACAGGATTTGCCTGGGCTGGGGCTCAGCATCCCCAGCAAAGCCACCAAACCCTGAGCTCCATGTGCTCTGCAAAGCACCAGGAGACCTGATGGTCACACCCAGGTCCTGGACTGCTCCTGAGATCCGATTTCATCTGAACTCCAAGCTGTCACCATGGAAAACCACTGACTTCCCAGTCCTTCCCGAGCAGCCCAACATCCCCCTCCCATGATTTAAGCCCGCTACACGCGTGTGTGTATTACAGAAACCAGGGTAGGATAAGAAAGCAATATTTCATGTTAATTCATGAAATCTGAACTCAACTTTTAATAGAAGAGCCCCACTTTATGCCCAGAGTGATATACAGTCTGCCCTGCTTTAAATGAGACGTTTTGCCTTTTGAACTCAGCAGGAGCCCTCTGCTTACAACTACTGGAAAGAGTTTAAAAACCTGCAAGTCCCCGTGTCTCTTGGGCTCTTTGGTTTATATCATGGCACAACATTCTTGCTGGGCTGCCAGCTGCCGTGCTTGAGAACCTGGCGTGTCAGAAACTCACCTGGAGAATTTCCACCGCTCGCCCGAAATGCTGCAAAGACCACGAGCCTCTGGCTGGTTTCAAGTGGGGTTTGGATCAAGTTCCTAGACTGAAAACCTGGCTCTGTTAAAGTCAGGGGCGAACCTTCCTTAAGAGCAGCTTCTAGACTTATCAAGGAACAGAAATATTCTCTCCTGGTGCCTGAAAATGAGCTCTCATTTGGCCGCTGAGGCTGAGGAGGAGGAAGGGCAGTGTGGCATGAGACCAACCAGCACCCAGCTGAAATGGGGGCTTTTAGGGCCATGGGTGGGAGCAGGAGTGTGGTGTGAGTGAAGAACACAGTGCAGGGATGTGTTGCATCGAGTTACTAATGAATCAGATCCTACAGAGTTATTATTGAACGAAATCCTATAAAATTATCATTAAATCAGACCCTGCAGACCTTGGAGTTAATGATAATTCAGACCTCATGGAGTTATCAATGAATCAGATCCTATACAGTCATCACTGCAGCACACTCAGTTTTCTCTGGCTCACAGAAGAGCTGGAACTCAGTGGTTATTCTGCTGGGTCATCTGTGAAAGTATCAAATTAAAGTTAAATTAGCCACCTCATGGAAATGCTTATTTTTTATTTTTTTTTTAGGCTCTAGGCTTTCTTAACAGTTTGGCTACAGGGCTATCAACAGCGGAGAATTTAGGACATTCTTTTCAATGAACCAGACTGAAAATATTTTGGTACAGCCCCAGTTTGTAGGTTTTTTTTTTTTTTTTTTTGAATCTCTTCCCCCCCACTTTAAACAAAACATCCTGATTCAAAGGAGCTTCTTGCAGACTGGGAATTTCCACATGGCCATATTGCAGCACTTATAAAAAGTGATTTAATGCCTGCCAACAACAAATACATTTGCAATGACACCACTCTGTGTTATGTGCTATCCCACTCTGTGTGCTCAGCCAGAAGCAGCCAGGCTGTCCCAGGCAGGAGGGAGAAGAGCCTCCTTCCTTCCTCCACGAGAACTTTGTCCCTTTCCCTGCTGCTCCTTGGAAAGCCTGCAAGGAAACAAGCATCACGGTGACAACACAATCCCTTCTGTATGTGTTAATCTGGATTTTGTTTGAACTTTTGGAGCTGACCTTGGCTTGAACTGTGTTAAAAACCCTGACTGGTGTGGACTGACTTGACCCTGCAGTCCCATTTGTCCACGGTGCCAGTCCTGCCCTCAACCCTGTACTTCAAGCCTTTATTTTACAGACAAAAGGAACATAACATTACAGCAGATATAGCCAGCAGGCCAGAGCTGCAAGTACTTACTTAGAGGCAAAACTCTCCTCTGATTTCATCCCAAGGAAGTTATTTTTTTTGCTTGAGAAGAGACTGACTGAAAACCAAGCAAGAAGCTGAAATTATTGCTGTAAACTCTCGCTTTTTATTAGCGGTTTCCAAGGCTGAAGGAAACAAAACCTTCTGAGTGGCTGTGTTACAGTCAAAAGCAAAAAAATAAAAAGCCAAAACCAACCCAAACCAAGCCCAAGACTGAACTGGGTGTTTGGGGATGGAGTAGGAAGAGGGTGGTTGGTTCTGCATCCCTTGGTGTGGCTGGCTGGAGCTGTAAGATTTGTGGGTTTAGATAGTTTCCTCTCCCTGCCATGACTCAAACAGCTTCTATTAAAAACAAGTAGTGGGAAGGAAATTTCATAAGCTGACAGCCCCATCTCACTCTGCTTCTAGACACAAGTTGGCTGAGATGTAGGAATGTGTGTGGTTATGATGTGTGAGCCCAGAACTGTTTTATCAGCAGGGTTATGCAGTGCTAGCTCTGACTGTGCACGTTCAGAAGGGTGCAGAGGTTCAGGCTGCTCTGCAAAGCTTCTGATCCATGATCCTACAACAGGACAAATGGAAATGGGTGCCTCTGCCTCCTGCACCTGGTCCTTGTCCCACTGGAATCAGGGGGTGAAGAAGCAGGGCCCCAACCAGAGCAGGGAGCTGGGTGTTGGTTTTCAGAGGAGCCAAGTGGGTGCAAGGCACACCACCTAAAGACCTTTGTTTTAAAAAACCCGTCTGTGCACACGAGGACAAGGAAATGGGGAGGCAAAACCATGCTAGACTGGCTGCACAACAGCCACTGATGGCTTTAATTAAAGCCCTCAAGTCAGTAAACACACACAGAGTCTGGTGCAGGGAGATACACAAAGCCCACAGTCAGCCCAGTAACACTCCATGAACATTGCCATTCGAGCAGTTTCTTGTTTAACTTAGATTTATTCAATGACACATGCACTTCTGGACAGATATCTGAGTTCCAATGAACAACTTCTATAACCAAATATGAGAAATCCGTGACTGCAATTAGTCAATTAAGTACATTTCTAAAATACATGACTAGAAGAAAATCGGAGCAAGAGAGAGAATTCTTCCAAAGAACAAAAAGAAACATTTCCATTTGTAATACTCCTGGCATCGATGAGTATCAGAGGGGAAGAAGGGCAGCGAGGAGAGGCGACGAGGAAGGAAGAACATCATCAACCCTGTCCACAGAAAGTCCTCCAGTTTCCAGTCTCTCCAGTTCATCCATTAATGCTCGGCACTTTCACCAACGGCGAGAGCTCCTCTGGCTGACAGAGATTCATCTCTCAGCACGAAAAAAGCAGAGAACAGTAGTGAAACCTTGTGCTTGACCCAAGATGGCTTCGGAGTATTTCTCCTCACCCAACCTCTTCCTGAAGACAGCGAGAAAAGAAGCTGCAGAGCTATCAGGACTGAAGATGGAGCCTCTTCGTATTGCACAGGAACACAGAGTCAAGATTTCATGAGGATGCTTCAGGAAGGTTTAAGAGTCATCAATATTCATCAGGGTAACGAGAACCATCCCGGGAGCTGGCAGGTGACAGACACAGCGGGATTGATTGGGGGAGAGGCAGCTCCTTACCCCGGCTGGATGTGTCCCTGCTGGGGGGCTCTTTGGGGGAATCTCGTGGGGAACAGGCTCAGCGGCTGGCTCGTTCCCCTGGCTGGATGTGTCCCTGCCGGGCGGCTCTTTAGGGGAATCCCGTGGGGAACAGGCTCAGGGGCTGGTTCTCGTTGGTCGGCAGGGGTGACCTGTAGCCGTCGAAGTTGCGGGGGATGCTGCCGCTGGTGGAGCCCGAGCTGTTACTGAGCGTCTCTATGCTTCCCTCTCGCTGAAGCTCTGCAAGGGAGAGAGAGCAGCTCCTGGTTAGTGTTTGGGATAGAGCCCCAGAGTCGTTAGACAGATGCTTTACTGACAAATCCCTTTGTTGTTGCATTGCTCTAACATTTGCTCATCGTCCTTTCCCGGGCTGGTTTGGGAATCATCGCTCCGAGGAACGCCAGCTCCTGGTTCCACTTCTCTCCAGCTGGGCTCACAGCTGAGCCAAAGATGGAGACATTACCTGCTGCCCTTCCCTGGGGCCGAGGCTGCTGGCTCAGGACGTGACAGGGTTCCACACTGGGCTGAACTGAGCAGGGTATGAAGGGGATGGCTGCAGATGATGGAAATTCTTCCCTCCCGGCCTTGCTGGGAAGGGGCACTGGCAGAGCGTGCACCAGCAGTGCATAACCACTGCCATTCCCCACCTTGGGAACACCAGGGCTTTCCACAGCCCTTTATCCTGCCCAAATGAACGTAAATAACTCAGCTTTTTCGACTCAAAAGGAAAATGTCCCCTTTCCTCAGCCGTGCCCCAAAGCAAAGGAGAAAGCAGCCTGGCTGCGGCTCTCCCTCTCCTGGTCACACCCACCCAGCCATCTCCCCTCTCTGACCTCCAGGAGCCTCCAGTGCTCCCTAATCTCCCAACAGGAGGATTTTTGTGTGTGCAGGGTATCGTTTCCAGCCGTGGCCTCTCCGTGAGCCACTTGAACCCTGCAGTTGACTCGGTGGCCACGTGCAGCATCCCCCTGGCAGCACTCAGCGGTGGCACGCAGCAGGGACATGAGGCAGAGCCCCAGGGATGGCACAGGAACCCTCCCCCGGGGTGACAGGAGACAAGAAATACTCCGGGGAGTTGTGATGCGAGACCCTGAGCATGGCTTGGTCGGGAAGGGGTGGGGACAGGAGTTTTGGGCAAATTCCTCTGCTGCCAAGGGGGAAAGAGGACCTGGAAGGGCTGCAGGAGAGCTGGAGAAGGATTTTTTATAAGGGCACAGAGTAACAGGACAAGGAGGAATGGCTTTAAATTGGAAGAGAAGTTTAGATGGGATATTGGAAATAATTGTTCCCTGTGAGGGTGGCGAGACACCAGAACAGAGAAACTGTGGCTGCCCCATCCCTGGAAATCCTCAAGGCCAGGTTGGATGGGGCTTGAAGCAGCCTGGGATAGCGGGAGGGGTCCCTGCCCATGGTATGGGGTGGAATGAGATGAGCTTCAAGGCCCCTTCCCACCCAAACCTTTCTCTGGTTCTATGTAAGGCTTGTCTGGGGTGGAAAGGAGCCTCAGGAGCTGGAGGGGCAGTGCCTGCTCTGCTCTCTGCTAAATATTCCTGCACTTCCACTGCCTCACCTGGGATATTTAACCTCCTGCAAACACTTTGCCTGCAGTGATAAGGACAGAGCTATACACAAAGTACAGGGAACAGCAAAAAATCAGCTTTTCCCTAAAACCTAAAGCATCCCACCCCAGCATCCTCTGGCACTGCCCTGCTCCCCTCAGCCCCTGGGCACTGCAGGGCCAGCAGCCCAGCACACACCTAGCAGCGAGGGCTGTGGGATTTAATCCCTCATGCTGGAGGTAACCTGTAAGGAGATAATCTGCCCAGGATACAAGGAAAACAAATCAGCAGGAAGCTGATCACCCTGAAAGCAGTGCTGGCAATGACCTCAGCTGCATTCATCACCATTTCTTGCCAGTATCTGGTGAAGGAATGTCCATGTCTAAACCTCTTCATTTTCCTCACATCCTTACTCTCCCATGGGTCCAGGAAGTAAAAACAGTAATTTAAATCAGAAATGAGTGGCGTATCCCACACTAATACTGTGCTTATCCTGTCTGATTTGGGGCTTTCATCTCCCTCAGCACACAGCTGGCTTTGCTTAAAGGTCCCACGTCAGAGCTGGGGATGCTGGGCAGTGGTGCTGGGCTCCCCCAAACCCTGCTGTGGCTCCTCCTGGGGTGATTCCACTCTGTTTTCCACCTAAAATTGATTTCCAGGCAAAGTGTTTCCAGCAAGAGAGGGAGAGGGACAGAGAGAGGAGTTCTGTTTTGTGTGGCTCCTGTTTCTGTGCCTGGGGTTGAGCTCCTGCCTGTCCCTCAGTGCCTGCTGTGGCACCCTGTGCCCTGCCCGGCTGGGATTTGGGGGGATTTGGGTTTCCCTGGGGTCTGCAGGATTCCTGCAGCTGGCAGCTCCTGTCTCCTCTGCGGGGGCCTGCCAGGGGGTGGCACTGCAGAGACTGATGCCAGCCAGGGAAAAGGCAGGGAGCAGAAATCAGGGATGCAGAGCCGTGGGCACAGGGCCTGGACGGAGGGAGGGAGGGCGTCCTGTCCTGGCTGTGCCCCACAGCTCCGAGCTGTCCTGAGCTCCCCTTGCAGCTGCCAGGCAGGAAAACCTGACAATTCCTGATGGGGAGGGACCAAAGATGGGGGCAGGAGAGGCAGAGGCTCAGCAGGGACTGGAGGGGATTTTCCAGCCCAGCCTAGGTTAGGGGGTGTCAGGCTAAAACCTGGGGAGCTCCCGAATGCAAGCTGCCATCCCTGGGCACACATTCCCCATGGAACACGAGTCCCAGTGCTCTCACACAGCCCAGCTCTCACTCTGGAACTAATTACCCAGCCAGGCAGACGAGCAGTGTATTCTGATACCCGAGGAAGCCCTGGAAAAGTGCTTGGCTGCCACAGAGAGCTCTGCTGTGCTCAGGAAATTGGGCTCTTGCCCTCACCCTGGCTGGCTCTCCAGCACGGCTGGGTCACACGAGGGGGGCAATTAGCCATGACATGGTCACCAGGGGCCACCTGCCCACACAGCTGACCCCAGCACCACAGGCAGCACCTCTGCCTGCCTTCCCCCAAATTGCTGTTTCATTAATAAAAAGTAAATTAAAAAAAAAAATCCAGTGTACATTATCATTCTTCCTCCCAGCCCTTAGAGCAGACCGGGGCAGAGCAGAGGAACATCAATGAGATTCCCATGGGAAGCACAGACAAGACTGGGAATGGCTCCATGACATGGGGACACCCTTCCTGTTACAGAGCGAGGACAGTTTCTCAGAGATCTGGACAGACCAAGCAAGTGCAGCAGGAGCTGCAGGGTGGGGCTGCTGGGTGTCAGGAGAGACAGGTACCTAAAGCCACCCCGGGATGGGACAGCAAAAGGACCCGGAACACCTCCCAGGCTAAAAAGGCACGCCACACAACCAGTCAGACCACTGACATCCTCCGTGCTGGGAAAACACCAAAGAGGAGCGGATCCCCACGGAAAGAGGGGAGTGGGTGGCAGGAGAGCCCAGGGCAGCAGGAGCAGGGAGCAGCAGCACTCCAGGGCTGCCCGGGCAGTGATTCCCTTCACTGTGGAGTTGCGCCAGGAATGGACTTGGCCCCAGCAAGTCTGAGGGTTATTGTATCTGCATTCCCCCATGCATACACTGTCGAGATGTATTAACTTCCTTAAATGTACCAGTAAAACAACCTCTTATGATACACTTTAATGAACTTGTACAGTAGCCAACAAATTGTGCATCATATAAAACCCATTCGGCCTTATAGACTCCCTGGCTATTTTGTAATAACTGCAATTTGCTTCTGCTGAAGCAAGATAACCAGGGTTGAGAAGTCAGGCTTTGCAGAAACCTAAATATTTGATTTGGGGGGGAGTGGGTGGGAGAAGGAAGAAAGGGGCCTCTGGGAGCTATTTATGGGGTCAAAATAACATGAGACCTGCTCTTCTTGTAGCGTTTCCACCATCAAGGAAATGAAATACTGTGAGAAGACCAGCACTTGCATTATTTTGGCCCCATAAATGGCTCCCTGAGGCTTTCAGAAGCCCGTGAAAAACAAACACAAATACAAATAAATGCTAATACTGGAAATGTAAATACTAAAACCTGCCCGTGTCCCCGGAGGAAACGACTCACAAAGTCCTGCCTGCCCTAAAAAAAAAAGGAAAAAAAGTGAAGGAGCTGGAACATCTGCTGAAGCCATGAGGAGAAAGTCACTTCAGGGGAGCTGGGAACAGCCCTGCCTGCGCTTTTGACAGTAACAGTAATGGGCACCGCTGGCATCACCCAGGGTCCCAGAGAAACAGGATTTTCAGGGCACACACACATTTTCCACCGAGCTGGAGGCAGCAGCAGCAGTGAAAATCCTCGTGGCTGCTGGTGTGGGATGGCAAGTGGCCATCCTGAGTCCTTGGTCCAGGCCAGGGCAGCCATCCCCTCTCACAGCACAGGGACGCTGGGACAGCAACGGGGCATCAGAGGAGCTGGGAGCAGATGTTGGCTGCTCCCTGCCTGGCATGGCTGCCAGTGGGGCTGCCCTGCAGCGTGGGGGGTGTTCCATGAGGAACTGGCAAGGAAACCTAGCAGGAATAATTTCTTTGTGCCGATATTCCCGACTGTCACGCTGCAGCCAGTCTGCCCCTTGCTCCTCTGCCCCAGCCACGCTGCTCTCCTCAGCTGGCTGCCGAGGTGGAGGGAGGAGGAAGAGGAGGAGGAGGAAGAGGAGAAGGAGCTGCTCTGGGGACAGCCTGGGGTCTGCAGGCCGGGGAGAGCGGTGCCGCTCGAGGTCCAGCTGCACCCTCCGCTCCAGAAAGCTCCAGCAACTGTCAAAGGACCCCATCAAATCCAAGGTACAAAGCCCTGCCAAGCCTAAATGTGAAACCATTTTATAGGGCACATTAATTCAATGCCTGGAGAAAATCTATATAGCCCTCTTTTGCCCGGAACACTCATAAATTATGCTGCCTTTCTTAGCCGTGCTCTCCTGTAGTGGTCCACTCGAAGCCCTGGTATCTCCTTTATGTCCACTCAAAAATCTCCTCTCCAGTGCATTATTATTTCTTCTAATGGTTTTTCCTTTCTCTCTGTTTGCCTTCCCCTCTTTAAGCACAGTTTCAAAACCTCCCAAATCATTTGCTGGAAGAGCTGACCCTTTCCTCTTACCTACGGAGGGGCTGCCCGGGATAAGTGATACAATGACAGCAGCCTGATGTGTCAGGGCAGCGGGGAAGCGGCAGCAACTCTGAATACAAGAATTATTCTTCATCATCTCAAACTGTCACAACACATTACCCTCAAAGCTGCAGCTCGCTGAAGGAGTGACCCTGCACTGAATGGGAGAGTGCTCGGGGAAAGAACTAATTGTAGCCTCTTTTCACACGTCAGTCACTTTTCACAGCACCAAGCCTTTCAAGCTCAACTAATGTCAAGTTCCCTTTTCCTTTTGCTGGGCTGAGTATTTCTGATTTTTAAGGATGGCATTTTTTAAAGGAACAAGGTCTCTGGCGAGGGATGAGGCCAGGGAGGGGAGGGAAGGAAGCGTCGGAGTGAGCACGCATCAGAAAGTCTATCAGCCGCCCCAAGACTCGTTAGGAATTAGACAATTAACAAGTAGGAATGCAGGAAGTGGGGTAATGGCCAGCAGAGCTCGAATCTCCTCGATTTCATTTCTGTCATTCACAGCAATTATTCTGGAGAACTTTTCAGGCTCTGCCGTGCACCAAGGAGGCCACGAAGGCGGGAATGTGCTCGGCCCCTTCCCGAAATGAGGATGAGGGACAGGAATTTTCCAGGGCTGGGGGAGAGACACAAGGTGCTGCTCACCAAACCCACCTCTCCCCGTCCACGGGGGCTTCTGAATAAACAGCTAAAAGGCAAAAATTCAAGCCTCTTTTTGAAATCAGACAATTCCCTCTCCTTCTGGAGGAGATTCCCCGTGGAGGAGCTCTGGGAATGCCGGCCTGGTCCAGGATCTGGGGCAGGCACACATAAGGGCCCTTCATAGCTCCTTGTCTCTGACTGAAATCCTGACAGATTCTGTGGCAAGGACTGTTTTTTCACCCTTACATTTACACAATGCCCATCATAGGGGACTTGCAGAACTGACTGGGGCTTCCCGAGTGTTATTTATTAACTGTAATGAATAATAATTATGGAGCTTCTGCCATCTGGATTCTCACTCAAAAGGGCCCTATTTAAAGGCAACGCTAAAAGGCAATTTGTATTAACACAATGGAAGTCTTGAGGATCTCTTAAACTGTTTGTAATTTACACAACGCTCCCCAGTGAATGGGTGAGTTAAACATTTTAATTTCCCTGATTGCTGCTGAAGGGAGCGGGGTGTGCTCCCCCCAGGAGCTCCCACCGGCACTTGGACACGGAAGGCTCCATCTTTCAGGATTCAGACAACATCCCAAACTCTGCTGGGTGCTTCTGGCACCGTTTCTGCAGGAAACATTCACTCCGAGCATCATCACTGTGCCCAGGGCAGCTGGAGCTGCTGCTGGGACACACAGGGTGGAGAAGAGCTCAAGAGCTGATGCGAGGTGGGAAACCACACTGGGATGAGGAAATATCAGAGCACTGGGGAATTACATCAATTACGTTGCTGCTGCTGCACTTGGAGGTTTTTCTTGAGTATTTCCCTTTTTTTATTTATTTTATGAAATGCAATTATGCTAACGAGGGAGCTCTAATTATAATCCATCTCCAGCACCCTTGGCTGCTGCTCGGAGCGAGGGGCTCCAGCCCTGCTGGCAGCTCTGGGGATCTGCTGGCAGGGAGGGCACAGGGGGGCACTGCACCCCCAGGGGAACCTGTGCTTTTGGGGGATTTGGATGAACAAAAATCCTTAATATTCAACTGCAGTGAAACGAAAGCACTGAGTCCTCATTAAAAATCTCAATTTTTCCAAGTTGGTTTCGATTTGAGATGGCTGAAATTCCTGGGCAAATGTGTGTTGCTCCTTTCCAGAGGGAGCACAGGCAAAAAGTCAGTTCCCAGCTTTATATATTGCTATGATTACAATTTCAGCTGATTATGATAATGCTGAAAAGTCAGTTAAAGCTGCTCTCTGCCCCAAGCCTTGTTCACCTGCACTCAGCACAGTGGGACTGCCTTCCTGCCACGCTCTGGGTGTCTGCCCGACACACCTGCTCCTCAGAAATGTTTCTTTTTCCTTTTTTATAAACTCAGCAGTTTCACGAAAGAGATTTTAAACTCTTTTCAAATGAGGAAATAAAAACAAAAAACAACCAAACCATGGCATCTGAGCATTGAAAATCAATTCCTGTGTTAAAACTGTCTCGTCCTGTCACAACCTGAAAGATGTTGAGATGCCACACAAGCACCTCCATTAAATTTGCAAGTAAAGAAGACTGGGAAACACTGCCTGAGCAACTTCTGTGAAATCAGGATTCAGTGGCCTATGTAAAATATTAGTTGCTGTCAAAGTGCCTTACAATAACTCCAGTGCTGAATCCACACAGAGCTGGCTCACGCCATGCACTTGCAGATGAAACCTGGCATCCTGGAACAAAGGTGGCAGGATCCAGCAAGGTGCAGGAGGAAGGAGTGATCCAGGGGAATGGAGACAGAGCCTCGTGAACATCAGAGTCCCTCTGAGACCCCAAATCTCGTTTCTGGTGCCTGATTTCACTGCAGGGATGCCAAACAATTTAACACTTGCAAAACGGGGAGGACACCTGAGCGTACAGGAATGTCTGGGTCTGCTTCAGGCACAAAGAGATGGGTGAGAAAAGGACAAAACATCTTCCTGCATGAACTTCTAAACAGGTTGTTCACTTCTTTAAAAAGAGCACCCAGAAAGCTCCACATGACTCAAGCCCATGGAGTAGGAGACCCAAGACTCTGGCATCTGGCCAGACTTGACTCTGAGCATTTTATGGAAGGTTAAAAGTGCACCAGATAAAGGATTGGTATTTAGAGGGACACTATTCTTCAAGATAGGCACTTTCACAATGACTTCCAGTGCTTTTAAAAAATAATCTCAAGTTTCCTAGAGCTGTATGTTTTTGTAAAGAGGTTTAGGATGTTTTCCTACATAAATGGCTCTTCAGAAGGATGAGTTGCCCATTTCAGCCAGCATGTGAAATCTCAAAAGCTATGACAGCCAAATAGAAAACAATTTCTGTAAGCCCATCACATCCTGCAAGCCCACAGCTCCTTGTGCAAGATTTACAGATGAGGTTTTTGAATGAATATACAGCAGTGCTTGGTTCTAAAGGAATTCTCTCTTACCCCATCCTGAAAGTTTCACTGTGCTGCTACTCCAAATTCCTGTAAGATATCCTATGTGGAATACATGATTTCCTGTGCCAGCCAGCAAGTGTGGACAAGTTTTTAATGCATTTAGGCAGAACTATCTTGCATCTTTGGTTACGCAAGCAGCACATCTGTGTATATCAGACCAAAAGCATTTGCAGAGAAAACACTGTATTAAAATTCCTGGGTTTGGTCTCTCCTTCCCAGGGTTATGGGAGTGCCTTGGATTGCTCAACACTGACCCCTCTGTCGGCCTCTACTCCACGAAGGAAATTACAAATCCCAAGTAAAATGCATGTTTATGACACCTACCACGTCCTGCACCCACTGAACTCTGGGGATATTGCTCAGAAATGCTGCAGGCAGTGCTCCTGCTCCTGGAACATCTCCTCTCCAGAGCAGGTGTGGATCTGAGCATCCCCCTTCCCTCCAGAGCTGGAGCCACTCGAGCCTCAGGACACGGATTGTGTCCCAGAGGTAAAGACAGGGATGGGATGGCCAGGAGCCCTCAGGGAGTGCTGGGGGTCCCTCCTCCTCCTCTTCCTCCTCCCTGGGCTCAGCCAAACAGTTCCAGCAAAAAGCTGGGTAAGGAAAAGCTGCCTGAAGGTTCAAAGCCACAGACCTGGTGATGACCTCGGGGTCTGAGCAGTGGCTGCTGACACTCTGCATGAGAGTTTCACACCTGATCCTCCAAATTTCAGTTCCTTTCCCATCTAAGACCTAATTCTCTCCTCTCTGTGATGCCACCTCAGCAACTGGCCTCTTTAAAGGCAGGAAGAGAGCCCTGGGGTGGACTCAGTGCTCAGAGTGCCTCTGTGCATCTCCCACATGTGCTCTCTGTGCTCTGACACACATGCACTGAGCTGATTTCAAAAGTATAAGATTACAAAGCAAAGCCATTCTGGCACAACTTCTAGTGCTTCTGACACAAAGTGGCCTTTTGGGCCAGTGAGAGGCTCTGGGCTGCTCCCCTGGTGCAGATTGATGCTGAGGAGGAAGCTAGACCAGACTGGAATTTGGGTTTGATTCAAAGGAAAAGTTAAAAAGTTTTGGGGGGGGAGCAGATGCTCAGCTGGTCCAAATCAGCAGAGTTTTGTTGAAGCTCACGAAATGATGTCACCACAGCCTCAGCCCCGGCTGCTCATCTAAACAGTTCAAGGCTCTTTCTTGAGCTGGGAGAGCTCAGGTGGAGTTCAGGACCAGCCTCCTCCTCCCACTTCCCTGGCAGCAGCTCGGTGTCACTGAGGAGCTCCAAACCCATCCAAACCAGCCCAGCTCTGAATGCAATTTATTTAGTCTATTCACTCAATTTTAAAAAAAGATGATGTTGACATGGCTGCTTCAAGCAGACCAGCTTTGTAAACACAGCCCTAATTTTACAAAGCACTCAGAGCTTGCAGCCATTCCCTTAAAATCACAGCTCCACCTTGACTGAGTGCTAACCCAGCCTGGAAAAACACCAGCCCAGTTTTGTGGGCTCTCTCTCTTGCAGGGCTGCTTGGGGCTCTCAATCTTATCTATCTATCTATCTATCTATCTATCTAAAATTATATGTATATATTAAAATATTTATATTAAAATATATAAATATATAAAATTACATATATACATAAAATAAAATAATATATATATATAATCTCTCTTATTTACATAGCTCCAAATTCTGATCTTAGACATAAATATGAAAGAGCCTTGATAAAAATGGCATTCAAAGCTTAATTTGCCCCTTTGTTAACAGAGCTGTTGAACAGCAATTCACATTTGTGCTCCTGAAGCCAGAAGGCAGCTGGAAATAGTAAATTCAACGTTTTTGCTTTTTGAAAGTCATATTTTAAAAATTGTTCCAAGCATTGATTCTATTACACTCCATCTTTGTAGCTGCACTCTTACAAATGTGTGGATGAGCTGCAGCTGGTGGAGGAGCTGGTGGAAGGTAACTGTGTGAAATCTGAAAGACCTAATGGCAAACCAAGGCATTCCTCTGCTCACATCCCCCAGAAAAAGCAATTTAAATCATGATTCTGCCTTGTATTTAGGCACCTGGCAGTGAAGCTCACATAACTGCTCCTGCTCACCTTTGGGTGGGTGACCAGCCACATTTCCAACAGATTAACCAAAGAGACAACACAGTCCTGGCATGATCTAATAAAAAGACTTTTTCCCAGAGGGTGTGGATAAAAGTAGCCCTGAGTGGAGGACAAAAAGCACCCCAAATTTCACATTAGGGATCCGTCCCTGCACAATTCACCTCCCACTGCTGCCCCTATGGCTGCAGGTGAGGGAAGAAGGCTGCAAGGTTGATTTGTCTCTTGATTTCTGCTTCCAAATGTCATTTCTACCTGACGAGGTGGGAGCACCCAGCAGGAATAGCTGTGGCATGGGGGAATAGATGGGAGAAGCCATCCACGGGAGTGCTGTGCTCTGCCTGAGGAGAATTCCAGCACAGCAACATGTCCAAGCATCCTCCACAACACGGGGCAGTGGAATCTTTTTAGGAAAATGTCACCATTTCCACGCCACCCACCCCAAGCAGGGCTCTCCATCCCCAGCCCCTCTGGCTCCTGGATCCCCTGTTACGCCACTGAGCTGGAGCAGAAGCAGCAGGGCAGGTCCTGCCTGCAGCCTTCCCACAAAAAACATCCTTGGAAAGGGTCAGAGAAGCGATACTGACCCTTTGTCTTTCACAACACCATCAAGTTTTGTTGTAAACACAGAGTTCACGGGTTGGGCACTTACTGAGAAAGTCACTGACCAAGGGAACAACAAATAAATATCCCAAAGAAGTAAATAAACAGATAAAAGAAGATGGTGTTTCAGCTGTGGGGGTCTTTTTGGAAAATGATATGAAAGGGGTCACACAGAAAAGGCAGCAGGCAGTTCATGTCCTGAGGTGGGCTCAGGGAGGTGACACGCCCCCAGCCAGCATCAGCAGCTCCCAAATTCAGGATCTTGCCACAACAGCAGATAGCTGCTCCTAAAATTCACCCCCTGCCTGCATGGAAAGCTAATTCCCCCTCCCCAGGATGCAGGACAGATGGAAGGGAAGCTGCTCCTGCCTGTGGTGGGAAATGCCTTGGAAGGGTCTGAGGAGCAAAGCCAGAGAGCACCAAGTGCTGCCCCTCAGTGAAAGGACAGCACTGAAAAGCAGAATAGAAGCAACACGAGTGGGGGAAAAGCTATTTACTATTTTAGCACTTTTTACTCTTTTTATAAGCTACCTCACGTGTTCCCAAGCATAAAACCACCAGTGATGTCATTTCAGAGGGCACCAGCAGAAACACAGAAAAAAGCAGCTGCTTTATGATTTTTCTGTCTTTGTGTTTTGCCTCAACATCTTTTTTCACCCTCTGTGAATGCACAACTTTCCCACAGCTCCATTTTTACTGAAAGAATCTCCCTTTTGGAGGCTCAGCTACCTGCACGAACATCTGCAGGGGGCTGAACACATTCCCCTTTTATGGGGAAGCTTCAAACAGGGTTTCTTCATTTTCAAAATGCTTCCAACCAATTTGTCATTTTCCTTCCTCTTGGTTATTTTTTTTCTCAGTGGATGGTGCACACAATATTGAGCAATAACAACCAGAGGAGGATGAAAAGTGCAGCTTGAGAAGAGAGCTCAGGATATGATTCCTCCTCACCGGATGCCTGGAAGATGTCACTGAAATTCTCTCTCCCTTAGTGCAACCCGTGTGGAGCCAATATGAACTCCCAGCAAAGTGCTTAAAACCCCATTATTTATAATAACTGTTAAATGATGAGACATTGTTTACCCAGATTGGAAGATAAATTCTCACTTACAGAATGCTTGCCTGACCGTCCTGAACGTCATCTGGTTTTTATTTAAATGCAAAATGAAATTAGGCTCCCAATAACACAGCAGAAGAATTCAATAAGATGGGGCTTTTCACTTACAGTTTAATATTAACATTTTCCCATAAATGTTAATGAATAAAAGTCTACTGTTTTATATATTATCCATGGTGGGGAGACAGCAGGCTAGGAATGGAAGGAAAGCTAATCTTTTCATACCACAAATTAGGATATATACTTCAAGGAGGACTAAGTGTTCCCAGCATTGCCAGGGACCTGGCCACAACCCTCCTTCCTCCGGGGGCAGCCACCAGAGCTGATCCCATAGGGATGCTCCAGGGAGTCTCCACTGATCACTGAGATCCCCCCCCAAAGAAATCCCTTGGGCTTTGTTTCTCATTTTCCCTGGCCCTCTCTTTCTGCCTGCCCATATCCCCTGGGGCACGCTGTGAACATCAAACATCCAACGCCACCACTGCCCAGCAAGTCCTGATGCTCTCAGACTCCAGCACGGAGAACAGGGCAGGATTACTGGGAAAATCAGGTGACTCTTGGTGTGGTATTCTGTTAGAGAAAGGTGCAGGGTGATGGGAGGTGAGGGCACAGCTGCAGGCCACAACACAGTGACAGGAATGACCCAGCATGCCAAGGGAGAAGCACCTGGAGCTGGCAGAGGTGGCACTTTGGAGCTCCCCAAAGGAGCTGTGCCTGCTGTGCCAAAGCACCAGGAGCAGATCTTGTGCTGGAAGAGGGGCTGAGGGAACTGGAGGCTGCAGGGCCACAGGGTTGGCTCACACTGCAACGTTTGCATTGCCTTGGCTCCTGACTTCCCATTTACTGCAGAGGGTTTGCTGTGTTAATGTGCATCTTGCTGTTTGGTGGCTCATACTTCATCCTACCTCTCTAATAAGTGTTCATTTAACAGTTTGACTGCTTAACAATTTATTGCACAAATGGGTTTCCATTCCACAGCCTCCTCTCCCATCTCCCCTGGAGAGGGCAATGCAATGTTTATGAGAGCTCTGTGATGGGCTGTGCTGCACATCCCAAAAATCAGCAAATACTCAACGGCTCTCTGGGGCTGCTGGGCTTGGGAGGAGGGACAGGAACTGTCTTGTCTTTATTCTGCCACCACCTCAGCAGCTGCAAGAGGTTTTGGCTCACAAAACAGCTGTAAAAATACCAGTCCTGGTTCAAATGCTGGGACCCGAGGGCTCTTATACTTACTGAGAGAGATATGCTTGCCATAAGTCATATCCTACACAAAAACACCATAGAAAGACTCCTAAAAGGAATGACAAGGTAATTATAGGAATTACAGACGGAAAAATCCCGTTGTCTCCTGCCCCCTTCCCAGTGTGGGACCGCTCGGTGTGGGGCAGAATTCAGGCCTCAGACTTTTAAAGGGAAGATTTAATAAACACTGAGAAATATTTCTAAATATTTAGAAAACCCAAAATAACAGATTTCCAAGCCAAGCTGTGCAAACAGAAAATGAATTTAGAAAACTTGTGAAAAACCCAACAGCTTTTGCGTGCACCAAAACATATTTGGGTAGCAGGAATCACCTCGTGGGCAGGATGCTGCAAGCAGAGCTGGGAGGATGCTCAGCCCTGGTGGAATACCTACCATGGCTCTCCTCTTGCTGCCCCTGGAACCACCAGCAGAAGCCTCAGGGATGCAAAAAAGCTTCATGCTTTAGGAAGGACTCAGCAGACAATTAAATGTGAGCAAAGGCAAGCTAGAGAGGACAGAGCTTTGAATTTTCCTGTGAAATTCTGGAGTGCTGCAGTTAATTTGCTTAATCATTAGGAGGAAAAACCACAACCCCAAGCAAACAAAAAACCCAACACAGCAGCAAATCTCCAAGGCAAAAAGGGAACTGTGTCTCTGTTCACTGCTTTTGAGACAAAGCACTGGAAGAAAAATGTCCAGTTCCAATAATGTCATAACCTGATTACAGCCTGACCAGAAGAGCTAAAACACTTGCAGAACAATGAGTAAGAAATTAAGTTTTAAATTGAGTCCTGGCCCTATCTTGTGTCACTTCTTTATATTCCAGTGGAAAGGACACTGCTGAGCTCATTTCTTATGGAGCAGAGTGAGATGCCTGGATGCAGACACCATTTAGTCATCTCCTATATGTTCCTCCCCATTTCTTTCTCCGGGAGGAATGACAAATCCAGGAATGTGACTGCACTTTGTTTTATTATGATATTGATTCTTCCTGCCGAGGGGAAAGTGCATTTATCCCCCAGGTCTGTGTGCTGGCAGGGAAGGGTTAACAAAATGTTTATCACAAAGCTGGCTTCAGAGTTGAAAGTAATGTGATCAGTAATGAATTTTGTGTTACATTAGGTTGTATAAATGGACAGACAAGCGCAGACAACAAGTGGCCAGGAGTCGGGGCTAATCTAATGATGTAAAAATAGAGACAGCACCAATTATACTTGGGGCCAGCTCAGAGCTCCTGCAGGGACTGCAAATGAATAGGTACAAATCAAATTACTGACTAATAGACGCACTACAAGAGAGGGCAGTCAATGCTAAATACATTAGGGCCTTGTGACCTCTCTGCTCTGAACAGCAGAATCCTAAATTTGACTTAAAAAAAAAAAATCAAAGAAACTCTTGTTCATTTAAGGAGAGCAACAGAACAATGTTATTTGTGAAATGACTTGAGACACTTTGATATTTTTTGGTTTGTCCCCCTATGGCCACGTTAGGTATGTGGCCCTTGGAAAGCTGAGAGAGGGTTTGCTTTTAGAACAAGGGAAAATACTCTTTGTGCAAAAGTTAAGACCTGATAGCAATACAGTTATGTTACATACCAAAACATTTCAAAGCCATGTGCCTCTTTGTGGTGATGTTTTTTACTGCTACTTCACCGGCTGTGTCTGTATCAAAAATAAAATATTTCTTAAATAAAAAAGGCCTTGATTTAATAAGAAGAAAAAGAAAAGGAATCTCCCCACACCACAGTTGATAATAAGCAAATGCAGCTGATCAAGATTGTTATCAAATGGCAGAAAGTCAGAGCGGTCTTGTGGCATCAGTGCTCCCTTAGAATTTTTCTACAAACAGCAATGAACCTGAACTCACATCAGAAATATTCATGGGATCAGCATTCACACCCCCTCCCCCTTAAATAATGTATGACCTGGAAGAAATTCCAGTAAAACCTCCCAGGGCTGGTGGCAAGATTGGATTTGGAGACATGGAAAATGACTGGGAAATTAAAAATGCCCTTGTTGGGCCTGCCCAGGGCTGTGGGATGGGGCTGCTCAGGGACACCCTTGGACAGGAGAGAGCAAAAAACCCACACTCAAGTGCCTGAAATCCCAAAATGTGTGCAAGGCCAATGCTCCTCTCATCCAGCACTTCCAAAATGGTGGCTCCTAAGGAGCCTGAATTTTCCTTTCTTTTCAACCAGGCCCATCCAAATCAACCTTTTGCAGGAAGAACTGCACGGAGCTCCCAGACTTATTGGAGGGGGTAATTTAATCTCTGACCCTGGGATGAATATTCTGAAAGTTCAAAGGCTGCTTTTAGCATCGATGTCATTTGATCCACCAGCGGGTTTGCTGCCCAAGCTGGTTTTGCACTGAACCTATGCAGAAATCTCCTGGCAGAAATGCTCTTCAGGGGGAAAATAATTTGCTCTGTGTATCTACAGCCCATGTCTGAGTGAGGATAAAACACAGGTGAGGAGAGAGAAGGGGAAAACTGTCCTAGAAAAAATTAAAGAGGAAAGAAGGAAGAAAGGAAAGAAGGGAGGGAAGGCAGGAGAGAGGGAGGGGAAGGTACCACTGAAAGCTCTAACTCTATAAAGGGCTAATCCTACTCCTGAAACTAAATGTACACGTACATCAATGTCCATGTGGCTGCTGATCTTTGAATAAAGCTTGTGAGCACAAAGATTTTCTTCTCTGGAAAAAACCCCAGGAAGGATGGTCCTTGAACAGGAGCCACCTTGCTCTCCTCCCTTTGCTTCCCACCTCAGCCAGGCACTCCAGGAAATGTGTGACTTCCCTTTTCCAGCCCCCAAATCTCACAGGAAGGTTCCAAAACCATCCCTCTGCAAAGCTCAAAGGTGTCCAGAGCCAAGTTAGGCTCAGGCTTTGGGCTTTGGCTGGGGAGCAGGACCCAAAGTGCCTGAGCTCCAATCCTGGGTTTCCTACAGGCCATTCCCTAGCAGCACATCTAATTAGCTCCACTTACTTACATCCCATTAATCAGGTTAAAGAGTTTGCTTCAACATATGAGCTTCCTTCAGCGCATTGTGAGTCTGTGCATGAAATCTGGAAGGAATCCAGGCAGTTTCCTCTGAGGTGCACCTCACTGTGTCACCGGCCTCCCGCGGGTGAGAGCTGACTTGGAGGCTTGCAGGAGTTTTGGAAGAAGGATGCATCTCAAAAAACAACCTATTGTTCCCTTACTATAGGCTGATTTCAAATATTAAGCCTAGAAGTGAAAATACACTGGAAAGCTTAAAAAATGAACTTGCTGAAGGGATAGGTGAAGCAGAGGATTTATTAATTACAGTATTTTTGGAGGGAAAGATTTCTAGCCTGAGCTGACAATTTCTTCCTGTCCAGTTTGAGTGGAATCCTGTCAGAGATATTTGTCTTCTGGAAGCAGAATTTCATAAATCACAGTCCTAGGGTGGTTTTTTTTTTTTTTTGCAGGGGGGAATGCAATATGAAGCTCCAGCACACACTTAAGAACTGCACTGCAAATGTAAATATTGTAGCTGCTTGAAAACAAAGCTTTGCAAGCAAAAGAGGGCACTGACCACTAACATTTGTGTCTAGACTTGCATATTTTTTCTTTTCAGTGAGAGTTTGACAGAAACTGGAACAGCAAAAACATTTTTTTGCATCTTTGCCAATTTATGCCTTCCTTGGAATTAAATGTGTATCTGGGCTGACAGCTTATGTACAGCAGACTCCACTTGAGATAGACATGGGTCATCTGAATAATTGGATAACAAGGGGAAGAGCTGGTTTCCCAATCAAGCCAACTAGCTGGACAACTGGAGTTATCATTTAGGCCACAAGGAAAGGAGATTTTTGGGGGGCTGTTTTCAGCCCTGGTTCTTCTCCCACCCTCAGTCTGACAGCCCTTGGCACGGAGTCGGAGGTGGAACAGCCCCATCTAATCCCCCCTTCCTGCAGATGCCAGATTATTCCTGATGTTTTCAGCATCCCCCAGTTGGATGTTTGTGCTGTGAACAACCTTTGGGTATTTCTGCCTCTGCAGCAGCCAGGGCCAGGGTTAGTGTTGCCACCCTTGCTTTGCAATGCAACGGGGCAGGTACAAAACCAAGATTCTGGGAATGTCAGCTCCCCAGAGTGGTCTGTGCACCACGAGCACACGCTTCCTGCACACCCCTGCAGCCTATCAGCCCTGATTTCTATATAAACCTACGTGTCAGCTATGCCCTAACAGTTAAGGCATTAAAGGAATCTATTTATCTCTTGCCATTAAGTGCATGTCAGGACCAGTCGAGCACTTGACAAAGTCTCACTGTCCACCCTACTGCCCAGTTTTTGTCCACACATTGGACCCCAGCACTGCACATGCACAAATCTTCACATTCCCAGCTGGAAACACTCATTAATTTGTGCTGAAGTTTGAGTAAGATTTTGCAAATTTCGTTAAATCTCTGCAAAATCTATTTAAGGACTGAAGAGAATCCACGGAGCACAATCAGGGGTTAAATCATGCAAAACATAAAGGCATGACTAAATGAAGTTATTTTAGGATTATTAAATGGATTATAAATTCCGCAATTTTGAGTCCAATGCAGAAATATAAACACTGGTTTTGAAAGAGGCAGCAAGACAGAAATCAACTATCAATAAACAGTCCTCTTCTGCTGAACTCTTTGCTGTCATTTCCCTGTGGTGAGTGGGCAGCAGAGAACCCAAGGAGGAAAACTGAGTTTTTTCAAAGATAATTCAGTTCAGCCAAGCTTGGTTACGATATAAGTGGTTTGGGGGAAGTGAAAGCTCTCCTACTTGTTATGAGCCAACAAAGACACCTTTTTTTTTTTGAAGTGAGGGTAATGCAGCCCCACACATCTCTGCCCATTTATTAAGCAGCAGACAGATGAGAGCCCTTCCCTGTGCTCCCCAGGCTGAGGAATGGTGCTGGCAGCCAGCTCCAGCCCTCTCCCTCAGTGAGTGCAGCTCTCCAGGTACATCTGAGCAGGAGAGAACTTTTTCTGTCTGTCTGCTAAAGAGGAACAGCTCAAGAGCTGTTAGGGGATGGAAGTGGAAAGGGCACGGGAGTTCACCCCTTATCACCAGGTTTTCTCTGCTGCTCTGAGTCACCACATGCCCAAATCCTGAGAATAAAGTGTGTTAGTGGTGGAGAGAATCCCACGACAGGCAGGGCAGCGCAGAGTGTTAATGACAGGGAGAGGAGGGTGGTGGGATGGGGTGAGTTGGGTCAGTGCTCATGTTACTCATTATTGCTGTGTAAAATCGCTGCTCTGAGATGGCATCTATCTTACACTCATTAGGGAGATTTACGGGGCTGCAGCAAGGGCTGGGAGAAATCTCTCTGGATGAATATTAACTCAGTGATGGCATCTCTAGAAACAGCTCCTTTCTGTCTTTACACCTGCAGGACCGTGAGCCTCATCTTATGCCAAAGAAGCTGGGACTCGCTGCCATCAGCTGGATTTGGTGAAAATGGAAGGAAAATACAGAGCCCTGTCTCTGACAAAGCTCTTGGTTTACAGTATAGTACACTGTCAAGTCTCCAGGGCAGTCAGACACCCTAACCTGGCACATCTGGAAGGCTTCAGCTTTCAGAGGAGGAATTCCCCTCACCTTTCCCCTTCCATACAAAGCCTGAGGGGTGCTGACCCATTATCAGCAGTGGATAGCCTCCCAAAGTTCACACTGATCACAGCCTGGGTCAGTAAGTGATGAAATATGTGCCTTTCTCTATTTTCATAGCCTGCTTTTTCCACGTTGAGCTGATTGAAGTCCACTCCAGCAATGTGAGGCATCTCCATGCTCACTGCCATGCTGGAGCTCTGCACTCATGGACTCATGAAGTGTCCTGGCCAAGGCAAAAAGCTGGTGAGGATTTGCACCGGAGCTGCAGCAGATCCACCCTCAGTGTTCAACCAAGCCTTTCAGTTAATTCCAAATCCAACTCATCCTTTGATTTCATCTCTCTCAAGATGGGAATCAGACGAAGGACAGCTGGCAAGGTGAGCAGCTGGGTTATGAAGGGGTTTCTGCACTGCTCAGCCTGGTTCCTGCTGCTGGACCTACAGACAAGGCAAAAATCCTGCTCCTCTGCATCCTCCTCCTCCAGCCTGTGGGAAGCTGCTGCAGTTTGGTACCTGCTCCACAGTGAGCAAAGTCAGGATGAGCCCTGATGGGAGAGACTTCTCGAGGAGCAGGGAGAGCTCAGAGCAGCACCAGACCCACAGTGATACGTGAGGGCAAGAGCAAAGGGAAGAGCTCCTGCTCTTCCTGAGGGATCCCTAGGTGGGCATTCCCACACCTTCCTGTTGGTTCCTCCTCTTTTGCCTTCCCAGGCAAGCTGCCAGCAGGGTGACAAGCGAGTTGGCAGCTGATGTTAGGGGCCACCATCGCTCTGAGGTGTTTTTACTGGAGGTGTTTTTTGGAACAAGTTGAAATTAATGGAGACAATAAAGCCGCCGTAACTGCGCTTTAATTTCTGAGCATCTCCTACCACGGGGCCCCTCCTGACAGCCTAATCTCTGATGTGCCATTCCATTTACTTAAACAGATGATACAATTTATCAATATAATGGACACTGATGAAGATGGATTAATTTGGATTACAGAACCAGCGCTTCACAGTGGCTCTATTGAGGACACAAAATGAGGATATGTGTGATTATGGCATTGTGTGGAGCAGGGCAGCAATCTGCACAGGAGGGGATGCAGGAGAGCCCTTGTCCCAGCTATATGATAAGGAAGCTTCATCTCAGACTGTGTTTATGTGATCTACCACTAACTTCCTTTTATAAATGACTTCTGCCCCACTGAGATCCCCACAAAAGTCAATTCATCAGACAGAGAGAGAGAGAGAGAGAGAGAGAGAGAGAGAGAGGAGCGTACAGAGACAAGAAAAAGCGAAACTTAAAAAAAAAAAATTAAATAAAAATCACCATTGGGTGAGATGTACGTGATCTCTGATCACACCTCTTCTTTGTACCTGTTCCTGATCCCACCATGTCCCTGCTGGGGGATTCGCACATGGCGTCGGCCAGGCGCTCGCGCAGCCCCTCCTCGCTGTGCTCCATGGAGGACATGTGGCGCAGACCGAAGTTCTCGGGCCAGCTCCCACACACCTCCAGCAGGGTCACGCTCCGGTCGAAGGCACCTTCAACACACAAACGGGACACGTGTGGGACACCGAGAAACGACCGCTCGCTTTGGAAATTGAGAAAGGTTTGTTAAATCTTAATACAACGAAAGGACTGCAGGAGGAAAAATCCGCAGCGCTGGGAGCTGCCCCTCGTGGATACCACGTGGCCAGTTCGTCTTCAAGAGGGATGCTCAGTCTTTTATACCCCTGGGGGTTCTTCAGCCAGCCCTGGCCCCTCCCAAAGTCTGTCAGTCAGCTCTTCTTTGCCATTTATCGGTGGAAGCTGCTTTGTAACTGGACTGGAGGTCAGGGGTTGCCATGCCACACCCCCGAGGCACCAAGCTTTTCCATTCCCACCTGCCCCAGGTAAGGGACACAAGGGCACGCCTTCTTCTACCTGCCCTAGACAGCCCAGGCTGTCTGATGGCAACAATACAGGGGGGAAAAGGGAACTATGGGGAGAGCAGAGGACACCTAAACTACAACAACACAGCTACACATCACTAAAGCTTTTCTTAATATTCACACAGTAGTTATCTTTTAATTGTGAGAGCCAATCACCTCATTATCCATCTGTAACAGACATCCTGGCACCAACCTCCTTCTGTGTGTGCTGTGTTTTGGGTGCCTGAAAAGCTGATTTTAGCCATGAGGTGAAAAGTTGGTGTTACAGCACAGCACAGTTGAACCCTAAATATGATCCAACTTTGACCAAACAGCTGCAATCAAAAAGGTGAAATTAAAATACAGACCCACACTGTCCCACACTCTCACACTGGTGAGAGTCAGGACATCAGCACAATAATATAAATGTGAATGGCATGCATACATTTTTATATCAGACAACCAGGAATTATTTTTAAAGTTGATTAATCTTCCACTGGGATGCTGCTGCGATGCTTCTTCCTCCTCCTCATCTTGGACAAGGGAAACAGTCATTTTGTCTTTGCCAATGGGCAGAAATTTTACCTAAATTCCTTTTCTTGCTCTGAAAGAGAGAAGAGGCAGAGCTGCCTTATGTTTGACGAAGGAACAAATGGATCCCTTCCCTCAGTCTGGGATATCTGTGGGTTTTCTCTGCTCCTGCACTGGGAAGTTTTAGCTCAAACGTGCTCTAACAGAGGTTTTTTACCAGCAGCCCCTACTGAAGATTCTGGCTCTTGTGAGGGAGCGCACGTACCTACAAAAGATCCTCCAAATAATTCCTCGACTTGCAGTTATTACCTCATTCACAGCAGGGTATGATGTTCTGCCGAATGCAAAGATTAGATTCTGAATTCAGGATCACTTCAAAGTACAAATTAAAATTATTCTCCTTTATTATACGGCAAGTCTTCTGCGAAGGCTTCCTTAAATCATTCCCACTTGGAACAAGATTACAGTTATGCTTTGTTCCTTCAAGCACATACCATTTACTCCACTATTAGGTAACTGAATATGCAGCGTTTATTGTGCCTGCTTTCTGCCAGCCTACCGAGGGGAAAAAATGCAAATGCCAATGTTTCTCAGAGTTAAAAGTACATGAAACACGTCCTTGTTATCAGGCCTTTGCTTTTCCCCTTTGATCAGCCGTCAGAAACTATCTACACTTGTAGTCTGCGACTGTACAGCTTCACAGCACACTCCCTGCCACTGACAGGTGGTAATAGAAAGGGTGAGAGACCAAGCCCCGCGGCAGGCGGCCCTTCCTCTGATAAGGCCCCGAGGAGCGGCTGATAACGCTGGTAAACACTCGGCCAGCCAGCTCACCCATACATCAGCAAAGAGGGCCAGATAGCGCTCGGCTCTAATGGCACGGGCTGCAGCGCCAGGGCTGGCATTCAGGGATTTATATGGGCTGCAGGGGTGACTCCTGGCTCCTGAATTTCATCGGGGTTGATTTATCTGCTGGCCTGGCTGTGCAGTGGATTCCTGGCACTAGAAAACCATCAGCACTGAGATGGACCTCGACACGACGGGGCCGTGGCTCGCTGCGATACACGCACTTGAACTCTGGATGAATCCCACTTTCAACCCAGACGAGGAACGACCAAATATTTCAACTTTTAATGGCTCTCTGGATTTATAAGGTTGCTCCAGTCTACTAATTTGTTTTAAAGCGAGGGTTCTTGAAGCTTGTTTGAGAAAATGCAGGGAGGAGGCGAAGTAATTGCGATGATGTTTAAATCTCTACAGCATTTTCATGATGTCAGCTCTCCTAAAGGCAGGAGGAAAAGCAAAATTTGGGGTTTTTTTTTAAGCTTTTTTTCCCCAAGTCATCCTTCTGCAGTTTCATGCAGCCCTGAGACCCTCTCTCCAAGACCCCACGGATTTCAGTTGTTTTTGACAGAGCTGTTCGTGTACCCTGAGAGTGATCAGTGGGACTTTCAAACCTGCTTCCCAAAGCTCAGGGAAGCGGCAGAGACACGATGAGCTCCCACAGGTTTGCAGGGCTGTGCCAGAGATGAGAAATCTCCTCTTTCCTGGTGTCAGCCCTTATTCCAAAAGTGAGAAATGGGAGCATTTCTGCTCCTATAAGCAGACATATGAATAATAAGGCAAATGGCTTTTGAAGCTCTGCCAAGATGCCTGCTTGTGTGTACAGGGAGAAACTTCATGGAGTGCTGGGCTCTGGCTCCTGAGATCCTTGAGTGAGAGCAAAGGAGACAAGTGCAGTGTTACCTCTGCAATCAGGGCCAGGAGCTGCCAAAACTTCTTAGCAGCAACGTGTGAGGCTGCAAGTGTTAATGCAAATGCAGGTTAGAGGGATTAACTGCACTGAAAGTTTGCTTGTAAAAAAAAAAAAAAAAAAGTAGGGCTGGGGAAGCTGTAGTTTTATCTTTCCTCCCTTTTCACTCCTTCTCCGTGGTAGCAGCGCACATCTGGCAAGGCCATTGATATCCAGACATCCAGCTGGGATTCAGCAGCCACCACTGCAGCCCGTGGGTGATCACTCTGCCTGCATCAGGCAGAGGAGGTCCTTGCACCATCACCTGCTCTGTGCTGTGGTGGAACCCACAAATTCCCCCTGATTTCAGCACAGGCATTGATAAAATGGGTTCCAGGTAAAGCTGAACATGCAGACTGTGACTGAAGTTATTCAGCACATGGGGGTAGAAAAGGAGACCTTGCTTGAGCAGGCAGGTTCCTTCCTCCTGTAAATCCCTGGCTCTGTCCCTCTCTGATGTAAAACAAAACTGTTTCAAGAGAAACAAGATTTATTGTCACAGACCTTCCTGTTCCTCTTACCAGTGCATCAGCAGACAGCGCACTTATCAGAATAAAATTATTAAATGTTTTTTTCAAGGCAGAATTGAGTTCTGGGTATTTTTACACCTTGGAAAGTGACTCTGGAGAGTGTGACATGGCAATGGGCTGGTTGCTGCCAGGAGCCTTTGGGTGCTTTGCCCTGCCTACGTCATTCCCTGCATACACCATTCCCAAAGGCACACGGGCTAATGGCATTAAACTTCCACTGATAGCAGCTCACCCTATCTCTGCTATTTATTATATTGTAATCTCTCCTCCTGGCTGTCTTGCTCTCCCCTTTTCAATCCCAGTATCTCACTTGATAAGGGATCAAATCCCCCATGGCCGGCCAGCGAGGAGTTTACAAACAAACCTGGCTGGAGAGTCCTGCTCTCAGAATGGCCAAAGCCAGAATGGAACCACAGAACCACAGGGCTGAGAAAGCTCCTGCTGATGCCAGGGATCCCTGAGGGCTGAGGGGAGGCAGGCTGACAGCCTGCTGAAACCTCCTGACAGCCACCAATGTCAGCCCTGACGTGGGAAGCCCAGATTTCCCTCTGTCCCCAGCCTGGACACAGCTTTGGTGGGAACAGGCTCCACCTCAAAGGAGCAATTCATTTAGGAACAACTCAAGGGTGAGCAAAGCAGGCATTATGTGAGTCTGGCAATTACTTGTGAAATCCTGGTGAAATCTCATTAAATCACCAAAATCTTACTGACTTAAAATTGTGTCAATATTTCATCCTATTGCATGGTGCTTTCAAGCCTGCCAAACACTCACTCTATTTATTGAAGATGAAACTAGGTGGGAATGAAGATCATCAGCCTCCTGTGTGTGATGTCCAGGCACCATCCCCGAACCCCAAATCCACCCAAATGGAACAAGCAGGACCCTTGACTTGACCACAGAGGTCAACAGTGCTTTGTTTTGCAGTTCCAGCCCAAATGCTCTGAGCTAATTTTGCTTCACACAGAGAATTTTCCTAATACAACTTTAATTTTTGCCTGAAATTCATCTCCCATTTGTCTATTTCCACAGACATTTGCCTCTCAAGGAGCACCACCCTGTTCTCTTGCTGATGGAGCAGAATCAGGTTCCCATCTTTCTGCTTAACATTTCTTCCATTTTATTAATGGCAAAGGCTTCTGTCATTACTCACACCAAATTACCTTGCTTAGACACACAGGATTTCTCTCTAGCACTGCAATTGTTTCAAGGCTTTTAATATAAAAGCAAAATAAATTTTACTGCAGAAAGGAAAAGAAAACCCACAAACCCACCCTAAAGCTTGGAAATGTCCTTTCATTTCACAGCCCCACCAACCAAAAGCGAGAAAACCAGAGAAACTTCTTCTCTCTAGTAGTAGAAAGTATTTTTACAAAATGTTTTAATGCTTCTAGTGTGTTATTTTTCTAAGTCAAAATAGCTAAGCTAAATCTTTCACCATAGCTCTTTAATTCAAAAGCCAGGGGAAATTTTTTTCATTAAACCTCTGGACGGCTTTGTTTAAAATATGAAATCAAGTAGCTCCATTTCCTGTCTTCTAAGGAACAGTAAATCAAAAAGAGAACGTTCTCCAAAAATATAGCAATGGTTCTATTAAAGAGCTTGACAGTTTTGAGCCTCACCTTGCATATTGCAACATACGTGTGAGCGAAAATACCAGAGGAAGAGGAGGGGAAACGACCTGCCAATTTTAATTGGTAAAAGAGGCACCCTGATCAATGGCATGCATTGACCCTGCGTGATGTCAGACCCTGAGGAGCAACCAAGAGGGACAGAAGGGTTGCCCATCCCCTCTCCTGCTTCTCCTGGCCTTTTCAGAAGCAGGAGTGGACTCTGGAGGGACTCTTGGTGACCACAGCAGCGCCTCGGCCGGGAGCAGGAACCCCCCGGGCGTGCGAGGAACCAGCACATGGAAACTCCTGGCCCAAAGCAGTGACTCAAAGTGCACATACCTCCTTTGAACATGAAAGGTTGAACTTTCCTACAGGCTCTGCCAATTCCCTTCCGTGCCATAACTTTGTGATTCCAGAGGGAACGCCACAAAGCGGCCGCTCTGAGCGCTTGAAGGGGAATCCGGGCAAATTCTTTGAGTGTGGAGAAGCAACATCCCCCTGAGCTGCCCTGGATCTGCTGGGTCTGTGCTCATGGCACGAGCTGCTGCTCCTCCTGTGCATGGCTCACACCCCTCTCTCCCACAGCACACCAGCTGTGAGGGGCAGAAGGCTGGTACACCAAGGTGTGAGTGTTAATTATTGCCTTTGGAAACCACGGCAGGAGCCACAGCCTTTGGAGTGACTCTGCTCCCTGTCATCCTCCCTCCCACAGGGTTTCTTTTTTTCCAGAACTGCTCACAGTTCTGCTATAAACAGGACATTACTCACCAGCTCTGTATCCTGTGAGTGCATTTAATTAATGGAGCCTTCAGCCGGGGTACCCGGTCCCACAGGCAACCAACACTTCCAAATGCCTTTGAACTCTTGGCTAAGTGAGGCTGAGAAGCTGCTCGTCCCTCCTCAGCACCACGGACTTGTAAACAAAATTGCTGTTTATTCTCTGTCAGGATTTCTAGATGAGTTTGGGGCAGACCTGCAGCTGCTGGGAGGAGCCCAGCGGCCTGGGGAGCTCCATGCCCAGCAGCTCCAGGGATGGATGCTCAGGGAGGAGGCTGCCCAGCGTGGCCACAAACTCAGGACAGTGGCCCAGGCAGTGTTGGCGATGTCCAGGATGGTGGTGCAGGTCCTTAGGGACCATCCCACCCTCCTCCTCCTCCCCACATCCCAACAAACTCCCAATTCCCCAGTGCTCCTGCACAAAGGGTTAACCAGGGGCTCAGGGGATTTGGGATGGTAAGGAGCACAGCCAGCCATCACAGCCGTCCTTGAAGGCTTGCAAATGCAAGCAAGGCTGCAATTTTCAGAGCTGGAGCAGCGAGATATTTTTATAAATACATAAATCTTTTCAAGGAAAAACAAATATAGAGAAAAGAATGTAAACATTATTGTAAAATGCATAATAAAATGTCTGTTGTTTGTTAATTTTGCTCCTTATTATCCAGCCTATCTGTACCACCGATGTTGAAACATTCGCCTTTTAAAAATTTTTTTTTATACTCCCTTATTCATTTAAAAATAGTTTCCTGCATGTTATATGAATAAGCAAAACCTAAGGTTCTAAATCCAGGGGAACTTTGAAGTATGAAACCCACGGTCTATGGGAACTATGTTTTCATTAATCAAAGTAGATGTTTCTAAAGCCATCAGATTTATCATGACTGGATTTCATATGTGAAACCCAATATACACACAGACATACACTGCTTGTCCTTTTGGATTAGTCCTGACCTTTTACTCTCCTTTCTGAAGGATCTGCCTTTCCTCAGAGCGGGGCTGCCCTGCTTTGCCAGAGCAGCCTTGACAAAGTGCGTTTCCAGCTCTCCGCTCTCTGTGTCTGACTACGAGTCTGGGCTAAGGTCAAAACATAAATGATTAAGTGTATTTATTAAACTCTGCCTTTGCCTTGAATGCTCCCAGTGCCTGTCAGATGCCATCCAACTGCAGATTCCTGCTGCCAGCACACCTGGCCACCAAACGAGGGGCCCCGGCGCCGCCGCGACCCCCAAAGCTGAACGGAGCCCCCCCAGAGCCCCACCAGCACTGCCAAGGGCTCCTCCAGCCCTTGCCGAGCTCCTGCCTTCCCCAGGGCATGGAGGTTAGTGCGAGGACAGGGGATGGGTTAAAAGCTGGAGGCAGGATGTGACAGCCATCCAAAGCAGGGCTGCAAACGAGAAAACGCAACAAAACGCACGCTTGGTGTCAAGGGGGAAATTTGTGTGGTGGTACCAGAATTTGGCAGTAGTTTGAAGAATTCTGCAGTATTTGCAGTACAAGAAGCACAAGACTTTGTAATCTTGGGGCACAGGTGGACACAGGTGGGTGCTGCCAGAGGTTGCACCCACAGAGAAGGTGCAGCTCATCCGCAGCCTGAGGAGCACGGTGCACCGAACAATCAGCTGAGAGCATTTTTCCAATACTGGCTGCTATTTAGCTGCCTAAAAGCAAAAAGAGATGGAATCTACAGTATAACTGGATGCTATTATGATTTTGAAAACAAAATAGCCCTTTGTGATAAAATTAATTTCCAAGAAAAAACTTTCCCCCTCCCCCTTGAACAGCAAGATTTGTGCATATTTTAACGCTTTACAGGATCAGAGCGCCTGGAAAAAATCAGGAATGCTACAACCAGCCCCAAGCCCCCTTAGAGATTAACATTTCTTTATATTTAATCCTGGCATAAGGCAGAGTGTCCTGAAGAATCAGGGTTCTGCACAAGTCTGTGTTACCAGGTATGAATCTGCACAGCAAAAAAACTTCACCTGATGTTCTTTCAACCTCCAGGTTTGGAAATTTCATTAAAAAAGGATTCACTAAAGATCTTCAGCACTTTTTAGTTTTTGCAAGGTTGGAAATGTTTTCTTGTGGTATTCACATACTTATAATTCTCATTCCTGGTTAAAATTAGAAAATCTAGTAACTTTTTTTCCCCCCTAGTAAATTTTCCCACTCTCCGAAGATCTACGACTTAGCTAAGCTTACAATAAGATGATTATTGAGATTTTCAACAATGCCTAGGAAATTTAAACACAGAATGAATTCCATTAAATCTCAGTGGAGGTTTTTTTAGAGGAGCCTTTATTTTGTTTGACTTCTCCTCTGAATAAAAGCAGCGATTTTAGGATGCTGAAGCCTTTTGTGCTGGCTTCGGTGGGGAAAACGCTGTGTGAGATGCAGGAAGGATACATCTGGTATTTCTGTGACACCACATAATGATCCTTACTCCTTTATATGCCAAGTCATTTCTGAACTCTGGGGAAGAGGTTTGCAGCCATACCCTGTCTTAACGGGGTAGAAACATGCCAATTCCACTGCAGGGGCTGGAATAATGTATTACTTCCCTTAAGAAAACAGATTTATCTTGCTTATTATCAATCTCGTGGCATGTGCAAATGCATAGCTATATACACATGTACAAAGGACTCATAATGGATTAGAAAAGGCTCATATTTACCCACAAGTAAGGAAAGATCTGACAACTCATTGGGGTTTTTGGGATAACTGAGATCTTGTGTTACGCTTCAAGACACAAGCGTGGATTTGTCATCTTGCTTGAGCCTTAGTGGTGACTGTGTGAGCCAAGGAATTTAATTCTGATTGTTTCGTTTGAATTAAAAAAAAAAAAATCTTCGTGTTGAAAAAACATTGGAACTGTGCTATGTATTAATGTATCACTCAAATTGTAACAGGAGACTCCTTCTTGTGTAAGAGCAACAGGGAGCGGGGAAAGGCCAAGTTCATCATGGGGAGAGTTTATCTGCAGCTGAATGTTGGGGGTACCTGTCTGAAACCTGCTGCAAAGGAGGGGTGAAGGCTTCCCCATCCCAATCCCAGCTGGATGGAGCTGCACAGCAGGGATGGATGTGGTTGTGTGCCCAAGCCCTGCCCAGGATCCTCAGCAGGGCCAGAGCCAGAGCTCTGCTGGGCTTTGGGTCATTTCTTCTTTGTAAGTAATTTGCAGCCTGAGAGATGTTCACAAACAAGGGGAGATCATGGGCAGTTTCTTGTCAGCCAGGACAGGAGAGAGCTTAGAGCAGAGCATCTGTGGGGAAGCAGCTGAGCACCGAGGCGCCGGAAAGAAGAAATTTGGTTTATATCACTAACAACCCGTTAGGAGAGAAGCTGGAATATTTTTTGCGTTATAAGAGCAAATATTTCTCTGGTCTCATATCACCTTTCCCAGATGAAACATTTCACAACCCAGCTGACTTATAAACAGAAACCAAAATATTTTCCTAAGGTGGATCACTGATCCCACTCGGGGCTTCCAAGTTGTAATTTATTTGTCTTACCTCACTGTGAGATAATGTGCACGCTGGTTCCAAGCTACTGTCTAATCACTGCCTGGACATGGATAAAGAAACCTCACTTACAAACACCAGGCACTCTCTGGGTGTTTGGGAATTGGTCACAGGATGACTCTTCCTGCTGGTTTGTGCCCAGCACGTGGGTGGCAGTGCCCAGCTCCTGCAGCACAAGGTACAGAATTCCAGAATGGTTTGGGAAGGGCCCTTCAAGACCATCCTATTTCATCCTGTCATTGTCAGGGACACCTTCCACTGTCCCAGGTTGCTCCCAGCCCTGTCCAACCTGGCCTTGGACACTTCCAGGGATCCAGGGGCAGCCACAGCTTCTCTGGGCACCCTGTGCCAGGGCCTGCCCACCCTCGCAGGAAAGAGCTTCTTCCTGATGATGAAACTTGTGCCACTTCTGGAGCAAATTTCACTGATTTACCGTTCCATTTATTAGGGTTATATCCAACAGGATGAGCAGAGGCTGCTGGAATCACAGCTTCCCTCAAGAATTTTAACATACTTCAAACCTGGCCCGAGATGGAGTCAGGTGTTGAACCAGAGTGATGGAAATGTTTGTGTTTGGGGCAGCTGAGCAGCTGCCACCAGGATACAGCCCCATTAACTTCAGGAATTGGTTTGGAAACTCAGCAGCTTCTTAACTGAATGACCAAGATCAGGGGATGGAGAAGAGGTTACAAAATGCACCTAAAGCACTGAGGCAAAATGAGTCTTCAGGGCTGACAGAGAGGATTTTATTGTTTACACCAGGGAAGAGCTGGAACATTGAGGTTGAAGTAACTCACGAAGGTGCCTGCAATGAAATCTGCCTGAGGACAACCCAGTGCAACGCCACATCTTCATACAAGGTGTGAAAACACAGATGGGATCTCCAGAGCCACTCCTGCCCTGGCCAGGCAGCACATCCCAGGTGCTCCTCCATCAGCTCTGAGCACTTTGGAAATCACTCGCTCCAAGCCTCTAGATCCCCCCAAGAACACTAGAAAAATGTGTTGCTTTAAGGACTACAGAGAAACATGAAATTTTATGTTTAGAAAGTAATAAAAACTCAACAAAACCTTCAACTTGTTTCCTTGTAATCCTTCCAAGGCAGGGAAGATAAATTTTTTTGGCCCGATTCTGACTTCATTAAAAGCGTGTGCCAAGTTGCACGAGCAAATTATCTGAGCTCCAGCAAGGACTGGACCTACAAAGCACTGAAACCTCTGGTTCTGAGCCAGCTTAAGCATATACTTACTTTTAAGCATGCAAACAGCCCCAGTGACTTCAATGGGAGTATATATGCTGAAAGTTAAGTGTGTGCTTAAGTGTGCTGCTGGAGCGTGGCCAGAGCACTCGGGAACTCACAGCACCGAGGGCTGATCTCCTCCCAAACCCCATGCAAGGCAGGGATTTCACTGCAGCCAGGCAGGACGCAGCTGGGCAGGAGCCAGCAGCCCCTGAAGTTCTCCTCTGCATCCACGGAGGAGGTTTTGCCCTTGTCACTTGTGTTATCCATCAGGCATCTGGTGGCTGGATAAGGCAGAGCGACGTGGCAAGGTGAGATGATGGAGTGAAAAAATGATCGCAGCTGGCACGTCCCAGCCTAAGGCTTTTGGTCATTGAACTCATCTCCCTCTCATCCCCAGCACTCACTCAGCTCAGAGGGACTCAGCCTTCCCCCAGCTCCACGCTGGCTGCAGCAGCTCCAAGTCACAGAGGAGCCAGGCAGCCGTGGTTCCCCGCTCGTGGCTGACAGCAAAGCTCTCAGGAGCAAGAACTCCTGAAAAAAAGTCACACAAGGTCTTTGGCTGCCTTGAGTGACAACAGCATTTTTGCACTTGACAATGGCGCTGACCTCCTGCTACAGAAATCACTAAAGGTGACTAGAAGGGTGTGCCTGTAGGGCACCACCCTAATGGGGATGGATTAAAAGGGAAATTTTCCTTACTCTTTGTTACTTTTTTCCCCACAAAACCAGGAAAAAAGATGAAAGTGGGTGCATCAACCCAAAATAATGCAAAATAAATCACAGTTGAAAGGGAAGCCTGATAATTCACGTTGTTGAATCAAAGTGTGCCCTAAGTTGGAAGGACAAGAATTGCATTTTTATTGTAAATTTTTTTTTTCTTCCTTCACTAAACCCCATTTTGGGGCACTGATGGCAAGGACGTGCTTTGCTCTCGTTTATGATGCAATAAAACCTCTAATGCCATTTGGGACGGACCAGGAGTCACCTGGTACACACAGAGGGAAGAAGGAGACACTTCAGTGGAAGTCCAAACCATGCCACCCCAAATCCCTGGCTGACCCAAGAGATTTCCCTGGATCTAGGAAGAACCATTCAAGTTTTCATGGCGCTGTGGCCCTGTCCTAGGATGGTCCAGGTGGGTGTTTCTCACTTCCCACTTCCCCAGGAGGCCCTGATCCAACTTCACAGCACCTTCAAAATACACTTTAGAGCAACTAATTTAAGGATGCCAGGAACTGTGGGATCATCCACACCTGGAGCTGGAACTGCCCCAAAATACAGGGGAGAGGAGCCCCAGGTCTCTCCTCATAGACCAAAGCATCAAAAAGCAGCACTGTGACTGTGACTGTTCTGGGCTGCAACACCTAAATCCTGCTGCAAAATCAGCTTCAAGCCACAAGAACAGTTTGATGATTATAAAGATGCTGCTTGCAAAGGCAAGATGGATTCTGAGAGCTGCAGCCTACCATTCTTGTGGACAATAAATATTCCACTTAAATCATGGCTTGTACATATTTGAAAAGATAAACCTGCTACTAATAACCACGAATCAAAAGAGAAGATTCCAATTTTTATTCCAGAAAGCTAACAAAAATCTTCAGTGTGTTATAAACAAGTATCCATCATTATAAACTAAGTTCAGCATGTAAAAATCCAAAGATGGAGTTTATTGTCTTTAATGGCTGAGAAACGACAAGAGTGTTTGGTTGAAAAGGAATTTAGCAAGAAGTAGTTCTGTACAAGAACCAAAATCTGTCTTTAAACAAGAAAATCAGTGCTGACAGTTTTACAGTAGAATTAAGCTGTGGTGAACTCTCAGAAGTGGGGCTAATCACAAGTTTCTGGGGAATTTAATGTGGAAAAGAAAGCTGATTATTAGGGAGACTGACATAGTTCAGGTAGAAGCTGATCCCATACCTTTTCCAGACTAAAATGATGAGTGAAACCACTGATGTTTTGCAGAAGGAATTCTGCAGCCTGCAGAACCACCTCCTTTGGGGAGGATCTGAGAGCCCACTGGATCCAGTGCTGCTCCAGCTCCAACCATCCTCCCAGCAGCTCAAGGCTTCGGCAGGAAAAACTGACTTCAAACCAGAGAGAAGCAAATCCAAGGAGGCAAGGAAGCTAATGAAGATATGAGAGGGATGCAGCACTCGTGATGATGTGGCTGTGTAAATTCAAGGGGAAGTATTTCCTCCAGTGGGCAAGCTCAGAGGTGGAAGTTGTCCAAGGGGAATCTCTCAAAAGCCCTGGACAGCAGCAAAAAACACGACAAAAAACTTGCCAAATGTTTTAGTGCTGTGCTGAAAGATCAAGGTGAAAGGAGCCTCTGCGCTGGCAGCCTCGGAACAAAGACAGAATTTCCTGGAACAGAGTGTGGAGCAGTGCAAACCCATCAGCCCAGCTGTGAACTGAAGAAATAACAATAATAGCTTTATAGAGAGAGAAGGAAAAGGGAAAGGGGAGAAATGAAGTAAAATCTTTTGCCAGATCTAGGTAACACCGGCGTCCCAATCTGCAGATTAATTTAAATCAAGGAATGAGGAAAAAATCTGCGGGACGTGAGATGAAGGAAAGGAAATATTTCTAAGCACATTAAGTGACCAGATCGGGATTCTATCCTGGGAGAAGCCACTTTTCCTAAGCACAATTATTACCTTTGATACATTGAAAACTCAACAGAGGCACGAGTAGTTTCCTACATGGAGAATAGATTCCAAAAGTCTGTGAGGGCACGTTCAAAGCACCAGGGGAACAGCGGGGCTGCTCTGGTGTCTATCAAGCCATGTTTATTGATGTTCTTGCTAGCCGAGGCAAGGTTTGGGAACATGGATCATAACACCATTTTTATACCCTATAAAATACACTGTGAAGTGATGAGAAATGGGAATTGCTGAGCTGCACCAGGCAGGTCCTTCAGAAAGGAGCGAGCGCTTTCGTGAGAGTTTTTACAGCGCCGAGAACAATTCTCTTCTTGCTGTGAAAAAAAATTGGGAAGCCTCCAAGGCATATGTTTCACAAATCTCCAAAAAGTGGAAAACAAGATTCCAAGAGGAGAAGTGTGAGAACAGAAGTTCAGGGCGAGCTTCCTGTGTGTCCCACGCTGGGGACAGAGGGGCAGGGACCAGCCCAGGACATGTGCAGCCTTCCCAAGCTGTTTGCCTCACAACTGGTGTTAGGGTGAGATTTGGGATTGCACTGGAAGCTGGTTATCCTCCCTGTAATCACAGTGGATTTTATTTAATTGCACTCAAAACAGAAGGCAAAAAATTGAGATGTTTAAGCCCACCTGCATTTTCTGCTCAATCGAGCAGAGAACTGCCTTCCCATTCCAGGAGAGAATTAGCATCTTAGCACCTTGTTTCTCCAGGACATTTGACCTTTGCAGCTCCACAAACCAAGACACTGGCTAATTTTCATCTAGCTGGACACTGTTAGGAAGCTACTGAGGAAGTGGGAGACCTTGGAGGTGTTTTGGTGAAATATTTAAACTGGAGAGTTGCCGCTGAGCTGGAGGCACCTTGTCCCCAGAGCCCCTGAAGCCCTGCCAGGTCTGGAGATGACAATGACCTTCATGGGCATAATTCCTTCTTCCCCAAAAGTCAGAACCAAATCTGTGCCCAAAGAGCATCACCTGAGAAGGCTATACCAATATGATCTTTTTTGGGGAGATGCAAATAGGGTTGTAAGGATTTCCTTATCAGAAATGTTTCCAACACACTCTGAATACTGTGGACACCAGAGTAAAATAACTTTCCAGCTTTATGTCTGAGTCTTGTTAGTACTGCTCTGCCCAGCCCAGGGAAGTCACCTGTCCATCTTATGGCTCAATTTCTCCATCTGTCCAATAGACAGGAGCTACCTGACTTCAGTTTTCCAAAAATAGCTATCTGGGAATGCTCTGAGGGCTCAGCAGTAAGTCAGTGCATATTGCTGCTCACAGAAGACCCCCTGTAGTTAACAATATGACTCTGGAACACCTTGAAAATCCAAACCAGATGAGTCCTGTGCCCATCTACATCAAAAAGCTGCCTTTTTCCAGACTGTGCTGTTGTTAGGTCAGAGAGCTGCAAGGCCCTGGCTTCTGAGGGATGAGCATCAAAAGGTTCCAGCAGGTTCAGAGCCCCCATCCTAATTCTCACAGCAGCAGAGACAAACAGCCTTAAGCTGAACTGGAAATCTCACTGCTCACACAGAATGCAGTTCACCTCTGTGCTGAGAAGGCCAATATAACATTTAAGACTCATTTTCAGGGCTTAGCAAGACTTAAGTGGTGCACAGACCTAAGGGCAGCCTTTGGCACAGGAGGGGATTTTATTCCCAATAAACTACCGAGAGCCCACAGTGCAAATTTCTGCAGGACCCTTGACAGGATGACAGCTACAGAAACATAATAATCCAAGAGACTTGTAACCACCAAGTCCACCTACCCTTCTCCTATAAATAATAGGTCCAAGAAAAAGCAAGTGGGAATTAGATGCTTGTGGTGAATTGCAGAGAGCCAAAGACCTTAAACGATACCCAGTACTTACATCTACACTTAATTAGGAGTGAAACTGCAGACATGAGACCTCAACATGTGGTATTCACATGTGGGCTCAAAAACACTGTCAAAGGCAGTTTTCTTAGGGTTGAAACATCGAGGGTATGATGCTCAGGGGAAGTCTGGAGATGCCTGCTGGACATCCCTGGCTGCCTGGGTAGCACACTGTGCCAGCAGCTCCTGCTCTGCCCCCACACCCCCTGCAAGCCAGACAGCTCCAGAGAGGTCCTGAGGTGTCTGTTGGATGCACTGATTGACCAGCTCAACCTAAACAAGACAGAATCTGAAATTCAGATGTTAGTGTCAAACTAATGGGAAACAGGATGGAGCTACAGCACAACTGCAGCGGTCCAAACTCTGCTCTCAGTTATGACCTGGCCAGCCCAGTAAGAGCTCAGGGAATCTGCATTCTGTTGTGCTTTAATGACTTTGTCTTGTAGACTTAAAAATAAACTTGTAACTTTTTTTTGACCCTTCATAAAAGCCCAGCTTGATTTTCTCCAGGAATAGACACAGGTTTGCTTGTTATCCTGATATTACTCGACTTCAGAGATGCCTGCAACCAAGCCAGGGGTCTACTGGTGAAATCCCAGTTCCACCAAAACCAACAGGAGTTTTGCCAAGGCATTCAGAGAAGGCAGGGTTTCAAAGAGAAAAATACATCAAAACACAAACAAAAGCTTTTCTACAGATATTTTAAATAGATTTGAAAGAAGGTATTCTGAGAGTGCAACTCTGTGGATGTCACCATCACATTGCGGATGAACAATTCATCATTTCTACAACACTGTAGTGAGTTGGACAAGCTCTCTGCCAACAAAACCAGAGACATCTGCAAATCGGATTTAAAACCTTTTTTTTTTTTAAACAAAATGATTAAAAGTTGAAGAAACACTTCCATATGGAAGAATCTTACCCCAACAGGTCACCACAAAGACACTTCAAACACAATAAAACAGGAAGTGCTAAAAAAAGCATAGCAGCTCACAAAAACCCCCACAACCTTTTCCACAGAAAAAATATATGTCACCCTGTGTAGAAAAACCATTTGGCAGCATAATGTGTCTTTAATCTGCTCAATTTGCTTATTATAGTAAAGGGTTAGAGGAATTTTCAAGCAGTGGCCAAAAATACTACAATGATATCCTCCCCTTGCAAAGTAAACTTACTTAAAGTGAATTAACTTCTTCAACTTAAATATTTCAAAGCTGAAAGTGCCCCCACTGAAAAAAAAACAAAGCTCCTGGCCACAAAGGATGGTTTCACTGCTCAAAGCCAGCACCAGCAGTGTCTGCCCAAGCTGGGCTGTGCCAGGCTTTGCTCCTGGACAGCCCCGCAGAACCCGAGGTAGGGGAGCAGCAAACACTCAGCTGAGCTTTTCATGTGCCTCTTACTGGACTTTAAGGAGGCAGATGCACTTTGAGGCAGCAGGAAAATGTAATATCCCAATATTTCCCAACCCTAATCCTGGTGGTTGCATGCACAGGGCTGGGAGCAGAGCTCTGCTGGCAGCAGAGCCAAACTCAGGATTACCCCATGTCAGAAACAAATTGATTCTGAGCCCATTGATCTGACAAATTGCTTATCAGGTTTGAGAGCCTTTAAAAGTCAAGATAATAGTTAGAGGGGATGGAGATTACCCAGGGAAAGCATGCTCCTTTAGTGCCTGCCCTGACACAAACAGGGCACAGGGCGATTGCAGTGACCATCGCTCCTGATCTCTGCTCTCCTGACCCAAGGGATTGGTCATGTTAAAGCTGATAATTTATACAAGTGCTATGGCAAGTCTCCATCTTATCTACAGTTGGGAAACTGTGCATGTGACCAACTTGCAGCTGCCTGTGGCACAGCTGGGCACAGCACTGACCCAGGGCAAAGCAGCATCCCCTGTCCTGGCACCACAGAGATGCCCGGAGGAGGCCAACAAAGACAACAAGAGGAAAAATCAAGGAAATCAAGGCTGCCTGCTCTTGATATTTAATATCCATGGGCTAAATACACAAAGGTGCAAAAAGCTTAATAGTATTTGTGGCTGAAATTAAAACTTTAGAAGAAACTTATAGCGAGCAGTAATGTATGCAATGACATCTGGGGCTGTAATCAGCAAACTGCTTTCAAGAGCTGCCAAAGCAAACAGCCAAATAACAAATCCACTTTACAGATCATCAATCTGGTCGGGCACTTGCCAAGGTAAATAGTACGAGGCTGAAGTTTGCTTTGCAAACCAGTGAGCTGGGAGTTTAGCAAGGCCTGCTTCCAGGACAGCCAGGCTGGGCAGGGTCCTCGAGGGCTGGCGCGGGGAGAAGTTCAACAATCTGATGTTCAGCCAGTGATCAGGGGGTGTAGAAAGATGAAATATAACAACATCAGGGATTAAAAAATCATAAAAGGGACTCAGGTTATGCTCATAACTCAGTTCACAATGGCGATTATTAGTGCTGGTACAACTCAAAACCCAAAGCCTCAGCTAAAGCAGAGTTTGCTGTAACGCTGCTTTGCAGATTGGGCAACACTTCATGGGAACTCCAAGCCTAAGACTGAAAAAAATTAGTAGGAAATGAACCTTCTTTTATTTTCAAATGAGATAAAATCTGGCTCCAACTACCATATTTTACATTTTAGTGAAGAGGATATAAAACATCAAACAGTGATTTTCTTTTTTCATTATGAATGCAAGAAAGATAATTTATGGCGGCTGCAAAACATTTATTTAAGAAGTAAAGCCTTTATGTTCTGTATACAATTTATAGGGCTGTAAAAGAAAGAAGTGAAACAACTGCAGCCATAACATGTGCATTTATGAATAATAATTGTAAGTCCATTTTGCTAAATACAACTTCTGCTTCAGAGTTCATTCCCCAGTTGATTGGGAAGTCCTTGAGTGCAACCTCAAATTTTTTAAGCTTATGTTCTTAACTAAAAAGGGAGCTCAAGAAAAAATTGCTCAGCAGTTTATGTCAAGAACTGGACAGAATAATAGCACAATGAATGCATAATATTGTTCAAGTGGTGAGAGATGGCATATTCCTGGTGGAAATTGCCTCAGCTCTGTCTTCAAGCACAAATATTTGATTTTTTGCTGCAGTCAGAGGGTTGCAACACAGACTGAGGAGCCTCCAAGCCAGGACACCCCACGCATGGCTCCTCATCCCTCACCTCAGGGCGAGACAGAGATGGACTCATTCCCTCATTGCAACCAAAACCCCGTTGCTTAAGTGCTGTGTTGATAAACATGAGCCAAATGTGATGAAATTGGCCCAATATTTACTGCAGGAAAGGTGACCATTAGCACAGCTGGAACACGATGGGGACTCGGGCTGGGGCTATGCCTGCGTGTTTGTGTGGGCAGGGAAATGCACAGTTAGCCTGCATTTTTGGCATTCATTTGCCATTTCTCCTGGGGAACAACACTCAGCATGGTGAAAGCTGCAGGTTGTTGGTCCTTCAGTGCTCAGGAACCCGCACAGGGGTTACCTCCAACCCCATCCTACCCCAAAGCCCCAGCAGCTCCTTCTCCCCACCCTAAACCCCCAAGAGTTCCCACTCCACACCCTGTGGTTTGATCACTGTCACCTGGTTTTTTTTGGTCACGGTGAGAGCCTCAAACAGTTACTGTAAAATTTTAGCTAATCAAAGCACGATACAGCATGGGAACAATTTAGAGCTGTAGTTGGAAACAACTAAGTGGATCCCCCACGGGCACAAAAAACAATTCTGATGACGAATCCTTCACAGTAATCAAGAGGTCCTGGACCCGTAATGAGTCGAGTCTCACGAACCTCCAGTGGGGTTTTATGACACTGCCTGCTTTGAAGGGCTCAGAAGAGGCATTTTCCTCTCTTTATCCCACAGATTGTTCTGACCCCAAAGAGCTCCCTGCCTTCTTGTCCAGTGGTCATCTCCCAGCCATCCACCTCCATCCCTGCCTTAAGCTCCAGCTCTACCAAGCTTAAGCTGAGCCTCAGCTTCCCTGGTTTCACTGACAGGGCTATTTTCTATTTTGGGAATTTTCCCCTTCTACTTCTGTTACCCTGAAGAAAGCCAGCATCTGGTATGACAAGACAAACAGATACGGCTGCCCCAAACCCTGAGCTTTCAGAGGCTTGGCAGGAGCCCCGCGCCGCGCCGCGAGGAGCTGCCGGTGGCCAAAAACACTGATAAAAAGGATGTGTAACTCCTCAACACCATCCATGATGGAAACAACTGCAGCTCTCACTGGAGGTCAGGACGCACACAAAAACAAGGCTACATGTGTAGCAGATTACAACAAACACATGGCCGAGATGGACTCGACAGATCAAATGTTGGAATCGTACGATGACACATGGAAAAGTGGAGTTTAGCAGGGGGAAAAAAGCAAGGGAGAGCCCATATGTTCAATTAGTGAGATACAAAGCTTTTGTTGTATACCAAAAATAGCAAATAAAAGTCTGTTGTCATTTTGGGATAGCCAGATGTGTTTCATTTCCAGCTTCACATCTGAACGTGTGGACCTGCCTGGAGATGAAAGGGAGGAAAGTGTGGCAATGGCTGAAGGGTATAATTACATCAAAACTCTTCCTTCCAAACAATGGCTGATCACGCTCCCCCGCACCTTACGCGGCCCAGCGCCGGCTGCTCGGCATCCAGCAGGATTTTACAGGATTTTACCTGCTTCCCAGAGCAGGGACTGCTCCTTCCAGACCTTTTCCCACCAACAGGACCCCTCCTCATGCCAGCAGCTGCACAGGCTGCCTCTCATGTGCTGCCAGCCCAGCACCTCGGCTCCTGCGCTGGTGCAGTGACATCCCATAGGAGACACAGGCTGCAAGTGGGAATGCTCAGTGGCCAATTCAGCCCTCCTTCTTGATGGTTACTTTGAAAGATCCCACCTTTAGAGAGAACGGGACCAGGATTTGTCCCTCCTGAGCAGACTCTCAAAGGGCAGAAGTGGGTGCCAAGTCACGAGCAGAACAAGAGCTACCTGGCCCATGAGCGTATAAAGCAAACACGAGTCTATAACCAATAAACACAACTCACTTAGGTAGCACTCAAACAAAACCAGATGGGCTCATCTACTGCAGGTTTCCCTTCCCTTTCCTCATTATTCCCCCCTCATTGCTTTTGAATTTCAAATATGTTCAAACAAGGAACATTTGCCGAGGATGTGACTTCCCAGAGTTCAGGTGTGCTGCCCTGGTTTGACATCATGCTATTAAGGCAGGAGTTTATTCATCCAGCTTTCGGAGAAGGAGAGCAGAAACTGAATCCCACTGGCAGTGGAGCGGTGTGTGTCCTCAGCAGAGCACCTGGTCAGATTTTCCTGGTGGCCACCAGCACCATCTCCCAGCCCACACCTCCCACGCAGCAACGCGCTTCCCCTCCCGGCTTGGGGCAGTGTTATTATCTCTCATTCCCAAATGGAAAAACTGAAATATGCAGGGATTCAGTTACATGCCCAGGATCACCCAAGAAGCCTGTGGCTGAGCTGGGATTAGACCTTGGAGCTCCCCAGCCCTTGCCCAGCTCTTAACCACAACACCATCCTTCCTGAGTGCTTTTATGTAGTTATATTTATCTTTATGTAGGGTCATCTTGGCTCCCATCATGAAAAGCACATATGGTTTCCAGTCCTCAAATTGCCTGGGTAAGGGTTAAATATTCAAATATAATGTTATTCCTGGCATTTATGGAAAAGTTTCTCAGTGCTGATTCCAAAATCCCATGGCATTTTTGGAGCTGCTGCTCTGTATCACTGATAGTTATAAACAGGCTTGTCACTTCCATGCCTGTGAGTTGATAAAAACAAAGTACTTTATCCAAAGAATTAAAATGAGGGTAAATGATGAGAATGTGGCTACACATTTGCATTTGCTAATGTTCTAATATGAATTTTATGATCACATAACCGGGATCCACAGAATTACAGGAAGAAGGAAAGCAGTGAACACCGCTGCAATTGCCTAGGCACACCCAGCTTAATCCTGATCAAATTCCTTGTGTTAGAGCACTTTATATAATTCCCAACTCATAAACCCCCTCTGGACTGCAGTGAGCAGCTGTAGCACACAAAAGGTTAATCAAACAAGAAATCACACAAACACCAAATGCAGACAAACCCCTCTAACCACCCTGATCTCATTGGTGCTGCTGCAAAAAATGATTACTAAAGAAATCCAAATGGCAAAGCCACTGGTCCCAATCTGTACTTAGGGGATATTCAGGGCACTGCCTCCACCTGGGGCTGTGGTTAAGCACTTTATTCCTGATTCAGCTAAACCAGAACTGCTACACTTCACCTCACAGCCCCTTTGGTTTAATCCAGACCATCCCAGTACCCACCCTGGTGTGCGCCCAGACAACTTAATTCTTCTTGTGTCCCTGCTTGCTGCACTGCTGTGTGCAAAGCCCAGAAAGAAGAAGACAAAAGGAAGATTTACTATCACAGTCTATCTTCTGGGTTAGTAATGATTGATGGACTCTGTGTTCCTATCTGATTTTTGTTTCCACTCTGTGTAAGGTATAAAAGAATAAGAGGAGGGAGCAATAGATCTTGTTCCCAGGGAGCAGCAGACAAGCAAAGCCATGCTGGGCATTACTGCCAACACTGCTGGGCACTCCAAGGGACAGGAGCTCCCCAGCAAATGCCAAACTGCCAGCCCAGGGAGGTGGCATTACGTGTCCCCATGTTTTTCAGCTCTTTTAGAAAGGCTGTGGAATGCTATCAGCAGCAGGATTTGGGGAGCACTGATAACCACACCACAATGAAGGGAGCTCCGTGTTTCCACCTCATCTGCAGGTCTCAGATACCACCACCTTGGGCTGCTGCTGCAACTGCTCACTTCAGTATTTTTAAACAGATCAGCCACAAGACCCATCCAGTCAAAACAAGGGGAAAACACATTCCACATACCAAAGGCAGTTGGATAAAAACCCTTCCTGCACTCATTAAATACTGTGTCAGACACTCACCAGGCACCACACTTTTCAAAGAGCTGTCTGTTGACTCCATCATTGCTAATATTCAAGATACATTTAAAGTAAATAGGTTAGGAAAGCATTTGATCTCATTGCTGCCTGCTGCCTGGGCAGGCTGGATTTCCTGGTAGAGTGAAGCATTCTGAGATTCCTTGAAATCTCCACCGGTTCTCCTCTATTCCAGCACTAACACCAGTGCTGCTCTGGGGAAAGGAAACTGCTGTGGAGAACAAAAAATCTGTGTGATTCACCTAACAACTCATGGCTGTGGCCCCAGCTCAGAGCTCCAGGAACTGTAACTGTGCTCCAGCTGACTCAGGAGCCAAAGGCTCAGCCCACATCAGGATGCCCAAGGAGGTGGAAGGTGCCCCATCCCTGGAAATGTCAGCCTGGATGGGGCTCTGAGCAGCCTGGTCATGCAGGAGCCTTTAGAAGTCCCTTCCACTCAAACCTTTCAGTGATTCTGGTGGGGAGTGAGCTCCCAGCCCTGCCCCAGGCAGTGCCCACTCAGCTGCTCACCTGCCTGGCTCCTCAGAAAGAGCCCCAAAGGTCACTTGGGTTTAGTGGCAGCTGCAGGAACACCCATTCTGGCACCAGAGTTCATTTGAAAAAGTCTTTCTGCTGCATCCCTTCCAGCCCTTCCCCTTGCCCCTCATGGCCTTCCCTCTGCTGCACCCACCATGTGCTCCATCTCCTACTTGATCTCTGAAACAATGCAAGAAACACAGAAAAAAACCCACCCCAAAGCCACAAACACCAAAAAGTTGCAGCAGCAAAGCTGAGGGGAAGTGAAGTGTGGGGTTGGAAGGAGAAGGCAGGGTCAGGGAAGGGCTGGGAGCCTCTTAAACTGGCTTTGCTGCGGGATAAGATGCTCATGTAACTACACCCTTATTAGTGTTATTTTTTTAAAGCTGGATCCTTTCACAGATCTGCTTTAAAAACATGTCATAAATGAGATCTGCTGCAATGGAGCAGTAATATGTGCCTACAGCTGCAGCCTGAGCAGAGCTGGGCTAATTTAGCCCAGCTGAAGACCTGAGCCTGCACTACCCCAAACTTTGCTTCACCACTCTGAAGGGGGGAAAGGTCCTAATTGCCCATGCAGTGCTCTTCCCTCAAATGTAACCCCTGTCTGGAAGATTAATTTTCTTGGTCCTAAAGATTAAAAAAAAAAAAAGAAATTCAACCACCCCTCCAAGCCATCGATTTAATTTAAGGTTTCGTTTCGAAACAGTTGGACAATTTCCAGATCTTCAAAGTTTTGACCAAAAATAGAAAGCATATTCTGCAACTGATTTTAAAGATCTGTTCTGTTTATTTACTTATTCTAATATTACCACAACTGCTCTTAAAAAAAAATGAATCCCAAGGGATTCCTTGCCATTCAGCCCCTGACAGGGAGGCACCTGTACTCCTCATCCTCGTGCAGGTGGTGATGTGCTGGCAGGGAAATGCCCCTAACTACATAAAGGGATTACCTGGCACTCTTTAATGGGGTGGACGAGAGCCCTTTGGCTTTTTAAGTACCTCAATGCCTGAGAAGTGCCTGAGAAGAAGCCCTGGCATCCCTGCAATCCCAGCTTCCCACTGGACAGCAGGCAGGGAGGCAGAAGGATGGGAGCTGGAGCTGTGCTGCTGCAAGGACACGGCTCAGCGTGACCACGCAGCCCTGGGCATTGCTGCTGTGGCACCAGACAGGTCCCTTCCTACACACAGACCCCCGCTGAGGGGGAAGAGAAGAAAAACAATCCACCCAGACAGACTGTCCTGTCAAAGCCTCTGTGTTTGCTCTCTGGAAGAGGCACAGGCACAGCTCCCTCCTCGCCGCAGCGTCCCGAGCGCAGCCTGGGGCAGGTCACTCCAGCTCTGAAGCTGTTCCCCAGCTGTCCCAGCTGCACAGACAGTCAATACCTCCTTGCAGTGCAGAGCAGAGCTCACTAATGCCTATAAAACAGTGGGTGCTTTCCACATGCAAGTGTGAGGAGGAGGAGGGGTGCTGCTGCTCTTTCAAGGAAATGTTCTGCGGCAATTACACGGCGAGAGACACCCCGGCCCTGCCAAGTGACAATGTTAGGAAAGTATGTAGCCAAAAGCCAAAAGACAAAACCTTTTTAATTATAATTCTGGCACTTGAGCAACGATTCATATTTCCAAGCCTCCGTGGAAGCGACTGGTGCTGCTGCTCAGGGATGCACATGGCTCCAATGGGGTTTGCACGGGGCTGGGACCCGCACCAGGTTCCCTGCTGGGATGGGAGAGGAACTTCCTGCAGCACAGGGGGAGGAAAATGGGATGGGGAGGGCAGAAGAAGTCCTGTCACTCCTGTTGCATGGCTGGTAAGTGCATGATGGAGTCAGGATCCGGGGATGCTCAGCAGGACCCTCCCTTCCCCATCAAGGTGAAAACTGCTCCTTAAATATTTATGACCCTTGTTTTTTCCTGACCTTCTTGTTCATACCCTGGTAGCTGCTGGTCTAACACTGCACGTGTTTTCAAAGCCATGCTGGTATTTATAGGTGTTCTGGTCCTTCTGAGGGACTGAGCTTCCACTGGGACCCTCCCATCAGCTGCCATGGGAGCAGCATTCCCACAGGAAAAGCAGGAATGTGACCAGAGAGGAGAGCCTGAATCCCTGCTGAGTCTCTGCCACCCTCCTGGGCAGCACCACGGCCTCCCTGCCTTCACCCACCACAGCAGCAAGCTCTGCTCTGCCACATCTGCCTTTTGGACATGTTCTGCATCAATAATTTACTGTGGAGGCAGGCTAAAGTTACAAGGCATTAAATCTTGCACTTCCAGCTTCACACAAGTTTTCAGGACTGCTGGGCCTGGGGCTTGTTTTGAGAAGCCCGGAGGGGGAAAAATCCACAGTGTTCCCATGATATATGTTAAAGTAAGCTGCTTTTTATTTCAATTTGGGGCAAGTTAAGTAAAGCAAACCCTCAGATCTAAGCTACAGGATTGAAGGAACAGGTCACAAGGAAGCGAGGAAATTCAACCATATCCACATGAATGACTTAATTTTGGTTTCTAAACCCATATCTGATTAACCAAAGACCTCCATTTTCATCTAGTGCCTACATTAAATACAAACAGACATCCATCACGGAGAAAAAAACAATAATTACTGTCTGTTGAAGCCATCACTTCCGTGCCATTTGGCAGAGACCTCTTCATGACATCCCCATAATTTGGCATTTTAGGGCAGTGAGAGACACAGCTCGACTCTGCTGCTGTGGCAACTCACTCCACTCACAGCAAGAGCCAAAAGGCATCTCTTTCTTTAAACCCCTGAGCATCAGTAGAGTGTAGTAAAAGCATAAAACTCTGGCCAGATGCTTTGAAAGCCACCAAGCCACTTCTTTTTTTCCCTTTTCTCTCTGGAGCACCCAGTGAGTTCTCAGCATGCTCAAGAGTCAGGCAGATAGTTTTAGTCTGACTGATGCAAAATATAAGGACTTGTCACCACAGCCATCCTCTGGGAAGTCTTTCAACACTTGGCTTTTGTGCCTATTAAGATCCTTTTCAGACCTACCATTATCAGTGAAAAATCAGCATATGGAGCAACGTTTCTCAGAGATCTTTAAAAAAGCAAAATCCAAGTGGGGAACCTCCAACAGATCAAAATGTCACTACTACAAATGTACTGCAAGGAACAATTTTACTGGGGTCATGTAATATTCTTTGGTTTTTTATTTCAAAATGTTTTTCACAGTTGTTATTAGAGGGCACTTTTGTTTGTTGGCTGAGCAGAGATACCAAAACCCAAAGAAATTACACAGAAATAGGATTTCAGGCCATTTCTCCATCTAAAACTGGTCCCTGTACACTGGGATGGAGCCCTCCACTTGCCCCTCACCCAGACAAAGCCATCCTGTGCACAGGGCTACCAACACAGCACTCTCCTGACCTCCAAATTCACTTATTTTAATAAAACATGCTACTCCAGCCATCTGACATTTATTATGCTTAAGCAACATAAAATAGAAAAGAAACATCTATGACCAGAATCAACCCCTCAACTCCCTTTTATTGCCAAGGTTCTGAAATTATTTTTTTTTCCCCTTTTCTCTCTGCTAATAACAGCTTCCCTGCTCCACCTTGGTGCTGCAATATTGCAGGAAATTCCCCCCAAAAACCCCTGATGTGGATGGCAGCTGTGCAGTTTAAAGCTGAGCAAGGCTTTCATTTCAGGGGGCTGAGCTGGGCTGTTCCTGTGCCCCATCCCAAAGGTGCTGACACTTTTCCTGCTCCTCACGGAGTTTTCAGCATGGAAAGGTGGTCAAGCATTGGAAGGTGGTGGAGTCCCCATCCCTGGAGGTGTCCAAGGAGTGGCAGGACGTGGCACTCAGGGCTGTGACAAGGTGATGATCAGTCACAGGTTGGATTCAAAAATCTTGGAGGGCTTTCCCAGCCTCAATAACTCTGGGATTCAGAGCTGAATGAATGAATGAATGCACAGAGAGCCCCTCTGGAAAACCCTGGAGCACCAAGGGGACAGCACAGGATGTTAAATCTCACTTTTCAGATCCGTCCTGCTCCCAGTTTGGCAGCCAGGCAGGCAAGCAGAGGAGCTGTGACTTTAAGATCCCAACCCTTTTCCCTGTGCCCATATATCACTGCTCCATGCTGTGGTGGCTTTCCTGCCTGCTGCTCAAATTTGTCCAATTAGACACGGCCCCACAGGGTGGAATTCAGTGTGAAATGTGCCTCCTGATGTCTGCAAATGAACCAACACAGACGTGCTGCTTTAAGGCCTGCAAGTGACAGGCAGAAAAAATGCCTGCCTGGGACAAAAGCAGGAGGGCTGGCTGTGCAAAAGCCCAGATCAGCCTGTTAAGGGATTCCCAGACTCAGCAAGGTAAAGTGTGTGAGCTGCTGTGGCACTTCGCACCTCAAGCTGTGCTGTCTCACACCACTGACCCCTCCATGGCGACATAAGTCTCAAGAAGAAGCCAGGATTATCTGTCTAAGAGCCTTACATGTGTCATGTAAGGTCAGGTGCCAACTGCAATGTAAATTAGTAGTTAAGAGTATTGGTAGCTAGACAGATGCTGGGAGCCTCAATTAGAAAGAAAAGTCAGATTATAAGTAATTAAGAGATACAAAAAACGCTTCAGGAGCTAAATACCTAAACTGCCTCCAGTGTTGTTTTTTTTTTTAATAAAGCATGCATTCCTGAGGTCTCTCAGATTCTGCTCAGAACATCTCTGTAGACTCCAAAGCTGGTCTCCATGCAGACAAAAATCCCTGGTGTGCTGGTGCCAGAAGGAGCAGGAGGGGAATTTTGGAGGCACGTGTCTTTATTGGGCAGAGCTCACCACCAGCCATGGCTTTTGCTGCCCAGCTGCTGGAAAAGGGGGAGCTGTTCATCCTCTGCCACCAATGGGTCAAACAGCGTTCCAAATACAGGTGTAATTGGATAGTTTAATAATTTCTGGTTTGAATATTGTAAAGAGGAAGAGTGACATCTCTATCTCCCTGCTGTCCCTCCCAGATCCAGCTAAACATGGGCACATGCACTTACGAGCTGCTGCTGGCCTGGTGACCTGAAACCATTTTATAAACATAAAGACCTACAATATCTGCAGCACAGGAGGAAAATAAAATCATGAGTCTCCTTTCAGAGACAGGAAAAGCAGGTGGGAAGTCTGAGTGCCACATCCAGGTGAGCTTGTGGATGAGCTGGGAAAGCTCCTGCAGCGTTCCACCTCCCTGCTTCAGCTACACAATATTTGTTTTAAGGACTGTGCTTAAATGCTTTCCTCAGGCTGGAAGAAGCTAAGCAGGCACTTAAGGACATTCTGGATGTGGGGGCAGAGCCATGACCCCGTGGGGTGGGGATTGTGGGGAGCACTGGCCCCATGGGGTGTGTGTTACACTGCAGAAAGCGTTAGAACACATGGAAACCACACACTTGGGCTCCTTATCAGGGAGCTCCAGCTTTGAAGAAGCCACTCACCATTTTAAAGTGTTTTTTCTTTTCTTTTTTTTCCAAGCCAAAAGACTGTAATGGGCTCCTGAGAGCTCTGTGACACTACAGTAGCACCTGCAAAGGACTAAGGAACACTTATGTCAACAGGGAGTTCAAGGCTAAGGCAAGCACTTCAAAATCCTGAGAAAATTCTCCCAGAATAGTTTTGTGCTTCAGTTTGCTTTGTTTTCAAAACACCCCATTTGGGGGAAGATGCTCCATGTTATTTTACAAACCATTCTGTGTTTCCCCAGCCATAAATCACGGAAGGAATTGACAATCTCCTGACGTTGATTAAATGGCAGCTGATCCCTCAAATTGTATTACCACTGTTTGTACAACACCTAAGGTTTCCAAATGCTGTTATGCCTTGGACAAGACCTATAAAAATCTTGTGGCCATGGACCTCACTCACATTTTCTAGCACAGCAAATGATTAGGAACAAATAAGTTCAAGCAGAAGAGCGTGGAACTGAAAATGCTGTTGCTGCCATTGCAGATACAGCATGTGAATGGAGTAAAAGAGAATCATATAAAATATATGGTCCATGTCAAAGGATAACTGGATTTTTTTCTTCCAATAAAAAAGCATATTTATGGTAAAAGTATTCCAATGCTACTGTATGACCTTCCCACCAGAGGCAAAGGCCCTGAACTGCCCTGGGATGTCGAAGGATGCCTTAGACAGAAGCATCAATCACTCAGATAAATGAAACTATCTCTGTGTTTTTACTTTTTTTTTTCTGTTATTTAGAATCACAGAATAGTCTGGGCTGGAAGGAACATTTAAAGGTGATTTAATCCAGATCAGGGCAGGGACACCTTGCACTAGATCAGGCTGCTCTAAGCTCCATCCAACCTGGCCTCGAACACTTTCAGGAACAGCACCAATCTTTCACCAATTTCTTGGTGAAAAGGCTGTTTTTCTCCTACAATTAAAGCTCTGGAAAAGTTCCCCACCAGAACAGGGAGCAGGGAAGAGGAGACTGGCAGGAAAATCCCTTTGGGAGGTGGTGGGGAGGAGGAGGTGCCGAGCCCCTTCCTGCAGGAACAAGGAGCTCTTGGTTATCAGCAGGACAGGGCTAACTGCAGAGCCCATCTTATGCTCACAAGTTTTGCCACAGGACACAGAGCACAACAAACTTCTTTGTAATTTAGATCACAAGTTGCAGAGATATCATCCTGTGACGATAAAACTTCCCTTCTGCGACAAGCCAGGCCTGAATAAAGGCAGGGCAAAGACTGGGGAAGCATTGTTAACATGAACCTTTGGAAGGGTTTCTGCATATTTTTGTCACCCTTTTGTCCTTTCAGAAGCCGTGTGGATAGTTATGGCAGGGCTGCCTATGTTATCTTATGTACTAAATCCGCCTAGATCTGTAGATGATGTCTTAGGGGGTGAAAAAGATTAATAAGGAATCACTCCAATGGCTTTAGGACAGCTAAGAATCTTAACCCATTTAACCTCCCCTAAAACACACAATCAGATCAGAGGAAGTTGTAGGAAACTCATTTCAAAGACTCCAGGCGACACTTTTTAGGTCAGATTTACAAAGCTCATTAGAATGAAGGTCTGTTACTTTAGATTTTAATACTAAGACACACTAAGAAACCCTCTTGCCCCATTTAGGAAACGCACAAAGCAAAGAATGCAAATTTTAAAAAGAAACTTAATCTTAATGCATGTGTTCTGCCACCAAATCTGTGTAAAACCTTCCTAGCTTATGTTCTTATGGAAAATGGCAGAAAACGCATCAAAAAGGGACAACAAATGCCTATGTATTGACATTTTTATCCTTTCAAGTAGGATGTACAGAGAATGTGATTCTTTGCAAATTGTATTTGTTTGGGAAGGAACTGTACTTTTGAAGTACTGATTTTTCTGGTCCCTGTCACCTTCCTAAAAATCTGTTTTTCCTAAAGGGGTGAGTGTGGAGGAGTTGGAAAGATATTCATGGATTTATGGCCACCTAACTGGACCCTGACTGGGGTTGGGTACAAACCCTGCTACAAAAAGAATGGGGTTGGTGAGAGCTCCTGCTCTGTTTTGTGCAGAAAGCTCAAGAACTGAAGGTGAGCTCTTCCTGATCTTCTTTGTGATAAGACAGTGCCTCTTAAGTAGAGGAATTAGGACAGAAAAATGGAAAAAAAATACAGGAGGAGCCTGTAATTTCATAGCTTAATAAAATTGTACTTATCTGGCCAGATTTTGGTCGAAGGGAAATGGTATCCTGAAGTTGAAATGAAAAGGAAGAGATCACTTTGTGCAGTATCAGAATGACAAGCCATCAAAATTCTGTGGTTAATTAGGAGGAAAAAGCCCCGTGTAGAATGAGCTAGATGGCTTGGCAAACTTTAATTTTAATCTTGTGATATCTCCTAATAACAAAAGGCCTCCACGATATATCAAACAAATTTATAAATGTATGATCAATGCGTTTGACATGTTATTTAATTAGGATTCTTCGTGACAGAGACAATATGAAAAACTAGTGTCAACATTCTGACAGTGGAATAAATAAATAGATGTAATTATTTCTCATACTGATCCCTGATGAATTGTAATGTATCAGGCCAGACTGCAGACCAGAGTTCTAAGGTTTCCCTAATATGATAGAGTTTGATGTAAGGGGTGTCATGTATCCAATATTTTGCTGTTTTATTAGAATAAAAAGCTCTCTGGGGATTTCAAGTTCAAATGGTCACAAGTCTCCCCCCTCCATTCCTATTGTGCCTAATGCAAGGATAAGCACTGAAATATGTTTAGAAAAATGCTAGTGCAGCTGGAAGGAGCCAAACATTAGCCTGCATGAATCTGAGAAAAACCCAAAACACGCTGGGCTTGCTCCAAATTTACCCCTAAATGCGATATTTTGGTAATTTTTCCCTACCCTAATCCCAGTGCTGGAAGAGAGGTTTGTCCATACCAGATAAGGGATGTGTAAGGACAGTTCTCAGGGCTAGGCTGAAGAGTTTTTTGCAGGACAAACCCACTCCCTGCAGCAGAGCAGGGCCTCGAAATTCCTTCAGGAGGAGGGCGAGGATCCGGAGCGGCGGGAAGGGCCGAAGGCAGCCAGCACAAGTGTGGCCATTATCACACAGACAGGAAAGAATGCACTATCTGTTCCCTTGGCCAAGAGAAATTAGAGTTAACATTTAACATGAGGGAAAGGACTTCAAAGGGGAGAGGCAGCTGGATTTGAATAATGGCAGATGAAAACGCTAACACCAGCACAAACTCGCAGGTGGTCGTGTTTGGCTGGAGAGAGCACATCCGCCACCGAGGAGCCTGCACGGAGCAACCCTGAGACAACCCTGCTGGAGAGCAGAGCAGAGCAGAGCAGAGCAGAGCAGAGGGCTCTGGGGAGCTGCTCCGGGGTGGAACATGAGCCATGCAATCCCAGAACATGGAATGGTTTGGGTTAGAAAGACCTTAGAGATCGGCTGGTCCACACCTTCCACTAGGTTGCTGCAAGACCTGCTGATAATCAATATTCCCACAAAATTCCCCACTAACTCCTGCAGAACCACACCCTCCTCGTGGACTAAATCCCAAATCCAACTCTCTGCGTAGCATCAGACTTGGAAGGAAGGCCTGAGCCTTTTAAACTTGGTTGGAAAAGGCTGGAGCAGGTGGGGATGGCTCCTCTGGGTGTATTCCCAGAGGAATACAGAGGAAGCTGAACTACTCCAGAGATCCTTTCAAGCCTCTTGATACAAAACCATGGGTGTGCCACCTCCTTTCCCTGTCAGCTGCTGCTTCACACACAAGAGCATTTTAGAGAAAACCCACATTCCCATAAATTACATCAATTAACTCTGCTCAATTTAACACAGGTATTATAATGGTATGATTATTACCAGGAGAAGGTGCCAGAAGCAGTGAGATTATGTAGAAATCATCCTCTCAAGTGAGTTTTCCTGGATTTTTCATCATTTTTAAAGGCAGCTGAATGCTCTGATATCTGTGTTCATATTGACCTGACCAGAGAATTTATAAACAAATAACACCTGTAAAACTGGGATAAAAGTAACTACTTGCTGCCCATTTATAGCATAAAAAACTCATCAAATTTTAATGATTTTGTTTCTCTTCTTCAACTTCAGCCTGAACACAAGGGGCAAAAGGCAAATACAGGGTGGCACCAGTCCATGAGGGAACACTTCATTCTCAGCCCGTATCAGAAGCCAAACAGATCTAAAATATTGCCTTGCAGAAGCTCCTGATAGCGGGAAGAACCTGCACATTCAGTACCTGAATTTACCTGTGCATTGTGAGCCAGTCCTGCCCTCAGCTCCCTTCAAAGCAGCTGGGATGCACATGAATAAATCCTTGACCTGCTGCACAGACAGAGCAGGGCCAGAAATATCTGCAAGGTAAGGGAAGTGCCACAGTGCTGTGTGGCAGGAATTTAAAATGGAATATGAAGAAGAGCTAACATAGAGTAGGAATATTGCTGCAAAGTGAGTTTTAGACAGCCCTGCACGAGGCAGCAGGGCAAGATTTGCTGCAGTGCTTGTTTTGAAGTGTGCCCAGTGTTCCCTTAGTCCCTAAGCAGATGATGCTAGTTTTAACAAATGAAGCTGGATTAATTTAAAGTATTTAAAGTGATCAGCAGTCCTAAGGTTAACAAACATATGTCATTTTCTTTTAAGTTCCTGTTTTGATGAAAATATCCTGCCAATCTGGGCTCCTCGGGCAGGGAGCTACCTGAATCCTTGGCTACCTGCCTTGGTACCTCGAGAGGCTGCAGCAGCAGCTGGGATTAATGGACAGCAACCTTCAGGGAGATGGATTGGGGAGGTCAGGGAGATGCAAACGGCCGTGACACGTGCCATGGATCACTGTCTGCCCTGCCCAAATGGCACAGCCAGCCCACTTCAAAGGGCTAATGGGGAAATGCATAAAACTATTAAATGCATAAGAATCCTCTTCACCAAATGGCAAAATAGAAGGAAAGTTTAAACTGTTAATTGAATAAACCTCTTAAAGACAGAGGGCATCAGTGCGTGCTGGTTAAGCATCTCCCCGGGAGGTGCTGCAGGATTCCTGAGGATGGAGCGTGCCTGGATCACTCTCCCTTCCCAAAAATCAGGCTCAGCACCATAATTAGCACTGTGAGATGCCTCCCTCCACTTGCTTTTAAATGCAGAAAGGCCTAAAATCGTTATTAATGTTTAGGTAAAGGCAACGAGCTGTAAATTCCTGCTGCTCCGGGTGCAGCGCTGCATCAGGCAGGAAATCCTCCTGCAGCCTGAGTTAAAGACACCTGGAAGGAGATCAGAAACCAGGAATTCTCTGCTGGGTTACAGGAGGATGGGCTGTCCTTGTCCTGGTTGGCTTTGGTGATGCTGGTGCCTGAGGATGCTCTGTGAGCAGAGCTGCACGTGCAGCCCTGAGTAACTTCCCAGGATTTTGGTCTTTGCTAATCAAACAAAGTTATTTCAGGAGCCTGGGAACTAAGTGCAAAAGCATCCCCCAAATACTGCATTTGGGTTTCATTTTGGACTATTTTGAACACAAAAATCTCATTGCTGCTGTTTCAGAGGGGTGGAACCTGCGATAATTGATGTTTTGTAGAGATTTCCTGGGCAATAACTGGCTTCTCCAGAGATAAGCACTGCCTTTGGCCTCACGCTTTATCCTCACAGCAACAAGATTACTGCCTCATAAAACAATTGCAAAGCTGCAGCACCATTATCCTATAAACAGTAAAAGAAGAAGGGGGAAAAAAAAATGATTTATGAAAAATACCATGATCCTCCCTAACCGGGGCCGAACGACAGCAATTCCAGCGACAGTAACTAATCTAATGGTGCATTAGGAGAGCACAAAGAAGTAGATTTGGCCACTGAACTGAAGTCATTAAAGATTAGAGCAGCTGGTTTCACAGTTAGGAAGTGCTTTTGCCTATGTGGGCACAGGATACAATGGGAGTTGTTTTATGATTTAATGTCTCTGCTGTAAACAAGGCGACTCCGCGGATAAATCAATGGCTGACATCGACGGGACACAGAACGTATGGAGCTGAGAGTGCCTTAGAAATGCAGCTCTCCAAAGCTCTGCTAAGAAAAACACTCAGATTCCAGCTCAGAATAAATCTGCATTCATGTATGCTATAATAAATGTATGCAATGGGAGCCCACAGCATTGCTTTTTTTTGTTTTTTTTTTAAATTGATGTAAATGCTGTATTTATTTATATGGAAGGTGAATGCGCCTGGCCACCTTTTATGCCAACAAATAAAAGGGGAAAAAGAAGGGAAGGAAAAAGGAAATTAATGGGGGGAATAGGAGGAGAAGGAAAAGAAAAAAGGAAAGAAGAAAAGGAAAATAAAAGAAAATAGAAAAGGAGAAAAAAAGGAAGGGGAAAGAAGGAAAATAAGGGGAAAAGGAAAAGAAGAAAAGAGGAAAAGGAAAATAAAAGAAAATAGAAAAGGAGAAAAAAAGGAAGGGGAAAGAAGGAAAATAAGGGGGAAAGGAAAAGAATAAAAGAGGAAAAATAAGGGAAAAAGGAAAGGGAAAAGAAAAAGAAAAGGAAAAACGGGAAAAGAAGTGAAAAAGAAAATCGAATATCCATCTATATACTGCTGCAAAGGAGAGCAGCCTTGAAGGAAAGGCATCCACACCATGATTCTTTTTCCCTATGAAAAGTTTTTGCCCTTTGAGAGCGACATAAAGTTCCCAGTATATTGAAATAGTGCACATATAATAAATCTCTGCCTGGTGGTCAGAGCAACACCAAAATGGGAGCTCCTGGAAGTGTGGAAGAGTCACAGGACAGCAGATAAAATCTGTTCCTACTCCTGATAATTATCCTTGGTTCAGATTCACAGTAAGAGGAGCTCCCTACTGAGCAAAAAATTGACAAAAAGGACAGGAAACTATTCCAGTGCCCAAAAAACAGAGCCTCTGGGATGGAAGGGCACTAAATAAGACTGATTAGTTTGTGGCACTTAAGTGACCAAAGGGGAATCCAGGAAAACAGTGCTGGATGTGGATCAAGCTGCTCTGGTGCCAGGAGTACACTGGGATATTGTTGATGGGACACAGGGAACTCAAACATAAATAGTGAGTGGGATTTTCCTTGCCTTGGCTACAATACATATGTTTGTCCAAGAAAGAAATAGCTGGAGCAAGAAGACATGCACGTCTGGTGTCAAAGAAAAGCCTGTCTGTGTCACATACAGTGGGGAAATTGTTCCAGAATTGCTCATCTTTAAAGGAAGATCCCCCAGTAATGCTGCCAAGGTCCGTGGCACTTGGGCTCTTGGCTGTGGAAGTGCTGCAGCACGAGGAAAATCCGCCCTGCTCGGGGCTTTAAATGTGGATATCTGACATTTCACTGCCTTTTCAAGGCTTGGTTCAAGTCCTCTCTTTGTCACCAATGGTGCCATTGAGCCTCGTGCCCCCTCAGATCCCTTGGGCTGGCTGGCTGCCACCTGCCCAGGGACAGTGACCATGGTAAAGGTGACAGCAGGTAAGAAACCAGGAGACCAATCCCTGCTCAATAAAGAGTTTGGAAAGAGCAGCATTTGTCAGATGTTCAGAACTGAGTTCAGGCTCATAATCAGTGAATAGAATTAGGAATCAGAGAGCTAAAATGTTTCCCATCTTCATCTCATGTTGGCCATGAATCCACTTGTTCCTGCAAGTGTGCCTCTCCCACCACTGACAGAGACATCCTTGGGGCACTGCAGCCCCTAAACCCCTGAACTCCCTGCCACACTCACACTGCTCCAACACCTTTGGAAATAAAAGGGAAAGACTCCCTTCAAAAGCCCAAGTTTTGGTCTTCATGAGACCAGAAATGCCTGTAATTCACTGCCAACATTTTTCACTTGTGACCTCTTTATTTGGAGTTCCTGATTTTCTTCATTATGTGTTTCTAATTTATCATAAGCTGAAGTGCTTCAAAAGCCTTGCACATTCTGACACAACCATGGGCAAGGTATTCCAATGAAATCTCAGAGCTGATTCATTTTCCCTCCCCTCTGACACCAGAGGTTCAGTTAATTTAGGAATAACAGAGCTGCTAAAATTAATGGCTGAAGGGCAAGGCATTCTCCTTGTCACATTATATATAATGCTCTGGTTCAGCAAAAGAGTAGCTGGATTATTTTGATTCTTTACTCCTAGTTAATTACAATTAAAAGTAAGACTGTAATTACCTTTCTTGTAAACTTTGGCCTGAACTGCTGAGCACAGCAAAACAGAAGGAGGCTTGGTTAACCTCAGTGGAAAAAAAAAGAAAGGTTTTCTTCTGAAATAGCTGGAGCCTGGGCATTCAGGGGGAACGTTCCTGGGAGGGTGAGACAAAAGGCAACCCAAGAGCCAGCATCAGACAGATCATTTATAAAGCAGCACAGCTTCAGGTGGGAGGGGGCACCAAGGACTCGCTGACCCCTGGTGGGGACACAGCGGCCACTGGAGCTCCCAACAGCTGGATTCCCAATGCAGGGAGTTCAGTGCAAAACCTGCCCTCTTTCTGCTTCTCACTTTTTATTTATTTGAACAGTTCACCACCGTGCTGCCTGGGGAAACCAGCAGCTCCCTGTGCTTGCTGCTGGGATCTCCCAGGGATTCCCTGTCCCCCCTGCTGCAGCCTGGACAAACCCCACACTTGGGGACTTTGCTGCCACAGGAATTCCACCATCCCCATTTCCCTTATTTGCCCATACAATCCCTAATTTCTCTCCCTAAACACACAAGGAGCATCTCAAGGTGCTTCTAACACCAGCAAAAGGATTTTCCTGTGCACATGCAGGAGCTTTCTAGAAAAGCAGACATGTCCATGTCTGAGCAGACCCACGGAGAGGCTCTGAGTGCACTGGCTGAACTGGTCTGCCAGGACAGAACAATCCATAGGGAAAGGAGGCTATTTTATTCCATTTTTATTCCATTTTATTTATGTCTGTGCCAGGCCTAACCCAGCCTGGATGCCAGAGCCAAGAGCTGGCACTGGAGGCCAGGCAGGGGAAGGCTCAGGGGCTGCCATGAGCTCCCACCCACGGTGACAAACGTGCCATTGTGGCTCCATCGCCTTGAGACAGGGGCACAGGCAGCAGGGAGGAAGGAGGCGAGGAAGGAAGGAGCTCTGGAAGACAAAAGTTGTTCTTTGGACGGCAATTATGGATATTTAGAGCTTTGAATGGGCAGTCATAGGATGAACTTTTGATTTCACAGTGTGTAAACACTTCCCCATGGATGATTCAACACTGAGGATTCTGGGGAACACAGTTAAGCCTTGGAATAGGCTCAGTCTTAAGCACCATTATTTTTTATTATTATTGAGAGAGTATCTAAAATGTATGCACATTAAAAACTCAATTTCTCCAGAATTAATTAATTTTTCAAGCATTCCATCTTCTCCAGGGTATTTTCTTTGGTGTCTTTTTTAAAATCTTTACAAGCATTTGTATATAGATTTAGTAATAAGAAGTGTAGGAGGAAAGAAACATAAAATAACCCAAATCCCTGCCCAACAAATGCTGCTAGTACATAAACTTTATAAATACAATGTTGGCAGATTCCTATATATAAAAAGGTAGCTAAAAAAAAGTAAGAGCCATAAATAATGCCAAGTAATAAAGGAGGTGAATGTTTTTGTTATTAGATTCTTTCATTGTATAAATCTGTTTAATAAGCTGGCTAGGAATCATTGATAGAAAACAGACTGCTCGTGGTGTTACAGATCAACCTGTTCTAAATGTTCTTTCCTACACTCCATGCCAAGCAATACTTTTTACAAATACAATTTAAAAATTGAACGTTCTTTCATCATCCAAAGGGAGCAAATAGCACTAAAAGTCAGAATGCACCTTTTGAAGAAGGCATGACACGTGTCTGTACCAGCAAAGCAGAAAATCTTTGTTTTCTAAGTGTTTAAGTCTGCTCTGCTGTGATTCAGAGTAATTAATTCCATACATCTGATTCGTCAAATGTGATCAGTGGATGTGTAAAACCCTTGATTTAAAAGTCTTATTTCCCAACATGTGTGTATTTTTGGAAAGCCCTATCATATATTTTTCTTCAGAAGTTCATGTAAAAAAGCCTGCAGTAACATTGCACTGTAATGAAAACTAAATGTTGTGAAATGTTATTGAGGTCAGTGATGGGTTTGTGACGTTAATCTTTGTACACTATTGGTTCTCATTACTGTGGGGTATTTTTGGTTTTCATTACTCCTCGAGGAAAGGACAAAAAAAAAAACCCAAGATGCTGTAACTAGGAAAGAATAAACACAGAAATGCAAAAAATGAATATTATAATAATACTGAAGAAAAGAAGAATCCTTTAGGATGTTTTGATTAATAAATTGAACTTCAAAAAATTGCCCACATTAAAATGTTAAAATCCAAGAGAGGCTTTTGTGTATTATTATCCCACAGATATTCTTATTTCTGCTTTACATTTTTTTATTGCTGCCCCAACTTCTAGAACAGGTGGTTCAAGCTCTCAATATCCTCATAATCATCCCAGGTTCCGACCCCAGCCCTGATCTGAGGGAATACAGCCCAAGCAGCTCCAGCTCCCATGGCTCCTCAGCTTTGGGAACTTCATTCAGTCATTCACCAAGGGGTGCTCAGGAAGACACTGAGGTCTCCAGCAAAGAGCCCCTTCTCGGAGTACATAGGAGAAATTATAGAGAAAATGAAATTAAAAGAGAAATCACATCATCAGAAACAGGAACAGAAACATCAGAAACAGAAATTGTATCATCAGAAACAGAAATTCAGCCAGGACGTGATCATTACCTGAATTTATGGGGAGTAGATTTGCTCCAGTGGTAAAAGCTCAGCTGAACTGAGGGCAGGAGAGCCTCTGCCTGTGCAGCCAGTCCCTGAAGCCCCTGGCACACCCAGGACTCCCTGAGCATCACGGCCAGGCTGGCAGGGAGCTCCCTGAAACCCCTGGCACACCCAGGACTCCCTGAGCATCACAGCCAGGCTGGCAGGGAGCTCTCTGAAACCCCCGGAACACCCAGGACTCCCTGAGCATCACAGCCAGGCTGGCAGGGAGCTCTCTGAAACCCCTGGAACACCCAGGATTCCCTGAGCATCACATCCAGGCTGGCAGGGAGCTCTCTGAAACCCCTGGCACATCCAGGACTCCCTGAGCATCACATCCAGGCTGGCAGGGAGCTCTCTGAAACCCCTGGCACACCCAGGACTCCCTGAGCATCACAGCCAGGCTGGCAGGGAGCTCTCTGAAACCCCTGGAACACCCAGGACTCCCTGAGCATCACAGCCAGGCTGGCAGGGAGCTCTCTGAAACCCCTGGAACACCCAGGACTCCCTGAGCATCACATCCAGGGAGCTCCCAGCACCTCCCCAGCAGCATCCTCACACCCTGTGGGGACACACACCCCACTGGGGCCCAGGTTTAAAAACTGGAATGAGCCCCTTCCCAATTAACCTGACCTCTAATGAGATGAGATTGATCAGAGGGAGCCCTGGGAGGAAGCAAAAAGGGATAAAAAGGGCAGAAATCACCAAACACCAGGGAGCAAACCCATCTCTGCCCATCAAACTAATGAGCTGTGCCCGAGCACAAACTGGAACCCCCAGGGGCCAGGGCACAGAGACTGCAGCTCTAAATCACTGCCCTAAACCAGCCCGGTTTGCTGGGACTGGGAGCAGCCACCACCTGTGGCCACTGTGTCACAAGGTCCCCTGGCATCCTCACCCCGGGGCTGGGCTGGCACGGATGGAAGGGGTGGATCAGGGGCTGATCCCAAAGCTCCAGGAAGGGAGGACAGCTCCTTTCAGCCTCCCTCAGTGCCCCGTGGGGGCACAGAGACCTCAGGGTGCCCCAGGTGCCACTGTCACAGCTGCCACTGAACTGCTGTCCCCGTGTCAATGAGCACTGTTTGTAATACTCCCAGGAATGCAGAGATTTCCTCAAGTGTTGTGCACAAACATCATAATATAATCCTCAGGGCTTCAAAGCCAATCCCAACCACTAATCCCACAGATAAACAAAGCTAAATCTCCATTTGCCTGCAAAAATAATGAGCAAACATTAGGGCTATCAGTGCATTGGAGGTCCTCAATCTTCTGAGGGAAGGTCTCAACTTTCACCCAATTTGTACAGTGACACTCTAATCTACCACAAGTTGCAAAATCTAATGAAAACCAGGGAAATTGAGGTAGGGAAACCTTTCAGAGCAACTCTGCTAAGATTCATAGCTGGGCTCTTCTTCATTTCAGAGAGCTGTTTGCAAACCTTGTGCTCCTAGCGTGGCACTTCATCCCTCTGCCTGCCCTAAGTGTTTCTTCATGCTGAATAAAATAGATTTATAGCTTGAATCCCCGCTTAGGGTAGAACACTATTGGTCAGGCTGCCTATGACATGCTCAGGCTCTCTCTAAAATAACAGCATTAAACTTCCTTCAGTCCCAAGAGACACTGAGATGGGTTTAAGCTCTGCTGCAAAGAACTCCTTCACACAGACACCAACCCATAGATTTACTGTGAGTTTAAGGCACTAACAGGAAACAAGAGCACACTTGTGTGACACCAAAGCCATAAAGAATGGATATTTCCAGGGAAAAAAAGAACTAATCTGCATAGGTGCCACTCCAACAACTGATGATCACAGCTGCTACAGCAGCAAGGCAAAGAGGAGATAAATCAGGTGGTTGCCAGAGGTCTGCTGAATAATTAAAGGAACTAACACACTGCAAAATAAACAAAGTTTTCATTTCTTTCCAAATACTTGCAGTGCAAGATAGTTTAAATCCTAAATCAAGGCACTTGAGCAACTTCATGCATCCCCTTAGGACTCCTTGTGTGGATAATGTTCCTCAGTACAGACACCACCTCTGAATCTGCTGTATTGGTTTCAAGATTTTCCGGCTGATGAGACTAAGAGCCTGTCAGAAATCCAACCAGGACAGGACTCACCAAAGCATTTCTGCTCCACTCCCTGGCTGTGAGCTTAATCCTTTACCTGCACTACTCCCTGCTCCCACCAGGATCACTCCATCCTCGGATTTTACCTTTAAATTAACCTCAAATTCCAATGGCAACAATAAACATCAATCCAGCTGCAGCACCAGGGCCAGAAAAGCAGGAGACACCAGCATCAGGGCCTGAAAACCACGGCAGCAAAGCTCACCCACACTTGGGCAGCAGCACAGGAGCTCTTCCATTCCCACCATCAGCTTTGGCTGGGTTTCTGAAAGCATCCCTTCAAACCACCCATCTTTTGAGGAAGATTCCTAGAAAACAGCAGTTGCCACTGTCCTCCACAACCAAAGCTCTGCCTGAAGGCAGCTCTTGGAGGATCCATGCAAACCCAGCTCTGGCAGCCCTGAGTTCCCCCTTGCAGTGACAAATCCTTGGGGTGTGAGCAGACCCTGGGAGCTGCTGACGTGGCAGGTATGTGTTTTCTTTATCAGGAATTGTTTGCTGACTGGGACTCCCCTGAGCTGGGGTTTCCTCTTTTTTTTTTTCCCTTCAGATTTATTGATCAGAGCTGATAATGGCAACTCAACTGTTTTTCCATCACCAGTGACCAAAATCAAAGGGGAAAATTCAGCGAACAAGGAAAAAAAAATTGGTGCTGGTGGAGCAAGGTTTGCCTTAAGAATGTGAGGCAAAGTGGGAAGTGCCATTGTGTTCAGGAAACTACATGTCAAAACCAGTAAAAACATGTTGAAGGGGATATTAATGGATGCTTAAATCACCCTGAAATTCTGAAAGAAATACAAATCTGTGTTACCAAGAAAATGTAAACACACTTGGAGAATAAAGCAGTAAGGAAACTATTCTTGCCTTCCTACTATTAAATGAAGCCTAAATATTCAGTAAAATTAGATATTGAATTATTCTAAACCCAAGGAAATAATGGAATGAAAATAATGGCCCTGAATAACTCGGTCTGGTGGGAACTGTCCCTGCCCATTCCTGTTGGAATGAGATGATCTTTCAAGCTAAAACATTCTATTTCTATGACTGAAAAGCCTCTATTTTAATTTGAAAAGGTAGTAAATGAAAATTTTCAGCATATTCTAATTATTTGCCAAAAAAAAATCCCCTCAAAAAGCCCAAATAATAAATGCTTTTTCTGCATCCAAACTGATACACTGAGCTTTAGGTAAAAGAAGGACTATTTGTAGGACCAGTGATGGCAGGATCTAGTCTGCATGGAGAAGGCACGTGGATTTGGCAATTACAAATGGGTTTAGAGATCAAACGGAAGGAGTTTTGTTGCTGAGATTCAAGTTCAAGGCTCTGGGAGCTGTGCACAACACAGAGTTTCACTTATCTCTTCCAGGAACAGCACAGTAGAAGGGAAGCATGAAGTAAATCCCCATTTGCTAATCTGGCAAATGTAATAAAAAAGGAAAAAAAAGGAAAAAAATCCTGATATTTGTCTGGTTTATCTCACTTCTAAGATCATGGAGCAGGAGAAGGGATTTTGGAGATGTAAGGAGAAGCTATTTTTAAAAGCAGTCACAGGACTGTGAAGTAAGATGTAGGTTTCATGGAGAAAGAGTTACAGAGTTCTTGGCCGCCCTGCGTCTCCAGACTTGATTATTTCAAAGAATTCTTAAGGAGAATTAATGAGAAGCGACCACAAGACTTTGACCGGGATCTGATTAGGAAATGAGACAGAAAAGCTTGGCACAAAATGGGTGTTGAGGCTTCAGCCACCGTCAGGACTGGCCGGTGACCCCAGGATTTGTCACTCACCTCTTCACGCTCACGTCTGCTCGTGGCACGGAAGGAAGCAAGGGAGAAGGAAAGAGAGGAAAGGGGAGATTCAAAAATGGAAAGGCAGAAGTGGCTTTACCAAGTGGCCCCTCAAATGAGAGTACCCACTCCTGGCAGAGAGGCTCAATCCCCTACAGGCTGCAGGAGCTGGGCACGGTGCTCGGGAAGCGCCCGGCGTCGGCTGTGCCTGGCTTCCAACAAACCAACAGCAAAGCTCCCTGACTTCAAAGGGAACTGCATGAGGCCAATGTCAGGAGCTTTCCAAAGACTCATCCTCAAATCCTTCGTGCTCATAACTCTTCCTGAGGGAAAGCAGAGAGCCAGGGCTGTGTATCCACACAGGCACCTCAGTAGAGGGGCTGAACCTGGATGAGCCCCGCATGTGAGTTTAGCCTTTGAATAAACTTAATTTTGCCCAATTTTTAACACTGAGCAGGTTTAGAGTGTGAGAAGAAGCTGGAAACAGAGAAACCCATCAGGAGAGGCTGCTCAGGGAGAGCAATGTCCAACAGAGCTGGGTAAGGGTCCCTCCAGCCCTTTCAGGGTTCAGGTTCCACTCCCCTGCCTTCCTTGGAGAAGACACCCATGGAACAAAAAGTTACAGGAAAAGTCCTTAAAAAACAGTCTCTCTTTGGAAGATCTGCTGCAATTTAATTCCTGCTGAAGGCCCTTCCCCAGTGCTGGATGCACACCTGTCCCTGGGCTGCTCTCTGTGACACATGCAGAGGTGTGTGAAATCCAGCACGGTCTGTGAACAGCAGCAGGGAGACTCTGGGGTCCAGTGAAGAGGCTGCACACATCTGGCCTTTCAGTTCGAATCAAATTGATTTTCTTTAATGTAAAAATCTACATTAAAGCCAAATCAGACATGTAAACATCTGACTAAAAACCCCTCCTGACTGGAGAGGCAATTTGCAGAGAACAAGGCGAGCTGCAAACAGCTCAGAGCCCTGGCAGGCAGCGATCCAACCCCAGCACCTCCTCTCCCGAGCACCCTGAGCAGCAGCAGCACTTTCAGCACTGAATTCACCCATTTATCTCTCAAACCACTCCGTTCTCAGCCTGCCAGGGCTGCCAGGCACTCCTCACCCTGCAGCAGAGCAGTGCTTAAGTCACAGGTTCAACTTGGGAACGAGGGCATTTGTTTTCTTGTCTGATCAAGGTCAAAACTATTAAAATACCCTTAGGTTCTCAGTCTAGTGAAATGAACTGGTAATACATTTGGCAAGTTAATCTGTGGATTGCCTTCTCACATGAGACCAGCTGTTGTGTTTCTAAGTACAAGCAGTATTTACCTCCAATAATGAAATGACTGAATATAATATGAAAAAAATTAAAAAAAAAAAAAAACCCAAACCAAAACAGTGTTCCCTTGCCTACTGCACAGTCCTGGGTTACACTTACAGTCCCAATAAACTGATTTGTCAAACCCATCAGAAGCGAGGATGATCATCTGGACACCAGATGAACTAAAATTCGTGTAATTATAAGTTGCCCATTTGTTCTCTTTTATCTCCCACATATCTCTGCTTTGCTCTCAGCTACGTGTGCATGTTTATGTGTAACCAAGCATTTAGCTACAGGCCTAAAACCCAGGCTTTTATTACCACTTTTACTGTAGTCTAACACGAGAGAGCTCTTACTTCATGGCACACTCAGGCAAAATAAAAATCTGGTGACGTTACTTTTGTATTTTAATGCACAGCACGTGCACATGGACACACTGTGCATATATGAACAAACAAAAAATACAGCTACAGTCAGGCAGAACATGTTTCCAATCCCAAATACAGACTCAGCTTGTCAATTAAACATGTCCATAGCTGAAAATTATAGAATCAAATGTGATTTGATTCTACTTCACCTAAACAGTATGTTTTTTATATAATATTTACTATTTTAATATTTAATAAGACCCCACTGCTATGCAGGAACTGGTGTTTTACTTCAACCCTTTGAATTAGGATGGTACAAAGCACCAGAGGTGTAGTGGTGAATGTTTATAAAGGCAGAATATGATCTTTTTTTAATGTATTATATGAAAAATATTTCCTAGCATGTATTTAAAAAATATATGTGATAGGGAACAATCTGAACAGACACACTGACAAAAAGTCTGACAGGAAAACAGAGAACAGGGCAGAGGAGAAACGATAAAGAAGGAAGCAGGGGAGATTATAAGTGACAGTGGAGGAGGATGAATTTCCTGGAAGATGTTAGTTTCGAGGAGGGATTTGAATGAACAGACAGAGAGATGCTGGAAAAGTGGTGGGAGACCTGCAAACCTAAGGAAATGATATCTGAGAGTGAGTAAGGAGTGCCAAGGAGAACACAAATGAAGAGAGATTTGGAAATAAAGTCAGGCATGGAAATCACAAAATCTGGGAACAGACACCAGGACATGACAAATGAGCTCCAGTTCTGTGGGACTCAGCCCCTCTCTAGTAAGGGATTGCCATGATATCCCAGAATTTCCTGCCCTGGAGAAACTGGAGGGCTGAAATGCTGAGACCAGTGGTTACAGTCATGAAGGGGCTTTGCTGAACTCCTCAGTCAAAAGAAGCCATTTGCCATGAACCTGGGGTACAAAGCTCACTCTGTGAGTCCACCTGAAGCAAATACAGACCAGATCAACCCCAAATACTGATGTGCAGGTGGGTTATTACTTCCATTAAAAAAAATCAGAACTCTTTGCATGTTGGAACTGTTTCAGACCACTTCTAAAAGCACTGGCTTAAGAGAACTCCTTTTTAACTTTTTTTTTCTTTTTTTTCCTGATAAAGAAGATGTCTCTATACAGCATCTGCACAGAGTCACCAGGGGTATCCAGCTGCATTATAACATCCTGCTCAGATCAGCCATAAAGATTTCAGTGGCCACTGCAAAACAGCCTCTCCTTCAAGATATTGAAGATATTCCTGCTTATGAAGCTGTCAGAATTGCTCTGTGCCCTGAATTTAAACCAGAAGTTTTTGATCTCCTCTACTGAGCTGCATCCAGGTGCTCCAAAAGCAGGAAAGAGTTTGGCTACTGGAGGAAGCTGGCATTTTGGACACTGGAATTACACACCAACTTCTCTGAAAAAGAAATGCCCACTGCTAACAGACAAGAAAATAGAACTTTTTTTGCCTGGCTTCTTTGAGGCACAGAACTGGTGATCAAATTATGGACCCAGTTCCTGTAAGTCTCTTAAAAAGTCAGTGGAGGAGATAGATCAATTCAAGCTCTTTTTCTCAGGTGCTGAATCCCAGCTGGGATGGATCCCAGCCTTGGGGCATTCATAAACACCCACAATTTTTTCCAGGTATAATAACAGTTCACACTTATTGCCTCCCATATGGTCATTTAAAAACACTGAATGGAAATAGTCTTGCTCCCAGTTTTTAAGGGCAGAGTGAATTCAGCCATGTACCACGAGAAACAGTGCAAGAATCACAAACAAAACTCCTGTCTTTTGCATCTCCCTTCTGCCCTCTAGTTCTCACTTCTTCCCCCGCATCCCTGAATTTTAATTTTAAATAGCCACACACCAGTCAACAGCCTCAAAATCCAGTTTTCTGTCCATCTCCCTCCTCCCAGGAGTGACAAATCCCTGTGTTTGTATACAGGCTTGGGAAGGTAGTTTTCCAGTCAGAAGAATTCCTCTCTCTCTCAACATCCTGAGTGGGGAGATGGAAGCAATGCCAAGAGGAAAGCTGCCCAGGGAGCTGGGAGCAGGGCAGGGGCTGCATGCAGCCTCTAAAAACTGCCTCCAGTGCAGCTCCTCCAGGCCTTCTCTAAATAGATCTTTTCCATGCACGAATCCCAAGTTTCTCCCTGCACCTTTCTATATATTTAGCTCATTAGAAATCCCCTTTGCAGAGGTGCTAAAACAGAAAACCAGGATGGAATACTTCAGCCCTGGCAGATAAACGGCGAGGCTGAGCTCCCCAAACTTCTCCAGACTTCAAAGCCCTGCAGATATTGTTTAATCAATGATAGAGCTGCAAGGCCAGCTGTGTTCTTCTGTTTGTTCTTACATGCTAATCCAAGTTTACCAAAACGGAGGGATTTTGCATCTGGGGTATTTGGATTCAGGCCCACTCCTCTGGTAACCTGTCCTTGGCCTCTCCTTCCGTCTCCCTGGCACGTTCCACCCCTCTCTCTGCTGTCCCTCGTGCTCTTTTAGTGCTGCTTTCCCTGTCTGGGAGATCAATAATTGCTTTGTCATGCTTCAGGACAAGACCTCTGTGCTCCTCTGGGTTCCTGTGTGAGCCCACTGTGGGTTGGGACAGGGCTGACATTTATAAACAGCATCTGAAAGCTCTGCAGGCCCTTCCCTCATAAATCTGCCCCCAGATCTCAGCTCTCTGCAGCTTCCTGCTCTGTTCGAGGCATGGAAATAACAATCAAGTGCTTCTAAGCTAATTATATGCAAAGCTGAGATGTATAAAAGCTGAAGTTTTCAGGTTTCAGAGCCCCTTGCAGATGTCACCTCTGTCCCCACACCAGCATCAATCTTTTCCCTGCTCTGCCTTGCCCTCTGCTTTTTGTTTTACCATTTCCTATTTTATTTGTGAGAGCCTGAACAGACACCAAGAAGAAAAAGAAAGCAGAAATGGATGTCAGGTAAACAAGGCACGGGGGTCCAGTGTTGTTTGGGGTTGGCACTCCTCAGAACAATGCTGTTTGGCTGGCTGGCTGAGGGGCAGGAAATAACCCCTGGGAGCCTGTGACCCCACTGCTGCCACGGAGAAAAACAACCTGGAAAAACCAGCTTTTTGCAATGATTTGCCCCAACAAGGAGCTCAGGGCTCTGGTGAGGGCAGGCAACTTCTGCTCAGAGCCTTCAGCTGAAGTGTGATCACCAGTTTTGGCTTTTATCCTGGGTTTTTTTTATCTTTTCCACTGACCTAGTCTAACAGAAGGCAGCTTTTCCTCTGAGTGTTTCACATTTTTCAAGTTTCACTCAATTGTGTTTCTAAATCCTCTCGAGATCACCATTCTGGGAGCACAGGTTGCCTCTACAAAGAGGATTCTTTGTCATAAAACTCCTGTTACCATTAGGGTGTGAAAAAGACCCCCCAATTTCATGGCTTCTGGAGTCAAGACTGATCTGTCCCCTATCCCACCTCATGTCCTGGCAGAGGAGAGGGAGCAGGGAGCAGGATGGGGGCTCTGCTGAGCAGGGACAGCACTGGGGGCTCCTTTGGAACAGATGCCACCACCACAGCCCTTTCTCAGGGTGCTCCACCTGAGAGGAAGGAAATTGAGATTCCACCCCAAATCCCAGCAGGCAGTTTGGAGGATTCCCACATCTTCCAAGGATTAAGTCACCACATGTACAGCTGAAGTGCCTCGAGGTCTAGAGCAAGGCCCCATTTTTGGAAGGCTCTGTAGGAAGAGCTGCTAAGAGGTTAAAATCCTTCGTGTTTGCCCCAAAGACATTCACAAAGGGATTGCCAGAGCAGAAATGAGAGCCAGCGCTGAGGTGGGGTGAAAGAAGGACCCAAATGAGCTAAAAAGAACATGTCCTTTCCCTGATAGCCAAGGTGGCTCAGCAGAAGAAGAGGTTTTTATGAATTTGTTTTAAATTTTGACACCAGGCCTGCTCTCTACACTGCTCACAGAGAAAATATCCTGCCCCCTGCACAAACACACTGGATCCCCTTAGGCAGAAGGGAAGAGCAGGAAGGTCCATGCCCACTATGCCATGACTCAAAGCTCCATGTGGCTTCTAAAACAAATCATTTTCTAAATAATTTTCAAGCCTTGGGACTATTTAAATTACCCCCAAGAAAGCAGAAGACAAAAGCACAGAAGAGCACGGTGTCATTTTAATAGCGACCAAAACACATCCCTGATTCCAAATCGATGTTTTTAAGGCAGGGGTGAAGTTTTGAGCATTCCTAGACCATCCTGCCATACTTCTTCCAGCCAGCCAGCCACGAGGGGATGTGCAGGGCACACCAGGAGTCCCTGCCAGGCTGGGCACAGAGGGGAGAAGCCCACGGGAAGCAGTCGGTGCTACCACAGCAGGATCACGCTCGTAATCCCAACGAGATAATCACAGATGTTGTGACCCACTTAAAAAATGAGTTCATTTTCCACATATCCAATTTCAGTGGCTTTTTAGGACATTACCCCCCTGTAGGTTTACGGGCAAATGAGTGCTCAGCTTATTCTCCATCATTTTCTGCACCAGTAATGCTATGCCATGGGAAGTGTGAAATTAGTCCATAATCTTTAAGCCCCTTGTTTTCTGGATGACAGATACTTGCTTTGCTAACAACCCCAACCTCCTTGCAGAGCTGCATTCCCTGGGCAAAGCAGCACAAGGAATTTTATCTTACCTTGCCAGGCATAAATACGAGGGGGGACAACAGCAGCAAATAGCCCCCAACTTTTCACACCCCACAAAAAATGGTTTTTTAGATCAACCATTCCTACTCAACCCATCTTTGGCATGGGATGCAGCACCTTAGAGAAATGAGGGAATTCCAAAAGGAGGGGAAATGAAGGAATCAAGTGGCACAAGGAGCACAGAACACGTTTTTTTTATCAGGCTGTCCTTGCACTCTGTGGTCAAACCATGCCAAACTCCCAGTGCTCAGAAGATGCCATGGAGGGCAGGAAGCCTTTCTCCACTCCAGAGCTCATTTTTCACCTCTCTTGTGTCAGTGTCACCAGGTGCTCAATTTAAAGTCAATCCCATGCAAAGCTGAGGCTGATGGGGTAGCCTGGATTTCCTAATTCTACCTGTGCCTCTGGTTTTTTCAACAAATACAATCGGTATGGAATTTTTTAATAAAAAAAGGAATCCCAAACACTTACTGTAACTATTTTGATTCTGCTTCTAATACAGGTAAATTAAAAATGAAACATTCACTTGTTTGAAGGATTTTTTTTTTTCAGTGCTGGCTACTTTTTCCCTGTGCATGGAAGCAGCACAAACCTATGTGTTAATTATGAAATTTTCTTTACACAGTATTTGTGTTGCCCTTGTAGAAGAGAACATGCAGAAAATCCTTGCAATTACTCAGAAAACCCAGTGATATTTGTTTTAATTGTGTTTCTCCTCTTCGAGCTCCTCTCCATGCAATATATTTTTGTGTAACAGAACCTTCTGTAAGAACAACTACTAAAATAAAAGCTGTTCATTCCTAAATTAGCATTACCTTCTACCAGGGAGAAGATGACCTTTTCTTACATAAATTGACATGCTACTTCCAGCCAAAATATCAGTTAATTTTGATTTGGATCAGAGTTGAGCAGAAATTTGGCCAACTTCTCTTTAGATACAGACACCACCCTTGCTGATATTGCTGCCCTTGGAAAATCCATCCTTGGGAAGTCCATCCAGCTGTCAGTCACTTCCCAGTAAAGCCACTGCCACATGAGAGCAGGCATGAAGTTCTTCCCAGATTTCTTTTAAAAATGCAAATTTAACAATCTTTAGAAGTACATTCTTAGGCTGGACACACCAAAGTATCCTATTTCCAAAGAATTCCAGTTCACCAATTACTTGGGTTTAAGCAGTCCCAAACCAAACCAGTCCTGGCACAGCAAAGTTTATACTTTTAAATGTTCCAGTCTTTGCCTTAGATTTAGAAGGGCTTTGCACCTCTCAGGACTTGGCTCATGGGTTTCAGAGGAAGAGAGATGAAAGACACTCAATGCTGGTCATGGAATCATAGAATTATTGAGGTTGGAAAAGACCTCCAAGATCATCAAGTCCAACCTTTGGCCTAACACCCCCGTGCCCACTAAACCACACTGGGAAGTGCCTCATCTACTGATTTTTTTGGACGCTTCCAAAGACAGTGACTCCACCACTTCCCTGGGGAACGTTCCATCCAGCAGAGGTGACCCGAAGAACAGTGACTTACTGAACTGCCAGACAGCAGAAAGAATTAAGTGGAAGAAAATAATGTTTTTTTTTATTTTATTTTAAATTGCATTTCACTTCTTCAAGTATCATTAAAAATCCCCTAATTGGAGCACTTTCCCTTTCCAAAATGGCCCTTCTTGGAAGCATCTGCTTCCACCAGCAAAGCCCCTCCAGAAGAACACGCTCCGCCACCTCGCAGCCAGCGCTTCACCCCCTCTCCTTCCAACCCAAACCACCAGACTGGTCATTGCTTCCCTCTTCTCCCCAAACCACTTTCAGCAGGAAAAACACACACAAACACGGGGTGAGAGATCTTTCCCAGCCCTGCCTGTGGGTGGTAAGGAGGGCCCAGCCCAGCCCAGCCTTTCCGTGCGAGGCGACGGCTCCGCTCGGGAACGCGAATCCGCAGGGCTGTGGCAGGTTCTGCTTTTTTCCAAAACGCTCTCCCCAGCTGCAGCACATTACTTGTGGCAACTTTTCTTGGATCTTAAATGGGTTTTGAAGCCATGCTGTCAGCTGCCTTCATGTCACCCCGCTATATTATGATTGAATCTCCTGTTCCTTTTATAGAGTTGTTCTCTCCTAATAAAACACCAACTGCTGGTCGGAACGTCGGGATCGCTGCTCTGGGATGTGATAACCTCCTGCTCTGCTCCCTGCTCGGCTACACCGTGCTCCTGGGATCCTCCAGTGCATCCATCCAGCCCCAGAAACTCGCCCTGTTTATACAAAATCCTGACCCCACCCCCATTTCCAGTTATTTTAAGAGCTCATACTTTGGAACTGGGCAATATTCCTGAGCACATGAAAGAACACACGGAGTACAAACAGCTATAAATGAATATCTGCAGTTCATTGCGGCAGCCGCCTACAAAGGTGATACCTTCAAGCTGTTTGTCAGAGTAAAGCAGCAAAAAAGCTGTTACTTGTCAACTTTTGGATAAGATGCATTGCAAAACAATATTCATTTTCCCTGGCAAACGCAAAACCGCATTTTATAGGTGTGAACTATTTCCAAACTTCAAAACTGTATCGTAAATGAACTGTGAACGGGTAGAAAAACACTCCGGGTACGGTGGCAAGGAAGCAAATGACTTCAAATGTAGAGAATTAAAATAATCACAGTTTATTTTTAATACATTTAAAGACTAAAAATATTTTCACCTCCCATCCTACTGCAATTGAACAGAATCCATCAACAAGAGCTTATAAATCTGTTATTCTTAATGGGTTTCATGCCAATGTTGTGTTTAAAGTCATGAGACTAAAAGAAAAACTACATTCCTGGGGCATAATGCTGCACAGTGAAACAGAAATGCTTCGCTGAAATCTAACTTGACAACATTTGTTGTTAGGATTTCCAGGACTTTCATCAGGGATGTTTCTCAAAGAATCCCGTCTCTCAGAAATTGTTTTTGTCGTGGTAAGAGACTCGACTATTAATGAGAAAACAGTAAGAAGCTTTAGTGTCCTAATGGATACTAAATGACCTGGAGGATCTGAAACACTTATGTGCAGAAAAAATACATATGTGCAATTCCTCTGGCTCGGGAGATTTGTTAGGTGGGATGCAAAGCACTAAAGGAGGTAACTAAATACATGTGGAAAAACAACAGTGTTTTACATAAAAACAATCCCATTAGCCTCGCACGTTAAAAAAAAAAATCATATCCTGCCTAATGTGACTTTCACAAATCAGAAGAAATCAGGTCATAATAGTAGATAAATATGCAGCGCCTCGAAGCCTCTCAATGTCCTCAAGACAGTGAGGCTACGGGCAAACACTGACATTTGACACAGATACAGCTGTTTAAAATATGTCTTCATCATACTCAGACGGAGATAGAGACAGAATAAAATTCCTCCAGAATAAATCCAGAGGTTAAAGAAAAGTAATCTAAAACCAGATGCTGCAGGACGTGCAAAAATGAAGATGCAAATTTAATTTTGCAGACCTGGAGGGAAATCCCCGCCGGCGTTCACGCTCAGTCCACCTTTACTGAGGAGCCCACAAAAGCTCCTCAAAATCAACAGCAATAAATATTTTGAAGGAGGAAAACTCTGTAAAGTCTATTCATTTTACTTTCTGAAATGGTGCAAAAATGTTACCTACTCCCTGTGCAGTTATTAGTCTCCGTAATGTAACATAACAGATACTTTCTAAATCCTTTTAGACCTTCTCCCCCTCACTGGAAAGATCATCATTTTTTTATTTCAAAGTGGATTTAATAAAGAAAAGGAGTGCTGTTAAAGTAATACGTGAGGCTTTGACATTAAGCAGTGCAACCCTGCAGAGTCGGCAAGAACAGGGTCTCTAATCTCCAGTGATTTATAGAGGGCTCTTCCTTCATCTCTGCACTCAGGGAGGGCCAAAAAGTTTAGAGACAGGCTGGCGTCCCCCTTGCTCCACACCGCCAGCTCCTGCTGGCCAGGCTGCCGGCACAAACCTTTAACCACTTCACTGCTGGCTTCCCCTCACCCATTAAAGGGCCTTTTATTTATTTGTATTTATAGAACAAAGTGATCTCAGAGTTAAGTAATGCCCACGGAGGTAAATGTTTATGTCTGTC